>NC_141104.1:31251388-31983888 GCF_041138505.1 Cibotium barometz
TTTTGTATTCCACGTCTGATACTCCAGCTCTATTATCTTTATATTTCACATATGATCGTCCCATACATGAGTTTTTGTTATCACAAATGATGGTATCATCATGAATTTTCAGCATATTTGATGGTGCTGTACTAGCAGGTCTGCACCGTTTTTTAGTTGCATCAAGCTCTCCCTTTGCCATTCAGTGTTGTTAGCACATTCATCAGATTCTGCTCATCATTGGAGTTCCCTTTTTGGTCCCTTTTCATGGCCCTTGGTTGTGGGCTGGCCACCCCATTTTTGTATATTTTTCTAGCATTTTTCCCAGGTCGGGTACCTCTGTCCCAGTCGGCCAGCTGCCCCATGTCTAGTCGGCTAGGTTCAGATGTCGAGTCGGCCAGCTGCCCCATGTCCAATCGGCCAGGTTCAGATGTCCCCTCTTATCTATAAATAGGTGGGCTGGCCTCCCTCTTTTCATATAGTCTAGTCTTCCTTTTACTCCCTCACTTATGAGACCGTTCATGTCTCTTGCTTGGGACTGTATCACTTCAGTATTTTCAACATAGTTACTTCATATATCTCTCTCTCTCTCTCTCTCTCTCTCTCTCTCTCTCTCGCTTGCACTCTCTTTCAGCACACTCTAGTGCTTGTTTGCTTCCGCTTTGTGCACTCATTCATGGTATCTGTGACCGCTCCCTACAGGAGGCCTACGGATCGGAAGACAATATACACACATTTAGAACACTTAACTTAATTGAAGTCAACCATGGAAACAACAACAACAACATTAATACTGGAAATACCAAATATACACATGACACCAGCACTGCCCCCCCCCCCTCCCCCTCCCCCCTCCATACATTTTGTATTTCTTGGAGTATTTTTATATGTACAAGTGTCATAGGCCTGATAGGCCAAATTTCTCCATGACATGGAGTGAGAATAATGAAATACAACAAGATTTTGTCGATGAAGAATCAACTGTCGTAGTCGACCAAATCACAGGCAGTCTTCCACCTTCACTGGGTGAACACCCGTCCTCACAGGCACGCCCGTACTAACGCCTGTCAATTTGAAGCACCGCGGTGAAAGAAATACCAGGTGCTCCCAAGTCAGCTTTGCTCCCTGTTTTTCCTTATACCCACATGACCTTCACTGGCTCCTCTAAAGATGAGGGCGCGGTCAGGGCAATCATGGGAAAAATCACTATCCCAATGGCCTCTTAAGGTGTAGGCAGCTGGAGGTGAAGCTTGCCTACACAAAGCTTGTAATAACAACATTTAACTTTAATTTTTATCTGAATTTGAAATAAAATATAGAAACAAATACTTGGCAAAGGTTTTAATTCAAATCTCAGTAGAGAAGATCATTCTCTTTTTGTTGTACTCCTAATGGGTGCAAACAGCCGGTACAGCAAGTACAGCCGGTATTGTTGGTACATGTGCAGGTACAATAGGTACACATGCAAGTACAATAGGTATAATTAGTACTGCTGGTACAGATGCAGGTACAGCAAGTACTGCAAGTATAAAAAGTAGGTATAGATGCAGGTACAGTAGGCGGGTATAGCTCTGTAGGCAGGTACAGATGTAAGTACAGCAAGCGGGTGCAGCCTTGCAGGCAGGTACAGATGCAGGTACAGTAGACGTGTGCAGCCCTGCAGGCAGTTACAACTATAAGTACAGCAGGCGGGTGCAGCCCTACAGACAGGTACAGTTGCAAGTACAGTTCAGCAGCTTCAGGCAGGTACAACACGGCTTTAAGGCAGGTACTGAATTCAGCCTTTTGGGGAGAGAGGCGATGGAGAGAGAGAGCAGCCAGCAGGCGATGGAGAGAAAAAACCACCAGCCACACACGTGGGAAAGTACTAAAAAAATGTTTCATGCAAAGCCTTTATCAAAGGTTATAAAATCTTAATACCCATTTGATACTATGGGCACCCACACATTTTGAAAAGGGAAAAATGATAATACTTACCACCTGTTCACACGCCACACCACCGAGTCAGCAAACAGCACTCCACGGTACACTGGGGGCGTCCCTGTCCAGTGTACTGGCACGGCATAACAGGCAGACATACGCAAAAAAGTCATGCAAAAACAAATTTATGCATGCAGGCATAAATGCATGTGCATATATAATGGACGAAATCTCCCTTTCATGAAACTTGTACAAGAAGTTGTTGGAAGTCATCTTCTGTCTTAATTAGACACCAGGGCTTCTGTTGTGGGTGTGCCCGCCCTGTATAGGTGTTTTATCATTTTTCCTCACTCCCCGTATTTTTTTCCCAATTTTTTTCATTTTTCCATGGTGCTGATGGATGCCACATGTTGACAGGAGCCCCTGGTGCTGGCTGACTGCACCTCATGTGCTCCTGGTGGCTGGCCGACTGCCTATGATGCAGTCGTGGAGGTTTTGATGCAGGCCGACCTGTTTTGTACAGTCATGGAGATTTTTTCTACTAGCCGACTTGCTTTATGCAGTCGTGAAGAGCCCTCAAGCGTTGGCCGACTGCATCCATGGGGCATATAAATAGGCCCCATGTTCCTCACCATTTTCTCATTCAGTTTTGTACGGGATCTTGTGTATAGAGAAGAGTTTACACGCCTATCTCTCAGTGTTTCTTGTGCTGTCTATTTTTTGCACTCTACTTGCTCTTGTGGACCCAAGTTTGGTTATCGTTTCCGCTGCGTATTTTGACATGGTATCAGAGCCCTAGGCTCTTGATAGATCTTGGGAGTTTTCTGAGCAAGAGGGGGATAGGTAAGTTGCTGATTGGTGGACTGTTTTGGACTGTTCGGGAAGAGAAATTGCAAGAGTAAGGCGGGCTAAGGTGCTGGACAGCCACTTGCAGGTTTAGAGTTTTTTTCCCCACCCACCCACCCTTTTTCAGTTTAATCCCCGCGATGGCAGATTTGTTAGAGATGGCTGAGAAGCACGTGAAGATCCCGACTCTCCCCACGTTCCCTGTGGACCGTCAGTTGGACGGGAACAATTACGGCATCTAGAAGGTTTTGATGGAGTCTGTACTGGAGTCATATGACCTTGCTGATTTCATCGTCATCGGGGTTCCACGGCCGGTTTGCAGAGGAAGGGGAGGTACTGTCGATGAAGAAGGACTGGGAGGCACAGGCACAGATGTGGGATCATGTCAATGCCAGGGTCCGGTCATTTATTTTCCTCAACTGCACACCACAAGTGATCAATCATGTAACGCACATGACGTTGGCCAGAGACATATGGCAGCACTTGGCTTCTCTTTATAACAGGGTATCACCCATGAAGAGGATCTCCTTGGAAGTGCAGATGCCGGTTATGAATCCTGCAAAGTCCTCGACGATGCGGGAACACATTAACAAGCTGCAGGCCCTTCAGCAGGAAGTCCTCCAGGCTGGGAAGGAGATATCATCTGAAGACATGGCCATCACTTTGCTGTCCCACTTGCCTGCTCAGTATTCTGCTTTCTACTCCTCGTTGATTACGAGTTGCAGGCTTAGCACCATCACGTGGGAGGAGCTTGTGCCCATGGTCTTGGACCAAGAGGAACGATTCACGAACCCTCCTCAGGGTGGAAGTTCGGAGGCCTTAACTGGCCAACGGTCGAAAGGCCGTAACACGGGCAAAGGGAAGGCTTCCTCGGAGAAGTCTTCTGAGAAGAAGTCCGTTACTGACCGCGAGAAACTAAAGGCAGAGAGGACCTGTAATGATTGTGGCGAGAAAGGCCACTATTGGAGGCAGTGTCCCAAGCGGAAGACCGAGAAGGGTGAAGATTCCTCAGCAGCAATCATGAAAACTCCGGCCTTTGTGCACTTGGAGGTGATGGACACCAATGTTTCATTTTCTTCAGGCAGGGAGGAGATTGGAGGACTCTCCGCATACTCGGGAGTGGATTCTAGACAGTGGTGCTTCCAGGCACATGACTCCTTCCCGTTCCGGTTTACAGGATCTCTGCAGGCTTTCTGGTCACATTCTTACTGGGGATACATCCACTATCCCAGTTCACAGTGAGGGCAGGATGGAGATAGTTCCCGATGGCAGAGGGGGGAAGCATTCCTCCCAGGTGTTGTATGTTCCATCACTTGGTTTTCATCTGTTGTCAGTGCATCAGGTTTGCAAGATTGGCGTACGGGTGGAGTTTGATGAGCATTTTGTTGCTCTCCGGGACAAAGCAATAGGCCAGGTGGTTTGGGAAGGCGGAGTGGAGAATGGAGTTTACAAGCTTTTAGCACTCTCTCTCCCAGGTCCTCAGGTTTGTGATGAGTGGCAGTCTGGTAATGGCCACTTAAGTGTGGATACGCTGCAAGTGCAGGCTTTCCGGGACCAGATGGTGGATAGCTTGCCAGTTGATGGCAGCAGTTGGCAGGAACCTTCCGGTACTGATGTTGGTGGTTCTTGTGTTCGTCAGTCAGAGGAAACTGGACAGGTAACTTATGCTCTGATGTCTCGTAGTATTCGGGACAAAGAAACTCCTGTAGATGAGGATGTTCTTTCCACGGGGACCTTTCGGAAAGCCAAGCAGGTGGTAGTTGATTACTTGCAGAAGGAGGTGGTTTCTCCAGGCTTTGTGGTTCCGGATTCAGAGGGGGTGGTTGACAGGTTTCAGAAGGCCTTGCCTGGTCTTCATCAGGTTTCCGGGACTTGGTTTTGCACCGTAACAGGTGTTGATCCTTGTGAGCAGTGTGATGCCTTTTTGACTCAGAAGCAGAATGGTTCATTGATCTGGTTGATGGACACCAGTTTGGACGGGAGCTTCCTGATGAGGCAGTTGAGCTCATGGTTGCAGATGACTCTTTGGGAGGCAGGATTGCATTTCTTGTGGTTTCTGCGGCATGCAAAGGATCATGGACTCTTGTACACGGGAGGGGGATTGTTGGATGGAGTCCGACTCCACGGTTGGAGTGACTCAGTTTGGGGAGGAGATCCAGACACGAGGAGATCTACTTCAGGATACAGCTTTACCCTCGGCTTAGGAGCAGTTTCTTGGAGCAGCAAGAGGCAGCCAACTATTGCCCTCTCTTCGATAGAGGCAGAGTACCGGGCTGCTTGTGGTGCTGCTTGCGAGGTTGTGTGGTTGCGGAGGCTGCTAGGGGAGATTGGGTTTCCACAGAAGGAGCCCACAGTCATCCAGTGCGATAACTAGAGTTGTATAGCTATTGCTCGGAACCCGGTCTTCCATGCCCGGACCAAGCACACAGAGATACAGTATCACTTTGTACGTGAGAAGATCTTGGCTGGTGACATCTTGCTCCTTTATTGTTCGACGGAGGACAATGCGGCGGACCTCTTCACGAAGTCTCTACCTCAGGCTACGCGCAGGCGGCACTCCAGCTCCCTTGGGTTGATTGCACAGCCAGGAACTGAGAGGGGGTGTTAGAAGTCATCTCCTGTCTTAATCAGACACCAGGGCTTTTGTTGTGGGTGTGCCCGCCCTGTATACGTGTTTTATCATTTTTCCTCACTCCCCGTATTTTTTTCCAATTTTCCCCATTTTTCCATGGTGCGGATGGATGCCACATGTTGATAGGAGCCCCTGGTGCTGGCCGATTGCACCTCAAGTGCTCCTGGTGGCTGGCCGACTGCCTATGATGCAGTCGTGGAGGTTTTGATGCTGGCCGACCTGTTTTGTACAGTCGTGGAGATATTTTCTGCTAGCCAACTTGCTTTATGCAGTCGTGGAGAGCCCTCAAGTGCTGGCCGATTGCAGCCATGGGGCATATAAATAGGCCCCATGTTCCTCACCATTTTCTCATTCAGTTTTGTACGGGATCTTGTGTATAGAGAAGAGTTTACACGCCTATCTCTTAGTGTTTCTTGTGCTGTCTATTTTCTGCACTCTACTTGCTCTTGTGGACCCAAGTTTGGTTACCATTTCCGCTGCGTATTTTGACAGAAGTTTCTGTCGGGCACAAAACTGGCACGACAGAAATATAAAAATATGTCGTGGTCTTCCTATGGAGTGACAGTCCCATAGGTAAGACGCCATCCTGGCCATACACGGGTGGCACCAACAGGCTCCTGTCCATACAGCACGAAGCAAGTTACACACGGGTGGCACGAAACTGGTTCCTGTCCATGTGACGCACAGCATTGGTCACACGGGTGGCACTAATCTGGCTCCCGTCCATGTGACACCAAAAGACTGGCCCTTTCACATGGGACAGTGGCCTAGCTCCATGTGAACATGGCACAAATCTGGCCACTCTATGGAGTGACAGTCCCATAGAAGTGGCTCCAGAAATGGAGATAGACCAAATGGTGACATCCCCCCGGGCTTCTAAAAAGTTGTCCGCAACTGAAAAGCCTCAAGATACGTCTGCAAAAGCTGAGGGTAGTTAACAAAATAATCCTCGTCTACCCACTTTGCATCAATTGGTAAATAATTTTTAAATTTCACAAGGTATCTCCTGGAAAGCTTCCCATGTGGTAACTCTCTCCTTGTGAAATACAATCTGCCTTGGTTGAAGGATCTCCTCAAGCTCATCAACTTCTGGCGGATCTTTTGTGACAGGCTCCTCTGGATCTGGCCCCACATACTTCCACAAAAGACTCATATGAAAAGCATTGTGAATCTTCCAATGGCTGGGTAAAGCAAGCCTGAAAGACACTTCATTGATCTTGTCAATCACTTTGAAGGGTACATAATATCGAGTAGGAAGCTTTGGATATGATCCCTCTCGTATTGGCCTCTTCCAAAGCCTAGCTTTCTCAAATTTCAGCAATACCCAATCACCTTCCTTGACTTGCATGTCCCTTCTATGCTTGTTAGCAGCCCTCTTATGCTTGTCTTGTGACCTTGCAATGGCTGTCTGCACCTGAGCAAGGCTATATCCAAGTCACGCACATACTTATCAGCTGCAAAAATCTCATCCTTTGTACGAAGGATGGGTGGCAAGACCACTCTGCCATAAATAATCTCAAACGGGGCCTTTCCCGTGGAGGCATGAACTGTGTTGTTGTAAGCAAACTCTACAAGTGGAAGATATTTCTCCCACGCAGTCTTTTGATCTGCCACATAACACTTCAACAAATCCAACACGGTTGAATTTGCAGCTTCACTTTGGCCATCCGTTTGGGGGTGATAAGTTGATGAAAACTCAAGCTTAGTGCCCATGTTATCAAATAAAGCCCTCCAAAAGAGGCTCGTAGTCGTGGGATCTCTATCCCCAATGATGGATTTTGGCATACCATGATGCTTGAATATGTGAGCAAGAAAAAGCTTCACCATATGATCAACTTTAATGGTTTTCTTGACAGGCAAGAAGTGAGCTTGCTTACTAAACCTGTCCACAATGGTCCAAATAGCATCATTCCCGTGCTGGGATCTAGGCAAATCCATAATGAAGTCCATAGTAATGCTTTTCCATAGCTGCGACGGAATAGGCAATGGCTGAAGCAAACCTGGAGGCTTTTGTCTATCAAGTTTTACCTTCTGGCAAGTAAGACATGCACGTACATATGCCTCAATGTCTTTACGCATGCTTGACCAAAAGAAATCTCTCTCAATCATGCGTGTAGTAGACATGATACCTCTATGATCAGCATAAGGTGGAGCGTGACATTCCTCCATAACCTTTGGATGCATATCCTTCACTACATATGTCACGATTGTGACTTAGTTCATTATACACAGTCTCCTCATGGTTACAGATACTGAAGTGACATGATTACAGAGGACCCCTACACTTGGATGGTCACGACTATTCGCTCTAGAGACATGCCTCTTCATCAAGAGCCACACTCCTTCGACGACTGGTCACACCCCTTCGCTCTAGGGTTGCAACTCTTCACCCAATGGTTGCAGCTATTCGTCCAAAGGATGTGTCTCTTCGCCTAGAGTCGTGACTATTGGTCATGGGATGTGTCTTTTCATTCGTGTCTCTTGAACTCCTATATAAGGAGCCTGTTGTATCACAATTTCAATCAATCAATCAAACATCTGTGTTCAAGTCTACTTTCAGTTTCAGTCTTAAATACACAGATAGTGGATGAAACACTAAGTAATAACAATAATCCTCACAGTGGTATCAGAGCAAAATTTTTTCCCGGGCCTACGGTTGTGAGCCTCTCACCCTCTCCGCTCTACTCCCCTACTCGGCGTTGTATGGAAGCAGAAGAAAGATGGAACCTACATCTACGAGTATGAGGTAACCTAAACCTTCTTTCTCAATTCACATATAGAAGACAAATGCACAGATGTGTGTGTGGCGTACCTGGTGAGTGTGCAGAGATTGCCTGCTGGTAGCCCTTCGTGTGCCTCTTCATCGGGTTGTGCCCTTTGGTGCATGGGTTCGCATCCCTTCACACGAATGGTCGTCAAATCAGCCGGCAGGTACCCCTTCACCTTGGCGGCACTCCTTCCCCAAGCGATGGCACCTCTTCGCTATTGGCCGCTTGTGCAATAAGCGCTACGATTCAGCCAGCGCAGCCCTTCGTGGGTTTAATAAAACGACCAGCCGATTCAGCCAGCGCAGCCCTTCGTGGGTTTAATAAAACGACCAGCCGGCCAGCCCATTAATTAACTTGGGCGGCCCTTTTTTTATTAACCCACGTACCCTTTTGATACATCAAAAAAAAAAAAAAAGAGCGAATATGGGGCCAGCGCAACGAATTCGTCCGCCGGCCAGCCCATTCGCTTCTCTCGCACGCTGTTCCAGGGAAGGTGCGCTCCTCTCCCACGCTGCCACGCCAGGGACTTCTCTCCACTCTGGCACACATTCCCCTTCTCAACCAGGCGTCCAATGGAACCCAACAGCAATCAGCCCGCGCCTTACATCTCGTACATAGACGAGGTCCCGGAAGCCATATTGCCTGAAAATCCTCGCCCAGCCCTGGAAATAATTATTATACCCGAGACACCCACACCGGAGCCCGCCCCATTACCCGAACCTGTTGCAGAACCTGTTCCGGCTCCAGCTCATGTACCAAGTCCCCTGGACTTTTTATTATACGTCAGTCACCGCCACGCCACTCAGTTCCAGGCGTGGGTGATCTGGCATATTTACTTGACGTGTCCAGCACACCATCTTGCTCATTACGAGTTTATTTTGGGACGGTACCCACATCTTGCATATTTCCTGGACGAGTGCCGTGTGGATGCAGTAAACCGGATCATCTCGCTTCAGCCCTTGGTTCGAGTATACAGCGAGCTCATTGTGCCAGATTACACTCCCTTAACCCCTGCAGAGACACCTCCTCTCGATGAGGTGGAAGACTTCGAGCCTTCGGAGTTAGGCTCCAATTTCTTAGCAGAATTGGGAGATGATTCACTGTCACTCTCTCCTCCAGCAGTACCACATATTTCACCAGCTTCTCTGCGCTACTCACTCTAGCAGATCCAACATGCCATCTATCTCAGAGGAAGAGGGCCAGCAACAAGACGAGCAAATGCAGGCCATTACATCATTACGTGAGCAGATGGAGACACTTCAGCAGACTTTTTCGACAAGTCTCTCTACCATCAGTAGACGACTTGACCAGTTGCAGCGGCCCCATCCAGCGCGCACACCAGCCAATGATCCACAACCATCTTCTTCAGAGACTTCGGTAGCAGAAAATGAAGATGAACCAGATCCAACTGCCGAGGTAGACAATGCAGAACTTCAACTTCTTTATAAAATATTTAATGATGCACAAAAAAAGAAACTCGATGTCAAACTGCCTGCCCCTTATAATGGTCGCCGCGACAAGCGCGTGCTTGACCAATGGATATTCAAAATGGAGGTATATTTGACCAATACCGATTTGGTCGAAAGCAAGAAGGTTGCTTTAGCCAGTTCACTACTCAAGGATACAGCACTTCTATGGTGGCAACGACGTGTTGCAGATGGTAAGCACACTCCTACTTGGGATAAATTCCGGCGCGCCCTCCGCAAGGCCTTTGAACCTGCCAGTGCGGACTACCATGCCCGGTCTGCTCTCCGCTGCCTGAGGCAAACAGGATCCTCAGCCGCATATATCACAGAGTTCCAACGTTTAACTCTGGAAATTGAGAGCCTCAGCCCCGCTGACAAGCTACACAGCTTCATCGATGGGCTTGAACCCAACTTACAGGAAGATGTGCAGGAGTTTAACCCTCTCACCATAGATGCTGCCATTGCCTATGTAGAGCGCCTTGGAGATCTACGACGACAACCCAGGACATCCTTCTTTGGCAATCGGTCCTCAAACAATGCTCGTTTCTCCCAATCGCAGAGGAAATTTATCTCAACCTGAGTCTCAATATTCCTAATCCTCTGGTCAGCAATCTACTCGGCAACAGCCCTTTCGGCCTAGATTTTCAGGTCAGGCAGCAGCCTCACAAACAGGATCCTCTTCCAACAACAACAATCGGAATCGAGGACGCAACTGGCAAGGTCGCCGACCCAACAATCGCCGCAATTTTCGCCGCGATATCTCAGTAGGTCAGCAAGCCTCTACATCGGCACCTTCAACCTCTCAAGCCAACCCTCCAGGTCTTTGCACAATTTGCAATGGACCACACAGGTGGTATGAGTGCCCAAAGCGTAATTCTCGCCAGAATTCCAACATGGAATGTTTCCCAGAAGGTGAACATGGACATCATCATCCTTCTGCGCCAGAAAAAGGCAAGCAGGTGGTTCATGCAGTGCGAGTTTCTAAAGTTGTCAGTGCTTTGATGCTAAATGCCCACAACCATACTTCAGTGCCTGTTAACCTTTCCAATCAAGTTTTGAGCTTATTGGGATTTATTGGCCAGCATCCTATCAATGTTCTTGTTGATAGTGGATGCTCAACTAATTTTGTGGGAACTACTCTCTTCAGCAAGTTACGATTACCTACTCAGCAGAGTGCGGAAGTTTTCCAAGTGGAACTTGCAGATGGTTCTTTCTTGCATTGCAGTAAACGGATTCAGCAGTTGCATTTTCAGATTCAGGACTATCAAGATCAGCTGAATTTCTCTATTATGCCTTTGTCACACTATGACATGATTCTTGGACAGTCTTGGTTATATGAGTATGATCCTTTGATCAGCTTTCGAGATCATTCCATTCGACTTTATCATAATCATCGAGAAATGGAATTACGAGGTCTGTTTAATTCTAAGCCGATTACTGTGGTTTCTGCTATGCAAGTCAAACGCTTAGTGCGTAAACGCGACAGCACTTCTGCCTTAGTTATGTTGCGAGAAGCAGAATACAATACAGTTGACCAATCGGAATCCTCGCCATCAGATATTTCTTATTTACAGCAGCCCTTCTTTCAACCTTATAAGGATTTATTTCCTGACGAGCTGCCAACGACATTGCCTCCTCGACGTTCTGTCGATCATATGATTGATCTAATTCCTGGACAACCACCGCCAGTTCGAGCTCCTTATCGAGTTTCTTATTCAGAATCTCAAGAAATTCAGAGACAATTGGCAGAGTTGTTGGATAAAGGTCATATACGTCCAAGCAAAAGTCCTTTTGGTGCTCCAGTTTTATTGGTCAAGAAGAAGGATGGATCTATGCGACTTTGCATTGATTATCGTGCCCTTAATAAGCAGACAATCAAGAATAAGTTTCCATTGCCTCGCATCGATGAGCTCTTTGATCAGTTGCTTGGTGCGAAGGTATTTTCGAAGATTGATCTGAAGTCAGGCTATCATCAAATCAGGATTCGAATTGGAGACGAGTATAAGACAGCTTTCAGAACAAAGTATGGACATTATGAATTTTTGGTCATTCCTTTTGGGTTAACCAATGCCCCAGCTACTTTCATGACTTTGATGAATGACATTTTTGGTCCTTACTTGGATAAGTTTGTCATCGTTTATCTGGATGACATTTTGGTCTTCAGTAAGACTTTAGCAGATCACAAGCAGCATTTGCAGATTGTCTTCGACGTACTCCGTACGAATGTCTTGTACATCAACAAGAAGAAGAGTCAGTTTTTCAAAGATCATGTGGAATATCTTGGACACATCATCTCTGGACATGGTATTGTAGTTGATCCTAAGAAGATAAAGGTCATTGTTGATTGGCCTTTGCCACTTACCATTTCAGATGTGCGATCTTTCTTGGGATTAGCAAATTTTTACCACACCAAGGCTCACAAGTTCTCAGATATTGCTGCTCCTTTGACGGCCCTTACAAAGTTAGATAAATTGCAATGGTCACTTGAAGCTGAAAAGTCCTTTAATGATCTTAAGCATGCGTTGACAACTACGCCTGTTTTGGCTATTGCGGATCCAACTTAGCCGTTTGACGTCATGACAGATGCTTCGGATAGAGCATCTGGAGGCGTTCTTATGCAGAATGATCGTGTTATTGCTTTTGATAGTCATAAATTTCGGCTATTCAAATGCGATATCCCGTTTATGACAAGGAATTTTTGGCCATTGTTCATGCTTATAGAACGTGGAAGCATTATCTTCTTGGTGCAGATTCAGTGGTCAAGACAGATCATCGGTCTTTGACTTACATCTTTACTCAGCCAGTGATGAATCCTCGTCAAGGACGATGGGTTGAATTTTTGGCGAATTTTCACATGGCGATACTCTATGTTCCTGGATTACAGAATGTGGTAGCAGATGCTTTGAGCCGCATGCCTCGAGCTACGAACTTTGCTATCTCAAATGTGCAGATGGAAATTCTTGCATGTTTTAAGCATGAGTATTTGACAGATAGAGACTTTGGAGATGTCTTTCGAGCTCTCAAATCTCTTCATCCTACTGTTGCAGAAATGAATATGTTTGCCGCATATACAATTGCAGATGATTTACTTTATTACTTAGATCGCATTTGTGTTCCTCACAATGCATCTTTGCGGAAACTCCTTATTCAAGAGCATCATGAAGTACCCTTTGCAGCTCATCCTGGAATTAACAAGACATATCGTCTGTTATCAGCAACATACTTTTGGCCTCAGATGCAACAGGATGTTATTAAGTTTGTTAAAGCTTGTCACTCTTGTCAAATTATGAAAGCTTCACGACAACTTCCTCAAGGATTGCTTCAGCCTTTGCCAGTTCCTCAGGAAAGATGGGAAAGCATAAGCATGGATTTCATCACTACTTTGCCGCGTTCGCAGAAAGGCAATGCTCAAATTTTAGTAGTGGTTGATCGGTTTTCCAAAATGGCACATTTTATTCCTTGCAAGAAGACAGTTTCTGCTCCAGATCTTGCAGCGTTGTTCGTACAGCATATTTTCAGAATTCATGGATTGCCAAGATCTATTGTTTCTGACAGAGATCCGAAGTTTATTGGACATTTTTGGACTTCCTTATTCAAATCTCTTGGTACAAATCTCTTGTTCAGTTCTGCTTATCATCCTCAGACAGACAGAAAGAGTAAATCAAATTTTGGAAGAAATGCTTAGACATTATATTCAGACAAGATTAGCTTCTTGGGAAGAATATTTGCCTCTTGTGGAGTTTGCTTGCAATAATTCTCCGCATTCAGTCACTCGAATGACTCCTTTTTAAGCAGCATATGGTCACACTCCGCTTGTGCCTACAAACTTTGTTCTTCAACACAAGGTGGCATTAGCAGATCAGTTGATTCAAGAAATGCAAGATATTCTTGTGCAAGTTCGAGACAGACTGGTTCATGTTCAGCAGAAATATCAAAAGTATGCGAATAAGCACAGAAGGCATACTGAGTTTCAAGAAGGTGACTTGGTTTTGCTTTATGTTGCACCGCATCGATATAAGACAATAAAGTCAGTCTTTCCGAAGTTGCGACCGCGTTTCTGTCACATGCACTCTGCACTCAGTGCATGGTGACAAGATGGCTCATCATCAGAAGTGCATCAGTTATACAGTTTTAGAACCCAATAGGATGATATTTGTCGTACGCCGTGACCCCATTGTACATCCTCAGTCCAGGATAAGTCAGGCACGAGCTACGTAGGTCATTCCTCAGCCTTAGTGGGTCAGTTAGTCAGTCAAGTCCCTTCACCCGCTTGGAGAGAATCATTCATGCATGTAGAGTCAGTAGAAGCCTTAGGGTTTGCATCAGAAAGCACTCTGCATCTTGCATAATATGCATACATATGCCTATGCATCATTTAGAACATCCCCAAAGCCTTAGGGAATTTACTGGGATTTATTTGGTATTTTTCCCATATTTATTAGTATTTATTTATCATTATTTGCATTATTGGGCATTTATAAATATTAACTTTATTAAATGACCAACCCCCAGTTAGTATAAATAGGCTTGCCTAGAGCCTCTTTTCCTCATTCAGTCTTCATTGTGCTAAGAGCTCTCCTCTTTCTTGCTTTCAGCCCAAGACTAATCCAACCCTAGAGCATAAGCTTGCTTCTCCAGCCCTTGAGAAACCCTAGCTTCATTCAGCCCTAGGTGCTTGCATTCAGCCCTGAATTCAGCACTCAGTTCAGGCCCAGATTCAGCATACCCTTCACCCTCAGTTCAACGCCAGAAATCAGCCTGCATAGACCTGCGTTTTTGCACAGCCGTACAGCAGCAGTGCTGCGTTTCTGTCCCAGCCGTACAGCAGCAGCTCCTGCAGGCCCTGATTCACATGCGTTTCAGTCCACAGCATCCTCCACACCTCAGCGTTTCTGTCCACAGCAGATTCCAGCCCTGAAGCAACAGTCTACAGCAGTTTCCAGCCCTGAAACTGTTGTTTGCATCAGTGTCCAGCCTTCTATGCATCATCAACACATTCAGCAGTCATCTGGTGAAGGTAACACAGCATTCATATGTGTTTTCAGCATTCTAACAGTGTGTCCACCTTCTTCTTCTTTGAGCCTCAGGTGTGCAGCCCTTCCTCATGCCCTTGGGAGGAGTGCATAGGCTCGAGATCAAGTCATTGAGGTGTTTCTACAGCAGTGTACAGATCAGCCGCTCTCCGATCCTCCGAGATCTTGCGTTTGGCTTATCTACAGTCCAAAGTCATTCTCTCTAAAGTAATAAAGCAAATACTATCTCGTTATCGGGATAGGGGGCCCTTCAGTGGGTAATTCGGGACCCAATCTGGTGTACAGTTCTCATCTATCTCTCTCTCATCTCTTTAAAGTTTGAAGTAAATGAAATGGATTGCTAAACTCACGAAACTCAGGATACAGAAGACGGTGTGAGCATATTGTGTGACAGGATCAACCAATACAAAGACTTCCGCTGCATATCACATTGGTATCAGATTTAGATAGTCCACACACATCGTACCCTAGCGTGGGGGCATCCTCGGATGGTTAGATTGTGTTCCGGCACGACCACCGACTTCAGCATCATGTCTACAGGAGAGAGTACTCATCAGCCGGAAGACGTCTCCCCCGAAGGAGACCTTGTTCTTCCGCCTACAGCAGACACCATAGCTCTTCTTAGAGCTCAGAACCAGCTACTCATGGAGCGTCTCCAACTCTTGGAGGCAGCAACAGCACGTCCTTCTACACCTCCAGCAGCACCCGACTACATCTCCCTCTTCTTTCAGATGGAACAACAAAGGAGAGAGAACGAGGCCCGAAGGCGAAGAGAAAAAGAAGAAAGACGGGACTATGAGGAAGCCCAACGCAGGATCGACGAAGACCGGCGTCAGGCTGAACTCGCCGCTCGGGAACACCAACGTGAGCTTGATCGAGAACGTATGTTACTCGAACACCAACGGGAAAAGGAGGCCATACACTTGAGGTATCAGCAGCTCTCCTCAGTCTCCCCAGTCATAGGTGTCACCAGCCAGCATCCCGCAGCAGCATCAACCACCATCATTCGCAGTCAACCGAATTTCAGCAAGTATGATGGTAAGTGTGATCATTCTTCAGTTAATCAATTTGTTCATCAATTTAATGCTCATTTTCCATTAGCTAGGATCACAGACCCACAAGACAAAGTCCACTTAGCGGCTCCCCATCTCACTGGTGAGGCAGTCACTTGGTGGCAGCATTGGTCTAGTATTCATACTGACCAGGCCACAGGTGTCAGAGCCTTTGACTGGGACATCTTTGTCCATGACCTGAAGACCAGATTTCTCCCGCCCCAGTACATGACCGGTCTGAAAGACGAGTTCTATGGACTCAGACAGAACGGTTCCCCAGTGCTTCAGTTCTCCGGTAAGGTTATTACTTTAGCACAGCAGTTAGGGTTATCTGAGCAGGCCAAGATGGAGCAATTCATTCGTGGATTGGACTCCAACATTCGGTTCACAGTTCGTAACTTTGAACCAAGTACATATGACCCGGCTCTGACTCTCGCTTAGAATGAAGAAATGAAGCTCAACGGGGGCAAGCCCAAGCAGACATCTCAGTCCAGTACCAAACCCCAGCAGCAGCAATCAGCTGCACAGACAGGGAAAGGTAACGCATCTTCTAAAGATGCTAAGAAGGACAGCAGTAATAGCTCCAGTTCAGGGGGTAAGAAGGATAAAGAACCTAAGAAAACCCCTGATGAAAAGGCTAAAGCAGGCATTACTGGAGGTTATCTTCCTCCAGAGGAGCAAAAGAAGTACAAGTCAGAAAATAGATGTTTTTTCTGTCATATTATAGGGCATGGTAAGAAGGATTGCCACAAATGGCAAGCGGCACAAGCTGCCAAAGCTCCTTCTGCCACAGTTGCCACAGCCTCCCCAGCTCCTCCAGCCCCGCCTACTACCTCAAATGCAATTCAACTTTTACCTTCCATGCATCCTATACCATCCGTGGTATTTGATGCTAAGCAGGAGGGTGAGAGCGATGCTGCTCAGAAGAGCCTCATCCGAGCTTATGGCTCTGCCCAGGGCCGACAGTTTGTAGTCCTTTTCGATATGGGTAGTTCTGAAGACGCCATCTCTCCCCAGTTGGCTAATAAATTGAACTGTACTTTAGTCCCATATCATCTGGATGTGGACGGGTTTACACCTGGTCTTCGCACCCACATTTCCCAGAAGGCACAGCAGTTTGCCTTTGAAGTTCAGAAGGCCTCATTTCAACGAGATTTCATCGTCTCCCCTCTGTTAGGGTGTGACATGATCTTAGGAATTCAGTGGTTCCGTCAGTATGAGCCTATTCCCAATTGGGGGCAGGACACTTTTACTATTTGTAAAGGTTTTCCTGAGCCTGTCATGATTCGGGGGGATAGAAGCATTCTTGGCATCCCATTGATTTCACATCTCCAGGCCCGACGAGCTATCCGCAAGGGAGCAGAAGGAGCACTCCTTTATGTTCGTGCTCAAACAACCCCTCCCTCATTAGTAGCATCCATTACATCTTCAGTCCCTCAGTTAGCAGACCTCCTATCCAGACACCAGGACATTATGCTTAGGGACGATCTCCCGCCCAGTCTCCCACCCTCTCGCCTTGAGGACCATCACATTGATTTGGTCCCTGGATCAGATCCTCCTAGCACGTTTCCCTATCGTCTTTCCAAGACTTTAGAGGGCGAGTTGGAAAAGCAGTTATCTGAGCTTCTCCGAGCCGGATTCATTCGGCCTTCTTCCTCCCCATTTGCTGCACCTATCCTATTTGTCCAAAAGAAGGACAAGTCTGCACGCCTTTTTGTAGACTACAGGGCATTAAACAAACTCACTATCAAGAATAAGTTTCCTATGCCCAGGATAGAGTACATTTTGGAGCGTTTAGACGGTGCTAAGTTTTTCACTAAGATTGACCTCAAGAGTGGTTACCATCAGGTCCGCATTTTTGAAGCTGACATTCCAAAAACAGCTTTCAGGACAGAGCGTGGTCACTACGAGTTCGTAGTCATGCCTTTTGGGCTTACAAATGCACCTGCAACGTTCAATAAGATGATGTCTAGGATTTTTGCAGTCCACATTGGGAAGTGTGTTTTCATATTCCTTGATGACATACTAGTCTTCTCAGCCACTGCAGAGCAGCATGAGAAAGATGTGGAGAAAGTCTTGCAACTTTTGCGAGATAATCAGCTCTACATAAACGCCAAAAAGTCTATCTTTGGTGTTAAGGAAGTTCAGTATTTGGGCTACATCATTGGTTCCGATGGGATTAGACTGGACCCATCAAAGGTTCAGGAGATCTTAGATTGGGACATTTCTAAGACCGCCCAAGAAATCCGTTCATTTGTAGGTCTTTGTCAGGCCTATAGCACACATGTCCATCAGTTTTCCAACCTTGCAGCACCTCTTACCGACTTGCTCAAGGGGGTGAAGACTCGTAAGCAGAAAGTCTCAGTTACAGGTAAGGCACTTGATGCATTCCGTGCACTCCAGAAAGCTGCCTCAGAAGCACCTGTATTAAAGTTAGCATCATGGGACGAACCTTTCGAGGTCATCACCGATGCCAGCAATGTAGCCATAGGTGCAGTCCTCCAGCAGGACAATAGACCCGTGGCATATTACAGCAGAAAGTTGGATGTCGCCGAAAAGAATTATTCGGTATATGACAAAGAGCTTTTGGGTGTGATCACAACGCTCAAACATTGGAAGCCTTTTCTTTATGGACAGGCTTTCACAGTGAAAACAGACCACCAAGCACTTAAGTGGCTTCAGACTATGCCAAGTGCCGAGTGGAGTGATCGACAGGCCAGGTGGAGTCAAATCTTCCAACAGTTTGGAGGTATGATTGAATACATCCTTGGTAAGCATAACCCAGTAGCAGATGCTCTCAGTCGAAAGTCCAGCATCCAAGCAGTCCAAGAAGCTACCATTCTCGAAATCACGGGGAAGGACTTGGATAGTATGAAAGACCAATATGTCGACTCCCCTGAGTTTGGTACTCAGTATAGTTTGGCCCTCACTTCTGAGCCTGGCCACTATTCAGTACAGAACGGTTGGTTGTTCTACAAGAACCGTCTCTGTGTTACTCGGGAAAAGCGTTCCGCTCTTCTCCACGATGCCCATGACTCCTTAGTTGGAGGACATAGGGGTATCAACAGTACCCTCGAGAAATTAGAACGGTCCTTTTATTGGCCAAAGATGAGGCGTGATGTCTATGCACATGTACAAGCCTGTAAGATTTGTCAAAAAGTCAAGGTTCCCCATTCAAAGAAGGCAGGTTTACTTCAACCTTTGCCTATCCCCGACGGACCTTTTATCGACATATCTATGGACTTTGTAGGGCCTCTACCAGCATCCACTGGATCCCGTAACACCCAGTGTTTTACCATTGTGGATCGCTTTAGTAAGTTCTGCATGCTCATCCCATGCAAGCATACGGCCACAGCCGAGGACGTAGCACGTCTGTTTCTCAAGCATTGGTATCCAATTTGTGGTTTGCCTAGCACCATAACATCAGATAGTTTTCTGGAGGGCATTATTTGAAAACTTTGGAACTAAGTTGCAGTTGTCTAGTGCATTCCATCCCCAGACAGATGGCCAGACAGAAATTTATAATCAGTTGGCCTTTGATGTCCTCAAGTCATATTGTCATGACTAGCAGTCCAAATGGGAGCACTATCTTCCGTCGGTCCAAGCTATCTTGAACGACACTCATTCATCCAGTGTCGGACGGACTCCATATGAAGCAGCCTTTGGTCGCCTTTTTCTTCTCTTTTGACGAGAATGGTGTCTCCATCTTTAGAGGCTAATAAAACCACGGAAGCATTTTCCGAGATCATTGAGTCAGTCAAGGACCGCTTGACCAAAGCTCAGGAAGCATATAGCAGACAGGCAAATAAATCTAGACGAGATGTCCACTTCAAGGAAGGGGATTGGGTCTATTTGCGTATCATGAAGCAGAGATTGAAACAAGTGGGCAAACGTTGTCCCAAGCTTTCATTCCGTAGTTCTGGCCCTTTTCCAATAGTTAAGAAGATAAGTGATGTCTCAATGAAGTTAAAGTTGCCTACCAGTTGGACAATGCATGATGTTTTCCATGTTTCTTGGCTAAAACCATATGTTGGTCCAGAAGTGTTTGATGTTTCAGATGAACAGCAGCCAGACGTGGTAGACGAGGCAGAAGTGATTGAGCCTGAGCAGATCATTCTTCATCGATGGAAGCATGGTTCCGGTCGACGGATTCGTCAGTTCTATACGAAATTCCGAGATCGAGGCACCCACGAAGCCGTATGGCTCGACGAGGAGTTCTTCCAGGAGTACCCCCAGTTATTGGCGGACTACTTGGAAGCCATAAACCTGCTGCCAAGCTAATCAGGAGGGAATGTCACATGCACTCTGCACTTAGTGCATGGTGACAAGATGGCTCATCATCAGAAGTGCATCAGTTATACAGTTTTAGAACCCAATAGGATGATATTTGTCGTACGCCGTGACCCCATTGTACATCCTCAGTCCAGGATAAGTCAGGCACGAGCTACGTAGGTCATTCCTCAGCCTTAGTGGGTCAGTCAGTCAGTCAAGTCCCTTAACCCGCTTGGAGAGAATCATTCATGCATGTAGAGTCAGTAGAAGCCTTAGGGTTTGCATCAGAAAGCACTCTGCATCTTGCATAATATGCATACATATGCCTATGCATCATTTAGAACATCCCCAAAGCCTTAGGGAATTTACTGGGATTTATCTGGTATTTTTCCCATATTTATTAGTATTTATTTATCATTATTTGCATTATTGGGCATTTATAAATATTAACTTCACTTCAGTATCTGTAACCATGAGGAGACTGTGTATAATGAACTAAGTCACAATCGTGACATTCCCTCCCATTTAAAATAAAACCCATGTGATTAAATGAGAGTCGGTCGTCCTCCAAAGAATTCTTGGAGGAGTTGAGGATATTGTTGCATTTCTTCATCTGTCTGCCAAGTAGAATCTGACTCATCCAAGTCCATCCACTTAACAAGAAATTCTGTAGTAATCTTCCGTCTTGTTTCTTTCTGACGAACGTCAAGAATCTTCTCAGGAACAAGAATAATGTGATCATCTTCAATCTCAGGAACATAAGAAGATAACTCCGGAATAGATGAATCTCCTTGTATGTATTCCTTGAGCCAAGAGATGTGAAATGTCGGATGAATTTTTCCCCAAGCTGGTGAAAGATCCAACTTATAACTGACAACTGAAATCTTCTTTATAACTTTAAATGGACCATAGAAACTGTGATATGCAGCGGAAGTCTTTGTATTGGTTGATCTTGTCACACAATATGCTCACACCGTCTTCTGTATCCTGAGTTTCGTGAGTTTAGCAATCCATTTCATTTACTTCAAACTTTAAAGAGATGAGAGAGAGATAGATGAGAACTGTACACCAGATTGGGTCCCGAATTACCCACTGAAGGGCCCCCTATCCCGATAACGAGATAGTATTTGCTTTATTACTTTAGAGAGAATGACTTTGGACTGTAGATAAGCCAAACGCAAGATCTCGGAGGATCGGAGAGTAGCTGATCTGTACACTGCTGTAGAAACACCTCAATGACTTGATCTCGAGCCTATGAAAATTGCAAGCAAAGCAACATGTCCAATTTTTCAATTTGGCCTCAAATTGAGAAATCCCCCAAATTGCCTGAACCTTGTACCACCTGCAATTTTTCTTTGAATCTGGCCTGCACAGAAGTGTCTGCAAAATTTGTATCTTTTAATGCATTTTTTTACTCAGATGAAAAGTACTAGCAGGCGAGTGCAGTACGGATGGCATACGCTTGTGTTGCAGGCGTCAATCGGGGAGCACACGTGGAGAAGAGTGGCATAGGCCGTTTCAGTACCAGCAGCCAGGCGTGCAGAGGCGCAAGTGAAGATGTCGTGGCAGGGAGCCGCCGGAGATGCAGAGTCGACGGGGAGGTGGAGCCGCCGGAGCACACAGAGTCGACGGACGTGGAGGCGGCGGCGCACAGAGCCGACGGGCTAGGCGGAGGTGGCAGTAGCGGGCGGAGGCGGTTGTCTATGCACTCGCGCCGCCGGAGGAGCTGGGCGGTGGTGGGTGGCTGCGCACTCGCGGCCGAGAGAGCTGGGCGGAGGTGGCTGGCTGCGCACTCGCGCTGCCGGTAGGTCTGGGCGAAGCAGCGGCGGCGGAGAGCTGGCCACTAATGGAGCCGGCCGGGCTGAGTGGCGGCGGCTGGCTGGGCGGCGAAAACCAGGAAACGGCCGGAACGTCAGTTTTCGACGGAAATTCGCCGGAGGAATTCCACAGTCAGCTGCAGGCCCTGGACTGAAGCTCTGATACCAATTGTTGGTGTTGGACTCACATTCACACACACAAACCTGCACATTAGGATTAGGTGCAGGATAGAGAAGCTCACACACAGAAAATGAGAGGGAGAGAGAGAGAGAGAGCCAAAAGTGTGGTAGCCACAAAATGCAAGTCAACCCCTGCATGTGTGCCACATCCATATAATATAGAAGTACAAAATATTATATGTAGAGTGTCCTTTCACACTTGATATCCAAGGGGAAAAACCACATGGGAAAAAAGTGCCCTTGGTTAAGCCCTGTTCACACGTAGCACTACCATAAGTGAGCATATGCCTACAGCTGCTTGTGGTGTTGCTTGTGAGGTGGTGAGGTTGCAGAGGTTACTTGGCAAGATTGGGTTTCCACTGGTGGAATCCTTGGTCATCCAGAGGCACTTTGTTCGTGAAAAGATCGTTGCTGATGACATCTTGCTAGGGTTTTGTTCGATGGAGGACAATGCGGTGGACCTCTTCACGAAGTTGCTATGTCAGGTGTTGCTCCGGCGGCACTCCAGCTCCCTGGGGATGGTTCCACAGCCAGGAGCTGAGAGGGGGTGTTAGAAATCATCTCCTGTCTATATCTATTTACTAGGGCCTCTGTTGTGGGTGTGCCCGCCCTTTTAGGTGGGTTCTCATTTTTCCTCACTCCCCGTATTCTCCCCCCATTTTTCCTATTTTTTTTGTGGCTTGGGTGGCAATCCTGTGGTGGCAGGAGGTCTTAGTTGTTGGCCGATTGCAGCAGTGTTCCTATTGGAGGTAGCCGACTGCCTTGCGCAGGTCGTGGACTTGTTTCCATGCTGGCCGACAGTACACACCTGGCCGATTGGGTGTAGGTGCTGGTCGTGGAGTTCATGCGCCTGTCGGCTGTCCTAGAGCAGGCCGACTGCAGCGTTGGGGTCATATATAATGGCCCCACAGCCCCTTGCCACATTTGTGTCGTGTATTTCCGGGATCTTGTGTATTTAGAGCAGAGTTACATGCCTATCTCTCTCCTTCTCTTGTGCTGTCTATTTTCTGCACTGTGCTTGCTCTTGTGTTTCCAGATTTTGTCATCATCTCCGCTGCGTATTCTGACAGATTATTGGGGGAGCTTGGCTGTCCTCCTACCGGATCTACTCTTCTTTGGTGTGACAATCAGAGTTGCATCGCCATCGCCAAGAACCGTGTTTCATGCTCGTACGAAACACATTGAGATACAGTATCACTATGTTCGTGAACGGGTTCTTACTGGAGATTTGCGTTTGGAGTATTGTCCTTCAGCGGAGAATGCAACAGATTTGTTCACCAAGCCGGTTTCTCAGGCTTCATTGGCTTCTCATCTTCGGCTTCTCGGAGTATGTTCAGCATCTGGTGCTGAGAGGGGGTGTTAGCACATTCATCCTCAGATTCTGCTTATCATTGGAGTCCCGTTTTTGGTCCCTTTTCATGGCCCTTGGCTGTGGGCTGGCCACCCTATTTTTGTATATTTTTCTGGCATTTTCCCCAGGTCGGGTACCTTTTTCCCCGTCAGCCAGGTTCAGATGTCCGTCGGCCAGCCCCTCTTACCTATAAATAGGTGGGCTGGCCTCCCTTTTTTCATATAGTCTAGTCTTCCTTTTGCTCCCTCACTTATGAGACTGTTCATGTCTCTTGCTTGGGAGTGTATCACTTCAGTATATTCAGCATAGTTGCTTCATATCTCTCTCTCTTGCACTCTCTCTCAGCACACTCTAGTGCTTGTTTGCTTCCGCTCTGTGCACTCATTCAAGTGTGCCTTTCATGATTTTTCATTCTTTTTCCATGTAAATTGAGAGATTTTTTAAAATAAAAAATTAATTTTATTCACATGTTTAAGGTTTTCCAGGTGGTGTGTGACATTTCCACAATGGGTTTTCCATGTTGAGGTTATCATGTCCACTGTACATGAGCTTGCATTTCCTTATTTGTAGCTTATCATATCTGAACTTAGAAGTTGGCCTATACAGCTTTCAACTCAAGGAGGAAAATGAGCACCTTCCATGCCCCTCCCTCTCCTCCTTTTCCCGTTCTTGCAGCCTGCCTCCTCCCTGTTAGTTTATTAAAATTGAGAAGGAAAGAGACATAAGAAGGGCTAAATAGAAGGCTAAGGGGAAAATTGGAAGTGAGAATGCAAACGGGTTTCTAGCCTTTTGTGTCTTTGACAATTATACCCTATGTCAGGCTGGTTAAGTGTCTGTTGCTACCTATTCACAGGGTGGGCAGCTGCTGCAATTGAAGGGGTGAGAGATTGATGCTCAGGACACTTATCTCTTTACACACAGGGAGAACTTGTAAGAGCTTTCGGGAATTGTCTTAGAGATTTTGCAGGCATAACCTTGTAGATAATGCTGGGCTGATAGATGAATTTGTGAGTGTTGATTCAACAATCAGCATTTGTTAGCCACACATCTTCTCTTTCATGGGCATGCGCATGTTTTTGTGCCTTAATGTTTTCATTAGCTAGTTTAAACGGTCGTACTGGGTGCCCAGGTTCCATTCAACATCTGATATATCATATGACACGACATTGCAGGTTGTTGCGTTCGCAGTTTTCGTAGACCAAGAGTCAGCAATAGCAGCAAAGGACGCTTTAAATGTATGTGTCAAGAAGGAACTTCTGGCATCTGAAGCAAACAACAAATTTAAATATGGTCATTTAACTTTCTTCTTGTTTGTGGTGGTGGTAAGGAAACGAAGTTTGATCCAGAGTCATCAGCCACCCTACACATAGAGCTTGCTAGGGCAAACTCAAGGTCAAAGCGCAATCGAGGAGGTATTACTTCTTGTCATCACATGTGAAAATCGAAGTTGTGCCCTTTTTTTGTTTTTCAGTAAATGGGTTTACATTACAGCTTGACATCTTTCCATTCTACTAGATGATGGAGCTTTCTTTTCCATGGAGAAGAAATCTAGAGGACCGAAAGGAAGTTCACTTGCGCTAAGTGATCACGGTATGCTATACCACATAATCTTTTAGGCCCGTCTTTGTGAAAGTTTTTTTTTTTTCTTTTTTGGGGATCAGGGATCTAATAAATTTTTTAGCAAAGCACATTTATCATCTTCCCCCCCTTCTCTCTTTCCCCTCCTCTCCCTCCTGCTTTCTCTTTGTTTTCTCTGCCCTTCTCTCTCTCTCTCTCTCTCTCTCTCTCTACAACAAAGGTAGGTCTCTTATAGAGATTCTTCTCTTGTTTCTAAATTTGTTAAAGCTAGCAACATGATTCGTTAGTCAGATTTTGATTCTAAGGGTGTGCTCTCCGCTTGTGGCAGTGGTCAATAGTTATACAGTTACTTTTTGAAACTAGTCTTTAGCTCTGTTGCGTGCACCCATTTTGATTTTATTAGGTTGGCACTTCTAAAAGAAATAAAAAAGTGGATTGGCACACTTCATATAGCTCATCCGCCACATGTTGCCACATTGCACACTCACAGGGGTTGGCGGCACTGTGCACTTGCCTGGATATGGGCACTCCGTTTACAGCGACTTGAGTGGTTACCCACCTGCACAGAGGTTAACACACACTTTCTTTTTGGCACTGAACATAATTTTTTGTCTCACTAACTGGAAGTCTTTGTATTGATGTTTTAATAGTGCTTTTATTACTGTTTATACACTTACACACGTCTCTTAGAAAAAAGAGTAGTAAATTACGGTGCACTTGCAAGCTGTAGTATCAGCCTTGTGTGTTTTTTTTGGGTCTGATTAACTTGCTTGGGTGTGCCTCCATGAATCGGCAGTGGGCCTCCATATGGTGTTCACGACAGCATCTCCAGCATGATGATGGTACTCTTATGGGGCTGTTGGCATCATTGTATTCTTTTACTTTGTTTATGTTACATGTTGGCAACATATGTGGCCAGTTTCTCTTCGGAGGCTTTGCAGTGTGTGCTAACCTGATGCTGGATACAGAATGATGTCCACTCTTCGGGGGGGGGGGGGGGGGGGGATGTCTTTGATGATGGGGGATGTCCAACTCCCTGCCTGTGGAGTTTTCCTGAAGATCATTCATGCTTTTGGCCTGGTTTATACATTTATATTGTGGTGCCTAGGCACACAAAGGGATAGCTAATTGTAGTTTAGGTTTGTTGGGGATTCCAGGGTTCCTCCATCTTGCCACCTCTGTCAGCTGCAGGAGGTAATCCGCCGTGCTCGACGCTCTTTGTGGCCAACCTTGGTCTGACTTGCACAGAAACTGAATTGTATCACGTGCTTTCAAGGTGAGTAATGTTTGCTAAGCTATTAATGCAGTTATGTAAACTTTTTGGATTTGCGCGAGTGACCCATGATTTGGCTTCTCTCTCTTACAGCTTTCCGGGATTTATTAAGCTGAAGATGCAAACAAAAGCTGGACTTCCTGTTGCATTTGTTGACTTCCAGGTATGAAGAGGGGAAAACCATAGCTGACAGAGGATATTATTTGCCTTTCATGTTTTGAATGAATTGGAATTGATCATGGCTCTATAGAATGGCACTGGCATGGTTGGCATGGTTGAGTTTGCTTTTGGTTCAAGGCTTTGCAAGGTTGTTTGCTGATGGGTATTTGTGTCACACTGTCTTTCAGGATGAGGCTTGCTCAACACAGGCACTATCACAGCTTCAAAATTACATGCTACCTTCGTCGGACCGTGGAGGAATGCGCCTAGAGTATCCTGCCCTCAAATTCTGATGGCTTGACTGCGTTACTGTTTCTTGGTTTTTGGTGCTGCCTTGCACAAGACTGTGAGGCTGAGTCAAAGGATGCTGGTCAAGATTGAAAATAACACTACAAACTGGAAGGGCCTCCTTTAAAAATGGGTATTTGCAACTTGTTTGATTAATGTGTGCTGTGCTTTTACTCGAGTTTACAATAATTTGCTTTGCAAGTTACCAGCAACATTTCCAATGTTGGAAGACCTTGACTGGAATTCAGATACGCCAAAGCTAGAATGGGGCTCCCAAGAAGAGAGAGGAAGGCCTAAAAAGCCTTGTTTTTCTGCAGATGGTGTAGCGAAGCCAGGGGGTTTAGATTCTAAAGTTAACTAAAAACAGTAAAGTAGGGCTGAATTCGGGGTTCATTTTTGGAGGAACCCTGATACTTTTGTAATGGTTTTACTTCTCTGATATTTTACTTTGTTTAAGCAGTTTAGTGTATTGCAATTTGCTTTAATTAAAGCCTGCAGATGGTCTTTAACAAAGCCGTGTGATTTAGATTCAAAAGTTAACTAAAAACAGTGAATTAAGGGTTCATTTTTGGAGGAACCCTGATTTTTGTAATGGTTTACTTCTCTGATTTTTTACTTTGTTTAAGCAGTTTCAGTGTATTGCTTTAAATAAAGACTGTACTCGTGTTAGTGTTGAATCAAAGCTGCACCCAGTTTTGAGGGCAGTTTGTAGTGCTCTTGGTCGTGTGTACATTTGGTCTGTCTTAGGCTCCTTGAATTAGCTTTTGGCTGTGTTTTCTAATGACTACTTGAGATCACTTTCAGAGCTGCACAAGAAAGCTAGCTCTGGATTACAAGAATGCCAACCTTAGGCTGTGTACACTTGGACTGTCTTAGGCTTCTTGAATTCTTGCAGAGGTAGGACCCTTTGAAGGTAGCTTTTGGCTGTGTTTTGTAAATCACCGCTTGAGGTCATTTTACAAGACCTCTCAGCTCAGGAGAACATGAAAGCTAACACAGGAGCAATGAATGTTGACTTAGTGTTTAGTTGACCATGAGGTACGAAGCGTACACCATATACCCATCCATCCAACTTGTATAACGAGTATCTTTTTCTGTAGTTGACCATGGTTGTCTTATAATTGAACTCGTGGCTACTTGACTTTTGGTACTTCTCTTGCCTTCTGAAGATCCTGTGTAATGCCAAGCCATTTAAAATCTTTCAAAATCTAGAAAGCTCTCTCTATCGTTAGTGAGGAGTTTGGGGTTGTGTATCTTGTAGGTTCACAGTTTAGAGTTTACTATAAATAGTTCAGGAGTTAGTATTACTGGAGTATATAAATGCTAATAAGGTTTATTTTGATCTTTGAAGAAGAGCCAGAGGGGCGAGCTTAAACCATAAGGGTAAGGGCATGAAAGATGTCTCTTGAATAGGCATGCCATATTTCATAGATATTCGTGTGTCCCTGCTTGAACAGGAGTCCACATGTTTTACATCAGTATATATGAAAGCAAGTGGAGGTGTTGCTTCGTAGGCCACGTGTACTTCTGTATTGAAAAATTATTTATGGCAATGTAAAAATTAGCTTGAATGTAATCTTGTCTATGGCTATGTTTTTTCATGCATCGTAGTGCTGTGACTTATCAACTGAAGATAAATTCATGAACTGTGGCAAAGCTAGCTGTGGGAGCCAAGCAATGCCCTTTGAAGTGTTTTGAAGTCCTCTTTGAATGTAAGTGACGAGCTTACCTGAGGTGTTTGTTTGGAGTGGACCTGTTGCAATTGCCACTAGAATAATGTGTGGTATACATGGTTTGCTGTGAATACGACGCGACATCACCGTGATCTGCAATTTCTCCTTGAGTGCAATTACTCCAATGAGTACTCTTTGCTACTAGTAAATTGGAATAACGAGTCAGGAAGGAAGGACTCCTTGTTTGACCTACTGAAAAAATGCTTGAGAACACTAGTTCAATAGACATGTCAAACATTCAGCCGTTCTGTGAAATTTTGGACACGTTAATATCCCCGTTGTTTGGTTGTCAAACATGAAGGTGCCTCACATCTTGTGTGAAAGACCATGATCAGAGTCTTTCCAAGATTGACATAAGTCTCTTTCCTCAGAGTAGATGGATATAGATGCTTCTGCAACCCCTTTTCTATGTGTAACAGTAGTTCATCACATGTAGAGGAGGAATGTAATGGATATGGATGCTTCTGCAACCCCTTTTCTATGTGTAACAGTAGCACATCACCTGTGGTCTTAGTGAAAATTGACAAGAAGGATTTCAATGAAGATTTGCAGGTCATCTATATGCGCCACCAATAGTGTGGGGAACAGGAGGAATCCCATGTTTATTGTGCATGCCAAATGTGGTTTGCTCTTTGAAGCAAAGCAAGTGAGTGACAAGCGATGTGGCTTCTTGGAGTGTCTTAGTTATGGGACGTGTTAAGAAACTGCTAGTGTTTCATATAGATACAATCCAAGGTAAACATGGGCGTGAGAAGAAACCACTCATGTGCATTGTATGGATGAAAGCCATGGATGTTATCCATGCTTGTTTGCATTTTGAAAGGCTATGGAAGCATAGGAGTGACCAACAAGAATTGAGGAATGTCCATTGAATTGCTCAAAATGGGCTGTTAGAAGGAGACCCCTCCCCTTGCTCCACGGATTAATCTCTTTGCAAAAAAAAAAAACTTGACCCTTCCAACTTTGGGAAAGCTGAGCTTGAAGGGATCCAACAATTAAGAGGATTCTGCCATCGTTTCAGAACGCTAGCATCAATAGTCATCAGAGATGACGTTTGGCAGATTCACATTCCCATACCGAGATCATTTTGTATCGGTAACTTTTTTTGTATGTCATGCAACCTAAAGGTCACAAGCACTAGGGATCTCTATGGGCCAATTCCAGTTAGCATCACATAAGTTCCACATCGAATTTGCAAAGTGTGTGATTTGGGACCAAGGAGTGTGCCCTTCAATGCCCATTCTCTTGCCTCAACAAGGCATAGGGATGTCTATAAATATGCAACTGAGGATCAAGCGTTCGTTAAAAGCACTTCAATGTTTTTTTACCTTGTCAATGTTCAGCATATCCTACCATGAGAACAGTCCACAAACAATGTCTTTCGATAGAAGCTTGTCAAACACATTTTTTTTTCCCCAAGAGAAAAGATCATTCTATTAAAAAACACCTCAAGGGCACAGGCCCCAAGGCAAAATACAAAATGATTACATCAGAGGAGTGAACTCATAGGTATCACCAAAAAGGAGGAGAGGCAATCCCGGCCACCAGCTTGTCAAACACACTTGCACACTTGTGTGAGAAAGTTGCAAAAGGTCTGCGAGATTTGAACTCGCACCATCCTTGGCTAGAGGGTTTGCTACTAGCCAAGATGGCCGACGTCGCACCCCTTGGAAGGGCTGTCTATTTTCTGCACTCTACAAAATACAAAATGATTACGTCTCTTGTGCTGTCTATTTTCTGCACTCTACTTGCTCTTGTGGTCTCAGATTTGGTTATCATTTCCGCTGCATATTTTGACATGGTATCAGAGCCCTAGGCTCTTGAAAGATCTTGGGAGTTTTCTGAGCAAGAGGGGGATAGTTACGTTGCTGATTGGTGGACTGTTTGGACTGTTCGAGAAGAGAAGTTGCAAGAGGAAGGCGGGCTAAGGTGCTGGAGAGCCACTTGCAGGTTTAGAGTTTTTTTTTCCCACCGACCCACCCTTTTTAGTTACATCCCCGCGATGGTAGATTTGTTAGAGATGGCTGAGAAGAATGTGAAGATCCCGACTCTCCCCACGTTCCCAGTGGACTGTCAGTTGGACAACGACGGGAACAATTACGACACCTGGAAGGTTATGATGGAGTCTGTGCTGGAGTCATATGACCTTGCTGATTTCATCGTTATCGGGGTTCCAAGGCCGGAAGCAGAGGAAGGGGAGTTACTATCAATGAAGAAGGACCGCGAGAGGCACAGGCACAGATGTGGGATCGTGTCAACGCCAGGGTCCGGTCATTTATTTTTCTCAATTGCACACCACAAGTAATCAATCACGTAAAGCACATGACGTTGGCCAGAGGCATATGGCAGAGGATCTTCTTGGAAGTGCAGATGCGGGTTATGAACCCTGCAAAGTCATCGACAATGCGGGAGCACATTAACAAGTTGCAAGCCCTTCAGCACAGCAGGAAGTCCTCCTAGCTGGGAAGGAGATATCATCTAAAGACATGGCCATTACTTTGCTGTCCCACTTGCCTGCTTAGTATTCCGCTTTCTACTTCTCTTTGATTACGAGTGGCAGGATCAGCACTATTACCTGGAGGAGCTTGTGCCCATGGTCTTGGACCAGGAGGAACGTTTCACGAACCCTCCTCACAGCGGAGGTTCGGAGGCCTTAACTGGCCAACGGTCAAAAGGCCAGAATAACAACAAGGGCAAAGGGAAGGCTTCACCGGAGAAGTCTTCTAAGAAGAAGCCCGACACAAAACGAGAGAAGCTGAAGGCCGAACGATCCTGCAATGATTGTGGTGAGAAAGGCCACTATTGGAGGAAGTGTCCTAAGCGGACTGGGAAGAGTGCTGATTCTTCAGCCTCAGCTGCAAAGACTCCTGCATTTGTGCACTTAGAGATGATGGACTCCGATGCTTCATCGTCTTCGAGCGAGGAGGTAGTTGGCTTCACCTCAAAGGATACCCGGGAATGGATTCTTTACAGTGGTGCTTCCAGGCACATGACTCCGTCCCGTGACTTCTTTTTGGATCTAAAACGGCAGTCAGGTCGCATTTTTATTGGCGACAACTCCACTATTCCGATACACAGTGAGGGCCGGATGGAGATTATTCCCGACGGCAAGGGGGGCAAGCATGCTTCCCGTGTTCTTTATGTCCCTGCTCTGGGTTTTCATCTTCTGTCAGGCAGCATGAAGTATGCAAGACTGGCTTTCGGGTGGAATTTGAGGAGCATTCAGTTGCTCTACGGGACCGTGAGACTGGCCAGGTTGTTTGGGAAGGCAGTGTGGAGAATGGTATCTACAAGCTCTATGCACTCTCCTCGTTCGCAGGTTCTCAGGTCAGAGATCTATGGCACTTTCGTTTTGGCCACTTAAATGTGGACGCACTGCGGCGAGCTTTGCGAGACCAGATGGTGGTTGGCTTGCCAGATGTTGGCAGTAGGCAAGGACGTTGCACTTCTTGCATACGTGGTAAGCAGCACAGGACATCCTTTCCGAAGCAGGCTTCTAGGCGGCGGGCTTCGAAACCGTTGGAGTTGATTCACACTGATTTGTGTGGACCTCAGCAGACACCATCATTGTTGGGAGGATCTCTCTATTTTATGCTGCGTGTTGATGACTATACCAGATTCACGTGGGTCTACTTTCTTTCACAGAAGGACCAAGCTTTTGCACGGTTCAAGGATTGGCACGTGATGGTGGAAAAAGAGTCTAGATTGCAGGTAAAGACTCTCAGGGCTGACAAAGGGTGTGAATTCTCCTCGACTATATTTCTCAGATTTTGTGCAGACCATGGGATCAAGAGTGTAGAACGCAAAAACAGGACTATGGTGGAGATGGCGAGGACCATGCTGGAGCATCGTGATCTTCCTCGTCCACTTTGGGGAGAGGCTGTGGCAACGGCTGTCCATACCCTCAACCGGTCTCCAACGACTTCAGTACCTAATATGACTCCGTTTGCCTAGATAGCTACCCAACCAATGCATATCGGGTGCTACCTAAGTATGTTAGTATGCCGGAATGCATCAAAAGCACCCAAATACATGCCGGATGCTACCTAGGCATGCTGGTAGCTTCCAATGCATGCCAATAATTGGGAGCTACCAGCATACACCAAGAGCACCCAATGCATGCCCGGGTGCTACCTAAGCTAGGCATGCTGGTAGAATGCACCTAGAGCACCCAATGCATGCTGGGTGTTATCTAGCCATGCGGGTAGCTTCCAATGCATGCTGGTAGCTACCGACATGCACCGAGAGCATCCAATGCATGCCGAATGCTACCTAGGCATGCCGGGTGCTTCTAATGCATGGCGATTAACACCGACATGCACTGGAAGCATGTAATGCATGCCCGATGCTACAAAGGCATGTCGATGGCTTCCAATGCATGCACGTAACTATCGACATGCATTGGGAGCACCCAAAGCATGCCGGGTGCAACCTAGGCATGCCCCAGCTACCGACATGCACCGGGAGCATCCAATGCATGTCGGGTGCTACCTAGGCATGCCAGGTGCTTCTAATGCTTGCCCATAACTACTTACATACATCGAGAGCTCCCATACCGAGTGCTACCTAAGTATGCCGATAGTAGCTACCACTGGGAGCACCCACGGCGGGTGCTACCTAAGTAAGCCAGTAGCTTCCAATTCATATCAGGTGCTATCTAGGCATACCGGTAGCTTCCAATTCATGTTAGGCTCTACCTAAGTATGCTAGTAGCTAATGGCATGCACCGGGAGCTCCCAATGCATGTTGGGTGCTACCTAGGCATGCCGATAGCTTCCAATGCATGCAAGGAAGTGCCAACATGCACTCGGAGTTATAGGCATGCATCGGGAGCACCCAATGCATGCTAGGTGCTACTTCTTGAACACACAAAAGCTTCCACAATGCTCTCTCCCTCTCCATGCTAGAGTTAAACCCCCCTCTTCTTGTGCACAAATCTAATATATCTCCATGCATATTCTCACCTACTCTACCCAATCTTGTAGGCTAACCACCATGCAACATTTCTAACATCAATTGTTTACAATCAGTTACCAAAGGGAAACTACCCATGTAAGATCCTATGTTTTCTTAAGTTTCCTAATCATTCCCAATGTATTATTTTCTTCCCTTTGGGTTGGGGTGAGGATTTTCATGGAGCATATCCCCTTGGCCACAAAAAAACCTCTCATCTTTTGCCAAACCCCCCATGGTTAGAGCATTTATGTTCAACCACTTGTTATGGAATCTTTGAAGCACTCCTCATCAAACAATACATCCAACTCCCAACAACCTTTTTCATGCTTGTTTGCAACAACAACTTCATCTATTTTCTCTGAATCTTTCTGGACTGTCATGACTCTGCATCAATATGGCTTTAATCTGTAGCCATTTACTATCTTTGAATGAAGTTGATCGTCTAGATCTGCCACCTAGTAAGTTCCATTCTCATAAATGTGCATAACTTTGAAAGGACCTTCCCATTTGAATTGAAATTTTGTTGGTAAAGTGTTATCCAAATTTCTTTTATACCTAAGCACCATATCCCCCTCCTTAATGCCTTTATCCTTCACTGTCTCATTGAACAGCTCATCCCTCTTATTGCTCACCTAAGTGTTATTCAATTTTCTTTTATACCTAAGCACCATATCCCCCTCCTTAATGCCTTTATCCTTCACTGTCTCATTGAACAGCTCATCCCTCTTATTGCTCACCTAAATGTAGTGGTCTAGAGCTTCTTCCCTAGCCAGCTTGGACAGCTCCTGAAGATCCAACAACCTCTCTTTATATTCATCTATGTCTTTCTCTTAATGTTTTAACACAACGTGCAAACTGAGGATTTCCACTTCAATGGGCATTAGGGCTTCCTTCCCAAAAACTAGGTGGTATGTGAAAATTTTGTAGTTGTTCACCATAGTTGTCGTGTAGGCCCACAGAGCTAAAGATACATGTAAGTGCCATTATTTGGGATGGTATTCTAGACATGGTACACAACTCCCCATTGAACCTTTCAACTAGCCCATTACATTGTGGATAATAAGGGGTGTGTAATTTGCAATTTATACATAAGCTCTTCTACAATCTGGCCTTTGAAACTAGGTCCTTGATTTGTCAACAACTCCAAGGGCATACCAAATCTTGCAGAGATATCCTCAAAGAGAAACCTGGACACTTCCTTATTAGTAGTAATGTTTTTTACACATCTAGCCTCAGCCCACTTGGTTAGGTATTCCACTCCAGTTAAGATGTAGCTCCTACCCCTGGGCAGTTGTGGGTAGAGTTTGACCAATTGCATCTAAACCTCATTTCTAAAAAGCTCCATATGAAATAATGGTTCTCCTAAACTCATGGTGAAAAACACTCTCCTTCCTTATTTTTGACATGGCTCATAGCTTCTGCACCAATGGTAGACATCCTTCCTCAAACTGGGCCACACATAACCTGCAATAAGAATATTTCTCAGAGTTAACTTCATGGAAAAGCTCCCTCCACAAACCCCTTCATGATATGAAGCCATTATGAAAAAGATCTCTTCTCTGGTTGGGACCCTTCTTAGAACCAAATCCTTGCCATTCATGCATTAGGGGAAATATGGACTCAAATTGGGCCCTTTAAGGATTCTTACACGTTCTCTCTCTACAAACATGGTCTCATGTTGAAAGTTTTACAAATCAACTTAAAAGTGAGTGGAGTTTGGACATTTGAAATCTACTCTTTGAGACCTTTCCAATGATATATATCATGATGGGCAATTTTACATATTCAAGAAGTCCCTAAATTTGGTGGTTATGTGACACGTTTATCATCACCACATTTGGGGACTTCTTGAATGTGCAAAATTGTCCATCGTGCTATATGTTATTGGAAAGGTCTAGAAGAGTAGATTCCAAATGTCTAAACTCCACTCACTTCTGAGTTAATTTATTAAAATTTCACTATGAGCCCATTTTGAGTCCAAATTTTCCCTAATATACAATTTATCATTAACAATACTGTACTACAGAGCCCTCCTTATGAAACCATATTTCTATTTTTTTGATAAACTTGAAGGTACCATACATGTGTGCAAAAACTCTTCCACTTCAAGTAAACTCTCCCTTCCAACATAACTAGGGTAGGTTACAGTTATGGCATATGCTCGAGGCATATGCATCCAAATCCTTGCCTAACCCCCCTCTTGATGATGTGTGTACAACGTGGTTTTGTTCCCTCTTCTCATGTTGAATCTAGACTTCTTGAAATCTCAACAACATTCGACTCATTTGAAAGCACCACATCTTCAACTTGAGATTCTTGGCCTTCCAGACATTTTGAAGCTGTCTAATAATCAGTAAACTATCTCCATTGATAATTAGCCTACTAATCCCTCTCTTAGGACACTTTTGGAGTCCATACTCTAAGGTGGCATACTCACCTTCATTGCTGGTCTGCACGTGTAACTTAATACCTTCTTGATATATACGATTGTACCTTTTTGATTCAACAAAACAACCCCACTAGCTACCCCTAATTAGCTTCTCTTAAAGGATCCATCAAAAAACAGAGTAAAAGCATTGGACAGATCTGCTTTCAGGGTCCACTTGGGTACCTTCTTCTTCATCAAGGTCTCTTCCCTCAATATATGAATGGATTCTCTCTGTATGTCAAAATATCTGCAAATGTAGCCCCTATACTATCATTATGCAAGTGAATTGGAACTATTGCAATTCAACTAGCCATTTAGATAATCTCTTTGATGGAAGATCATATTGAATGAAATGGACAAGTAAAGATCATATTGATTGAAATGGACAATCTCTTTGATGGAAGATCATATTGAATGAAATGGACAAGTAAAGAGTAATGTGTCAGTATATTGAAAGTCTTAGGAAGTAAGTAAGACCTGAATTTTCTTAAGGAAAACACCACACACCACATCTACCATTACAAGCTCTGCCTTAGAATATTTCCTTTATATCCAAATGTCTTTATTCTGATCACAAAATATACTGGTCTCATATAAGAATGCTCTCTTCCTTGCTGCAACAATATTGCACCTATGGCATCTTCTCCCATGCCACACTAGGATTTACAAAGAATTACCTACTCCAATCTGGGGGCATAACAATAGGCAAAGTACTCAAAATTTCCTTAACCTATAGAAAGGCTTCCTCTTCATTGTCTTGCCACACAAAGGGATCCCTTTGGGATGCCTTTGTGTGGCAAGCATCAAGCATCAAGCATCCCTTTGGGATGCTTGAATGCAATGGGTATAAATCCTTAGAAAGAAGATAAATAAATCTAGCCATGTTTCTTATAGCACCACTACAAGGAAAAGCGATCGTAGACGCATTTATAGACGCGTTTTGACAACGTGGTTTAAAATGTTACGAGTGCATTTATAAGTGCATCTAAAATCGCATCTACCGACACGCGTCTATAATAGAGGCTATAAGCGTATCTATATGCGGGTCTATACTGCATAATAGATGCGCCTATAGACGCACTCTGGAATTAAAACAAATTCCAGAGAGCTACTCGTGCAGATATATAGCTGCATTTTCTACACATGCAGCTACATTTTCTACACATGCAGCTACATTTTTTGCACATGCAGCTGCATTTTTTGCACACAGATAGCTCTCTGGTCTGAAGAACTATCCCCAGCCCCAAAGCACTGCCCTCATAGGCATCCTCTATCTCCTCTACCTTCACTCTTAGTGCTAGTGCGGTGTGAGGTACGACCGCCACTGTCTGCATGACTACCCTTCCTACGACGAGATGACTGCCGCTCTCATGAGAGCCATGATAACTATGAGGTGTCACATCTCATAAAGGTGGAGGTGTAGGAGATGCTATAGCACTAACTGGGGCTGACACGGATGAGGGTTGAATGTAAAGGCAAGTGAAGTGCCTAGCAAGAGACTCTGTTGGGATGTGGGCGGGGATGTGGGTGGACCTGATGGTAAAGGGGTGCCTGCTGCATAGGCTACTAACTGCTTGGGAGTGGGAGTATAGCCAAAGATGCCCTCTACCTCCCTAGCAAACAATCGTTGAGACTCGATGAGAGCCTTAACCTGTGGGTCTGTGTGGGACAAGAGAACGAGGACCCATGCTACATCTATACAAACAAAAAAAATAAACAAACCAAGAAAATGTAAAAAAAAATTAAACAACTAGTCCCGGCTCTTTAAGTCAAATGACCAAGAAAATTTAAAGCTTATACATGAGGCCTTATGCATAAAGCATTCATGAGCATTATGTATAAAGCTTATGCACAACCTACAAAACAAATCCCCAGCACCCAAGGGTGCAATAATAATAGAGGAAAGAGAGGAAAGATATGAAAGCACTTACCTCTTTTTCTTGTAATGTTGAAAGAGAGGATTAGAAAACCCACAAAACCAACAAAAGGGTGAGTAAAAGATTAGTAATATATACATAGAAAAGCTTATGAAAGCTATGCCACTATGCAAGCTCCCTGTAAGCCCTAAGCCTTATGCAAGCTATGCTAAAGCTTATGCATAAAGCATGCTTGAGGCCTTATGCATAAAGCTTTAAGCATAATGCTTTATGCATGAGGCCTTATGCATACTAAAGCTTTAAGCATAATGCTTTATGCATGGGGCCTTATGCATAAAGCATTATGCATAAGGCTTTTGCATAAAGAACTATATGCATAAGGCCTTAAGCATAATGCTTTATGCATGAGGCCTTATGCATAAAGCTTATGCATAAAGCATTATGCATAAGGCTTTTGCATAAAGCACTATGCATAAGGCCTTAAGCATGAGGCCTTAAGCATAAGGCCTTTTGCATGAGGCCTTTATTATGCATAAACCTTATGTGCAAACCTACAAAACAAATCCCCAGCACCCAAGGGTGTAATAATCATAGAGGAAAGATAAAAAAGCACTTACCTCTTTTTTGTGATGTTGAAAGAGAGGATTAGAGGACCTACAAAACCAACAAAAGAGTGAGGAAAGGATTTGTAATGCATACATACAAAAGCTTATGCAAGCTATTAAGCTATGCAAGCCTTAATCTATGTATATATCTCTATGCATTATGAATGCATGCATAGAGCTTAATCTATGCATATATCTCCATGCATTATGAATGTATGCATAGAGCTTAATCTATGCATTAAGCTCTACCAATAGAGATTACTGCATAGATTAAGCTCTATGATTAGAGCTCTATTCATAAATTAATCTCTATGCATAGAGGACCTACAAAACAAAACCCCTCTTTTTGGTAGATAAAAAATGAGGAAAGAGAGGATAAAAAGATAGGAAAGCACTTACCTCTTTTTGTTGATGTTGAAAGAGAAGATTAGAAGACCTACAAAACCAACAAAAGGGTGAGGAAAGGATTAGTAATGCATATATATAAAAGCCCTAAGAACCTAATGGATACATACAAAATCGAAAAGAGAGGAAAGAAAGAAAAGCATTTACCTCCTTTTGGTAAAGTTGAAAGAGAGGATTAGAAGACCTACAAAACAAAACAAAAAGTTGAGAAAAGAATTAGTAATAAAAAACCCTAAAAGTGTAAATAGAATGGATACACAAAGAAGTTTAAGCCTTATGCATAAGGAGGTTTAAGTATAAGCCTCTTATGCATAAGAGGCCTCTTATGCATAAGCCTCTTAGGCTAATGTATAAGAAAGAGAGAGAGAGAGAGAGAGAGAGAGAGAGAGAGAGAGAGAGAAGAGAATACCATTCAAAAATGTTAAACATAAGAAGCTTATCCATGAGAGAGAGATAAAGAGAGAGTAAAGAGAATACTAATCAAAAACCCTAATTCTAAACATACCATTCAAAAACCATGAATATATGAAGAGGTGGGAGAAACAAGTGGGATAGAGATTACCTTGTGGAATTGGGAGGAGACTTTCAATTACCTTGTAAGGAATCCTCCTTGGGAGGAGACTTGAGAGGAGACTTTGTGAGGAGAGGACAAAGGGTGAGGTGCAGCCATCATGAGGAAGAGAGGGTTGCAAAAACTTAGGGTTATGTATAGCAGAGGGAGCAGAGGGGAAGCAAAAATAGTTGTGGCCTCGAACGTGGGATTATTCAAATTTTTTTTATAACAAAGCGAAGGTATATGCGCGGCTATTTGCATGGTTATTTGTACAACTATTTGCGCTGCAAATAGCCGCGTAAACCCCGCCAGATCGCAAATTCGTCCATGGCCCCTCTCTCAGTTCCATCTCTCTCTAGTTTGCGCGGCTATGTTCTCATTCTCTTGTAGTGTTACCTTATGTGTGAATGTCATCAACTGCTTAACATCATGAGGTGCCTCTAACAGAAAGTTTCCACTTTTTCAGGATCTCCCTTAATTCCATTCTTAGAAACCACATTTTCAAGTAGGGTTACCTTGACCTCAGCTAAGTTCATAAATCTTTGGAAAGTAGCAGCAGGTGCATTTGAAAGCCCAAAAGTCCAGATCTACAATATGATTTTTTTTCTAAATAAAGATCTAGATATACAATTATATAAGTTTAAAAGCCATTTCATATGCTTTTTTCTTTTACAAAATTACTTAAGTCTATCCTACTATGTGTCTAGGGATGATCTCCTCTACATACCCATGAACTCCTCGTCCTTCCTACTTTTATTGATTAAAAGCACGGAGATCAGGAGTCTCTTACATAGGCATAATCTCCTTTACATATGCCTACATTCACATGTCAAATCCACAAGTCTCTCTCCATGCCACCCTCACATGTAACTCCTAATATTCAATTGCACCGCTTGTGTTCTATCCATCATGTAATATCAATGTTTCTTCCTTGGAATGTAAAAAATACATAATTTAATAATATATCCATGTTTCTTGGATAAACATGCTTGGGGGATCATGTGTTTTATCTCTAAAAGTTAGTAATTTCTGCTCTTTTGTGATACCTTAGCTCGGGATCTCATGGGTTTTAGCTCGAAAAATGGTAGGTCCTTGGTTGTAGTGCTATCTAGTGCATGTGGCAGTCCATCATGAGTGCAAATCGCTTCTTTCTTATCTCCCTCGTCTCTTGCAAACTCCTCATGTTGAAACCTGGTGTGTGATATGTGACATAGGTTTATATTACTTTGGTAAGCACACACAATTTTATATTGCCCTTTTAAGAGTTGAATTAAGCACATGACAAAGATGAGGTGATGCGCCATGAGTTGTGTGAGAAGGAAAAATTTTGACTACAGTTGATTGATATGATTGCATTGAAACAAAAGAAATGGGACATGAATCCCCCCATAATGGCCTCCTACTATGCATAGAGAGTTGCACACACTTTCCATTAATAGTTCTCTTGTGAAAAAAAAGAGATGCAGGCGTGGACACACATAGATCGACATGGAGCTCGTGTTATCTATAAGATATAGTATGACCAATAAAGACTTAAGACAATAACTTGTTGCATATTACACAAACAACGAGTTAAGGGGAGAGAGAGAGAAAGAGAGATTAGATGAGAGTATATCTATAAGAAATGGGAGAACATTATATAACCATGAGCATAACAATGTCTACCAGACCATTTCTCTTGGCTACCTCGTATTTTATTATATCTATAGGAAATGGGAGAACATTGCATTCCCATGGACATAACAATGTCTAGTAGACCATTTCCCTTGTCCACCTTATACAACCACGTTTTATTTTATTTTTGAGGAGGCAATGCTCGGAAGAATGTTATGAATCGCATTCCAACATGACCTTCTGATGTAAAAAAATAGAAGAGAAGAATTAGCCAGTATATACAAAAAAGTATCATGACGAGGGCGTTTACACACTTTCTACAGAGAGCATCTCTCCATAGATGTGGAGGACGGGCTATAGTGTCTCAGAATTATAAGGTGAGAGCATACTCTAGACGGTGAGGTACAGTGTGTACTGAAGAATGATAAGGCGAGAGCATACTCACTTTACTTCCTTTGCATGACCTAGTAGTAGCAAATGTTGAGAGAGGGAGAGAGACGAGACAAGAGACACCACATACACTCCACAAGAATGAATCATATTAGTCACAAGTCACATATATATAGGCAAGACCTAGAGTGAGTTAGGGCTAGCTATATATAGCTCCAACACCCCCACTCAAATAAAGGTCTCCAGCCTGCGAGTAAAAAAACCCTTGGGGGAGCACAAGGGAAAAACCCGAGCTCCTACATATAAATGTACAATGCCACCTTAAAGTCCATGTGCAATGTGCTTCTATATACAAAGTACAAAGAATAAATGTGCATGATGTGAAGTAATGTGTGAAGTGTCCTAAAGTCTATAGGCTATGTGTCTAGACAAAATTGACATGACGTGAGATGTGCTAATCTCCAAAAAGAGAGGCCGCCCGCAACTCCAAGTTCTGATCGCAAAAGTGCAAGCCAAGCTTCATGGAGTCCTTTGGTGAGAATGTCTGCAATCATTTAACTAGTTGGACAATGTTCTACCATTATTGCTCCTTTCCTTACTTCATGTCAAACATAGTGATAATGAACTGCAATATGCTTGGACTTGCTATGTTGCACGTAGTCCTTGGCTAGACTAATATCACTTTGGTTGTCACATCTAAGAGGAGTGCTTGAGGAAGGAGAATGACCAATATCAGCAACAATCAATTGGCGAAGCCAAACCAATTCACGAGCTGCTAAAGATGCAACTACATATTCAGACTATGTAGTAGAAACTGCGATACAGCATTGTTTTCTTGCTAGCCCAAGATACCAAATAGCCATTGATAAAGAAGCAATTACCACTGGTGGATCGCATGGACAAGTTAGAGCTTGCCCAATCAGCATCTGAATAACCCAAAAGATTAAGAGAAGATACCAAACAACCATTGATAAAGAAGCAATTACCACTGGTGGATTGCATGGACAAGTTAGAGCTTGCCCAATCAGCATCTGAATAACCCAAAAGATTAAGAGAAGTTGATGAAGATATGTCTTCTTGACGGCGATATACAAGTCCGAAATCTGCAGTGCCCTTCAAGTACTTCAAAACACGTTTAGCTTGAGACCAATGTCTTGTAGATGGAGAGGACAAGTATTGTCCTAACAGATTTGCTACAAACAAAATATCAGGACGACTGCTCATGCCCACAAATTGAAGACAACCAAAAAGATTAGCATAGGGTTGATTTAAAGCTATTGATTCAGCCTCAATATTTACAGTACTCCTAGTAGAGCTTGCAAGACAAGGAGTGTTTGCCGAATGTGCAGTAGAGCCAATCCAAACTTTTGAACAATATCTTGGATAAACTTTGTTTGACGAAGAAGAAAAATACCATTGTGACGATACCTTTGAACTTGAATACCAAGGCATGAATGGATGTCGCCAAGATTAACCATATCAAAGGCTGAGGATAAAACCTTTTTTACTTGTTGCATGAAAGATAGATTATTAGACACAAGTATAGTGTCATCAACATAAAGGGCCAGTATCACAAAATGGTTACCCACATTGCGCTTGATATAAAGATTTGGATCAGAGAAGCAAGAAACAAACCCCTGAGATGTGAGAAATTGATCAATCTTGATGTACCATGATCGTGAAGCTTGTTTTAGTACATACAAAGCACGATGGAGTTGGCATACAAGATGTTCCTTTCTAGGAGTTGTAAATCCTTCAGGTTGCTCCATATATATTTCCTCCTTTAAGTCTCCCTTAAGAAAAGCCGTCTTAACATCCATTTGATGTATTTCCAAATCAAACCGAGTTGCAAAAGCTAGTAGTACTCAAATTGCATGACGATGAATATCAAGAAGCTTTGAGAAATTTAAGTGAGTAAACTGATGATGCCATAGCTTACAATCCAGATCTCCCAGAACTGTAACAACATTTGCAACATCCTCATTCAATGAAAGTTCAAAGAGATTACCATGTCGAGGAGCAACCGCAATAGTGGTGCCATCCTTTTCGATGCGACACTTTGTATTATCAAATCCAACAAATAGACCAAGATCCACAAGCCGCACAACAGAAAGTAAGTTTCTTTGTAAATCAGGAACACATAAAACTCCTCGCAGTATTTTGGTTGAGGAAGAAGTTCCCAAATACAAGTCGCCAATACCCATTACTTGGCAAGTTGTATTATCAGCAAGATAAACCACTTTCTTAATAGGATGGATGATAATTGTGTAACCATTGCAATTGATATGTCATGTTGCCAGTAGCACCAAAATCAACAATAAAGAGAGAACCATCACAAACATGTAGTACCTTTTTTGGAGAGACATTATAATGAAACAAATTAGCCTCTTGATGAACATTGTCTTCATCATGAGGATTTTGTTGAGTAGCATAAGCTTGATTTTGAGCTTCATCATCATAACGCCTCTTGAAGCATCGACTGGATGAATGCCTTGTGCTCCCACAATATTCACAGGTTGCAGAAGAGGAAGAACCCCTTGATAAATGAGGTTGCTTATTTGTAATACTGTGTTCTTCATCGTACTCTCGTGTCTAACATTCAGATACCAAGTGATCAGTTTTATCACAATAAGAACAATGCTTTTGAGAAAATCTCAAACAAGAAGTATTACCTCCTCTTTGGAAGCCACGAGATGTAAATTGGGAGGAGGAAGAAGGGCGTTGCTCAAATGCACGTCTTCGGACAGCAAAGGCTGTCTATGATTATGTGTACTCTTGGGCAATCATGACCATTTCATGAGTTACCGACGTCTAACGATCATGACGTTAAGAATATTCAATCAAAGAAATACATGTATGCTCAAAGTCAATTCCATCCTTGTTAGATAATATAGTGACAATATTATCATACAAAGGATCCTTCACCGTATCAAGAAGGTGTGTAACCAATTGAGTTCGAGGAATAGGATCCCCTGCAGTTGAAAGTTGATTCATAATACCTTTGAATGATTCAATGTGACTAGACATGGATGTACCTAGCTTGAATTGAAGCTGGCCCAGAAGATTACGGAGATACAGAATCTCTGTAACAGTTTTCTTCTCAAACATAGTGATAAGATAGTTCGATTAAGAAACAATTTTAATTACAACAAGTGGAGCTATAAAATCATGTAGGCAACATATAATCAAAGAACCAATCAACCGTACACAAAACTATTACCAAAGATCAATCTTGAAGACATGAAATCATAATCATAAATTGAACAAGAAGACGTAGATGCTTGCCTTATGATTAGAATTGCTCTGATACCATGTTGAGAGAGGGAGAGAGACGAGACAAGAGACACCACATACGCTCTACAAGAATGAATCATATTAGTCACAAGTCACATATATATAGGCAAGACCTAGAGTGAGTTAGGGCTAGCTATATATAGCTCCAATAGCAAATGCCAACAAGAGCAAACACGCCAATGTACAAGCAACCCATTCAACCGCAGAGTAGCTCATTGGATTGTAAGTGTAGGTTCCTCCTTTTCCTGTGCAATCGTTGCCTGCAAACTGTCTATGCTTCCTGCTGCCGCCATACACATGTCATCGGGGGGACACGCCCGACTATTTGGCCCCACATTGTCTGCACCCGAGTGAGGTGGTTTATACGTGTATATAATATACATGCATGTTCGATATAATATAGATGCATGTCCTATCCTACCGTACTTGAGAATGAAGATTATTATTACACGACGTAAGCAAAGGCGATCACCACCCGCGTAACTATCACAAGCATCTTATAAGCCGTGAATTGGTGAGTGGGTGTGTGGATGCGTGTGTGCGTGCACGTGTATGTGACTATGTGTGGGAAGGAAGACAGGGCTGCTGCAATTTTATAAAAGGCCGTGTAGCCTCAAATAAAAGTTGATTACTTCAAACGTGCAATTTGGTGCTGCCACTAACAAGTTTTATATGTAAGTGTTTGTAAATTTTAATTGATTGTGGCATTACTTTTTTTATATGTACCACTAACAAGTTTCATATGTAGAATTATATTGTATTTGTTGCTAAGTGTTTGTATTATATTGTATTTGTTGCTAAGTGTTTGTAAAAACATAATTCTTTAGTTATGATCGTGTTGATATGTGTCAATGTTAAAGTCTCCAAAAATGATGAGTTCAGTTAATATGCTTTCTTGAAGAATTTCAATAAGTACATTTATATTGGGTATGGGTTTGTGATACATGGCCCAAACACTTAGTGATGCCATGATGTTGTAGTTGTTTTGTATGTCTTTGTAAAATAAAATTTAACACCTCATTTATTGAGTGGTCTGGGAGTTGGTATTTGATTTTTTAAATGCCAAGTGTTTGGATTTTGTATTTTGATCTTTTTTGTAGTGATAGCTCTACCAACCTTTAAGATAGGTTGGGAGTTTTATATTTTTCCAAGTGCGTGTCAACTACATGCTAAGCATTAAAAAAAAAAACTAAAGCATAAAACAAAAGGAGTTTTATATTTTCTCGAGTGAATATCAGGTATACTATAAATAAAGCACTATCTAATCACGAAATCCTTAAGCATTCAACACAAAACTGTAAAACATAAAACAACAAAATCTGAAGTAACAAATGACAAGCACATACCACCAATAATCTTAAGTAGTCGCCCAACATGTAAAATTGAAAATATACAATTAGCATGAATGTAAGAATTCTTAAAACTTAAAAGTTGTTGAAGGAAGCAACGATAAAACTTGGTAGTATTCATCACATATAGAAAATGTTAAAACCCAAAAAAAAACCACACTACATGGGTATGGCATACTTCCCAAAAAGATAATACAATATAAGACTACTCTAGAAGCCTACATTGCATGAATACAACATAAACAACAGGATCTAAAGTAACAACATGATAACATGCATACAACATGCTAAAATTTGAAGTAGAAATTCACAAGAACATACATCTAACAATCTCAAGTAGCCACTAGTTCATGTAACTTGTAAATACACAATTAACACGAATGTGAAAATTCTTAAAACTTAAAAGGAATTGAAGGAAACAAATAAAAAACTAGGCAGCGTGCACCACATAAAAAACATGCTAAATTTGTAAAAAACTACACTAGATGCTTAATATAGCATACTTCCCAAAAACAAAACAATATAAGAACATATAGAACATGCATATAGCATACTTCGCAAAAATAATATAAGCACATATAGAACATGGTAGCATTCAACACATATAGGACATGACAACATTCAGTACATATAGCACATGCATCATTCAACACATATAGAACATGATAAAACCTCAACAAACTACACTAGATGCATATATCATACTTCCCAAAAAGAAAAAACAATATATGCATATGCTCCATGATTATACGACTACCCTAGAAGCCTTCCAACTTTCCCAAAATAAAGCCTACATTGTACAAATATACCATGCTAATAGTTTCTCCAAACATTTTATATAAAGCAAATATCCACACAAAATTCCACTTCACCATTGTGTTTACTAGAGAATTACTTTGTTCGGAGCACAAAGTGAGCATGTGAATCGCTCAATCCGTGGTGGGTGGGCACCAAGTGATTGTAGATGAAATATCGATGAAATCTACAACAAAAGAGATTGCTATGTCTTGTCTTACATTGGTATGCCTTTATCTCTCTATCTTCTTTTCCTCCTTCCTACTACAGGAGGGTTCCCATTGGCATTGAAGAAGTACAGAGTGAAACTCCTCAATCTCATTGGTTTTCATTCCCAAAAATTACTCCAAATGCATGCAATGAATGAAACCTAGGGATTGCACTCATTAGCACATGGAGTACACACATGACCCACTCATCATAGGAAGTAGAACCTATTGCACTCATAATGGGATACACACATAGCTTCTCAAGAGGGAGACGCTCACCATGGAAGCTTAGAGCTCCAAAAGTGTAAGAGTACTCATGAAAGTATAAATGATCAAAAGGTACAATGTCCATGAGCCCTATATCTAATATAGCCCAAGGCCCCCCAAAAGTACACATGTAAATGTGCTGAAGGGGCCAAGTACCTAGGCCCTATTCCCCATGTGAATGTGCAATGAAAACTACTTAATTACAAACCATCCCCTCCTACACTGATTTCATCCTCAAAATCTAAGGGTGGTCGTCTCCAAAGAAAAGACATATACAAGTTGCTATGTACAAAAGCCAAAAATCACATGCATGTTTGAATGTCAATGTAGCGGAAGACCCACACAAGAATCATATGACCCCTAGGGTCAAATGGAAATGATAAGGGGCTCTCATCGATGATGATGAGGGTGTCTATGTAACCACTTCGATCGAAAGGAAATCCGAGGCATAAAAAATTCAAGGTAATGGTCCCACGATAATCTGGTACAAGTGGAGAGGATAAGGAACCACTATCACGTGACAAAGCTAGTTGTGTATCCTCCACGATCAAAAGGATGTGTATGGTATACATCCCAAACCGTCCAAGCTGAAATGGTAGTAGCTCCTGGGTCAAAAAGAAAGCTCAACGGGGTGAAGCCAAAATAATGGTATCTCCTGGCTCAAAAGGAAAGCTCAACTCCAAAAAGATAGAAGCTTCAGGGTCGAAAAGGAAACTCGTAAGACCATCCTCACGACCACGGTGTGAATATGGCATGAAATATATCCACCAAAGAAGCTCAAAAGTCTTGGCCTAAATGTCAAATGGTCCTGGCACAAAAGAATCATCGTGTAGGTCAAGACTGAAATATTTTATAGGTGCATCTGAATGTCGAACTACATATCCAAAAACTATGCTCCTCAAATGGCAAAGAATGCATCCAAAGTAAAATGTCCTGGCTACAAGGAACATAGGCTCGTGTCGACACCTGTGGGAGCCAAATGAACACAGCTGAAGGTTGGTCTCATGTAGAGTCAAATGTGAACTCATGCCATTGTCCCATGTAGCACCACTCAAAAAGTCAAAGGCATGATCCATCTTATCAAGGTATAAGTAAGATATAACCCATGCACAATATCTCCATGTTTAAGACACTCTATATGTGTGTGTCCCTCTAAAATAAAAGCTAGATCATCATAAGGATCACCATCACTAAAGCACTGACAAAGTGTCTACACAAAAGAGATAAGTGGTATCAACCAACTCACTATCAATGGAATCTCCAAGGCCACTAAGGTCATCCCCAAAGGTGTAGAGTGTAGGGCAGTCAATCAAGTCCCCACATACATCATCCCCTGCCAAACAATGCCAAACCATCCATGTAAAGAAAACCACATAGATCCTCAACAAAATCACCATGTGTAGAACGTCTGGACCATCTGGCATGGACATCATCCTCATCAAATAAGTGTCTAAACTGGCTTGGCAACAACATCTGAAGCTCAAACATCCATATGTGACATGAATATGATGTGTCATCATAGCATGATGTTGGTGAAAAAGTATCTAGAGGTCAAAGCCGCAATGTACCAAATGTATTTATGAACTCGGAAAATGATATGCATCTCCTCACCTAAAATGGTAAATCAAGATGACGGGCATAGAGCGAGTGTGATAGGATATGAGCGGATGCTATGGAGTCGTAGTAGTGATGTCGATGGCGATACGATGGTGGGTAGCACGGCAATCGTAGGCGGGGTAGAGGTAGTAATGGATCCCCATGTCATCCACAAATGCCCAAGAGTTAGGAAACACCCCCCCAAATGTGCTCAAGAATGCCACACCACGTGTGGAAAAAAAACACCAATATGCTCAAATGGCCACCCGCATGTGAACAAAGGTCATAACAATGACCAAAATGCTCAAAATGATCGATTGCGCATGAACAAGGGCCAAAATTGAATGGAAATCGCCACAAAATTTCTAAAATAGTGAAAAATCCATCCACAAGATAGGGCAAGTGAACACCCTCAAATGCACTAAAGTGGCAAAAAACGTGCGTGTGAATGCCCAAAATACATCAAACAGCCAAAAAGTGTGCGCGTGAACACACAAAAAGAAACATAAGCATGTAAAAACACTCGCAATGCATGTGAACTACCCACAAGTATCATGTGAGATAGCGTGTGAATAATGTGAAGGAAAAACTATGCACTGAAAAGTATTTAGACATGCACACATGTATAAGACTCTCAAACGTGTGAAAAACCCTCCAACTCCACAAGGCATATGAACAAAATCCACAAGATGCAACACAAAATCAATCCCTATCCAAGCTGACAGGCCCAACATAAACTCAACCAGAGTTAGCTCTTCACCCACAGCTTTTTCCATACAACATAGAATTGAACCAAAAAACCACATAAGAATTCTTTAAAACCACACAACTTAATTCTCCTTGTAGATTGGGAAGAATGTGCACCACACATGAAACACTTAGACTTGAGCAGTTGAATGAAACTAGTAACAAATCAAAAGGAACTTTCATACGAATGACCACAAAGAAACCCAAACATATATACTCAAATTTGCACAACATCAGCAACACTATATATTCTATAGCAATCCTTAGACTGGCCCAAGTTTCATCAGTGTTGCACTTAGTGAGATTCTAGGACACAGTCACCAACGTAGAATAGTCAACCACTCCTGCAATCCCTTGCTCTGGGGGGGAAGATCAAGTATTCTCCGCCTTCAACATAGAGCAAGCCTACATATAACCAACCAGCTTCTCCCCACAATCTTCACATCCAAACACTAGCTGTCTCCTCAGAGCAAGAACTTCTTGAACACGCAAAAGCTTCCACACTGCTCTCTCTCTCTCTCTCCATGCTAGAGTTACTTACACCCCCCTCTTCTTCGTGTGAAACTCTAATATATCTCCATGCATATTCTCACCTACTCTACCCAATCTTGTCAGCTAACCACAATGAAACATTTCTAACATCAGTTGTTTACAATCAGTTACCAAAGATAAACTACTCATGTAAGATCCTATGTTTTCTTAAGTTCCCTAATCATTCCCAATGTATTATTTTATTCCCTTTGGGTTGGGATGAGGATTTTCATGGAGCATATCCCCTTGGCCACAAAAAAAACCTCTCATCTTTTGCCAAACCCCCCATGGTTGGAGCATTTATGTTCAACCACTTGTTATGGACTCTTTGAAGCACTCCTCATCAAACAATACATCCAACTCCCAACAACCTTCTTCATGCTTGTCTGTAACAGCAACTTCATTATCAAGCAAGTATTCATCTATTGTCTCTGAATCTTTCTGGACTGTCATGACTCTGCATCAATATGGATTTAATCTATAGCCATTTACTATCTTTGAATGAAGTTGATCATCGAGATCTGCCACCTACTAAGTTTCTTTCTCATAAATGTGCATAACTTTCAAAGGACCTTCCTACTTGATTGGGAATTTTGTTTGGAAAGTGTTATCCAGTTTGCTTTTGTACCCAAGGACAAGATCCCCCTCCTTAATGCCTTTATCCTTCACTGTCTCATTGAACGGCTCATCCCTCTTATAGCTGAATGGTGTGTCTAGAGCTTCCTCCCTAGCCAGCTTGAACAGCTCTTGAAGATCCAACAACCTCTCTTTATATTCATCTATGTCTTTCTCGTGATGTTTTAACATAAATTGCAAACTGAGGATTTCCACTTCAATGGGCATTAGGGCTTCCTTCCCAAAAACTAGGTGGTATGTGAAAATTTTGTAGCTACTCTCGTAGTTGTCTTGTAGGCCCACATAGCGAAAGATTGTAACATACCTCTGAGAATAACCAGGTTATGATTAAAGATAATCCTAGGTTTTGGATGCTAATGAATTCCAGGAGGTTTTCAATGGTTTTTAAGTAGTGAAGATTCTAAGTGTTAAAATTAAGTGAAAATTCAAGATTGAGTTTTCAATTAGTTAGTATACTTGAATCAAAGGAAGTCTTTACAAGTGTGTAGATGGACATGAAAATCGAAATTTGATAAAAAAAAGTAAACTATGACCATTTTCTGGAGTCGACTTTCACATACAGCTGATTTTGGAGATTCTGCCTGGCTATGGGTTGTAGAACTCATGCGTTCTAGTTATTTTAAGTACCCACATGACTAATATTTGATAACTATGCATGAAGTTATACCTGTTACACATTGCAGCCCTGACAGCAGATCTAAGAGGCTTGCCAAATCTACAAACAGCTCTTCCACAACTTGTGGAGAGTAGACATGGATTCCCAATCAATCAAGACATCAGCAAATATATCGGAGAAGTACACAAACACTCTTTCTATTATTTTTCTTTAAATTCTTTTAAGATTAAATAAATATATCGTTAAGTATATATATGAGAGAATCTGAGTTGAGGTATGGAACGCTTAACGGTTGAATTTGTTAATTATAAATGATCGCCTTAGATTGAAGACTCATAGAATAAACACTTTTGGAGATAAAGAATCAGAAAATAGAATATTTTACTAGGTTATGACTAGATTCTAGGTAAAACCTTCATAAGGGGACTGTTTTGCGAAGCATTTATCTATCAAGATTGACTACCTTGTCTAAATAGACCAAATGGACTAGTACGTACTATTTGAAATATTTTTTTTTTCTATACTTGAGGTTGATTTTGATTAAATTTGAATATGCTTTTGTCTTGAAAGGCTGTGGATTAGAGATCTGTGTAAGATGATAAGAATGACTTGTGATTGCTTTGTTTTGAAATGAATGATTGATATGCATGTGGATTAATGATTGATATGCATGTGTATGATGAGACTCGATGTGAGATTTTGAGATTCGGGCCGGTCTTCCTCCTTAGACAGGGAATGCCGGACATAGAGCGAGATTTATGCCCTCTGGGAGCCATGTGGTAGAACCCACAGAGGACGAGATTCAGAAAGAGGCATACCCGGGATAGCCGCAATGTCCAGTGTGGAGGTTGGGTGGACAAGCATCGGAGAAAGCCCTAGATTGGCTGGATTTTGGTCATTATGACTAACCATCTTGTCGAGCATGGTGATGATGATAGAATCTTGAGATAGACACATACATTGTGATTGATTGTGATGCTATGATATAATTGATAGAGATTTATTTCATGTGAATGCTTGCTTGAGATTACATGATTCTTTGCTTATGTGATAAGAACCTTGGATAGGGCATGCATGTTTGTTTGCTATTTGAGAAGGTTGATTTGATTGTATTTCTATGTAAAAATAGTAGGATTAAGTGAGTTTAATATTTTCTTAGATTAAGTTGTATGATTAAGTTGTATGATTAAGATATGGTTAGATTCAGGACCGTCATAGTTGGTATCAGAGCATAGGTTGGGCAGTCCGCACTTAATTGTGGATGTTGCAGGTCCTGGGTGATTGATATTATTAATTATTTTTTTATATGATACAGCTAGAAGTTTATTTTCTTTAAAAAGCCTTTTGCAATTTTGTTGTATGGTCACAAGATGGCTCACAAATCTATTTTATGATGAGAAGGAAAATTTTATGCAAAATAAGAGATTGTAGATGGGTCACATATTTGTTCCCAGAGATGATAGAAAAGGTGCGGCGTGATTTTTGTTGTGTACAAAATGTTCATGAACTAATGAGTGCAAAAACAAGCCAACATCACGTAAGGTGCGTGAGAGATTAACTACAAGAGATCAGAAAACATGGCAAAATATACAAGAGAATAAGAAAGATCTAGTATGAGCAAGAAAGACTTAAGACAATAACTTGTTGCATTGCACAAACAACGAGTTAAGGGGAGAGAGAGAGAGAGAAAAAGATTAGATAAGAGTATATCTATAAGAAATGGGAGAACATTATATACCCATGAGCATAACAATGTCTACTAGACCATTTCTCTTGGCTACCTTCTATTTTATTATATCTATAGGAAATGGGAGAACATTGCATTCTCATGGGCATAACAATGTCTAGTAGACCATTTCCCTTGGCCACCTTATACAGCCATGTTTTATTTTATTTTTGAGGAAGCAATGCTCGGAAGAATGCTATGAATCGCATTCCAACATGACCTGCTCATGTGGAAAAACAGAAGAGAAGAATTAGCCAGTACACACAGAAAAGTATCATGATGAGGGCGTTTACACAGAGAGCATCTCTACATAGCTGTGGACGGGCTATAGTGTGTGAAGAATGATAAGGTGAGAGCATACTGTGGACGGCGAGGTACAGTGTGTACTGAAGAATGATAAGGCGAGAGCATACTCACTTTGCTTCCTTTGCACGACCTAGAAGCAAACGCCAACAGGAGGAAACCCGCCAATGTACAAGCAACCCACGGAACCGCAGCAGCTCATTGGATGGAAAGTGCAGATTCCTCCTCTTCCTGCAAATTGTCTATGCTGCCTGCAGCCGCCATGCGCATGTCATCGGGGCTGGTGGACACGCCCGACTGTTTGGCCACATTGTCTGCACCCGATTGAGGTGTATATAATACGGATGCATGCATGTCCTATCCTACAATACTGGAGAATGAAGATTATTGTTTCACGACGTACCTAGGTGTCGGCCTGTTGATTCGGCGATCACCACCCACGTAACTCTCACAAGCATCTTATAAGCTTTACTACCCATGTCTTGTGACTGTGTGGGAAGGAAGGAGGGCTAGAAGGCCGTGTAGCTTCAAATAAAAGTTGATTACTTCAAACGTGCAATTTGGTGCTGCCGCTAACAAGTTCCATATGTTATTTTCTAAATGTTTGTAAAATTTTTTGTTTGGTTAATTGATTGTGGCATTACTTTTTTTATTATATGTACCACTAACAAGTTTCATATGTAGAATTATATTGTAATTGCTAAGTGTTTGCAAAAACAGAATTCTTTAGTTATGATCGTGTTATCACCTTTAATAATATAATATATATATATATAAGAATTAGCTAAATGGTCCCTCCAATAGGCAAAAGATGTTCCCATGTAGTCTTTTAGAAGATATATGAATGCTTGTAAACTTCTAGTTGCTTCATTTGTTTGATATGTGTCAATGTTAAAGTCTCCGAAAATGATGAGCACGCTTATATTGGGTATGGGTTCGTGATACATGGCCCAAACACTTAGTGATGCCATGATGTTGTAGCTGTTTTGTATGTCTTTGTAAATTGTTTTTAAATACCTCATGTAATGCGAGTGGACTGGGAGTTGGTATTTGATTTTTTAAATGCCAAGCTTTTGGATTAAGTATTTTGATCTTTTTTGTAGTGATAGCTCTACCAACCTTTAAGATAGGTTGGGAGTTTTAAATTTTCCCAAGTGGGTGTCAAGTACATGCTAAGCACTAAACAAAAAAAATCCAAAGCATAAAACAAAAGGAGTTTTATATTTTCTCGAGTGAATATCAAGTATTTTATAAATAAAGCACTATCTAAATCCTAAATCCTAAAGCATTAAGCACAAAACTGTAAAACATAAAACAACAAAATCTGAAGTGACCAATGACAACCACATACATCCAATAATCTTAAGTAGCCGCCAACATGTAAATTGAAAATACATCCAATAATCTTAAGTAGCCACCAACATACATCCAATAATCTTAAGTAGCCGCCAACATGTAAATTGAAAATACATCCAATAATCTTAAGTAGCCGCCAACCACATACATCCAATAATCTTAAGTAGCCGCCAACATGTAAATTGAAAATACACAATGAACATGAATGTCAGAATTTTTAAAAACTTAAAAGTTGTTGAAGGAAGAAAAGATAAAACTTGGTAGTATTCATCACATATAGAAAATGTTAAAACCCAAAAAAACCACATTACATGGGTATGGCATACTTCCCAGAAAGATAATACAATATAAGACTACTCAAGAAGCCTACACTGCATGAATAAAACATAAACAACAAGATCTAAAGTAACAAAATGACAACATACATACAACATGCTAAAACCCCAAACAACAAAATCTAAAGTAAAAATTCACAAGAATATACATCCAACAATCTCAAGTAGCCATTAGTTCATGTAGCGTGTAAATACACAATTAACATGAATGTGAAAATTCTTAAAACTTAAAAGGCCTTAAAGGAAACAAATATAAAACTAGGCAGCGTGCACCACATACAAAACATGCTAAAATCCCCTCGGGGGGTTATCTATAAGTAAACCCTCTATATCACGTGTGTTCAAGGCCTATTTCAAAAATTCCTTATCTATAAATTTTTCATGAATAAAGCATCTCCTTTTTCTATTTAACCTATGAATAATATCCCTTTTAAATGGTACCCTTCTGTATGTAAAAAATGGGTAAAAAAAGAATTTTAAAAATCCCTTCTGTTAAACCCACGTTCTATGCTTACATATTTATGAGTGACCCCCCCCCCCCCCCCCCCCCCCCCCCCCCCCCCCCCCCCCCCCCCCGAGAAAAGCTCAAAAAACTACACTAGATGCTCAATATAGCATACTTCCAAAAAACAAAACAATATAAGCACATATAGAACATGCGTATAGCATACTTTCCAAAAATAATATAAGCACAAATAGAACATGACAACATTCAACACATATAGGACATGACAACATTCAGTACATATAGCACATGCATCATTCAACACATAGAACATGTTAAAACCTCAACAAACTACACTAGATGCGTATATCATACTTCCCAAAAATAAAAAACAATATATGCCTAGGCTCCATGACTATACTACTACCCTAGAAGCCTTCAAACTTTCCTAAAAGAAAGCCTACACTGTATGAATACACCATGCTAATAACTGCTCCAAACATTTTATATGAAATATATAACCCCAAAAAATTCCACTTCATCACTATATTTAAGAGACAAAAGAGATTAAGGATATTTTGTTTCACTACTGAATTACTTTGTTTGGAGCACAAAGTGAGCATATGAATCGCTCAATTTGTGGGCGGGCACCCAAGTGAATGAAGTGATTCCATAACACAAGAGATTTCTAGGTCTGGTCCTACATTTGCATGCCTTTAGCTCTCTATCTTCTTTTCCTCCCTCCTACTATACAGGAGGGTACCCATTGGCATTGGAGTAGTATAGAGTGAAACTCCTCAATTTAATCGATTTTTACCCTAAAAAATTACTCTAAATGCGGATTTTATAGCTAGAATATATGGAATCTTATAGCAACAAATTTTCCTTAGCTATATTCTATTCGTTAAAAGAACATTGTAAATGTCTATTTTTTAAATACTAGTAGTACAATGAATTTATAGATCACATGTATATCTCATCCCTTCTCCATACAGTAGAAATTGTTTTTGTTATTGAGGTCTTTCCAAAAGAAAAGAATATACAAGCAAATTTTTTGATAAGCTACATGACCTCAAAAGGATTTTACTATCTAATTCAGAAGTCAACATCTATTAAGTAGCTTCATTATTAACTTGATCTCTAAAATTCTCACTTCTTTTGCATTTTATTAGCCGTCTATTTTTCTTTACAAATCCCTCGCATCATAAGAGATATTTTGGTTCAAATAAATTTTCAAAACTAAATTTTCTCTCTCTTTTAGTATGGGGCATTTGATGGTCCTACAAATGCCTCCGACAAGTTTGAGAATTTCTTTTTTACCTTTGGATTTTTTTTGGATTGTCCACCAAAACGTATTTTTGATGTTTCCTAACATGTTTGACACAACACGAATTTACTTTTTTTAGGTCACTCTAGTGCTACAAGAGTTGCCTCCTATAGTTAAGGAAGCATGCATGGTGAGATTATGGTTAATATGTCACCAGTGGTGGAGATGACAAGTTGTGAAGGAATGTATGGTAATAAGGGGAATGTGCTGATGGTTGCATTCAAACAAGAGATGGTGAATCCAAATGCAAAGGAAGAAGTTGAGAAGATGCAAGCGCTCCTCCATCAATGTAAAGAGAATATGAAGAGTGCCTAAGTAAGGATGAAACAATATGAGGATGCTTGTAGGATACCAATATAATTGAAGAAATGATTTATATTCCTTATCAAGTGGTTAGAAGGGTTGGTGAATTAGCCTATCAGCTACTACTTCCACCTACTACAAGAACTCATGATGTCTTTGATATTTTAAATTTGAATTTGTATGTGAGAAAAGAGGTGAAAGTCCATGAGGAAATACCTCCCACGAATGAGGAGGGTGTCATTGAGAATGAATTGAGTATGTACATATAAGGTGTTGGGTACAAGGGAGAAGGTACTTGAAAAGCATACCACGGATGAATATCTCATCAAACGCAGGGGACTACCAGATGAAGAAGCTTCATGTTAGCCATATTGTATATTTGAGGGTCATGATGAGGTTTTGAGAAGCATGGCATAAGGTCTTGGATAAAAAAAAATGAGGTTAATGCTTGTTGAAATTTTTTTGATATTGACATCTTTGGAGGCCTCATTGTTGAAATTTCTACATGTACATGATTGGGAATTTCATATGAGACATATAACCTCATGGTACATATTTGGAGGGCTTTCTTTGGTGGCTATTTGTGAGGCATTGGGTCCATATAGGATGGATTACTCTCTTAGACATAGTAATCCATACAGGATGGATTACTCTCTTGGATAGATTTGGACTCATTGGTTCCATAGAGGATGTATTACTCTCTTGGATAGATTTGGACTCATTGGCTCCATAGAGGATGTATTACTCTCTTGGATAGATTTGGGCTCATTGAGATCTACTCATCATCGGATGGTTTTTAAGTTCCATAGTGCTAATAATATTTTCCTTCACTCAAGAGAGTTTCACGTTACTTCTACCATATAGATGATTTCAAGGAAGAAACTTATTTGTATGGAAATGGTTTGTAACGTGGTGACTTGTGGGCATGAGTCTTGTACATATAAATTAATGTTTGGGACAAAGGCCAAGGGGAATAACTCTACGAGCCAATGAGAATGGTCATGTGTGAAGACTAAGGAGGATTATAGTGTGAAATGAGAGCTAGGTATAAAGGACAATGGACCAAACCCCTATAATTAACTTTTTTAGAATCATAACCATACTTTGAAAGCTACTTTCCCAACCTTCTATGGTGGTAGTCCCTTTTAGTGCCGTTGGTACTCCATCATGAGTGCAAATCTCTTCTTTCTCTCCAGACTCTCTTGCAAAATGTTCATGTTACAACCTTGTGTTTGATATGTGACAGTTTTATATTGCTTTGGTAAGCAATCACACAATTTTATATTGCCTTGTTAAGAGTTTAATTAAGCACATGACAAAGATGAGGTGATGCACTTCCATGAGTTGTGTGAGAAAGAAACTTTTGGATACATTTTATTGATATGATTACATTGAAACTTTTTGACTACATTTGATTGATGAGATTGCATTGAAACTTTTTGATTACATTTGATTGATGAGATTGCATTGAAACAAAAGAATTGGGACATGACCCCCCATTCTGGCCTCTTTTTGCTAATGGATATAGAGTTGCACACACTTTATTTGGTTTAATATAATTCTCTTGGAGAAGAAAAAAGTGATGCACACATGGACACACATGGAGCTTGTCTTATCTTTAAGATGGAGTATGAGAAATCAAGACTTAAGACAATAACGTGTTGCATAATACAAACAACCAGTTAATCCAAGAGAGAGAGAGAGAGAGGGAGAGGGAGGGAGGAAGAGAGAGAGAGGGGGGAGAGAGAGAGATTAGATGAGAGTATATCTATAAGCAATGGGAGAACATAATATACCCATATCATTTTTTTTGGAGTTTTTTTTTTTAATGTGGGTTGTGAGCTTTTACACAAAGCTAGTAATGTAAAGCTTTTAGCTTAAATCTTTAACAAAAGCTTTATAGTTAAGCTTAAAACGAAGTGCTAATTAGGTAGTGCTTAGCAAACAATGCAAAAAGAAGCAAAGTGGCCACTGTGAATCGGTTTAAGGCGAGGAGAGGAGGCTGGTGGGCCATGGCAAAAAAAAATTAAGGAGAAAGAAGAATCAGTTGTTGGCGGCTGTGTGTGCGAAGAAGCCAAATGAGAAATTTAAGCAAAAAAACAAAATTAGCAGTAGCCCACATGGCACAAATCCCTTCTAAAAAAAAAACAAATTGATGCAAGAGATTATGAGCCCTTGAATATAGACTTATTCTATCAGATGAGGTTAGCAATTCAGTGATTAGAGGATTAAATCACTTTGCGTGCTGATCTCATCCATAAGGCTTGATCCTTGAGGGATTGAGAATTAAAGAAGTTGGTTTTGCAAAAAGAGGGATGTTTTTAAATTTTTGCAAAGGTGGTTTTGAAAAAGTTGATATTGGACTCTAGCCTTTGATCTGGTTCTTGATGTAATGGCTTAGAAAAAATTCCATAAACCATCCAACCTTTGCCCAAATGTTTTGATAGCCTTATTCTCTTTACCCTTTAGATCTTTGATGATGTTCTCTCTTTATCCAAGCACTTGTACCCTTGGGTAAACCTTGATTTTTTAGTTTCTCTTTAAAAATCCTTCTCCTTCAGTGGTCCCCAAATCTCTGATACCACTTTCATGACCTTAAGACACTTGGAGAAGGAAACTCTAATCTCTTAGCACAAACATTAGATCATAATATATACTTAGACAAAATGAAAGCATAAACCTTTATAAACCAAATAAAATAAATAAGAGAGAGTTGGAGAATATAGAAGAGATCAGTCTCGACACAAGAGTGGGTTCAATCTCCCCTGGGTAGATTATGGCCCTTGTACCACTCTCCCATATATATATGTATTAGAAAAAGCACTTAGAAAAAGCACTTGTACTCCAAAAAGATAATTCCAAAAAAACAACTCCACAAGTGCTTTTGAGTTTATGAGCATGCAAGCTCTATAAAAATATAGAAAGAATTAATATGAAGTCTTGGGCCTACCAAAAGTATAAAATACTAATTGGTATATACAAAGGTATAAGACCTTAGCCTTACAAAAATATTGATGCCTAAATATGAAACCATAAAAGGTTTTCACATGTCTTACAAAATATCCCAAAGTGCTGCAGCACATGTTTCACCACGATTGACACATAATCAGCTCATTCTTCACCTACCTCCAAAATAATATTTGTCATTGCACACACCTAATTAAACACATTAATCCTCACCATATCACACCAGCACACACATGTTGATTAAACACATTAATCCTAGTAAAATGATATCAATAATAGACGCATCTAAGCTAAAATATACCAAACAAAACAATATAAGCATGCAAGAAAGAAAAAGACCCACTCATGACATGGAGTAGATAACATGGGTGTAGTAACCAACTTCATCTCTAAAGAAGAAGAACACCATAGAAGCTTGGGCATAAGAGCTCCAAGAAAGGTAAAGTCAAAATGATCACAATGCCCATGAGCCCTATGTGTCATATAGCCCAAGGCCCCCAAAAGTACACATGTAAATGACACTAAGACCAAATGCCTAGGCCCCATCCCCCATGTGCATGTGCAACCAAATCTACTTCATTACAAACCATCCCCTCCTACATTGATTTTATCCTCAAAATTGAAGGGTCGTCGTGCACAAAACATATACAAAAGCCAAAAATGCGCTCATGGCCTAGGTGTATCCGCATCGAAGTCATGTCCATGAAGCCCTCTGGGATCAAATGGAAAGGATAAGAGGATTTCATCGATGGTGAGGCTATTGATAATGATGCCTAGATCGAATGGAAATTCAAGCCATTCGTGACCATGACTGTGTCATTCATGCCTCCTCCTAGATCAAATGGATGGTGTAATGCACCACATCCATCAATGAGATACATCCAATGTATAGACATCCATGAGCATCAAAAGAGAATGCCTCATACTGCATAACATGCTCCATCAAATGTAAATCCATGTCCTCACTCATCCATCACCGTACATAGGTCCATAGGCATGATCCACATCACAAGTGACTACCTGAGCATAATCCATATGTACCAAGGCATAATCCTCATCATTGTCTGCATAACTCTTGTAGAGGTCACAATCATAGGCCCTCCACTCATCTCTCAAAAGAGGGTCCTAGATTGGGTTCCCATAGAACCTCCATGCGGTACCCAATAGCTTCTCAATACTAAATGCATGAGTAGCCTCATCATCGATCTCATCCATATCATCAATGTCATCCACATGCTCACTAGCATCATAGCACTCATCCTCATCATACGTAACATGTGTACACACACTACCATCATCCACATAACATAGATGCTCTCCTCATCACACTAGTAATGATACTAGATGAGTCATGAACACCTGCATGAGCATCATCATCATGATGCCTAATGTCACAATGACCAATAACGCACATGTCTCCACCATGTGTATAATCCTCATCCTCGTGTGCATCCTCATAGGCATGTACATCATCACATAACACATCATCCCTTGTGTCAACAACAATTGTATGCACAACCAAAATATCCTCAATGATCACGTCTTCATGATCTCATGGCATCATATCATAAGCTGAAAGTGTATCAATAAAAGCACTTATGAAGGTAATTCTAGCATTTCCATTTTCAACTTATATACACCCATTGACTGTGAGACGGTCCCAAATCTAGCCATATTTGAATCGTATAGCTTAATCTAAGAAAGCATTGAAACTCACTTAATTGTGCTATTTCTACATAGTAATATAATCAAATCAAACCTCTCAAATAGAAAAATAAGCATGCTTGCCATACCCAAGATTATTATCCCATAAAGAAAGAATCATAGAATCTAAAACAAACATTCACATAATAGAAATCTCTATCAATTAAAACATAGCATCTCAATCAATCGCCATGTATGTGTCTATCTCAAATATTCTATCATCATCACCATGCTCGATAACATGGTTAGTTATAATGACCAAAATCCACCCAATCTAGGGAATTCTCCAATGCCCGTCCACCCAACCTCCACATTGGACATCGCGGCTATCAAGTATGCCTCTTTCTGAATCTCGTCCTCTCTGTGCTCTACCACATGGCTTCCAAAGGGCATAAACCTCGTTCTCTCTATGACGTTCCCTATCTAAGGACGGTCGGCCCGAATCTCAAAATATCATCTCAAGTCTCATCATACACATGCATATCAATAATTCATTTCAAAACAAAGCAATCACAAGTCTTACTTATCATCTTACACTAATCTGTAGTGCACAATCTTTCAAGACAAGCATATTCAAATCAATCAAAATAAACCCCAAGTATAAAAACAAGCTTTTAATTCAAAAAATCATTAACTTCTCTTAGTCTTTTATTTCTTTCAAGTCATACATGAATCCATATTTTTAATGTAATTAATTATCACGTTCTAACTAGTAAGATTATCTCTAGTTGCTATATCTAAGTCATAACTTGTAAGTCTTGGCTCAATAATCACAATACAATTCAAGAAAATAGAGTTTTGCACAAATTTTTGAGGCAGAAAGAGAACAATTCTATATATAATCAAGAAATCTTACAACAACCTGATATGACGCAGTCTTGCAGGAAAGAGCTCGAACTACGCGACCAACCCCAAGCTATCTCACTCGCACTCTCACTCTCATGAAAATCTCACACTCACACTTGCACATGCACATGCACTCGCACTCTCAATCTTTTCTTCAATTTTTTGTCTTCGTCGAAAGCCAAAAGTAGCCCTTCTTCTTCATGATCCACGTGCCATATTTTTGGCAATGTCACCCTTTTTGGAAAAAGTGTGTTCGGGAAGCTTTCATATGTGGTCATCATTCCCATGAGATTACGTTTCTAGCTCATCTCAAACATTCCCTTTCTCATGGCACACCACTCACACCTCGGTGACCTGATGAGGATGCTGAATAGCTTATCTCAAACATTCCATCCTTCTCTTCGGCTTTGTATCTCTTCGTCTGAGGCTAAATCTTTATTGTTGACCTCCGTTTAGGACCTGCAATGTTGACACGAAAATCTAGGCACATTTTTAGCACAAAACCACTCAAAACCCACTTTGGAGTCATTAAACGAATGTGAAATAATGTGAATCACAGAGATTTCACTTTAGCAAAGTTCTTCTATGTACAAAATGTAAAAACTCTCTCATACAAAACTTCTCCTAATTCCACCTCTAACCTAATCAAAACTCTGACATACAAAACTTCTCCTAATTCCACCTCTAACCTAATCAAAACTCACCCACAAAAATGGCAACTACCTAAAAATGACCAAAACCAAAAATTTCCTGCAAACATGTTAAATGTCCTAACAAAACATTCTACACACTTTCTACAACAAGAATTTATGAAAAATATTTATCTGAAGTTATGAAGCGTCACATAACTATGCTTACGTATTACTCCATCCAGTCTATATAGACAAGGTAGTCAATCTTGATAGAAATGTCTAAGGAAAAGCCTAACAACTGGTCTCTTTGGGAGAGTAATATCTTTCAATATATTTAGAATTAGAGAGAAGTCAAAACTACAAAGTTTTAGGACTTCTAATGCTCTATAAAGCATGTCTTAGTGATGGTTCTTTATCTCTCCAAAAGTGTTTATTCTATGAGTCTTTAGACTTACGAGATCATTTATAATTAATGAATTTAAGAATTACTCACCGTTAAGCATGCCATACATCGACTCAGATTCTCTCATATGCACGCTTATCGATTTATTTATTTTTAATCTCAAAAGAATTTAAAGCAAAATAATAAAAAGAGTATTTGTGTACTTTCCTGATATATTTGATGATGTCTTGATTGATTGGGAATCCATGTCTACTCTCCAGAAGTTATGGAAGATTTGTTTGTAGATTTGGGAAGCCTCTTAGATTTAATGTCAGGGCTACAACCTACAACAGGTATAACTTCGGGCACGATTATCAAAAACTAGTCATATACAACCCAACGTGGGTGGAATCATCAAAATCAGCTATATATGAAAGTTGCCTCCAAAAATAGGTCACGTTTTACTTTCTAATATAGTGTATACAAGCGGTCCATAATGTAAACACGCTAAGAGGAGTGGGTAGATGTGGACAAGTCGACGTAGTCCAGCTGTAGAATCTATGGCGAAGATATGTCGGTGCCATCTACCAAACTCACCAGTGATATAAATGTCAAATGGTCATTCAGGTGCCTTGTGAGTGTTAGCTTATGTTGAGATTAACATATCAACATTAGCCTGGTGACTATTGTGATATCGGTCTGACACAAAATCAATCCTATCCAAGCTGACTGGCCCAACATAAACTCAACCACAGTTAGCTCTCCACCTGCAGCTTTTTCCTCAAAAGGACTGTGATGGTCTTGAATCTAACCATATCTTAATTGTATAACTTAATCTAAGAAAATATTAAACTCACTTAATCCTACTATCTCTACATAGGAATATAATCAAATCAAACTTCTAAAATAGCAAACAAGCATGCATGCCATATCCAATATTCTTATCACAATCATGTAATTTCAAACAAACATTCACATAATAGAAATCTCTATCAATTAAAGCATAGAATCTCAATAAATCACAATGTATGTGTCTATCTCAAAGATTCTGTCATCATCACCATGCTCGTCAACATGGTTAGTCATAATGACCAAAATCTAGTCAATATATAGGGCTTTCTCTGATGCGCGTCCACCCAACCTCCACATTGGACATCGTGGATATCCCGGGTATGTCTCTTTCCAAATCTTGTCCTCTCTGGGTTCTACCACATGGCTCCGAGAGGGCATAATTCTCATTCTTTGTTTGGCATTCCCTGTCTAAGGACGGCTGGGCCAAATCTCAAAATCTCATGTCGAGTCTCATCATACACATGCATATCAATCAGTCATATGCATGCATATCAATCATTAATCTCAAAACAAAGCAATCACAAGTCATTCTTATCATCTTACACTAATCTCCTATCCATAATCTTTCAATCCATGCATATTCAAATCAATTACAATCAGTTTCAAGTTTAAAATAAGCTTTTAATTTAAACAATCTTTAACTTCTCTTTTTCTTTTAAGTCACATGGGAATCCTTGTTTTTAACATAATCAATTATCATGTTCTAACAAGAAAGGACACCTCTAGTCACTATAGCTAAGTCTTACCTATGCTTATGCATTAGTCCATCTGGTCTATGCGTTAGTTCATCCGGTCTATATAGATAAGATAGTCAATCTTGATGCAAATTTCTAAGGCAAAGCCTGACAAGTGGTCTCTTTGGGAGAGTAATATCTTCCAATTTATTTGAAAATAGAGAAAAGTCAAAATTATAAAGTTTTAGGACTTCTAATTCTCTATAAAACATATCTCAATGATGGTTCTCTAAAAATGAGTTCTAAAGTCTCTTTCAGAGCATTCCAAATGGCCAAAGTTGTGTTGTCAGCATAAAACTGTAAAAACAGCCAAGTGCCCCACTTTGCACTAGAATAACTCAAAAATGAAAGGGCTTTGGCTTTCGAACGTCTCATACACTCTTGTAGAGTTTTCTATCGTTCTAAAACTTGTCTTTATGTCAAAATCTAATTCTAAACACATGAAAAGATAAATGCTTCATAAAACAGCTCCTAATGAAGGTTATACCTAAAATCTAGTCACAAACTGGTCAAATATTCTATCTTCTAATTCTTTAACTCCAAAAGGGTTTATTCTATGAGTCGGACTAAGGCAATCAGCAGCTCTTGGTGGAAAACCCTCTCTCTCCTCTTCTCGCGGTGTTTCCCATTCATTGCCATGGTTAAGCATGTCGTGCACCAACTCAAATTCTCTCATACACATGCCTATTGATTTATTAATTTAATCTCAAAAGAATTTAAAGCAAAATAATAGAAGGAGTGCTTGTGTACTTCCCCAATGTATTTGTTGATGTCTTGATTGATTGGGAATCCATGTCTACTCTCTAGGAGTTGTGGAGGAGGTGTTTGTAGATTTGGCAAGCCTCTTAGATCCATTGTCAGGACTGCAATCTGCAAGGTATAACTTCGCACACAATTATCAGATACTAGTTGTGTGGGTACTTAAAATTACTAGAACACATGCAGTCTATAACCTACCGTGAGCGAAATCACCAAAATCAGCTCTTTATGTGAAAGTGGACTCCAAAAATAGGTCACGTTTTACTTTTTTATCAAATTTCAATTCTATCTACATACTTTACGGCTTCCTTTGAGTATACTTGTATACTAACTAATTTACAACTCAATCTTGAATTTTCATTTAATTTTAACACTTACAATATTTACTGTTGAAAAATATTGAAAACCTGTTTGAATTCATTACTAAAATCTGTAGCATTCAAAACTTAGGATTATCTTTAACCATAACTTGGTTAATCTCAGAGGTATGTGACAAGGACTCTCCATCCATGCAACATAGAATTAAACCAAAAAACCACATAAGAATTCTTTTTTTTTTTCCAAAAAAGATCTTGTCATTAGTTATATAAAAACGCCCGTAGGGTTACAAAAGATCCCCTCCTTCTCTCATAAGAAAATAGAGTAGAGATCCAAGCAAGGCAGCTAGGGAGACTCTCCCTAGGTGCAGAAAAATACAAATACCAGTACACAGACTGAGGGGATATATCATACAATAGGGGGGGGGAAGCCAAATAGGTGGCCTGTAGTGCCAGCGGGGGGAGCCCGCGTGTAGTGTATAGAAGGGGCAGCTATGCCAAGTGGTGTGGAAGGCCTGGCGTTGCAAGATCGCCTCATGCGAGTTGCCCTAGATGCGGTCATACTGTCCTAGCAGAGTGTGGATCAACTCCTGCCAAATCCCCCAAGCAGTCTCTGCTGGTGGCTCCAGTCTCCCCTCAAAGGCCCTGAAACAGACACTACAAGAGAATGAGAACATAGCCGTGTAAACTAGAGAGAGATAGAACTGAGAGAGGGGCCATGGACGAATTTACGATCTGGCGGGGATTACGCGGCTAATTTGCAGCGCAAATAGTTGCGATCTGGCGGGGTTTACGCGGCTATTTGCAGCACAAATAGTTGCACAAATAGCCGCGCATATAGCGTCGCTCTGTTATAAAAAAAAATCGAATAATCCCAGGTTCGAGGCCACAACTATTTTCGCTTCCCCTCTGCTCCCTCTGCTGTACATAACCCTAAGTTTTTGCAACCCTCTCTTCCTCATGATGGCTGCACCTCACCCTTTGTCCTCTCCTCACAAAGTCTCATCCCAAGGAGGATTCCTTACAAGATAATTGAAAGTCTCCTCCCAATGATGATTCCACAAGGTAATCTCTATCCCACTTGTTTCTCCCACCTCTTCATATATTCATGGTTTTTGAATGGTATGTTTAGAATTAGGGTTTTTGATTAGTATTCTCTTTACTCTCTCTTTATCTCTCTCTCATGGATAAGCTTCTTATGTTTAACATTTTTGAATGGTATTCTCTTCTCTCTCTCTCTCTCTCTCTTTCTTATACATTAGCCTAAGAGGCTTATGCATAAGAGGCCTATTATGCATAAGAGGCTTATACTCAAACCTCCTTATGCATAAGGCTTAAACTTCTTTGTGTATCCATTCTATTCACACTTTTAGGGTTTTTTATTACTAATTCTTTTCTCAACTTTTTGTTTTGTTTTGTAGGTCTTCTAATCCTCTCTTTCAACTTCACCAAAGGAGGTAAATGCTTTTCTTTCTTTCCTCTCTTTTCGATTTTGTATGTATCCATTAGGTTCTTAGGGCTTTTGTATATATGCATTACTAATCCTTTCCTCACCCTTTTGTTGGTTTTGTAGGTCTTCTAATCTTCTCTTTCAACATCAACAAAAAGAGGTAAGTGCTTTCCTATCTTTCCTATCTTTTTATCCTCTTTTTCCTCATTTTTTATCTACCAAAAAGAGGGGTTTTGTTTTGTAGGTCCTCTATGCATAGAGATTAATTTATGAATAGAGCTCTAATCATAGAGCTTAATCTATACAGTAATCTCTATTGGTAGAGCTTAATGCATAGATTAAGCTCTATGCATACATTCATAATGCATGGAGATATATGCATAGATTAAGCTCTATGCATGCATTCATAATGCATAGAGATATATACATAGATTAAGGCTTGCATAGCAGAATAGCTTGCATAAGCTTTTTGTATGTATGCATTACAAATCCTTTCCTCACCCTTTTGTTGGTTTTGTAGGTCCTCTAATCCTCTCTTTCAACATCACGAAAAAGAGGTAAGTGCTTTTTTATCTTTCCTCTCTTTCCTCTATTATTATTGCACCCTTGGTGGGTGCTGGGGATTTGTTTTGTAGGTTTGCACATAAGGTTTATGCATACTGCTTTATGCATAAGCCTCATGCATAGCTTTATGCATAAGGTCTCATGCATAAGGCCTCATGGACAGCTTTATGCAAAAGGCCTCATGCAAAAGGCCTTATGCTTAAGGCCTCATGCTTAAGGCCTTATGTATAGTGCTTTATGCAAAAGCCTTATGCATAATGCTTTATGCATAAGCTTTATGCATAAGGCCTCATGCATAAAGAATTATGCTTAAAGCTTTAGTATGCATAAGGCCTCATGCATAAAGCATTATGCATAAGGCCTCAAGCATGCTTTATGCATAAGCTTTAGCATAGCTTGCATAAGGCTTAGGGCTTGCAGGGAGCTTGCATAGTGGCATAGCTTTCATAAGCTTTTGTATGTATATATTACTAATCTTTTACTCACCCTTTTGTTGGTTTTGTGGGTTTTCTAATCCTCTCTTTCAACATCACGAAAAAGAGGTAAGTGCTTTCATATCTTTCCTCTATTATTATTGCACCCTTGGATGCTGGGGATTTGTTTTGTAGGTTGTGCATAAGCTTTATACATTATGCTCATGAATGCTTTATGCATAAGGCCTCATGCATAAGCTTTAAATTTTCTTGGTCATTTGACTTAAAGAGCCGGGACTAGTTGTTTAATTTTTTTTACATTTTCTTGGTTTGTTTATTTTTTTTGTTTGTATAGATGTAGCATGGGTCCTCGTTCTTTTGTCCCACAGACCCACAGGTTAAGGCTCTCATCGAGTCTCAACAACGATTGTTTGCTAGGGAGGTAGAGGGCATCTTTGGCTATACTCCCACTCCCGATCAGTTAGTAGCCTATGCAGCAGGCACCCCTTTACCATCAGGTCCGCCCACATCCTCGCCCACATCCCAACAAAGTCTCTTGCTAGGCACTTCACTTGCCTTTACATTCAACCCTCATCCATGTCAGCCCCAGTTAGTGCTATAGCATCTCCTACATCTCCACCTTTACGAGATGTGAGACCTCATAGTTATCATGGCTCTCATGAGAGTGGCAGTCATCTTGTCGTAGGGAGGGTAGTCGTGCAGATAGTGGCGGACGTACCTCACACCGCACTAGCACTAAGAGTGAAGGTAGAGGAGATAGAGGATGCTTATGGCAGTGCTTTGGGACTAGGGATAGTTCTTCAGAGTCACTACCACATCATGGTGATATATCATATTATGAGATCACAAATGTGGGTGGCATAGTTGATGACTCTCATGGGAAGGAGGTGGTAAACTACTTGCACCAAGTAGTTTTTACACAGTATAAAGACTGCTTTATACATTTTAAGCAGCAAAGGGAGAGCCTAGTGGATGATTGCATTTAAATTTATCCACAAAAAGTATCCTAATCCACAACCAAAGGTTTAACAATAGATGGGCGTGACACAAAATCAAAGACATACTTAAGAATAGGAGGTCTCTAGTAAAGAGACATGCAAAGGAGGAGAATGCCCGAATAGATGGCGGTGCTCATAAGGGTGAGTGGAAGGAAGCCAAGATGGAGCTCTTAGAAAGATTAATGAACCAACAAAAAATGGAAGGGCGGCGAATACAAATGGAGCGATATGGATCGTCGTACTTTAGATCTGGATGTCATGCATCATGGGAGGCCGAGTTTGTATGTATAGTGCAACTTTATGTCTTTTCTTTGTATGCTCTCTATTTGAGTTGTGTTATAATTGTTATAATTTTTGTCTTGTGATGTAGAGATCCTACCTCAGAGCAGAGACTGGCTACCATCGTCGCCCCACAGTAGAGGAGATACGTGGTATTACCTTCGCGATGAAGGTATCATCTCCGAACGAACAATACAATCGAGCAAGGAGAACACCAATGTAGGTAATTCTTTTTATTTTTATTTACAAAACATGTTTCGACCTTTATAATACTTTCTATTTATATTTTTATATATCTTTACTTTGTGTAGGCACAAGGTGGACAAGAAGGAGGACAAGAATACTCCAAGAGTGATGACTCCTCCGAGTAGTCGCCCGCTAGTTTTTCTTCATGTATAGTTTTGGTTTATGCAACTATGTTTCGTTTTGTGCATATCTATCTTTAATTTAAGTTTTTATGTTGATATCTTTGCTGATCTTGATTCCCCTATGTACAAGTAAGCAAAACCTTAAACCAAAGAGCTGCCTGTGCCAAAAATGTAGCTGTATGTGTAAAAAATGTAGCTATACATCTGCACATGCAGCTCTCTGGATTTTTTTAAAATTCTAGAGCGTGTCTATTATGAAGTATAGATGTGCTTATAGCCTCTATTATAGACACGTGTCAGTAGATGCAATTTCAGACGTGCTTATAAATGCACCCGTAACATTTTAAACCACGTTGTCAAAATGCATCTATAAACGCGCCTACGATCGCGTTTCCTTGTAGTGGTGCTATAAGATACCTGGCTAGATTTATTTATCTTCTTTCTTAGGATTTATACCCATTGCATCAAGCATCCCAAAGGGATCCCTTTGGGTGTCAAGGAAATGAAGAGGAAGCCTTTCTATAGGTTAAGGAAATTATGAGTACTTTGCCTATTGTTATGCCCCCAGATTGGAGTAGGTAATTCTTTGTAAATCCTACTCTGGCACACGGGAGAAGATGCCATAGGTGTAATATTGTAGCAGAGCAAGGAACAGAGCATTCTTACATGAGGCCAGTATATTTTGTGATCAGAATAAAGACATTTGGAGAAAGGAAATATTCTAAGGCAGAGCTTGTAATGGTAGCTATGGTGTTTTCCTTAAGAAAATTCAGGTCTTACTTACTTCCTAAGACTTTCAATATACTGACACATTACTCTTTACGTTTCCATTTCATTCAATATGATCTTCCATCAAAGAGATTATCTAAATTGCTAGATGAGTTGCAAGAGTTCCAATTCACTTGCATAATAATAGTATAGGGGCTACATTTTGCAGATGTTTTGACATACAGAGACAATCCTTTCGTATTGAGGGAAGAGACCATGATGAAGAAGAAGGTACCCAAGTGGACCCTGAAGCAGATTTGTCTAATGCTTTTACTCTGTTTTTTGGATCCTTCAAGAGAAGCTAATTAGGGGTAGCCCCAGTGGGGTTGTTTTGTTGAATCAGAAAGGTACAATAGTATATCAAGAAGGTATTAAGTTACACATGTAGACTTGCAATGAAGGTGAGTATGCCACCTTGGAGTATGGACTCCAATAGTGTCCTAAGAGAGGGATTAGCAGGCTAACTATCAATGGAGATAGTTTACTGGTTATTAGACAGCTTCAAAATGTCTGGAAGGCCAAGAATCCCAAGTTGAAGGTGTGGTGCTGTAAGATTCCTCCCCAGCCTCTCAAAATGTCCAGCATCTTCCCCTGTAATCAATCCCTCTTCAGAAATATAAAAGACCTTGTTTCTAACTGTTTTAACCTAGAGAGAGAAAATATTCTAGAGAGAGAATATTCAGATTTTTAATATTTTTGGATAGAAAATTATCTCATCTTATTAAAATAAGTTCCCCTAAAACAGAAATTCAAAAAGAACTTTCCAATGTGCAATTGAAATTAATTGGAAATGGGTATAAAGGACCTTAGCCTAAGGGTCTAGATTTTCAGAAATTTTTGGATTATGGTCCAATTAAGGTTCCTATGGGCCAATAGCATCAATCCATGTGTAGGGAAGAGATAAATCCAATTTGTAAAAAGAAGATACCCAAAAATGAGTAAATGCTCACATAAGGTGAAGAGTTGAATATGTAAAAGGTTTATTGGATGTATGGATGTGAATGTGCATGTATAGATGTGAATGGGAATGTGGATGTGGATGTATGTATGTATGTGGATGTGGATGTATGAATGAGGACGTGATAATGGATGTATGCATGTGGACGTGGATATGTACAAGGTTTATTGGATGTATGGATGTGAATGTGCACGTATAGATGTGAATGGGAATGTGGATGTGGATGTATGAATGAGGACGTGATAATGCATGTATGCATGTGGATGTGGATATGGATGTGTATGTATGAATGTGGATATGGGATGTGGATGTATAAATGAGGATGTGAAAATGGAGATAAGCATGTAGATGTGAATGTATGGATGTGAATGTGGATGTGGATGTGGATGTATGGATGTGGATATGGATGTGAATATATGATATGTGACGTGAAGGAATCTGAAGTGAAGAGATGGAAAATGAGGTGATTGGATGAGTACACATATAAATGGAATGTGGAATAAGTAATGTGGATTAATGAGGGATAATGTGGAAAAATGAGAGTTAATATAGAAACTGTATTTGTAAACTGTTTGTAGATGCTGTTTGTAAATGGCTGTTTTATGTCAAGAATGTTGGGGAAGCATTTTGACCGTCTTGTGATGATTAAGGTCGTGGAGACCTAACTGATAAAGTTGCAACTGCTGACGGAGAGTCAATGGAGGACGTCTCGCGTAGCAAGGTCTCGACCGAGGTCTTGACCAGCCTCGGTTCGATTAAAATGGTGAGCTTCCGGTACGGTGGATGAGGGACCAAGGAAGCGGCCTATGAGTGAAGCGCTAGGTCACCTGCGAAGGATCCTAGAGGGTGCTGACCATACGGTGCTCGGGCTCTGGGTCACCCAGGATACCCACGCGTGCGTCGAGGAAGATATTGGAACAAGGAGTAAGAGTTGTTTTCTGAAACTGGGCATGGATCTGGTTGATTGACCTTGCTGGTCTTCAATGGATGAGTCTATGGCTCTTTATATGGATCTGTTGGTTGATCTTGCTGATCTTCAACGAGAGTCCGTCTTGATTTTTATAAGTGATTATATTGCCGAGTATTATGGGCTAGGAACTATTGAAAAGGCCCCTGTGTGGACAGGTGGTGAGCGTTCTAGTTGCCAATGATGCCATAGATACTCTGATGAAGGAATGATGGGAAATTGTAAATCAACCGGATAAATTGGAAGATTGTGATCAGTGGTACTATGGTTTCATTAAAGGATTGTTTTAAAGTTAGCTGATGCTAAGGAAAAGGCAAATTTCATATTGGGTGTGTAAGTGGTGTGGCTAGTTTTATGTTTGCATGAACTTCCGGCTAGGGGGCCTTGGAACTCTTTTCCTTGGTACCCGGGACAAAACCTAACCAAATTCCAAATTGGATCCCATTACTACAGTGGTTGGGCGGTTGGCTAACCCATGGGATCGGATGGGGTTAGGCTGGACTGATGGATCTGTAAATCGAGACTCAATTTCTGTTACTACGATAGATAAAGTAAATCCTGGATAGTAATTGTTCTATGGATAGGAATCAACGGTTGTGCCTCTTGATGGGGAAAAAAGCGTTGATCCCAATGATCCAAGTGTAAGTTTCTTCCTTGATCTGACCGAGTATCTTTATAGGTGCAGTAGGATCAGTTTGATCACTAATGGTCTTGACTACGTTAGAGTAAAAAGTTATCCTGGAGGAATCGCCCGTGCTTTTCGGATAAGGGAAGTTTTTTCAGGTTCGATTTTGGAAAAACCGACAGATTAGTCTTTTGTCTGGATATCCGTGGACGAGGCCCCGAGTGTGGGACCCTGCCTCGCGCAAGAAGTGCTACTTTCACTGCTAGTACCCGAATCCATTGCGCGGTGAGAACAGGGATCTTACAGTTGGTATCAGAGCAAATTGACTAATAAAGATCAATTGAGAAGCCAAAGATGTCAAAAATTTATCAAGAAGCACAAAAAGGTTGTAATTGTGTGATATAATTCATACAGTTTGATATTCAAACTGAAAATTCATAAATTAGCAATTGGGTCTTCAATTGGAAGTATCGCAATTGTATGGAATCCCGGACTTGCTTGAGGCCTAAACATGATAGTATTTACCTTATAGTTCCAAGTACCATGACTACCCGTATATACCGAGGGTATAACTGCAGCTCTTTACCGGCAGTATATACGAGTAAATCTAAGACTTGAAATTATAAGCGTTAATGCTATCCAGATGATGATTTCGAATGTGGTTGATATGATTTTTAATTCTATTTGAGAATTGATGAATTGATTTGGATGCTGATTGAAAAATGATGATTTCTGAAATTTAGTTGAAATATAATAACCTGAGCGAAACCACAATGAGGATGAATGGGACGAGTCTCGGTGATAATATTCATAACTGGAATGATGATAATGAATTCAGCAAATCACTATGAGATTAGTGGATTGTGCTGTCAAATTGCTACTGTTAACACTTGACTGGTAGACCAAGTTAAGGGATGACAAATTGAGAACTTACTTGACTGAAATTTCCATGGAGGAATGTTCAGAAAGAAATTTGCGGTCTAATGGACCATTATTGCGTTAAAAATATGAATGTTATGATCCGAATGAATTATATTTAATGATGAGTTCTATATAAGGGATATTTATCCCAGTATTCTGTTGAGTTGACCAGAATATAAGGAATCCCAGAATAAATTGGATCTTAAGAAAAAGAGTTGTCCTCTACCTTGCGAGATGAGGACATCTCGCATTTTTAAGTGGGGTAGAATGTAAGATTCTCCTCTAGCCTTCGAGGTATACAGGAGTAAGAATATCCCTTTTTGATCTTATAATTATTCCCTCTCTAAAATAAAAGAAAGATTCTGTTTAAAAAAGGAAGACCCTTTCCCTAGAATACTTCTCAGGAGTCACGCTTGTTTTAAGGATTCAGAACAATGAGTTCAGAAGTGAAAATCGGTGTTTTGGATACCAAGGTTTTGGTTTTCATTTGAGTACGGCCCAAAAGAAGTTCTTTATCTCTTGGGGAGTATAAGAAGTTATCCCCCAGATATTGTGAGCCTTATATCTGAATTCAATGAAAGTAGGTGACTTAGCCTACAAGCTTCTTTTACCTCCTCATCTCAAAGTTCTTAATGTATTTCATAGAAATATATGCCAAAACCAAATCATGGAAAGACGGTAAAACTTCAGTGATAAGATACCGTTGGCTTCTAAGTTACGCTAGCTCCTTCCTTTATATAAGTCGTAACTTTTACCTGTCGCCTCGCTCACAGTAATCTTACTTCCATCGATCTCCCTTCTTCTTAATCTCCTTCATGGCTTGGCAATAGGAATTAGTTTTATCCATGATGATTTCTCACCTTCAAGACGCAAGCGAGTCTGTGAAGAAAGATTTTATAGAACAGTATGAGCGCTCACTTTTTCCTCACTTGGGAACTTTTGTAGCTCAGACCAAATGGCGGACCTATCAAGACATAACTAGGGTAACACCCTGGGGTCAGCAGCACTTTCGTAACAATGTCGGCTTGGCCATGGTTATTGAAGCTTTGGGTTTGGGTCCCCGATACTACTGCGTCATGAGATCAAGGCATCTTGGGTTTTCTGAGCGAGTCTTCTTACTGGCGTGTTTTCTTCCTCATCAGAAGATATGCCTTTACCCCGTTTTTGGCTTGCCTCTCAGAGGTCCTTTTGTTAGATCACCTCATACCACTGAGATAGGTGCGGCAATAACCAACAGAATTATTCCCATAGATGAGTTACCTTATACGTGCGCAGCTTGTGAGTACTGCTTTTGTGATCATATGATGGACGGGCTTATGGAAGTGTAAAGAGTTCTTCTATCTTTACTGTATATGTTTCAAGAATGAATAAAGTTGAAATCTTTGTTCTTGTCTTGAGTCTTGCTCTCTTTGAGACTTTTCTTGGTGGTGGTTGATCTTAATTAAAAATTTTCTCTCAGTCTCATAATTGTGCATCTTGCGAAATTACCCCCAGTTTGTGAGATGAGGGCATCTCGCGTTTTTCAAGTGGGAGAGAATGTAAGATTCCTCCCCAGCCTCTCAAAATGTCCAGCATCTTTCCCTGTAATCAATCCCTCTTCAGAAATATAAAAGACCTTGTTTCTAATTGTTTTAACCTAGAGAGAGAAAATATTCTAAAGAGAGAATATTCAGATTTTTAATATTTTTGGATAGAAAATTATCTCATCTTATTAAAATAAGTTTCCCTGAAACAAAAATTCAAAAAGAACTTTCCAATGTGCAATTGGAATTAATTGGAAATGGGTATAAAGGACCTTAGCCTAAGGGTCTAGATTTTCAGAAATTTTTAGATTATGGTCCAATTAAGGTTCCTATGGGCCAATAGCATCAATCCATGTGTAGGGAGGAGATAAATCCAATTTGTAAAAAGAAGATACCCAAAAATGAGTAAATGCTCACATAAGGTGAAGAGTTGAATATGTACAAGGTTTATTAATAAGAAACTATGAGTAGTTTTAAAAATATGAGATATTTTGGGTATAATGATTCCATTTTGACACATATGTAAGGAAGGGGAGTTCTTTAAAGGAGGAGCATATTTCACATGCTTGAATGAGTTTTAAACTCAAAAATAATGTGATATTTTTATCTCTCCTCTCTCTTGAACCAAACCAAATCAAAATGGAACCAAACCGAATCAAAAAGTAACCAAACTAGGTCCAAATCTAGTCTAAATTCAACCAAACTGAATTTGAAAAATTCTAGAATTCAGTTAGCTTTGGTTAGAGCTTCCCTCTCCTATAAATAGAACATGAGTGATCCTTTGAAAAAAAATATAGAAGAATTTTACTATACTAGAGTTATGCTGAAATAATGCTAATTTCTACTATTCTCTAAAATTCTCTCCAAATTGAAGAAATTGGAGCTTCCCTCTTTCTTCAATCCCCATTGGTGGCTCCATCAACATACTTAACCAATTGATTGGTTGGGGGCCTCTACTGTGAACAAAGAATCAAGCAAATTGTAAGGTAAATGGTGAATTTTGATCTTTTCTATAATTTCTCAATGCTTCTCATCTTCTCAACCCCTCTCAAGCTTGAGAAGCTTAATTAGAATGGTTTTTGAATGCTATTAAAGTTAATTGATGAATGGTAGTGAAGAGTTACATAATTTGATGAATGCTATTGAAGTTAATTGATTAATGATAGTTAAGAATTATATAAATTTCCATTTATGCTTAATTCAAATGGTTTTTATGTAAATTCTCTCTCTCACTCAAGAAATGGTCATACTCATGACCCATTCTCAATCCAAATGAAGCTTTTCATAAAGCTTTTCCTTAATCCAAGATTAATCTATGCTTGAGGCCAAATTAATGGCTTTTTTCTATGCTTTTAGTTTATGTATTTCATGAATATTGATGATTCAATCCATTAGGGATTAATGATCCAATTAGGGATCATTCTAATTATTTTCTTAAAGATAAGCTTTATCCCTTAGAAAAATTGAGATTTATCAGTCTCATAGCAGCGGAGCTATGGTAAAATTTTTATAAAATTTACACATAAAATAATTTCATTCAAAGCATAAAAAGAGGACTTCCTACCATATTCTAGGAATTATCATCCTAGATTAATTGAAAGATATTCATTGTAATCCTAGGAAAATTGATTTTTATATTATGCATAATTGAATTTCATGCATAGAGGTATGCATAGAAGATGATTATTTTGTTATAAAAGAGTTACTTTTAGCATAATTGAATTTCATGCATAGAGGTATGCATAAGAGACGAATATTTTATTATAAAAGAGTTACTTTTAACATAATTGAATTTCATGCATAGAGGTATGCATAGAAGATGATTATTTTATTATAAAAGAGTTGCTTTTAGCATAATTGAATTTCATGCATAGAGGTATGCATAAGAGACGAATATTTTATTATAAAAGAGTTACTTTTAGCATAATTGAATTTCATGCATAGAGGTATGCATAGAAGATGATTATTTTATTATAAAAGAGTTACTTTTAGCATAATTGAATTTCATGCATAGAGGTATGCATAAGAGACGAATATTTTATTATAAAAGAGTTACTTTTAGCATAATTGAATTTCATGCATAGGGGTATGCATAGAAAATGATTATTTTATTATAAAAGAGTTACTTTTAGCATAATTGAATTTCATGCATAGAGGTATGCATAAAAGATGATTATTTTATTATAAAAGTGTTACTTTTAGCATAATTGAATTTCATGCATAGAGGTAAGCATAAAAGATATGGGAAGTGATAAGATGTGATAAGATGTATATGAGATGAGTTAAGATGTGATAAGATGAGTTAAGAAGTGATAGGATGTGTAGGGGATGAGGTAAGAAGTGTATGTGATGGGATAAGATGTATATGGGTTGTGATAGGGTGAGAATATGGATGTGAATGTAGATGGGTATGTATGGATGTATGCATGTAGATGTGGATGTATGGATGTGAATGAGGATGTGGATGTAGATGCATGGATGTAAATGTGGATGTGTATGTATGGATGTATGCATATAGATGTGGATGTGTATGTATGGATGTATGCATATAGATGTGGATGCATGAATGTGGATGTATGGATGTGAATGAGGATGTGGATGTGGATGCATGGATGTAAATGTGGATGTGTATGTATGGATGTATGCATGTAGATGTGAATGTGAATGTGGATGTATGGATGTAAATGAGGATGCGGATGTGGATGCATGGATGGAGATGTGGATGTATACATGTAGATGTAGATGTAGATGTATAGATATGGATGTGAATGTGGAGGTGGATGTATGCATGTAGATGTAGATGTATGGATGTGAATGTGGAGGTAATTGTATGCATGTAGATGTAGATGTATGGATGTGAATGTGGATGTGGATGTGGATGTATGCATGGAGATGTGGATGTATGCATGTAGATGTAGATGTATGAATGTGGATGTGGATGTATGCATGTGGATGTGAATGTACGCATAAAGATGTGGATGTATGGATGTGAATGTGCATGTATAGATGTGAATGGGAATGTGGATGTGGATGTATGTATGTATGTGGATGTGGATGTATGAATGAGGACGTGATAATGGATGTATGCATGTGGATGTGGATATGGATGTGTATGTATGAATGTGGATATGGGATGTGGATGTATAAATGAGGATGTGAAAATGGAGATAAGCATGTAGATGTGAATGTATGGATGTGAATGTGGATGTGGATGTGGATGTATGGATGTGGATATGGATGTGAATATATGATATGTGACGTGAAGGAATCTGAAGTGAAGAGATGGAAAATAAGGTGATTGGATGAGTACACATATAAATGGAATGTGGAATAAGTAATGTGGATTAATGAGGGATAATGTGGAAAAATGAGAGTTAATATAGAAACTGTATTTGTAAACTGTTTGTAAATGCTGTTTGTAAATGGGTGTTTTATGTCAAGAATGCTGGGGAAGCATTTTGACCGTCTTGTGATGATTAAGGTCGTGGAGACCTAACTGATAAAGTTGCAACTGCTGACGGAGAGTCAATGGAGGACGTCTCGCGTAGCAAGGTCGACCGAGGTCTTGACCAGCCTCGGTTCGATTAAAATGGTGAGCTTCCGGTACGGTGGATGAGGGACCAAGGAAGCGGCCTATGAGTGAAGCGCGAGGTCACCTGCGAAGAAGGATCCTAGAGGGTGCTGACCATACGGTGCTCGGGCTCTGGGTCGCCCAGGATACCCACGCGTGCGTCGAGGAAGATATTGGAATAAGGAGTAAGAGTTGTTTTCTGAAACCGGGCATGGATCTGGTTGATTGACCTTGCTGGTCTTCAATGGATGAGTCCATGGCTCTTTATATGGATCTGTTGGTTGATCTTGCTGATCTTCAACGAGAGTCCATCTTGATTTTTATAAGTGATTATATTGCCGAGTATTATGGGCTAGGAACTATTGAAAAGGCCCCTGTGTGGACAGGTGGTGAGCGTTCTAGTTGCCAATGATGCCATAGATACTCTGATGAAGGAATGATGGGAAATTATAAATCAACCGGATAAATTGGAAGATTGTGATCAGTGGTACTATGGTTTCATTAAAGGATTGTTTTAAAGTTAGCTGATGCTAAGAAAAAGGCAAATTTCATATTGGGTGTGTAAGTGGTGTGGCTAGTTTTATGTTTGCATGAACTTCCGGCTAGGGGGCCTTGCAACTCTTTTCCTTGGTACCCGGGACAAAACCTAACCAAATTCCAAATTGGATCCCATCACTACAGTGGTGGTTGGGCGGTTGGCTAACCCATGGGATCGGATGGGGTTAGGCTGGACTGATGGATCTGTAAATCGAGACTCAATTTCTGTTACTACGATAGATAAAGTAAATCCTGGATAGTAATTGTTCTATGGATAGGAATCAACGGTTGTGCCTCTTGATGGGGAAAAAAGCGTTGATCCCAATGATCCAAGTGCAAGTTTCTTCCTTGATCTGATCGAGTATCTTTATAGGTGCAGTCGGATCAGTTTGATCACTAATGGTCTTGACTACGTTAGAGTAAAAAGTTATCCTGGAGGAATCGCCTGTGCTTTTCGGATAAGGGAAGTTTTTCCGGGTTTGGTTTTGGAAAAACCGACAGATTAGTCTTTTGTTCGGATATCCGTGGACGAGGCCCCGAGTGTGGGACCCTGCCTCGCACAAGAAGTGCTACTTCCGCTGCTAGTACCCGAATCCGTTGCGCGGTGGGAACAGGGATCTCACAGGTGCTTTCAAATGAGAAGAATGTTGTTGAGATTTCAAGAAGTCTAGATTCAACATGTGAAGAGGGAACAAAACCAAGTTGTATACATATCAACAAGAGGGGGGTTAGGCAAGGATTTGGATGCATATGCCATAACTGTAACCTACCCTAGTTATGTTGGAATGGAGAGTTTACTTGAAGTGGAAGAGTTTTTGCACACCGGTATGGTACCTTCAAGTTTATCCAGAAAATAAAAATATGGTTTCAAGTTTATCCAGAAAATAAAAAATATGGTTTCATAAGGAGGGCTCTGCAATACAGTTTTGTTAATTATGAATTGTACATTAGGGGAAATTTGGACTTAAAATGGGACCTTTAAGGATTCCTACACATTCTCTCTCTACAAAAAATACGCTCATAGTGAAATTTTAATAAATTAACTCAGAAGTGAGTGGAGTTTGGACATTTAGAATCTACTCTTCTAGACCTTTCCAATAATATTTAGCATGATGGACAATTTTGCACATTCAAGAAGTTCCCGAATTTGGTGATGATAAACATGTCACGTAACCACCAAATTTAGGGACTTCTTGAATATATAAAATTTCCCATCATGATATATATCATTGGAAAAGTCTGAAAGAGTAGATTTCAAATGTCCAAAATCCATTGACTTTTGAGTTTATTTGTAAAAATTTCAACACAAGACCATTTTTGTAGAGAGAGAACATGTAGGAATCCTTAAAGGGCCCATTTTCAGTCCATATTTTCCCTAATGCATGAATGGCAAGGATTTGGTTCTAAGAAGGGTCCCAACCAGAGAAGAGATCTTTTTCATAATGTTTTCATGTCATGAAGGGGTTTGTGGAGGGAGCTTTTCCATGAAGTTATCTCTGAGAAAAGATTCTTATTTACAGGTTATGTGTGGCCCAGTTTGAGAAAGGATGTCTACCATTGGTGCAGAAGCTACGAGCCATGTCAAAAATAAGGAAGGAGAGTGTTTCACCATGAGTTTAGGAGAACCATTAGTTCATATGGAGCTTTTTAGAAATGAGGATTAGATGCAATTGGTCCTCTACCCACAACTGCGAGGGGCTAGAGCTACATCTTAACTAGAGTGGATTACCTAACCAGGTGGGCTAAGGCTAGATGTGTAAAAATCATTACTGTGCTAAGGAAGTGTCCATGTTTTTCTTTGAGGATATCTCTGCAAGATTTGGTATGCCCTTGGAGTTGTTGACAAATTGATCAAGGACCTAGTTTCAAAGGCCAGATTGTAGAAGAGCTCATGCAAAAATTGCAAATTACAAACCCCTTTATTATCCACAATGTAATGGGCTGGTTGAAAGGTTGAATGAGGAGTTGTGTACCATGTTGACCAAATTTCTAAAATACCATCCCAAATAATGGTACTTACATGTATCTTTAGCTCTGTGGGCCTACAGGACAACTACGAGAACAACTACAAAATTTTCACATACCACCTAGTTTTTGGGAAAGAAGCCCTAATGCCCATTCAAGTGGAAATTCTCAGTTTGCACTTTGTGTTAAAACATCAAGAGAAAGACATAGATAAATATAAAGAGAGGTTGTTGGATCTTGAGGAGATGTCCAAGCTGGCTAGGGAAGAAGCTCTAGACCACTACATTCAACTGAGCAATAAGAGGGATGAGCTGTTCAATGAGACAATGAAGGTTAAAGGCATTAAGGAGGGGGATATGGTGCTTAGGTACAAAAGAAATGTGGATAACACTTTCCAGACAAAATTCCAATTCAAGTGGGAAGGTCCTTTCAAAGTTATGCACATTTATGAGAATGGAACTTACTAGGTGGCAGATCTAGACGATCAACTTCATTCAAAGATGGTAAATGGCTATAGATTAAAGCCATATTGATGCAGAGTCGTGACAGTCTAGAAAGATTTAGAGAAAATAGAAGAAGACTTACTTGATTAATGAAGTTGCTGTTGTAGACAAGCATGAAGAAGGTTGTTGGCAGTTGGATGTATTGTTTGATGAGGAGTGCTTCAAAGAGTCCATAACAAATGGTTGAACATAAATGCTCCAACCATGGGGGGTTTCGCAAAAGATGAGAGGTTTTTTTGTGGCCAAGGGGATATGCTCCATGAAAATCCTCACCCCAACCCAAAGGGAAGAAAATAATACCTTGGGAATGATTAGGGAACTTAAGAAAACATAGGATCTTACATGGGTAGTTTCCCCTTAGTAACTGATTTTGTAAACAATTGATGTTAGAAATGTTGCATGGTGGTTAGCCGACAAGATTGGGTAGAATAGGTGAGAATATGCATGGAGATATATTAGATTTGCGCACAAAGAAGAGGGGGGTGTAAGTAACTCTAGCATGGAGAGAGAGCAGTGTAGAGAGCATTGTGGAAGCTTTTGTGTGTTCAAGAAGTAGCACACCTAGCATGCATTGGTTGCTCCTGATGCATGCCGGTAATTCCCAATGCATGCTGGTACTTTTCGGCATGCATTGGAAGCTATCGGCATGGCTAGGTAGCACCCAGCATTTATTGGGAGCTCCCGGTGCATACCAGTAGCTACTAGCATACTTAGGTAGCACCTAACATGCATTGGAAGATACTGGTATGCCTAGATAGCACCCGATATGAATTGGAAGCTATCGGTATACTTAGGTAGCACCCGACATGCATTGAGAGCTCATGCCTAGGTAGCACCCCGACATGCATTGGGTGCTCTCAGTGTATGTCGGTAGCTACTCTATCGACATACTTAGGTAGAACTCGGTATGGATTGGGAGCTCTCGGTGTATGTTATGGGCATGCATTAGAAGAACTTGGCATGCCTAAGTAGCACCCGCCGACTGGATGCTTCCGATGCATGTCGGTAGTAGCCGGGCATGCCTAGATAGCACCCGGTTGGGTGCTCTGAGTGCATGTCAGTAGTTATGGGCATGCATTGGAAGCCATCGACATGCCTTTGTAGCATTGGGCATGCGTTACGTGCTTCCAGTGCTTGTCGGTAGTCATCGCCATCATGCATTAGAAGCACCCGACATGCCTAGGTAGAACTCGGCATGCATTGGATGCTCTCGATGCATGTTGGTAGCTACCGGTATGCATTGGAAGCTCTGGGTGCATTAGAATCTACTAGCATGCCTAGCTTAGGTAGCATGCATTGGGTGCTCCTGGTGTATGTCGGTAGCTCCCAATTATTGGCATGCATTAGAAACAACCAGCAGGCCTAGGTAGCACCCGACATGTATTTGGGTGCCCGTGATGCATGCTGGCATACCAACATACTTAGGTAGCACCCCGTATGTGTGGGTAGCTATCTAGGCATGTCGGTAGCTATCCGCATGCTTAGGTAGCACTCGGCATGTAATGGGAGCTTCCGGTGCATTTCAATAGCTACCCACTTGCCTAAGTAGCACTCGACTAATGAATAAGTCTTATTCATAATATAAGGGTCATGCATACAGGCCGTATACATACTATGCATAAGGCTTATGCATAGCATTCATAGCTTGCACAAGGCTATGCATTCCTAGACTGCATAAAAGTATGCATAGTCTCATGTATAAACCTTATGTATAAGTTGCCGCATACATGAGGCTTATGGATTAGCCATATAGATAAGCCTAATACATAAGCCTGATTTATGTGGCTTATGCATAAAGCTTATGTACCCAACTTATGCATTAGTCGTATGCGTAAGCTTCATACATACGTTTTGTGCGTATGGCTTTATACATGATGGTTATGTGTATGGATAATGCATACGCCTCATGCGCATAAGCTTATGTATAAGGCTATGTGTAGAGGCTTATTGCTAATGTATAAGCTTTATACATGAGGCTTTATGCACACGTCTCATGAATAAACCTTATCTATAAGCCTCATGCATAATACTTATGTATTTGGTAATGCATAAGTCTCATGCATGAGGTTTATGCATTACCCTTATGTATGAGTCTTATGCATATTGCTAACGCAGAGGCTAAGGCATATTGCTAACGCATAACCTTTAAGAACTAGCCTCATACATGAGGCTAAGGCATATGGACACCACTTGAGAGGAGCTATGCTATCCATAGAGGGGAGAAAAAATAATAAATTCTAAAACTTACAAACATTATAACATGTAAAAGCACAAGAGAGGAAACATAAAAGGGAGAGATCTCTTACTTTATGAGGCTTATATGTGTGAACCTACAAAATCAAACCAAATAAAGAAAAAAAAAGTATTAGTAACCCTCATCTTAACCCTAATAGAAAGCATATACAAAACCTTAATCTTAATAGAAATCTTCATGAAAGATTTTGCATAACATAGAAAACTTATTGAATCTTTCTTTTTACCTTCTCATTATAGCTTAACCCTTACCCTAGCCTCTACATAGAAAACATAATAGAGAGATTTGATGCAGATCTCTCCATCAAAGCTCTCTGTTAGAGATTCTATACAGAAGCTAGGGTTAGGGTTAGGCTTCAATGAGAGGGAAAAAAGAAGAAAAGAAAAACTAAAAAAAGAGAGAAAAGACAAGGGAAATACTCACAAGAAAGCTTTCATGCAAATCTTGTTTGCATAGGAGATGAAAGAAAAGACAAGACATACCTTCCTTGAGCTTGAGGAGGATAGGTGTAGCAACATTTTTTCGTTGCTAAAAACGCTGCTGAGCAACAAAAAAACAATGCTAGGAGCACTCCTAATAAGCAGCAAAAAAGCGCTGCTGAGGAGCCCTTTTTCACTGCTCGGCAGCATTAAGAACCCCAACACTCCCTCTTCCAAAATGCTGCATTAAGAACCCCAACACTCCCTCTTCCAAAATGCTACCGAAACATTGCTAAAGGTGGAGTTAGGAGAAGTTTTGTATGAGAGAGTTTTTATGTTTTGTACATAGAAGAACTTTGCTGAAGTGAAATCTTTGTGATTCACATTACTTCACATCATTGTAATGACTCCAAAGTGGGTTTTGAGCACTTGGTTTTGTGCTAAAAATGTGCCTAGATTTTCGTGTCGAGACATTGCAAGTCCTAAACGGAGGTCAACAATAAAGATTTAGCCTGAGACAAAGAGATACAAAGTCGAAGAGAAGGATGGAATGTTCAAGATAAGCTTTTATTGATATCATTTACCAGGGTTAATGTGTTTAATCAAGATGTGTGTGCTGGTATGATACGGTGAGGATTAATGTATTTAATTAGGTGTGTGCATTGACAAATATTATTGTGGATGTAGGTGAAGAATGAGTAGCTAATTATGTGCGAATCGCAGTGAAACATGTGTTGGAGCACTATGGGATATTTTGGAAAACATGCGAAAACCTTTTATGGTTTCATATTTAGGTAGCATTTTTTTGTAGAGCTTGCATGCTCATAAACTCAAAAACACGTGCTTTTTTTTGGGGGGGAAACTATGATTATGATTCTAAAAAAGTTAATTATAGAGGTTTGGTCCATTGTCCTTTATACCTAGCTCCCATTTCACACTATAATCCTCCTTAGCCTTCACACATGACCAATCCCATTGGCTCATTACAGTTATTCCCCTTGGCCTTTGTCCCAAACATTAATTTTTATGTACAAGCCTCATGCCCACAAGTCACCACGTTACAAACCATTTCCATACAAATATGTTTCTTCCTTGAAATCATCTATATGGTAGAAGTAATGTGAAACTCTCTTGAGTGAAGGAAAATATTATTAGCAATATGAAACTTAAAAACCATCCGCGCCGATGATCAATAGATCTCAATGATTCCAAATCTATCCAAGAGAGTAATACATCCGTAACTATGGGAGGCAACGCTTGTGCAGCACTGGAGTGACCTGAAAAAAGTAAATTGGTGTTGTGTCAAACATGTTAGGAAACATCAAAAATGTGTTTTGGAAAAACGTTGGACAATCCAAAAAAAACCGAAGGAAAAAAAGAAATTCTCAAACTTGTTGGAGGCATCTGTAGGGCCGTCAAATGCCCCATACTAAAAGAGAGAGAATTTTTAGTTTTGAAAATTTATTTGAACCAAAATATCTCTTTTGATGTGAGGGATTTGTAAAGCAAAATAGATGGCTAATCAAATGCAAAAGGAGTGATAATTTTAGAGATCAAGTTAATAATGAAGCTACTTAATAGATGTGGACTTCTGAATTAGATAATGAAATCCTTTTGAGGTCATGTTGCTTATCAAAAAATTTGCTTGTATATCCTTTTCTTTTGGAAAGACCTCGATAACAAAAACAATTTCTACTCTATGGAGAAGGGAGGAGATATACATGCGACCTATAAATTCATTGTACTACTAGTGTTTAAAAAATAGACATTTAGAATGTTTTTTCAGCGAATAGAATGGAGCTAAGGAAAATTTGTTGCTATAAGATTCCATATATTCTAGTTATAAAATCCACATTTAGAGTAATTTTTGGGGATAAAAATTTGATTAAATTGAGGAGTTTCACTCTGTACTACTCCAATGACAATGGGCACCCTCCTGTAGTAGGAGGGAGAAAAAGAAGATACATAGGTAAAGGCATACCAATGCAAGACCAGACCTAGAAATCTCTTGTGTTATGGAATCACTGCAATCACTTTGGTGCCCGCCCACAAATTGAGTGATTCATATGCTCACTTTGTGCTCCAAACAAAGTAATTCTCTAGTGAAAAAAAATATCCTTAATCTCTTTTGTCTCTTAAATATAGTGATGAAGTGGAATTTTTTGGGGTTATATATTTTATATAAAATGTTTGGAGCAGTTATTAGCATGGTGTATTCATACAGTGTAGGCTTTCTTTTGGGAAAGTTTGAAGGCTTCTAGGGTAGTAGTATAATCATGGAGTGTAGGCATATATTGTTTTTTATTTTTGGGAAGTATGGTATACGCATCTAGTGTAGTTTGTTGATGTTTTAGCATGTTCTATATGTGTTGAATGATGCATGTGCTATATGTACTGAATGTTGTCACGTCCTATATGTGTTGAATGCTACCATGTTCTATATGTGCTTATATTATTTTCGGGAAGTATGCTATACACATGTTCTATATGTGCTTATACTGTTTTGTTTTTTGGAAGTATGCTATATTGAGCATCTAGTATAGTTTTTTGAGATTCTCGGGGGGTCACTCATAAATAAATAAGCATAGAATGTGGGTTTAAAAGAAAAGATTTTTAAAATCCTTTTTTTACACATTTTTTACATACAGAAGGGTACCATTTAAAGGGGATATTCATAAGTTAAATAGAAAAAGGATATGTTTTATTCATGAAAAAATTATAGATATAAGGGATTTTTAAAATAGGCCTTGAATGCACGTGATACAGAGGGTTTACTTATAGATAACCCCCCGAGGGGATTTGTAGCATGTTTTCTATGTGGTGCACACTGCCTAGTTTTATATTTGGTTCCTTTAACGCCTTTTAAGTTTTAATAATTTTCACATTCATGTTAATTGTGTATTTACACGTTACATGAACTAGTGGCTATTTGAGATTGTTGGATGTATATTCTTGTGAATTTTCACTTTAGATTTTGTTGTTTGGGGTTTTAGCATGCTGTATATATTGTCATTTTGTTACTTTAGATGTTGTTGTTTATGTTATATTCATGCAGTGTAGGCCTCTAGAGTAGTCTTATATTGTGTTATCTTTTTGGGAAGTATGCCATACCCATGTAGTGTGGTTTTTTTTTTGTTTTAACATTTTCTATATGTGATGAATACTACCAAGTTTTATCTTTGCTTCCTTCAAAACTTTTAAGTTTTAAAAATTCTTACATTCATGTTAATTGTATATTTTCAATTTACATGTTGGCGGGCTACTTAAGATTATTGGATGTATGTGGTTGTCATTGGTTACTTTAGATTTTGTTGTTTTATGTTTTATTGTTTTGTGCTTAATGCTTTAGGATTTAGTGATAATGCTTTAGGAATTAGGATTTAGATAGTGCTTTATTTATAATATATATTCACTCAAGAAAATATAAAACTTCTTTTGTTTTATGCTTTAGATTTTTTTGTTTAATGCTTAGCATGTACTTGACACCCACTTGGGAAAATATAAAACTCCTAACCTATCTTAAAGGTTGGTAGAGCTATCACTACAAAAAAGATCAAAATACTGAATCCAAAAACTTGCCATTTAAAAGATCAAATACCAACTCCCAGTCCGCTCACATAACATGAGGTATTTAAAAATAATTTACAAAGACGTACAAAACAGCCACAACATCATGGTATCACTAAGTGTTCATGCCATGTATCACAAATCCATACCCAATATAAACGTGCTTATTGAAATTCTTCAAGAAAGAATATTAACTAAACTCATCATTTTCGGAGACTTTAACATTGACACATATCAAACAAACAAAGCATCTAGAAGTTTACAAGCATTCACATATCTTCTAATAGACCACAAGCAGCCCGATACTCTGCCTCTGTCGAAGAGAGGGCAATAGTTGGCTGCCTCTTACTGTTCCAGTAAACTGCTCCTGAGCCGAGGGTAAAACTGTAACCTGAAGTAGATCTCCTCGTCTGGATCTCCTCCCCAATTTGAGTCACTCCATCCTTGGGGTCTGGCTCCATCACCTCCTGTGTAAAAGAGTCCTAGATCCTTCGTACTCTGCAGATACTGCAAGATCCGCAATCCTACGTCCCAATGAGACTTCAATGGCGTCTGCATAAAAGAGCTCAACAGCCCCACGGAGAAGCTCAAGTCCAATCTGGTGTTCAGCAACCAGATCAATGAACCAACCAATTTCTGATACTGCGAGGCAGCGCACATGGCATTTTTTTAAATTTTTTTTGATTTTTTTTTGGTGTCTTGTGAGGCTCATAAGGCTCTCAATAAGGGTCTTTAGGTGACTTTATAGACTCTACCTTTTTTGTATATATATATATATATATATATGTGTGTGTGTGTGTGTGTGTGTGTGTGTATATATATATATATGTGTATATATATAAATATATATGTGTGTGTGTGTATATATATATATATGTGTGTGTGTGTATATATATGTGTGTGTGTGTATATATATATATATATGTATATATATATATATGTGTGTGTGTGTGTGTATATATATATATGTGTGTGTGTGTATATATATATATGTGTGTGTATATATATATATGTGTGTGTATATATATATATATATGTGTGTGTGTATATATATATATATATATGTGTATATGTATATATATGTGTGTGTGTGTGTGTGTATGTGTGTGTGTGTTTTTTCCTGTGTGTATAGTGCTTTTATATTTTTTTTAATGAAATGTTCATTGGCACTGAGCATACAAAAAAAATTGGACTCAACAAAGAATTTAACACAACTCAAAAAGCTTCCATTAATGTTTGAAAATGTTACAAAGGATTTTGGGAAGATTACAAAAGTTTGTAGGGAGAATTACAAAGTGGGTTAGCCTATTGAGGTAGAAGGCTATGCTCTAAACGTAGGCATAGGGCTAGGGCCATATCTACAGGCTTCAAAGTGACTCTCTTGGCATGTGCCATACACAGCACTGAGTCTTCAAAATGAGTCTTCAAAAACGGAAACTACAATATCTTTAGCAACTTCTTGAAGAGCTTCAAGAGCTGTGCTCTGTATGCGGTCAACCCTGTCAGTAAATTTTTCCATTGTTTCTCTCACCAATCGAGAGAAGGGTGCCTTGGGGATGAGAAGATCTGTGCTTTTCTGATATTTCCTAATCTCTCGTAGTGCGACTGTCCCTGGCCTCCATTTTCTCTTCTTCTTTGTAACCGGTGGAGGCGGTGGTGGTCTTTGATTCTCCCACGGTGGTTGTTCAGACCTGAAATTCTTTTTCTTTTGTGCACGCTCTTCCTCTTCTAGCTGGTCTCGAAACTTGCCCTCCATTCTTTTGCCACATGTCTTGACTGGACATCTGGATGTTGTGGCTGCTTGCGGTTGTGCTTGGCTTGCCCTCCTTGCGTCCTCTTTGGGTTGCTGTCTCTTTTGCATTTCTTTCTCCCAAGCCGCCCTCACAAGAGCAAACAGGCTTTGTCAATGATATCTTTCGTGATGCCCATAGGACAAGAGCTCCCTATTCTGTAGGATAATCTCTAGCTGCTCTAGGGTGTCGGCCTCAATAACAATCTCGGGTGGTTGCCCTTGACCTTCCTCGGCTTCTTTTCGACGCCGCTCTTCTTCGGCCTCCTTCCTGCGCTCCTCTTCTTCTCTCATCTCCTTTGCCTCTTGCTCTGTTACTATAGGTAGATTTGTCCTTTTTTCTGTAGGTAGTGGGCTGAGTTGATCGAATAACTGCTCGTCTTGCTCCTGTTCTTCTGGCATGGCCTAGGTATGTACGTGTGCGAGAGATAGTGCGAGAGCAAGAGAGAGTAGAGCACAAAGAAGAAAATGAAATGTGGTGGTTATAATGGGAACATCTTTTGCCTATTGGAGGGACCATTCAGCTATTTCTTATATATATTATATTATTTAAAGGTGATAACATGATCATAACTAAAGAATTATGTTTTTAGCAATTACAATATAATTCTACATATGAAACTTGTTAGTTGTGGTACATATATAAAAAAAGTAATGCCACAATCAATTAACCAAACAAAAAAAATTACAAACACTTAGAAAATAACATATGAAACTTGTTAGTCACAGCACCAAATTACACGTTTGAAGTAATGAACTTTTATTTGAAGCTACACGGCCTTCTATAAAAACGTGGCAGCCCTCTCTTCCTTCCCACATAGTCACATACACGCGCGTGCACACACTCATCCACTAATTCACGAGTTACGTGGATGCTTATAAGATGCTTGTGATAGTTACGTGGATGGTGATCGCCTTTGCTTGCGCCGAATCAATAGGCCGACACCAACAGGGAAGGACAAGGAGTTCATGATCTCCGTGCTTTTAATCAATAAAAGTAGGAAGGACAAGGAGTTCATGGGTATGTAGAGGAGATCATCCCTAGACACATAGTAGAATAGACTTAAGTAATTTCACTAAAAAAAGCATACGAAATAGCTTTTAAACTTATATAATTGTATATCTAGATCTTTATTTCCAAAAAACTCATATTGTAGATCTAGACCTTTGGGCTTTCAAATGCACTTGCTACTTTCCTAAGATTTATGAACTTAGCTAAGGTCAAGGTAACCCTACTTGAAAATGTGGTTTTTGAGAATGGAATTGAGGAAGATCCTGAAAAAGTGAAAACTTTCTGTTAGAGGCACCTCATAATGTTAAGCAGTTGTGATGACATTCACACATAAGGTAACACTACAAGAGGATGAGAACATAGCCATGCAAACTAGAGAGAGATGGAAGTGAGAGAGGGGCCATGGATGAATTTGCAATCTAGTGGGGTTTATGCAGCTATATGCGCAACTATTTGTTGCACAAATAGCCGCACCAAAAACCATGCAAATAGCCACGCATATAGCCTCACTCTGTTATAAAAAAAATTCGAATAATCCCGCATCGACGCCGCAACTATTTTTGCTTCCCCTCTGCTCCCTTTGTTGCTGTACATAACCCTAAGATTTTGCAACCCTCTCTTCCTCATGATAGCTGCACCTCACCCTTTGTTCTCTCCTCACAAAATCTCCTCTCCCCACCCTTTGTCCTCACAAAATCTCCTCCCCACCCTTTGTCCTCTCCTCACAAAATCTCCTCCCCACCCTTTGTCCTCTCCTAACAAAGTGTCCTCTCAAGTCTCCTCCAAGGAGGATTCCCGAGGTAATCGAAAGTGTCCTCCCAATGACGATTCCTCATAAGGTAATCTCTATCCCCCTTCCTCTTCATATATTCATGGTTTTTGAATGATATGTTTAGAATTTGGGTTTTTGATTAGTATTCTCTTCACTCTCTCTTTCTCTCTCTGTCATGCATAAGCTTCTTATGTTTAAAATTTTTGAATGGTATTCTCTTCTCTCTCTCTCTCTCTCTCTCTCTCTCTCTTTCTTATGCATAAGCGCCTAAGAGGCTTATACTTAAACCTCCTTATTCATAAGGCTTAAACCTCCTTATGCATAAGGCTTAAACCTCCTTGTATATCCATGCTATTCACTTTTTTAGGGTTTTTTATTACTAATTCTTTTCTCAAATTTTTGTTTTGTTTTGTAGGTCTTCTAATCCTCTCTTTCAACTTCATCAAAAAGAGGTAAATGCTTTTCTCTCTTTCCTCTCTTTTTGATTTTGTATGTATGCACTAGGTTCTTAGGGATTTTGTATGTATGCATTACTAATCCTTTTCTCACCCTTTTGTTGGTTTTGTAGGTCTTCTAATCCTGTCTTTCCTCTATTATCTACTAAAAAGAAGGGTTTTATTTGGTAGGTCCTCTATGCATAGAGCTTAATCTATGAATAGAGCTCTAATCATAGAGCTTAATCTATGCATTAAGCTCTATTCATAGAGCTTAATGCATAGATTAAGCTCTATGCATGCATTCATAATGCATAGAGATCTATGCATAGATTAAGCTCTTTGCATAGAGCTTAATGCATGCATAAAGCTTAATCTACGCATGCATTAAGCTCTATGCATGCATGCTTAATGCATAGTGCTAGGGTATGCTTTAGTTTAGGCTAGCATGGCTTGCATAGTGCTTTATGCATAAGCCTCATGCATAGCTTTATGTATAAGGACTCATGCATAGCTTTATGCATAGGCTTTATGCATAAGGCCTTATGCATGCTTTATGCATAAGCCTTATGCATAATGCTTTATGCATAAGCTTTATGTATAAGGCCTCATGCATAGCTTTATGCATAAGGTCTCATGCATGCTTTATGCATAAGATTTAGCAGCATAGCTTGCATAGCGGCTGTGAGATCCCTGTTCCCACCGCGCAACGGATTCGGGTTGCTCGCAGCGGAAGTAGCACATCTTGCGCGGGCAGAGGTCTCACACTCGGGGCCTCGCCCACGGATATCCGGACAAGAGACTAATCCGTCGGTTTATCCAAAACCGAACCCGAAAAAAACTTCCTTTACCCGGAAAGCACGGGCGATTCCTCCAGGATAACTTTTTACTCTAACGTAGTCAAGACCATTAGTGATCAAACTGATCCGACTGCACCTATAAAGATACTCGGTCAGATCAAGGAAGAAACTTGCACTGGGATCATTAGGATCAACGCTTTTTTCCCCATTAAGAGGCACAGCCGTTGATTTCTATCCATAGAACAATTTCTATCCGGGATTTACTTCATCTATCGTAATAACAGAAATTGAGTCTCGATTTACGGATCCATCAGTCTAGCCTAACCCCATCCGATCCCATGGGTTAGCCAACCGCCCAACCACTGTAGTGATGGGATCCAATTTGAAATTTGGTTAGGTTTTGTCCCGGGTACCAAGGAAAAGAGTTCCAAGGCCCCCTAGCCGGAAGTTCATGCAAACATAAAACAAGCCACACCACTTATACACCCAATATGAAATTGCCTTTTTCTTAGCATCAGCTAGCTTTAAAACAATCCTTTAATGAAACCATAGTACCACTGATCACAATCTTCCAATTTTATCCGGTTGATTCATAATTTTCCTCATCAGAGTATCTATGGCATCATTGGCAACTAGAACGCTCACCACCTGTCCACACAGGGGCCTTTTCACTAGTTCCTAGCCCATAATACTCGGCAATATAATCACTTATAAAAATCAAGATGGACTCTCGTTGAAGATCAACAAGATCAACCAACAGATCCATATAAAGAGCCATGGACTCATCCATTGAAGACCAGCAAGGTCAATCAACCAGATCCATGCCCGGTTTCACAAAACAACTCTTACTCCTTGTTCCAATATCTTCCTCGACGCACGCGTGGGTATCTTGGGCGACCCAGAGCCCGAGCACCGTATGGTCAGCACCCTCTAGGATCCTTCGCAGGTGACCTAGCGCTTCACTCATAGGCCGCTTCCTTGGTCCCTCAACCACCGTACCGGAAGCTCACCATTTTAATCGAACCGAGGCTGGTCAAGACCTCGGCCGACTTTGCTACGCGAGACGTCCTCCATTGACTCTCCGTCAGCAGTTGCAACTTTATCAGTTAGGTCTCCACGACCTTAATCACAAGACGGTCAAAATGCTTCCCCAGCATTCTTGACATAAAACAGCCATTTACAAACAGCATTTACAAACAGTTTACAAATACAGTTTCTATATTAACTCTCATTTTTCCACATTATCCCTCATTAATCCACATTACTTATTCCACATTCCATTTATATGTGTACTCATCTAATCACATCATTTTCCATCTCTTCACTTCAGATTCCTTCACATCACATATCATATATTCACATCCATATCCACATCCATACATCCACATCCACATCCACATTCACATCCATATATCCACATCTACATGCTTACCTCCATTTTCACATCCTCATTTATACATCCACATCCCATATCCACATTCATACATACACATCCATATCCACATCCATACATACACATCCATATCCACATCCATACATCCACATCCACATGCATACATCCATTATCACGTCCTCATTCATACATCCACATCCACATACATACATACATCCACATCCACATTCCCATTCACATCTATACATTCACATCCACATCCACATTCCCATTCACATATATACATCCACATCTACATCCACATACATACATACATCCACATCCACATTCCACATTCACATCTATACATCCACATCTACATCCACATTCACATACATCCATATCCACATTCCCATTCACATCTTTACATCCACATCTACATCCACATACATACATACATCCACATCCACATTCCACATTCACATCTATACATCCACGTCTACATCCACATCCACATTCCACATTCACATCTATACATCCACATTCACATACATCCACATCCACATTCCACATTCACAGCTATACATCCACATACATACATACATCCACGTCTACATCCACATACATACATACATTCACATCCACATTCCACATTCACATCTATACATCCACATCTACATCCACATTCACATCTATGCATCCACATCTACATCCACATTCACATCTATGCATATACATCTTCATGCATACATCCATTTTCACATTCATACATCCACACTCCCATCTCCACATCCACACATCCACATACATACATCCATTTCCACATTCCCATTCATATAACCCCATATGCCTTCACATCTAATCTTTTACATCACATCCATTCTCGCCCTATCACAACCCATATACATCTTATCCATACACATCTTATCACATCTTAATTCATCTTATCACCTCCTAACTTATTTCATGAGCATCTTATCACCTCTTATCACATCTTATACACCTCTTATCATATCCTATCACATCTCATATCTATTTATAGAATACAAGAGAATTCTTATATTTGATATAAGATTTCTTTACACATTTATTTATGCATAAATTCTATTTAAGGAGATTAATACTTTCGAAGTAAAAATCAATCTTTTATGCATCTTCCTATGCATAAATTCATTTTAAATGAAAATGACACTTTTGAATTAAATTTCAATCTTTTATGCATTTTCCTATGCATAAATTCAATTTAGATGAGAATGACACTTTTGAATTAAAAATCAATCTTTTATGCATCTTCTTATGCATAAATTCAATTTGGTAGGAATTACACTTTTAGAATAAAAGAATTTCTCTTATGCATCTAAGTTATGCATAAAATCCATTTATGATGAAAAATCACACTTTTAGTATAAAAAGAATATCTTTTATGCATACCTCTATGCATGAAATCCAATATGATAAAAGTAACACTTTTATAATAAAATAATCAACTTTTATGCATACCTCTATGCATGAAATTTAAATATGATAAAAGTCACACTTTTATAATAAAATAATCAACTTTTATACATACCTCTATGCATGAAATTCAATTGTGATAAAAGTGACACTTTTATAATAAGATAATCATCTTTTATGCATACCTCTATGCATGAAATTCAAATATGATAAAAGTAACACTTTTATATTAAAATAATAATCTTTTATGCATACCTCTATACATGAAATCTAATTATGATAAAAGTAACACTTTTATGTTAAAATAATAATCTTTTATGCATACCTCTATGCATGAAAATCAATTATGCATAATATAAAAATCAATTTCTCTAGGATTACAATGAATATCTTTCAATTAATCTAGGATGATAATTCCTAGAATATGGTAGGAAGTCCTCTTTTCATGCTTTGAATGAAATTATTTTATGCGTAATTTTTAGAAAAATTTTGCCATAGCTCCGCTGCTATGACTGATAAATCTCAATTTTTCTAAGGGATAAAGCTTATCCTTAAGAAAATAATTAGAATGATCCCTAATTGGATCATTTATCCATAATGGATTGAATCATCAATATTCATGAATTATATAAACTAAAAGCATAGAAAAAAGCCATTAATTTGGCCTCAAACATAGATTAATCTTGGATTAAGGAAAAGCTTTATGAAAAGCTTCATTTGGATTGAGAATGGGTCATGAGTATGACCATTTCTTGAGTGAGAGAGAGAAATTACATAAAAACCATTTGAATTAAGCATAAATAGAAATTTATGTAATTCTTAACTATCATTAATCAATTAACTTCAATAGCATTCATCAAATTATGTAACTCTTCACTAACATTCATCAATTAACTTCAATAGCATTCAAAAACCATTCCAATTAAGCTTCTCAAGCTTGAGAGGGGTTGAGAAGAGAGAAACATTGAGGAATTATAGAAAAGATCAAAATTCACCATTTACCTTACAATTTGCTTGATTCTTTGTTCATGGTAGAGGCCCCCAACCAATCAATTGGTTAAGTATGTTGATGGAGCCACTAATGGGGATTGAAGAAAAAGGGAAGCTCCAAAAACTAGTGAATTATTAATGAATTCACAGTTCTTGGCTTAGGTGGAGTAGAGTAACGATGCATAAACACTATATATTTTTCAACAAGGGGGAGGCTTCTATTTATAGGAAAAATTGAGCTCCTAACCAAACAAACTGGTTCTAGAATTTTCCAAATCAGTTTGGTCAATTTTTGACCATTTTTAGGTTAGTTAAGCTAACTTTTTGGAACTAGACTTGAATGAGGAGAGAGGAGAGATGAAATATCTCAATTTTTATGAGTTTAAAACTCATTCAAGCATGTGAAATATGCACCTCCTTTAAAGAACTCCCCTTCCTTACATATGTGTTAAAATGGAATCATTATACCCAAATATCTCATATTTTTAATATTGCTCATAGTTTTTTACTAATAAACCTTGTACATTTTCAACTCTTCATCTTATGTGAAATATGCACCTCCTTTAAAGAACTCCCCTTCCTTACATATGTGTCAAAATGGAATCATTATACCCAAATATCTCATATTTTTAATATTGCTCATAGTTTTTTACTAATAAACCTTGTACATTTTCAACTCTTCATCTTATGTGAAATATGCACCTCCTTTAAAGAACTCCCCTTCCTTACATATGTGTCAAAATGGAATCATTATACCCAAAATATCTCATATTTTTAATATTGCTCATAGTTTTTTACTAATAAACTTTGTACATTTTCAACTCTTCATCTTATGTGAGCATTTACTCATTTTTGGGTATCTTCTTTTACAAATTGGATTTATCTCCTCCCTACACATGGATTGATGCTATTGGCCCATTTTTGGGTATCTTCTTTTACAAATTGGATTTATCTCCTCCCTACACATGGATTGATGCTATTGGCCCATAGGAACCTTAATTGGACCATAATCCAAAAATTTCTGAAAATCTAGACCCTTAGGCTAAGGTCCTTTATACCCATTTCCTATTTCGCCCCCACGGTGTTACCCTAGTTATATCTCGATAGGTCCGCCATTTGGTCTGAGCTACAGAAGTTCCCAAGTGAGGGAAAAGCGAGCGCTCATACAGTTCTATAAAATCCTTCTTCACAGACTCACTTGCGTCTTGAAGGTGAGAAATCATCATGGATAAAACTAATTCCTGTTGCCAAGCCATGAAGGAGATTAAGAAAGAAAGGAGATCGATGGGAGTAAGATTACTGTGAGCGGCAAGTAAAAGTTACGACTTATATAAAGGAAGGAGCTAGCGTAACTTAGAAGCCAACGGTAACTTGCCTCTGAAGTTTTACCGTCTTTCCATGATTTGGGTTTGGCACATTTTTCTATAGAAGGCATTAAGAACTTTGAGATGAGGAGATAAAAGAAGTTCGTAGGCTAAGTCACCTATTTTCTTTGGTCCACAATATCTGGGGGATAACTTCTTATACCTCCCAAGAGATAAAGAACTTCTTTTGGGCCGTACTCGAATGAAGACCAAAACCTTGATATCCAAAACATCGATTCTCACTTCTGAACTCATTGTTCTGAATCCTTAAAACAGGTGGGACTCCTGAGAAGTATTCTGGGAAAAGGTTCTTCCTTTTTTAAACAGAATCTTTCTTTTATTTTAGAGAGAGAATAATTATAAGATCAGAAAGGGAGGTTCTTCCTCCTGTATACCTCGAAGGCTGGGGAGGAATCTTACATTCTACCCCTCTTAAAAAGTACGAGATGTCCTCATCTCGTAAAGTAGAGGACAACTCTTTTTCTTAAGATCCAATTTATTCTGGGTTCCTTATATTCTGGTCAACTCAACAGAATACGGGAATAAATATCCCTTATATAGAACTTATCTTTAAATAACAATTCATTCAGATCGTATCATTCATATCATTAAATAACAATTCATTCAGATCATATCATTCGTATCTTTAACACGATAATGATCCATTAGACCGAAAAAATTTCTTTCTGATTCCTCCACGGGGATTTCAGTCAAGCAAGTTCTCAATTTGTCATCCCTTAACTTGATCCACCAAGTCAAGTATTAATAGTAGCAATCTGACAGCACAATCCACTAATCTTATAGTGATTTGCTGAAATCAATATCATCATTCCAGTTATGAATATCATCACAGGGACTCGTCCCATTCATCCTCATTGAGGTTTCGCTCAGCTTATTACATTTCAACCAAATTTCAGGGATCATCATTTTTCAATCAGAATCCAAATCAATTTATCAATTCTCAAACAGAATTAAAAATCATATCAACCACATTCGAAATCATCCTCTAGATAGCATTAACGCTTATAATTTCAAGTCTTAGATTTACTCGTATATACTGTCAGTAAAGAGCTGCAGTATACTCTCGGTATATACGGGTAGTCACGGCCCTTGGAATTATAAGGTAAATACCATCATGTCTAGGCCTCAAGCAAGTCAGGGATTCTATATAATTACGGTACTTCCATCTGAAGACCCAATTACCAAATTACGAATTTCAGTTTGAATATCAAATTGTGTGAATTATATCACACAATTACAACCTTTTTGTGCTTCTTGATAAATTTTTGACATATTTGGCTTCTCAGTTGATCTTTATTAACCAATTCGCTCTGATACCAACTGTGAGATCCCTGTTCCCACCGCGCAACGGATTCGGGTTGCTGGCAGCGGAAGTAGCACATCTTGCGCGGGCAGAGGTCTCACACTCGGGGCCTCTCCCATGGATATCCGGACAAGAGACTAATCCGTCGGTTTATCCAAAACCGAACCCAGAAAAAACTTCCTTTACCCGGAAAGCACGGGTGATTCCTCCAGGATAACTTTTTACTCTAACGTAGTCAAGACCATTAGTGATCAAACTGATCCGACTGCACCTATAAAGATACTCGGTCAGATCAAGGAAGAAACTTGCACTGGGATCATTAGGATCAACGCTTTTTTCCCCATTAAGAGGCACAGCCGTTGATTCCTATCCATAGAACAATTTCTATCCGGGATTTACTTCATCTATCGTAATAACAGAAATTGAGTCTCGATTTACGGATCCATCAGTCCAGCCTAACCCCATCCGATCCCATGGGTTAGCCAACCGCCCAACCACTGTAGTGATGGGATCCAATTTGGAATTTGGTTAGGTTTTGTCCCGGGTACCAAGGAAAAGAGTTCCAAGGCCCCCTAGCCGGAAGTTCATGCAAACATAAAACAAGCCACACCACTTACACACCCAATATGAAATTGCCTTTTTCTTAGCATCAGCTAGCTTTAAAACAATCCTTTAATGAAACCATAGTACCACTGATCACAATCTTCCAATTTTATCCGGTTGATTCATAATTTTCCTCATCAGAGTATCTATGGCATCATTGGCAACTAGAACGCTCACCACCTGTCCACACAGGGGCCTTTTCACTAGTTCCTAGCCCATAATACTCGGCAATATAATCACTTATAAAAATCAAGATGGACTCTCGTTGAAGATCAGCAAGATCAACCAACAGATCCATATAAAGAGCCATGGACTCATCCATTGAAGACCAGCAAGGTCAATCAACCAGATCCATGCCCGGTTTCACAAAACAACTCTTACTCCTTGTTCCAATATCTTCCTCGACGCACGCGTGGGTATCCTGGGCGACCCAGAGCCCGAGCACCGTATGGTCAGCACCCTCTAGGATCCTTCGCAGGTGACCTAGCGCTTCACTCATAGGCCGCTTCCTTGGTCCCTCAACGACCGTACCGGAAGCTCACCATTTTAATCGAACCGAGGCTGGTCAAGACCTCGGTCGACTTTGCTACGCGAGACGTCCTCCATTGACTCTCCGTCAGCAGTTGCAACTTTATCAGTTAGGTCTCCACGACCTTAATCACAAGACGGTCAAAATGCTTCCCCAGCATTCTTGACATAAAACAGCCATTTACAAACAGCATTTACAAACAGTTTACAAATACAGTTTCTATATTAACTCTCATTTTTCCACATTATCCCTCATTAATCCACATTACTTATTCCACATTCCATTTATATGTGTACTCATCCAATCACATCATTTTCCATCTCTTCACTTCAGATTCCTTCACATCACATATCATATATTCACATCCATATCCACATCCATACATCCACATCCACATCCACATTCACATCCATATATCCACATCTACATGCTTACCTCCATTTTCACATCCTCATTTATACATCCACATCCCATATCCACATTCATATATACACATCCATATCCACATCCATACATACACATCCATATCCACATCCATACATCCACATCCACATGCATACATCCATTATCACGTCCTCATTCATACATCCACATCCACATACATACATACATCCACATCCACATTCCCATTCACATCTATACATTCACATCCACATCCACATTCCCATTCACATCTATACATCCACATCTACATCCACATACATACATACATCCACATCTACATTCCCATTCACATCTATACATCCACATCCACATTCCCATTCACATCTATACATCCACATCTACATCCACATACATACATACATCCACATCCACATTCCACATTCACATCTATACATCCACATCTACATCCACATTCACATACATCCATATCCACATTCCCATTCACATCTTTACATCCACATCTACATCCACATACATACATACATCCACATCCACATTCCAAATTCACATCTATACATCCATGTCTACATCCACATACATACATACATCCACATCCACATTCCACATTCACATCTATACATCCACATCTACATCCACATTCACATACATCCACATCCACATTCCACATTCACATCTATACATCCACGTCTACATCCACATACATACATACATCCACGTCTATATCCACATACATACATACATCCACATCCACATTCCACATTCACATCTATACATCCACATCTACATCCACATTCACATCTATGCATATACATCTTCATGCATACATCCATTTTCACATTCATACATCCACACTCCCATCTCCACATCCACACATCCACATACATACATCCATTTTCACATTCCCATTCATATAACCCCATATGCCTTCACATCTAATCTTTTACATCACATCCATTCTCGCCCTATCACAACCCATATACATCTTATCCATACACATCTTATCACATCTTAATTCATCTTATCACCTCCTAACTTATTTCATGAGCATCTTATCACCTCTTATCACATCTTATACACCTCTTATCATATCCTATCACATCTCATATCTATTTATAGAATACAAGAGAATTCTTATATTTGATATAAGATTTCTTTACACATTTATTTATGTATAAATTCTATTTAAGGAGATTAATACTTTCGAAGTAAAAATCAATCTTTTATGCATCTTCCTATGCATAAATTCATTTTAAATGAAAATGACACTTTTGAATTAAATTTCAATCTTTTATGCATTTTCCTATGCATAAATTCAATTTAGATGAGAATGACACTTTTGAATTAAAAATCAATCTTTTATGCCTCTTCTTATGCATAAATTCAATTTGGTAGGAATTACACTTTTAGAATAAAAGAATTTCTCTTATGCATCTAAGTTATGCATAAAATCCATTTATGATGAAAAATCACACTTTTAGTATAAAAAGAATATCTTTTATGCATACCTCTATGCATGAAATCCAATATGATAAAATTAACACTTTTACAATAAAATAATTAACTTTTATGCATACCTCTATGCATGAAATTTAAATATGATAAAAGTCTCACTTTTATAATAAAATAATCAACTTTTATGCATACCTCTATGCATGAAATTCAATTGTGATAAAAGTCACACTTTTATAATAAGATAATCATCTTTTATTCATACCTCTATGCATGAAATTCAAATATGATAAAAGTAACACTTTTATATTAAAATAATAATCTTTTATGCATACCTCTATGCATGAAATCTAATTATGATAAAAGTAACACTTTTATGTTAAAATAATAATCTTTTATGTATACCTCTATGCATGAAAATCAATTATGCATAATATAAAAATCAATTTCTCTAGGATTACAATGAATATCTTTCAATTAATCTAGGATGATAATTCCTAGAATATGGTAGGAAGTCCTCTTTTCATGCTTTGAATGAAATTATTTTATGCGTAATTTTTATAAGAATTTTGCCATAGCTCCGCTCTGCTATGACTGATAAATCTCAATTTTTCTAAGGGATAAAGCTTATCCTTAAGAAAATAATTAGAATGATCCCTAATTGGATCATTTATCCATAATGGATTGAATCATCAATATTCATGAATTATATAAACTAAAAGCATAGAAAAAAGCCATTAATTTGGCCTCAAACATAGATTAATCTTGGATTAAGGAAAAGCTTTATGAAAAGCTTCATTTGGATTGAGAATGGGTCATGAGTATGACCATTTCTTGAGTGAGAGAGAGTAATTACATAAAAACCATTTGAATTAAGCATAAATAGAAATTTATGTAATTCTTAACTATCATTAATCAATTAACTTCAATAGCATTCATCAAATTATGTAACTCTTCACTAACATTCATCAATTAACTTCAATAGCATTCAAAAACCATTCCAATTAAGCTTCTCAAGCTTGAGAGGGGTTGAGAAGAGAGAAACATTGAGGAATTATAGAAAAGATCAAAATTCACCATTTACCTTACAATTTGCTTGATTCTTTGTTCATGGTAGAGGCCCCCAACCAATCAATTGGTTAAGTATGTTGATGGAGCCACTAATGGGGATTGAAGAAAAAGGGAAGCTCCAAAAACTAGTGAATTATTAATGAATTCACAGTTCTTGGCTTAGGTGGAGTAGAGTAACGATGCATAAACACTATATATTTTTCAACAAGGGGGAGGCTTCTATTTATAGGAAAAATTGAGCTCCTAACCAAACAAACTGATTCTAGAATTTTCCAAATCAGTTTGGTCAATTTTTGACTATTTTTAGGTTAGTTAAGCTAACTTTTTGGAACTAGACTTGAATGAGGAGAGAGGAGAGATGAAATATCTCAATTTTTATGAGTTTAAAACTCATTCAAGCATGTGAAATATGCACCTCCTTTAAAGAACTCCCCTTCCTTACATATGTGTCAAAATGGAATCATTATACCCAAATATCTCATATTTTTAATATTGCTCATAGTTTTTTACTAATAAACCTTGTACATTTTCAACTCTTCATCTTATGTGAAATATGCACCTCCTTTAAAGAACTCCCCTTCCTTACATATGTGTCAAAATGGAATCATTATACCCAAATATCTCATATTTTTAATATTGCTCATAGTTTTTTACTAATAAACCTTGTACATTTTCAACTCTTCATCTTATGTGAAATATGCACCTCCTTTAAAGAACTCCCCTTCCTTACATATGTGTCAAAATGGAATCATTATACCCAAAATATCTCATATTTTTAATATTGCTCATAGTTTTTTACTAATAAACCTTGTACATTTTCAACTCTTCATCTTATGTGAGAATTTACTCATTTTTGGGTATCTTCTTTTACAAATTGGATTTATCTCCTCCCTACACATGGATTGATGCTATTGGCCCATAGGAACCTTAATTGGACCATAATCCAAAAATTTCTGAAAATCTAGACCCTTAGGCTAAGGTCCTTTATACCCATTTCCAATTAATTCCAATTGCACATTGGAAAGTTCTTTTTGAATTTCTGTTTCAGGAAAACTTATTTTAATAAGATGAGATAATTTTCTATCCAAAAATATTAAAAATCTGAATATTCTCTCTCTAGAATATTTTCTCTCTCTAGGTTAAAACAGTTAGAAACAAGTCTTTTATATTTCTGAAGAGGGATTGATTACAGGAGAAGATGTTGGACATTTTGAGAGGCTGGGGAGGAATCTTACAGCGGCGTAGTTTACATAAGGCTTGCATAGCGGCATAGCTTGCATAAGCTCTTGTATGTATACATTACTAATCCTTTTCTCATTCCTTTTGTTGGTTTTGTAGGTCCTCTAATCCGCTCTTTCAACATCACGAAAAAGAGGTAAGTGCTTTCTATCTTTCCTCTATTATTATTGCACCCTTGGGTACTGGGGATTTGTTTTGTAGGTTTATGCAGAAGCTTTATTCATGCTTTATGCATAAGCCTCATGCATAGCTTTATGCATAAGGTCTCATGCATAGCTTTATGCATAAGGCCTCACACATAGCTTTATGCATAGGCTTTATGTATAAGACCTCATGCATGCTTTATGCATAAGGTCTCATGCATAGTTTTATGCTTAAGTCCTCATGATTAAGGCCTTATGCATAGTGCTTTATGCATAAGCCTTATGCATAATGCTTTATGCATAAGGCCTCATGCTGCATAAAGCATTATGCTTAAAGCTTTACTATGCATAAAGCATTATGCTTAAAGCTTTATGCATAAGGCCTCATGCATGCTTTATGCATAAGCTTTAGCATAGCTTGCATAAGGCTTAGGGCTTGCATAGTGGCATAGCTTGCATTATATTTTGTATGTATGCATTACTAATCTTTTCCTCACCCTTTTGTTGGTTTTGTAGGTCCTCTAATCCTCTCTTTCAACATCACGAAAAAGAGGTAAGTGCTTTCATATCTTTCTTGTATTATTATTGCACTCTTGGGTGCTAGGGATTTGTTTTGTAGGTTTGCACATAAGCGTTATGCATAATGCTTTATGCATAATGCTCATGCATGCTTTATGCATAAGGCCTCATGCATAAGCTTTAAATTTTCTTACTCATTTGACTTAAAGAGAGTCGGGACTAGTTGTTTAATTTATTTTTTAAAATTTTCTTGGTTTGTTTATTTTTTTTATTTGTATAGATGTGGCATGGGTCCTCGTTCTCTTGTCCCAGAGAGGCTTTCATCGATTCTCAAAGACTGCTTGCTAGGGAGGTAGAGGGTATCTTTAGCTATACTCCCACTCTCGAGCAGTTGTTGGTAGCCTATGCTGCAGGCACCTCTTTACCATCAGGTCCGCAATTTTATTGAGTCATTTTTGTTAGTGCTAACTGACTCGAAGCTTTATTTTAACACCGTGATAATTTTGGTAGATTATGCTACATCACACTATTTTTGGGGTTGAATGGTTAACCATACAATTTTGAAAGAAGATTAGATTATCTCGATTTTTCTTTATAGTACCCATAAATTGATATCACTTCCGGCTTCGCTAGAAAAAAAATTCTACCGTGGATGCAGACTTTGCATCGATACGATTCTGTTCCGTGTCTGACATTCATTCTAGTACTTGACCCCGAAGATCTTTGACCAATTAATCAGTTTTCACTATGGGGAAAGAGCTTTTATTTGAACGGGTCGCACACTAAGCATAGCAAATTTTTTTTAATTTGAAAGAAAAAAGTGAGTGTAGATTGTTAGAATTGGAATAGAATGGAGCTGTCGTGCATTCCGCCAATATTTCTCAAATAGTTTCACTTCCTATGGAAGGAATCATTCAGTATCCCTAAATATCCAAATCTTTATGCCTAAAACCCCATGAATCATTTAGGCCGGATGGTAGCAATAATTTATATGGGCCCTAATAGTCTGGAGAGGAACTCTACCCTCCCTGGCCCACTCGACTCGAGCCATTTCACTACCATTGAGACGTCCGGCTATTTGTATCTTAATACCTTTATTTTACTGGTTCTTCCAACCAATTCGATAGCTCTCTTCATAGTCCTTCGAAAAGTAACCCTATTTTTTGACTATGAAGCAACATGTTTCGCTAGGATTTTTGGTTTCCCATATGGTTGAGCAACATTATTCAGGTCTATTCGAAGCTTTCGATTCCTGAGACCTAACATATTTTCTATATCGCTTTTCATTTGATCAATTCCTAGACTCTGCTCCTCAATGAGTAGATCGGGAAATCCTGTATGTATCTCAATGTGAATGGGATCCGTCTTTCGCTGAATCTCTATATGCCCAACCCCGCCATAATTTGAAGAATCCTTCACGTGTTTTTCTACATACCTCTCAATGGAGGTGCATATTTTTTTATCTTCTTCAAGAGATTTTGGATAATCTTCCATCTGTGTGAACCGGTAAGAATAATGCTTCTAATTTACACCGAGTCGAAAACCGAGTGGATGAATCTTTCGCCCCATATATATTCTTCCCTGACTCAATATTAGATTAGTCTTTATTTGATATTCCTCTATTTCCCACATCCCAACAGCGTCCTTTGCCAGGCACTTCACTTGCCTTTACATTCACCCCTCATCCGTCAGCCCTAGTTAGTGTTATAGCATCTCCTACATCTCCACCTTCAAGAGATGTGACACCTCATAGTTCTCATGGCTCTTATGAGAGTGGCAGTCGTCATCTCGTAGATAGGGAGGATAGTCATGGAGATAGTGGAAGTCGTACCTCACGCCGCACTAGCCTTGAGAGTGGAGGTGAAGGAGATAGAGGGTGCCTAGGGTAGTGCTTTGGGGGTGGGGATAGTTTTTCAGAGTCACCACCACATCATGATGATATATCATATTATGATATCATAGATGTGCACTACAAGAGAATCATTGTTTTTTTTACGCTTAGTTTCCATGCCTAGTTGCGCACAAGATAATTTGAAATGTCGAGGGTGCGCAAAATCTGGAAAGATTTTGAATTTGAATGAAAAGTAGCGACCGTCGAAAAAGCCGTCGAAATATACGTCGAAAAGAGTGTGGAAATTTTATTTTTTCAACTCTTATTTCCACCCTTTTTCCCACGGTTATTTCGATGCTTTTTTCCACTCTTATTTCGATGCTTTTTCCACGCTTATTTCGACTCTTATATGTTTTTTCCATGCTTTTTTCACTGTTATTTTGGTGCTTTTTCCACGCTTATTTTGACTCATATATCGATGGCGCAGGTTGTTACAGTAAAACAAAACCTCTCTTTTTTCTGTGTTTTTTTCCATGCGCGTGTGTTTTTCTTGCTTCCTCACCAGGTATGCCTCCTTTTTCCTCACTCCCATCTCCTCTTGGTTACATGTACATGTAATGTAAAATGTCTGTGTGTGTAATTATGAGTAATTTTCTTATTTTTTTGCTCTCATTTGTTTTGCAGGTTCTTTCTCTCTCCCAAGCTCTTCTCCACCTCCTTCTTTGCCCTCCCTCCCCTCCCCTCCCCTCCCCTCCCCTCCCCTCTCCTCTCCTCTTGGTTGTTAAATTGGTGTGTGTGTGTTGAAGGATAAACCTCCTTGTGTATCCATGCTATTCACACTTTTAGGGTTTTGTATTACTAATTCTTTTCTCAACTTTTTGTTTTGTTTTGTAGGTCTTCTAATCCTCTCTTTGAACTTCACCAAAAAGAGGTGAAATTTTTTTCTCTCTTTTCTCTCTTTTCGATTTTGTATGTATGCATTAGGTTCTTAGGGCTTTTGTATGTATGCATTACTAATCCTTTCCTCACCCTTTTGTTGGTTTTGTAGGTCTTCTAATCTTCTCTTTCAACATCACCAAAAAAGAGGTAAGTGCTTTCGGGTGGTTGCAAGATGAGGTTATCTAGTTTCATGGCGTGGGCGCCCTTGGCTTTAGCTGAAAAACAGGCATTTTTTCAAGAAGAATAGCCAATCTCTCATAGTTAGCCAAGGAGTTTCACTTCAAGGTCTTCTAATGAAACATCATATGCAAAGTTGGGCACCTAAAACTATAATCTGATCGAATATCCAATAATTGCAAATCCCCTTTTCTTTGGGAACCAAGTTTGTATACAGGCCCTGTCCTAGGTTTAGACAGGTATAGTGAATGTGAGTAAATTGCCTATAACTTTTACATTATTACTCATACGATGTTCCCACTTTGCATTTCACAAATACAAATAACATAGAGCTTAACTTGATTTATCGAGTAATTTTTGATGTGTTCTACTATTTTCTATATTATTTAAAAGATATTAGAATTGTTAAAAAACATACTATTTTATCCTCCCACCACATCTACCATTTAAAATGCTCAAATTGTATGGATCTAGTGATGATTAGATTGGGAAAGATTAGTATAATGTGGGTATAAGATAAAATTACAAATCTAACGGTTTGATTTTTGTAGATTTACTTTGGAAAATTTATTATGACTGTCAGAGGCCCATTAAATCAATAGTAATTTAATTCTAGAAAATTAAATATTGAATCTTTCAATCTAAAAACTCATGGGATCAATACTCTTGTTGCCATGAATTTATCAAAAAAAATTTGGCTTGATTTGAGTATGGGAAGGTCCATTTTCAATCCTCCCAAGTGAAAATTCCCATATTGTGTCCACTCTCCCCTTTTCAAGTCTAAAACCAATCCTAGTTAGGTTTGGAAATCTAGGCTTGGTAAACTTCACAGCTTAGGTTTCATTCCATGTGTGAGGCTTGGGTAGGCCCAAACCTTATACATGCATGCCACTTTATGTCCACGTGAGCATCGAGAGGATCCACATAAGCAGCTTGCCACCTCAGCTTGCCACCTCCACCTTCCATGTCAACATGGTCAACCTAGTTGACTCCCCACCTCATCATCCTAGTCATCATTAATGCCACATCATCTTGCCACCTTTGCATGCCACCTCGCACATGGTGACATGGCATGCCACATCATGGAATTGCCACATCAACCATAATAGTGCCACATGTCAAGAGAATGCCACGTGTCATGCACGCTTGTGACACGTGGCATCTCCTTCCCACCTCCCCTCTTTTTTCAAAAACATATTTTTGGAAAAGTTAATTTAGTAATTTAGAGAAATAGAATATAGAAATTTAAATAATAAAATATATGTAACTTATTAAATAAAAGAATTTAAAATCACTAATTTAAAAGGATTATATTTTGGGATTAGATCAATAAAAATATTATTAAAGATCATATTATTAATTTTAAAAAAATAAATTTTTTATTTTTATATTTCTTGAAAATTTTTTATGTAGAATAAACCTTTGAATAAAATATGAAAAAAATACTTTATTTAAAAAAAGCAGTTATATAATTATAAAATAAAAGATTTCTTTAAAGATATATTTATATATATTTATATATCTGGTAATGATAAATATTTAGACTTGTTAATAAATATTATAAATAATATTAATTTTTAAGTGGATAATAGTTTATCTTTAAATATCTTTATGTTTATCTTAGTTATCCAATCAATCTTAGATAGGAAATCCAGTGAGATTTGAAGTGGATAACCTATTTTTCCTATATAATCACACATCTCTAGTACTATCCCACACTTATCTGTAGTACTATCCCATCATTGAGCCCTTATAATATTTTCTCTCTTAGCTTCCTTGAGAATGGGTTCTCAAAGCCGTAGGAGTCGGAAACGTGATAGGACTAGACTCCCCCCCATCCACCAAGTTCAAGAGGAGGAGAGGAGAAGGGTAGCTCGTGAGAAAAAGAGAGAGTGGAGAGCACGTCAACGAGCAACACCTTCCGTTGGCGATGATCCAAGCCTTGCTCCTCCTCTTCCACTTCCTCTCCCTTCGCCCTCTTCCCCCCCACTACCCCTTAGTTTAGATAATCCACATGAACCCGCCCTTCTTGAGTCCTCTCTTCTACAAGAACCCACCCCCCCTCCTTTGGGCGCCCTTCGTGTGGATAGGAAAGAACTATCAAAGTCAGGGGCACATCGTCGTGCCCATGCAATCTTCCAATCCTATTTCAAAGACCTCACATCTTCATCACAGGCATGTGTGCTTGATGCTTTGATTGATCTGCCCAACATGGCCAACTGCAGGGCGCTTTCCGACATTGGAGGTCGAAGAGAGAGGAGAGCTGGCATGGCGGTGCTACAAAGTGTTCGTCATTCCTATATAGTTAACAAGAAGAGGAACTCTGCGGACGCTTTGGCTGCTCGACGGGCTATTGTGGCAGCCATAAGTAGCTCCCAAATGAAGGGTAAGGTTAGTGCCACATCTCGCATCCTTTCCATAGCACCACACGCACTTAGAGTTGGGTCTATTAGGCGACAAAGTTTAGATGCCAATGAGGTTGGTGCTATGTGGGCGAGTAGTGGTCGTGTAGCTAGGCATGATCGCCTACTAGATGAAACCACTAGAACCTTGATAGAAAGTTTTTGGGAGGAGAATTGTCGTGCATCGCCAGTTTTCAAGAAAGCTTTGCGTAAGAGAGTGACAAGAGGAGTGTTCATTGAGCACGGTGCTTGCTTTCTTGAAATGTCCCAAACTGAGTTGTATTCTCAGTTTGTAGCTTCGTATCCAGAGCTTAAAATTGGGCAAAGGTCATTTGAGGGGTGTAAGCCTTGGTTTGTGAGGTACTCACGTCAGCGTGACACATGTTGTTGTCGCTACCATGTTGAGTTCAATCTTTTTTATGATGTGTTCCGTTCTCTTAGTGGGCATAGAGAGTTGCCTCGTAGTCCACGTGATTTCATCCACTCTCTTTTGTGTGCACGCACGGAGGATGCCCAGTTCCATAGGATGCCTTGTGTGGAGAGCAATTGCACATCATGTGGTTCACTTGCACATCTACAGATGGTAGATCTTGATGCAAGTGACCAAGAGATAGTGGCATGGCAACGTTATGAGTATGTGACACACCAGCTCCAGAGTGGTGGACAGTCCAGGAAGTTGCAGCTCGTGGACAAACATACACCACGTTGTCACTTCACAGCCACATTTAGGGAGCAGATCTACCCCTACATACGGCACAGTCATTGTGCCAAGTGGCAGGATCGTCAGTTCCGAGCATGCCTAGCAGAGTTTCCTATTGGTGTGGTCGTCTCTGTGATTGATTTTGCAGAGAACTACACTTTCACACCTTTTCAGGAGATACAATCTGAGTATTACTTCTCAGAGCAGGTAATGGTTATATTTTGTACTATTTGTTTTATGTTTGAGCTTCATTACTTAATTGATTTTTTGTGTCCTAAACGTATGTATTGCTTCCCTCACCAGGTTGCTATTTTGGTCCACATTAGCTATCGACATGCAGAGGCTCATGTAGATGGGATAGCGAGTACCCCCGAGACCCGTGTCATTATTCGAGAGTATCATTTCTATATCAGTGATGATCGTTCACATGATGCACATTTTGTGCAACACTGCTTTCGTCTCCATGACGATTTTTTAGGAGATTATGGGATCAGACATGTCCAGCGATGGGTTTGGTCGGATGGTTGTGGCGCACAGTTCAAGTCATCACGTCAATTCTATTGGCTCTACAGGTTGTACTTATGGCTTTCTTACATTTTCAATTAAACTAAATTCACTAGAACATCTTAAAGAAAACAATAACTAAGACTATCTTTTATGGATTTATAGGTGGCATGTGCAGTCTAGTATCCCAGTGATTTGGTCATTCTTTGAGACTGGTCACGGGAAGGGTGAGCATGATGGTGCAGGCGCGTGTGTGAAACGTGCCTTGAGGCGTCATCAGCTGCGACAGGATGCTCAGCGGTTCAGAGATGCGGGCCACGTAGTCGAGTGGTGCTCCCAACATTTGTGTGGGAGTGCAGCATCATCGTACCCCAGACGTGATGCTCGGATTGTCAGGAGATTTTTTTGGCATGTGGATGGTGGCACGATTGACCGCAGAGCCTCCCATGATTGTGACACAGTACCTGGCACCTTGGGCTTACATTCCATCAGGAGCACGTGCATGGCGGCCCCCACGATTTACACACGACGGTTTGCATGCTTCTGTGGAGCATGTATGGATGGCGATTGGTCACATTGTGCCTCGAGAGGATGGGCAGATGCATGGATACAGACATTCCTCTCCCCCGAGCATCCTTCACATCCAGTGGTGTCTGTTGAGCACACAGGTCCTGCGTTCATGGTCAGTTATGATGACCTGACAGATTTGCTACAGGAGGGTGATGTATTTGCTGTTATTGCCAGTGAGGGAAACAGCGAGGGAGTAGACTACTATCTGATGAGTTGCACTAGGCCAAAGTGCATGCTTGACCAGGATACAGTGGATGATCATGGGTTTTCTTATGACGCCCATAGCATGATTGTGGCAGGCCGGTTCTACCAGCAGATTCGACTTCATCGGGGGAGTCTTGAGTTCCAGCAGTGGAAGTGGGAGTTAGAGGCATTTCAATTCTCTCATCTAGTGGTTGCTACCAGGCTCACTCTTGTTCGAGTACAGAGCCGAAAACACAGTTCTCACCCTCGTTTTCGGCTTCGAGTGGATGACCATGAGAGCATTCTAGAGCAGTTGAGAGCTAGAGAGGGTGCTGCTGACTAGATCTCTATCTTGATAGTGACTAAACTCAGACTAGCTGGGTTAGCTCACTTACATTGTACTTAGATTTTTGGGCAGTGACTAACCTCAGACTAGCTGGGGTAGCTCATTTTCATTCTGATGTACTTATTTGATGTTTATATCATTATGAGTTTTCTCATTATTGAGTATCATTACATTTTAGTTGATGTTCTTGATTTTATTATATTTTTTAACACTTTGGCTATCATATTGTTTGTTGAAAATCTCCATGTGGGGGGGGCCCACCCCCACACGCTTGCAAAGTTTGGTCCCCATCGGAGCATGTTTGGATTGGCAATGGGCGCCCAGTGCGGGTTTTTCAAGTCTCTTGGTGCTTAAGAGGCCATGGAAAATCCGGGCCTTCCCCATACCATCGTACCCAAACATGCTCCGATGGGGACCAAACTTTGCAAGCGTGTGGGGGTGGGCCCCCCCACATGCTTGCAAAGTTTGGTCCCCATCGGAGCATGTTTGGGTTGGCAATGGGCGCCCAGTGCGGGTTTTTCAAGTCTCTTGGTGCTTAAGAGGCCATGGAAAATCCGGGCCTTCCCCATACCATCGTACCCAAACATGCTCCGATGGGGACCAAACTTTGCAAGAATGTGGGGGGGGCCCACCCCCACACGCTTGCAAAGTTTGGTCCCCATCGGAGCATGTTTGGGTACGATGGTATGGGGAAGGCCCGGATTTTCCATGGCCTCTTAAGCACCAAGAGACTTGAAAAAACCGCACTGGGCGCCCATTGCCAACCCAAACATGCTCCGATGGGGACCAAACTTTGCAAGCATGTGGGGGGGGCCCACCCCCACACGCTTGCAAAGTTTGGTCCCCATCGGAGCATGTTTGGGTACGATGGTATGGGGAAGGCGCGGATTTTCCATGGCCTCTTAAGCACCAAGAGACTTGAAAAACCCGCACTGGGCGCCGATTGCCAACCCAAACATGCTCCGATGGGGACCAAACTTTGCAAGCGTGTGGGGGGGGCCCACCCCCACATGCTTGCAAAGTTTGGTCCCCATCGGAGCATGTTTGGGTACGATGGTATGGGGAAGGCCCGGATTTTCCATGGCCTCTTAAGCACCAAGAGACTTGAAAAAACCGCACTGGGCGCCGATTGCCAACCCAAACATGCTCCGATGGGGACCAAACTTTGCAAGCGTGTGGGGGGGCCCACCCCCACATGCTTGCAAAGTTTGGTCCCCATCGGAGCATGTTTGGGTACGATGGTATGGGGAAGGCCCGGATTTTCCATGGCCTCTTAAGCACCAAGAGACTTGAAAAAACCGCACTGGGCGCCGATTGCCAACCCAAACATGCTCCGATGGGGACCAAACTTTGCAAGCGTGTGGGGGGGGCCCACCCCCACACGCTTGCAAAGTTTGGTCCCCATCGGAGCATGTTTGGGTACGATGGTATGGGGAAGGCCCGAATTTTCCATGGCCTCTTAAGCACCAAGAGACTTGAAAAACCCGCACTGGGCGCCGATTGCCAACCCAAACATGCTCCGATGGGGACCAAACTTTGCAAGCGTGTGGGGGGGGCCCACCCCCACATGCTTGCAAAGTTTGGTCCCCATCGGAGCATGTTTGGGTACGATGGTATGGGGAAGGCCCGGATTTTCCATGGCCTCTTAAGCACCAAGAGACTTGAAAAAACCGCACTGGGCGCCGATTGCCAACCCAAACATGCTCCGATGGGGACCAAACTTTGCAAGCGTGTGGGGGGGGCCCACCCCCACATGCTTGCAAAGTTTGGTCCCCATCGGAGCATGTTTGGGTACGATGGTATGGGGAAGGCCCGGATTTTCCATGGCCTCTTAAGCACCAAGAGACTTGAAAAAACCGCACTGGGCGCCGATTGCCAACCCAAACATGCTCCGATGGGGACCAAACTTTGCAAGCGTGTGGGGGGGGCCCACCCCCACATGCTTGCAAAGTTTGGTCCCCATCGGAGCATGTTTGGGTACGATGGTATGGGGAAGGCCCGGATTTTCCATGGCCTCTTAAGCACCAAGAGACTTGAAAAAACCGCACTGGGCGCCGATTGCCAACCCAAACATGCTCCGATGGGGACCAAACTTTGCAAGCGTGTGGGGGGGGCCCACCCCCACACGCTTGCAAAGTTTGGTCCCCATCGGAGCATGTTTGGGTACGATGGTATGGGGAAGGCCCGGATTTTCCATGGCCTCTTAAGCACCAAGAGACTTGAAAAAACCGCACTGGGCGCCCATTGCCAACCCAAACATGCTCCGATGCGGACCAAACTTTGCAAGCATGTGGGGGGGGCCCACCCCCACACGCTTGCAAAGTTTGGTCCCCATCGGAGCATGTTTGGGTACGATGGTATGGGGAAGGCCCGGATTTTCCATGGCCTCTTAAGCACCAAGAGACTTGAAAAAACCGCACTGGGCGCCCATTGCCAACCCAAACATGCTCCGATGCGGACCAAACTTTGCAAGCATGTGGGGGGGGCCCACCCCCACACGCTTGCAAAGTTTGGTCCCCATCGGAGCATGTTTGGGTACGATGGTATGGGGAAGGCCCGGATTTTCCATGGCCTCTTAAGCACCAAGAGACTTGAAAAAACCGCACTGGGCGCCCATTGCCAATCCAAACATGCTCCGATGGGGACCAAACTTTGCAAGCGTGTGGGGGTGGGCCCCCCCCACATGCTTGCAAAGTTTGGTCCCCATCGGAGCATGTTTGGGTACGATGGTATGGGGAAGGCCCGGATTTTCCATGGCCTCTTAAGCACCAAGAGACTTGAAAAAACCGCACTGGGCGCCCATTGCCAACCCAAACATGCTCCGATGGGGACCAAACTTTGCAAGCATGTGGGGGGGGCCCACCCCCACACGCTTGCAAAGTTTGGTCCCCATCGGAGCATGTGCGAAGACGATGGTATGGGGAAGGCTTCATTTTCCATGGCCTCTTAAGCACCAAGAGACTTGAAAAACCGGCACTGGGCGCCGATTGCCAATCCAAACATGCTCCGATGGGGACCAAACTTTGCAAGCGTGTGGGGGTGGGCCCCCCCCACACGCTTGCAAAGTTTGGTCCCCATCGGAGCATGTTTGGGTACGATGGTATGGGGAAGGCCCGGATTTTCCATGGCCTCTTAAGCACCAAGAGACTTGAAAAAACCGCACTGGGCGCCCATTGCCAATCCAAACATGCTCCGATGGGGACCAAACTTTGCAAGCGTGTGGGGGTGGGCCCCCCCCACATGCTTGCAAAGTTTGGTCCCCATCGGAGCATGTTTGGGTACGATGGTATGGGGAAGGCCCGGATTTTCCATGGCCTCTTAAGCACCAAGAGACTTGAAAAACCCGCACTGGGCGCCCATTGCCAATCCAAACATGCTCCGATGGGGACCAAACTTTGCAAGCATGTGGGGGGGGCCCACCCCCACATGCTTGCAAAGTTTGGTCCCCATTGGAGCATGTTTGGGTACGATGGTATGGGGAAGGCCCGGATTTTCCATGGCCTCTTAAGCACCAAGAGACTTGAAAAACCCGCACTGGGCGCCCATTGCCAATCCAAACATGCTCCGATGGGGACCAAACTTTGCAAGCATGTGGGGGGCTCCGATGGGGACCAAACTTTGCAAGCATGTGGGGGGGGCCCACCCCCACATGCTTGCAAAGTTTGGTCCCCATCGGAGCATGTTTGGGTACGATGGTATGGGGAAGGCCCGGATTTTCCATGGCCTCTTAAGCACCAAGAGACTTGAAAAACCCGCACTGGGCGCCCATTGCCAATCCAAACATGCTCCGATGGGGACCAAACTTTGCAAGCATGTGGGGGGGGCCCACCCCCACATGCTTGCAAAGTTTGGTCCCCATCGGAGCATGTTTGGGTACGACGGTATGGGGAAGGCCCAGATTTTCCATGGCCTCTTAAGCACCAAGATACTTGAAAAACCCGCACTGGGCGCCCATTGCCAATCCAAACATGCTCCGATGGGGACCAAACTTTGCAAGCATGTGGGGGGGGCCCACCCCCACACGCTTGCAAAGTTTGGTCCCCATCGGAGCATGTTTGGGTACGATGGTATGGGGAAGGCCCGGATTTTCCATGGCCTCTTAAGCACCAAGAGACTTGAAAAAACCACACTGGGCGCCCATTGCCAACCCAAACATGCTCCGATGGGGACCAAACTTTGCAAGCATGTGGGGGGGGCCCACCCCCACATGCTTGCAAAGTTTGGTCCCCATCGGAGCATGTTTGGGTACGATGGCATGGAGATTTTCAACAAACAATATGATAGCAAAAGTGTTAAGAAATATAATAAAATCAAGAACATCAACTAAAATGTAATGATACTCAATAATGAGAAAACTCATAATGATATAAACATCAAATAAGTACATCAGAATGAAAATGAGCTACCCCAGCTAGCCTGAGGTTAGTCACTGCCCAAAAATCTAAGTACAATGTAAGTGAGCTAACCCAGCTAGTCTGAGTTTAGTCACTATCAACAGCAACCCAATCAAAATCGTCATCTCTAACTGCCGGTCGACGTGCGCGTCGAGGCTGCTGTGCACGTCGAGGCTGCTGTGCACGTCGAGGCGGCTGTGCCGGCTGCGGGGGTCGTCGAATGTCTGCGGGGAGGTCTGCCTCAAAGGAAGGATCGTGAGCTGGTGCCGGTATACTCGGGAGCTCACGAGTCCCAAAAGCTGCTATGGCCCTCTCTCTCTCTCTGCGTCGTGCTAATGCAAGACGCCTCTGTCTGTACACCCAAAATCTATAATCTGCAATGGTGCGTGTCTGCCACTCTGCTCGTGTAAGCTCCTCTGCTGTAAGGACACGCTGCTCATGAGAAGCAGCACTGCTGCTAGCACCATCACCCGCTGTGCCACTAGGGCCAGCACCACCCACGCGCTCAAATGCTGTCACCTGGCTCTCATGTAGCACTCTCTGGTAAGCGTCGAACTCATGTGAGCTCCACTCTATCTCAGGAGGCACCTCATGCTCCTGGTCTCTATCGTCGAAGGCGTCGAGTCCCAAGTCCATAGCTGATGTAAAGTCGACAGGCCTCCCAGTCCTGGCATCTACTCGTACAAGGCCTGGGTGAAGATCATCGATGCCCAATACCCTGTACGTCGCTAAGTCGACGCGTGCACGGCAGGATGGGCATGCTGAGAACCGGACGAGCTCCTGGGTGATGCAAGACAAGTGGAAAATATGTCCACATCCTAGGGCATATCCTCCTGTACTGTCAATGTCCTCGATGCATAAACAGCAGCACGCATCCCATAGGAAGGGAGGTGCATCCTGAGGGAGAGGTCGTCGAAAAACCTCTGTGATAGGCCGTGGATATAACGGTAGGTAAGGCACTGTCACATCGGATGATCTACGATACTCTCGAACATGCAGCATCAGCTGCTCTGCCCTGTGCTGGGCAATCTGCTCCATGATCTGATGATGCTGTGCCTCAGCTCTGGAGCTCTCTACCTCGGTCCGAGCCTACGCAAAAAAGTAAAGCATTAAAATATTTGGTTAGTCTCTCATTAGGTATTACTTAAAGAAATTTGTAACTTAAACGTGCAAGAGAAACCTACCTGCTGGATGTCGGACTCTCTCAGATGCTGTGCCTCTGCAGTAGCTGCCTCTGCCATCTGTAATGCAGCTCGGAGGCGGTCTATCTCCGCTCTCGCCTCTACCAACTCCTGAGTGAGCCTCTGAGTGGCAGGTGTGGGAACCTGCGTGACACAATCAACCATGCTGCTCATGTAAAAATATAGAAAAGTACATATAAACATGAAGATAAATGACCAAAAAAACTTAAGACGTAATCTATATGTAAATACCTCCACATCTGTCGTCGGTATAGCTCGTGAGAATAGGCGCACCACGTGCTGGATGCTCTCCGTGGTACTCCGTACGTCAATGCCGACCTGCGTGCCAAGAGCCTCTACTGTCGACAATGGCACAAAGGAAGGATCTGTGGCGGCAGGTGCTACACGAAGTGCTGGTGGAGGCCGCCTACCCTGGTCCTGGAGACGGCCTCGGCCAGCACCACCACCCGGACGATGGCTGGTGTAATCGACCTCCTCCCCTAAGACAAACTCCGCATATAACTGCTTTGCGAAGTATATGGGGATCTGGCGGTTGTTCGGCATCCTCCCATATGCGGCAACATATCGACTATAGATATGTGCCGCCATACGAGGATGCGAACACCGCGAAATAGTGAGGGGCTTCCCCGCCCCGGGCCTCATCCCACGACTATCGAGGAAAAGATCTAGGAAAGCCCCATCCCTAATAGGAGCAAGATCACAGACCTGACGATATGTCAGGCCATGTGACACCGGAGCAGCGCGATGGTGGGCTATCCACTCATCTACATAAACAATATCGTGAAGGCTACGAAGGGACGCAAGCATCGCCTCCAAGTCTGCCACGATATGTAATGTAGACGGAGTGTCTCTAGCACTCCTACGGATAGCCGCTAGCTCACGGTCTATCTCCGCGATGAGGTCCGCAATAGATGAGCGGCCCTCCTCGTGGCCCTCCTCGTGGCCCTCCATGCTAAAACCTAAGCCCAATGTGAAGGGTCCAATGTGAAGGGTCTAATGTGAAAGGTCTAATGTGAAAGGTCTAATGCTTAGTGCTAAGTAGCACTAATGAAGCTAAAAACAAAGCTAATGGGCTCACTAACACTAATCCAAATCAAGAGAGAGCAAGGGAGTGAAAACGACTTGTGAAAATGAGCCAAAAAAAAAAGTTTTCCGGTTTTATAACCTCGATCGAGGTTCGGTAACATCATGCAATTTAGGGTTTGCAAGATTAACGCTCTGGATATTAGGGTTAGTGCAACATACGGCCAAGATACACACCTAATTCTAGGGTTGGGGAAGGATCGACGGCTGAGATTTGATATTAATATCTCGATCGAGGTAATTGGACGGCCACGATTTAGAGGCATTACCACGAAAAGGTATCTCGACGGTCAAGATTCATTATATACCTCGATCGAGATATTTAAACGGCCGAGATCGCATCTTCCAGCGTACGTGAATGGACGGTATAGATTGCGTTTCCTTATCTCGATCGAGATAATTGGACGGTGGATATTGCATCTACGTATCTCGATCGAGATATTCGGACGGTGCAGATTGAATCTCTATATCACGATCGAGATATTTGGACGGCTGAGATTTGAACGGAGTATCTCGATCGAGATATGGGGACGGTGGAGATTGTATCCGATTACCTCGAACAATGAATGGTCGCGATTGGATGTATATTTCTCGTTCGAGATACGTGGACGATGGAGATGTGCTAGTCAAATATGCCTACGGGGATACAGCGTGGCCCTGATGTGGATCCGAGTGGCATAGATATCTCGATCGAGATATTGTGGTGGCGGTGACATGTATTGGTGACATGGATGACGCCTGGAAAGCCGGACCTGCTAGCGTGGCATTAGTTGGCATCTCGATCGAGATATGTCGATTTAGGCTCGGGAGCCACGTGTCGTCTTTTGATTGGCGGCACTATCACGATCGAGGTACTCCGCCCGAGATGGATGGATGTCCCAATTTTGGAGAGAGTGAACGAAAGTGAGTACCCTCATCTTGCAACCACCCTTTCCTCTCTTTCCTATCTTTTTATCCTCTCTTTCCTCTATTTTTATCTATACCAAAAAGAAGGGTTTTGTTATGTAGGTCCTCTATGCATAGAGCTTAATGCATATGCATAGAGCTTAATGCATATGCATAGAGCTCTAACCATAGAGCTTAATCTATGCATTAAGCTCTATTCGTATAGCTTAATGCATAGATTAAGCTCTATGCATGCATTCATAATGCATGGAGATATATGCATAGATTAAGCTCTATGCATGCATTCATAATGCATAGATTAAGCTCTACGCATGCATTCATAATGCATAGAGATATATACATAGATTAAGCTCTATGCATGCATTAAGCTCTATACATAGAGATTAATGCATGCATAGAGCTTAATCTATGCATGCATTAAGCTCTATGCATGCATGCTTAATGTATAGTGTCGGGGTACGGTTTAGTTTAGGATAGCGTGGCTTGCATAGTGCTTTATGCATAAGCCTCATACATAATGCTTTATGCATAAGCTTTATGTATAAGGCCTCATGCATAGCTTTATGCTTAAAGATTTATGCATAAGACCTCATGCATGCTTTATGCATAAGCTTTAGCATAGCTTGCATAAGGCTTTCATAGCGGCATAGTTTGCATAAGGCTTGCATAAGCTTTTGTATGTATGCATTACTAATCCTTTCCTCACCCTCTTGTTGATTTTGTAGGTCCTCCAATCCTCTCTTTCAACATCACAAAAAAGAGGTAAGTGCTTTTCTATCTTTCCTCTATTATTATTGCACCCTTGGGTGTTGGGGGTTTGTTTTGTAGATTTGCGCATAAGCATTATGCATAATGCTTTATGCATAATGCTCATTCATGCTTTATGCATAATGCTTTATGCATAAGATCTCATGCATGCTTTATGCATAAGGCCTCATGCATAGTTTTATGCGAATAAGGCCTCATGCATAGTTTTATGCATAAGGCCTCATGCTTAAGGCCTTATGCATAGTGCTTTATGCATAGCTCTATGCATAGGTTTTATGCATAAGGCCTCAGGTATAAATGAATGAATTTTGAGGGATAATTCTTGTGTATGCTCTTATTAAAGTGTCCATGTGAGCTTTGTTATATGTGTGTGTAGAAACATGTCTCGCACACTAGATGAGACACCGGCTTACTCTCCATCCTTCTCTCCATATGCCATGTCGCCTGACCAGTTTATGGGTTTTTTAGCACAAGACACGCCCAAGCAAAGAGTGATGGCACAACAATACTTTTGGAGAGGGGTGGGCACTTTGGCCGCACCATCGGGCACCAACACTGCTAACCCTAGTTCACCTATACACCCCACAAAGAGCTGCTAGAACCCCTCCCTCAAGTCGCTCGTCCACTCGCAGAGGACAACGCTCGAGTAGTGGAGGTGGAGGCGGTTGTTATCTAAGTGGGGGCACGGATGGGTCTACGCCCCCACGTGAGCGTCCTTTCCCATGTAGCGCCAGAAGCACTCCACGCTCGTGATCATTGCGATGTTTCGACACACAGCCCACACCCGCCGATGGAGAAAAATTTTACACAATTGTGAATGGCAATGTGGTTTTGGATAATGTGGGGCAAGAGATGAAGAGCCGCATCCGCGAGCTTCGCCACATTGTCTTTGCAAAAGACTTTATGAATTTATGGCCAAAGTTGGATAAAGACAAGAAAGATAGAGTCATAAATCAAATCAAGGATGAGTATACAAGCCGGCCGCCGCGACGGTAGTGATGTCATCCCCATAAGGTGGATAAAGGACCACATGGTGGATGTTGGAGAGACGGAATAACTCTCTCACTTGTAGCAAGAGTAGTATGATCCACACTTAGCTCAATCCAATGGGATTTGCATCCCTTTCGGAGCTAGGGATTCAACCCGTACCGGTGCACAAAAGCTTATCCATTTGATGGAGAGAATGCTAAGAAAACTACTACTAATGACATAGACTCAACACACACTCAAGCTCAATCTTGCTATTGCTCACTCAACTCCACATTCCACTCATCCATACATCCAAACAAGAAGAAAGCTAAGCTATTGCATACACAAGCTCAAAGCATCCTTCATTCTCAAGATCTTACTCCCTAGCATGCACACAAACCTTGAAGCTATCAACAAAGAAACATGCATACTAGAGAATAGACATGAGAAGAGAGACAAACATCACTCATTGCATTGAATTAACAAAAGAATAGAACTTACAACAATGTTGATGGGGAGTGAGAAGAGCTTGCACCTCTATGAAAGAAGAGGGAGAGCTAGTCTCAAGAGAGCTCAAACATGAGTTTGCCCAATGTGTCCATGCTCTCAAATGAGCCACCTTTTATACAAAAATTCTAGAACTCTCAAAAGTTCCCATGTGGGATTATTGTGAAGCCCTCTCCCACATTCATCTACAAAGTGGAACTCTTTACAAAAGCCCTAAGTATCTTTTTTTATTGCATCCTTGGCATCCTTGTATTGATCTTCATTTGCATGCAACAGATGTTATGAAACATTGGCACGGAGATGTGACTAGGAGAGTGAAGGCAGGGGGTGAGAAGCCTTGGTTTATGAGCACCGAGGATTGAAATGAGGAGAAGAAAAAGTATACTCGAAATCCCCAATGCTACAAGAAACAAGAGGATGTGGCCAAAGCCTGAATGGAGAGCATAGGTAGGTCTCACCTGTAACATACCCATTGTAAATAACAATATACTTGCTTCAGAGTTGAAAAATATATCTTAGCTTGTCATTTTTTTCGATAAAAAACTTCTATTTTTGGAAAATGAGCCATTTTTGCTTAGAAATTTGTAATTTTGAATCCAAATTTGGAATCTACGTGTAATTTTACGCTTAAAATAGTTTTTTCTGAACTAAAAACGGGTACCCGGAATGGGTTTAATTAAACTTTTAAGCCTTTAAATCTGCGACTTCCGACCAAAAATAGTAACTATCCAGGCGTCTAATCAACGAACGGAACACGCCCCCATGGTCACGGGGCAAGGCCGGACATTTTCATCAAATAAAATTTTTTGACCCCCCCCGGGGCGGCGGGCGGCCGGCGTGGGCCCCACCACGGGCGCCGCCCGTGAAAAAAACCGACAATCCGCCCGGGACACCCAAGCGTGTACACGACCTAGACGCACCCTCCAGCACACCCCTACACGTACCCCCTCCTCCCAGAACCCTCTATCCCCACAGGTGTCGCGCTGTCTCTCTCTTGGGGACACCTCCACCCCCATGTGTCACACTTTCTCTCTCCTCGAGACACCTCCACCCCCAGGTGTCTCACGCCCACACCCTCTCCCGGACACCTACACCACCCAGGTGTCACCTTCCCGCACCCGGACGTCCACCCTCCAGCACCTATAAAAGGACCCTCCCAGCCCCCTTCTCCAGACAAGCTCCCAGCAAGCCCCTACGCGCAAGCCCTCTCTCAAGCTCTAGGACATGTCCTACACTCTTCTCCCCCCCCCCCCCCGTGTGAATAGACTTAAAGTGTGCCTCTCCTCCAACCCTTGCCTTACTCTTCCCTAGGCCTCCCTAGACGTACACTCTTCTCAAGAGCTCTCCAAGTTAAGGACACCCTCTCAATTCCCCCCCCCCATATGCGGTGACTTAAACTTAGGCTAAGAGGTCGTTCCTGCCCATAAGCCCAACAAGCTTTTCCTACCCCAAACGGACTCCGTTTTCGAATCCGTTTGAACCATTAGAATTCTCTCTTTTCTCTCCACGCTCCCAACCTCTTACATTCACCTCGTTTTCTCTCTATCCTCTTAAAACTCTAGTGCTCCTATGGCGCCGAAACGCCGCCGAATTGAAGAACCACGCGCTGCCCAAGGAGGGAATGAGGCGAATCGCGTCCCTGCAATCGACTTCGCCCCTCTTGAAGTGAATAGGCATGAAAACGATAACCAGGTTGGTCATTTAACAAGTTTAAGTAAAAATTCTCTCTTATGAAGCTTAATGCTAAGATTCGAAATAATAGGAAAGGAACCAAGGTTAAACCCCTAGTATAAATGGCCTAGAGTACCTTATGGTTACTCTTAAGTAAAGTTATAGGAAAATAATCTTACTTTTGAATCATTGTCTTTCCGAAACGATGGTTTTTATTAATGTGTGAATTCATTGAATAAAGGCTATGTCTCTTTTTATTGGATATACTGCTGGTTTATTGCTAACATGCAGGTACAGCTTCTCCCCCCCTTAGCTAACTCCGTGCTTGCCTGTGTAGCCGGGCGGAGGATATAGCGAGGCCGGGAGTCGGCCCAGGGCAATCCCCTCCTATGCCACTGGGAATTGGTTTTCACCACCAGGGTGATGTATATATGCTGCCTAGTTCTGTGGGTCCAGGCTAGTGCGGTGACTTAACCCCCACCTCATGAGGAGACGTCCCCTCCGAAGAGCGAGAGGGTTTGGTACAAGCGTCAGTACCTGAGGGGGTGACAGGACGGCTTGGCCCTCATCGTCTGGCTGACGACGAGGGGAGACGGTCCGTGAGGTTTACCCAGCTGGTTGAGGCTGGAAGATCGAATTCTAGATTATCGATGTAGTTGTGGTTATGGTTATGGTTTGGACATGAGTTTGGATTGGAATATCGGCCCGGTTTCAGGGTCTTTGTAAATATTTTTTCACTGTAAGTATGTTCGTTGATTTCAATGTTATGCTAAGGAAGATTTCCTTTAAGGAATCACGTGTAATTAATTAACAAAGGAATTTGTTTTTAAGTGTTTCACAGTGTGGTAGGACTTAATTAGAAAATAATTGAATGGGTGAGTGCATGGAAAGTGGGAGAATGGATGCCCTGACGGTACCATTCTAAGGATGGGTGGACCCGATCAGTCGAGTAGCTTTCTACTAGTCGTAACTTACGATACTTAGGGAATAGTAGAGTCACCAACAAGACTTGTTTTAGGGGACCGAGCCAGCGGCCGTGCCTCTTGAAATACGGGGGAAAAAGGCGTTGGCTTCCTTGAACCAAGTGTGGGTCTTGTTCCATCTCCACGCACATTCCGTGCTGGAGGTTAGAATTTCCTTCAGGATGACTACGCTTCCCCTGCGAGATAGAATTAGGTCCGTCCGTTTGCTCGTAACCTCGTATTTCTACGAGATCGAGGTGTCGTCAATCGGAAAATAACACGAGACTTAACTGCCTATCAAAAGGATTCCCCCGCCCTACGGGTCGGGGGCCTTACACGTGGTATCAGAGCGCGTTTAGACTTGGGAGATTTTATATTGTATTCTCTTGTTACTCTAGAAATTCTTGTTAAACTAATCTAGTTACGGCTGGATGCAGGAGGACGAGATGGATCCCTATTCTCGCTTCCTGGTATTCCAATGCATGTTCATGACTGCTTGTCGCTCTTCCGAATTCGAGTTCCGTGACACTATGATGCACATTGTAGACAAGCTAACCCTTCCTCTTTACACTCGCATCGAAAGGGGATGGAACAGAACTGAGTATTGGCATCGTCGATCTACCTACTTCATCATTCGAGCTGAGCACGTCGGCAATCTCACCAACGACTTGAGGCGGATCCGATATGCCGAGATGTTGCGGATGGTTCGCCTGTTCTGGTTTATTGGCACTCCTCGTAACACCTATGTCACTATCGATGGGAATCGCATGCTGCAGAATCGTTGGGTTTATGATAAGGTGACTCAAGTTGTATCCCCTGATAGAGTAGCCGTTACCCGCCTTTCTAGACGAGGTTTACCTCCCCTACCAGAGACTTATCGAGTTCTTGAAACCATGGGAGAACCCCCCTACTTTTTCAATGCTACCACCGCAGATCTTTATTAGGTTCCCTAGAAGACTACCATGAAAATAAATAAGATTGGATTTAGTCCAATCCTTGTAAATGGCTTGGTTTACTTGTAAATATTAAAGCTTGGAATAAAGGGTTTTGATTTTCACACTCATTGTCTTATGTGTATTAAACCGCCTAAGTGACATGATTCTAAATTTAGCTTCTTATTGATAACCAGGATCGTCAACTTCTTGCTCCCAATGCATTATATACAGATACACAGGAGAAGAAGCTTCTCCTCAAACAAATGCAACCTCCATCATTTAATGGGGCCGGTTCAAAGATTGAAAGGGATGCAGAAGTTTGGATAGAAGCCATGGACGATTACTTTTCGGCTGCTGGTACAGGAATTGGGAATCAATCTATGCTTGCCAGATTCCGTCTTACCGGGGACGCCAAACTTTGGTGGAAACAATGGTGCCGAGATAAGGGCGTCACTGAAGATACCCAAACCTGGAGTGACATTAAGCAAGCTGTGAAGGGCCGTTATCTTCCCCCATCTCATGAATCTATTAAGATGAACGAGTTCTTCAGCCTCAAGCAGCTTAGCTTAACCTTGGAGGAATACTACTCAAAATTTGTCACACTTGGCAAATATGCTCCACCTATGTCAATCACTCAACAAGTGGCCCGATTTTGCCAAGGGCTGAATGAACCTTTGGATTCTCGCCTTGAAGCAATGAGGCCAACCACCTTGCAAGATGCTCTTACCCGAGCCAAACCTCTAGCTAAAGAAGTAAAGAGTGGTCAAGCAAAGAAGAGAGTCTATCCTGAGTCTAACCCAAGGGGGCGCCTTCAGAGGAATTACCAATCGAATTTCCGCCACAACACTATTGGTCAGTATCCCAATAATTTTGTCCCCCGTAGTTATGCTAATTCCACTTCAGAATCCTATGGGGACCAAAGGTGCTTTTATTGCAATGAAGTTGGCCACTTCCGGAATGAATGCCCCAAACTTGCAAGACCCTCTCTCAATCCTAGTGTCACTGCTGCTCCACAAGGCGGCCGGGTAGTTCAAGGTCGTGGGATTCCTAATAACCGCCAAGCTAGACGAGGTGGTGGTGGACGTGGTAGAGGTCGTGGAGTGACTGCCCGTGTCTGCTCTATGATTGGTGAACCGACTTTAGAGATGGAAGAAGAAGAACAAGCCACCATTCATGCAGCTATAGAACATCAAGGACCTAATCAGCAGTTTTTTGTTATCCAAGCTCCGGCTACTTATCAAGGTAGATCTTTCCAGCTTTTGGTTGATTGTGGTAGTACGCATTCATTTCTTTCTCCAAAATGCTTGCGTAAGTTACAGTTAGATCAAAAACCAGCCCAAGCAATGATTGTTGAGTTAGCTAGTGGAAAAGAAGAAGTATCCCGACATTGTGTGGGAGATCTTGAATTTGAATTGGATGGTGAATCAACCCATGGGTATTTTAGAAGCTTACCATTAGGGATTTATGATGGAATCCTTGGTATGGATTGGTTAATTGCAAACAATGCTGACATTCACTATGCTGAAGGAAGCATCACCTTTAAGAATAGTCAAGGACAGGTAGTATCAGCCCAGGGAAAAACAGGTAAACCCAAATTTCATTTGGTCAAAGCTAATCGTCTTCTTAAGGGAGTGCGCAAGGCCAACAGATCTTCCTTGTCAAACTCAACAAGGTAGAAGAAAGCAACCCAGATTTAGAACCCTCTTGGCTCCAGGAGTTTTCAGATATTTTTCCAGAGGAACTTACAAAACTACCCCCATCTCGAGAAGTAGATCATGGGATTGAGTTAATCCCTGGTGCTGAATCAGTTTCAAGGAGACCTTACAAAATGTCTCTTCCCGAAGCCATAGAGCTCAAGGAACAACTTAGGCAGCTCATTGATCAAGGATTCATTCGCCCTAGTAATTCCCCATGGGGAGCGCCTGTTCTTTTCCAGAGAAAGAAGGATGGCTCGCTTCGGCTCTGTATTGACTACCGAGGCCTAAACAAGGTCACTGTCAAAAACAAATACCCCATTCCTCGCATCGACGAACTTCTTGACAGACTTTATGGATCCAAAGTTTTCTCCAAGATGGATTTAAGGTCTGGCTACTATCAAATTAGGATCAAGGAATCAGATATCTCCAAAACCGCTTTCAATACCCGCTATGGCCACTATGAATTTACAGTCATGCCATTCGGATTAACCAATGCTCCCGCCACCTTCAACCGCCTGATGCAGGATATCTTCCGACCCTACTTGGATGAATTTGTCCTTGTCTTCTTCGATGACATCTTGGTCTATTCTCAGTCTATAGAGGAACATGAGGAGCATGTACGCAAAGTATTGCAAATACTGCGCGAACATAAGCTCTATGCCAAGAAAAGCAAATGTACCTTCTTCACTTCCCAAATTGAATATCTAGGGTTCATTGTCTCCTCAAGGGGCATCTCAGTAGACCCTGCCAAAGTCAAGGATATATTGGAATGGCCACCCCCTAGGACAGTCAGAGAAATCCGTGGGTTTCTAGGCATCACAGGATGGTATAGGATCTTCATCAAGGATTATGACAAGATAGCCGCACCCTTAACTGATCTCCTCAAGAAGGAATGCAAGATAGTATGGTTACCAATCCACCAAATCAGTTTTAGCCAACTTAAGGCTATCCTCACCTCAGCACCAGTTCTGAAGCTCCCTGACTTCACCAAAGAGTTTGAGGTTGTCACTGATGCTAGTGGCCTTGCACTTGGTGGTGTCTTAATTCAAGAAGGAAGGCCTGTGGCTTACACTTCTCGTAAGCTTAAATCCTATGAAGTCAATTATGCCACCCATGATTTGGAACTCCTTGCAGTTGTTCATTGTTTCAAGTTATGGAGACACTATCTCCTAGGCCGTAAGTTTCTGCTTGTAACTGACCACCAGAGTTTAAAGTGGATCTTCACCCAGCCCAATCTCAACATGAGGCAAAGGAGGTGGATTGAGATTCTGCAAGAGTTTGATTTTGATATCAAATTTCGTCCTGGAAAGGATAATGTTGTAGCAGATGCCCTCAGTCGCAAATCCTTCCTAAGTGCAATCTCTATGCCAAATAACCCCATCCTAGAGAAGGTAAAGCATGTTTCACTTCATGACCATGATTACCAAAAGCTAGTAAGCCTGGTTCACAAGGAGGCACCCACAGAAAAGGAAAATATATTGATCAAGGGTTACACCCTCGATGATGAATGCCTCTACTTCATGCATAGGTTATGTATTCCCAAAGATCTTGCACTAAAGAAGATGATCTTGTATGAAGCTCATGATAGCCCCGTAGTAGCAGGACACCCAGGTTATGCAAAAACCTTGAATGCCTTAAGGAGAAGTTGTTTTTGGCCTGGAATGAAGAGAGATATCCTTCAATACATCAGACAATGCCTTTCATGTCAAAGGATTAAAGCTGAAAGAATCAAAATGCCCGGGAAACTCCAACCTTTGGACATTCCTCAGATGAAGTGGGAATGTATCAGTATGGATTTTGTCACAAGTCTTCCCACAACACAAGGAGGGTATGATTCTATTTTAGTAGTTGTGGATATGCTTACCAAAGTCACCCATATTATCCCAGTAAAGAAGACATTTAAATCTTCTGATATTGCCCGCCTTTTCATCAAGGAAATCTTTAGGCTTCATGGATTGCCAAAAAGAATAGTCAGTGACCGGGACTCTGACTTCACTTCAAAGTTCTGGACATCACTATTCCAGGCTATTGGAACACAACTTTGTTTCAGTACAGCTTACCACCCAGAAACAGATGGTCAAACTGAGAGAGTTAATCAGGTTATAGAAGACATCCTGAGAGCCTATTGTGGGCGTGAACCAAAGAAGTGGATTCAGTATCTCTCTCTAGTGGAATTCTCTTACAATACATCCTATCACCAAAGCATAGGGATGTCACCATTCAAAGCTCTTTATGGTCAGGAATGTTTATCCCCCTTAAATTTTTCTGACCCCACTCTAAAGGTCGAAGCCTCCAGGATAATGCTTGAAGAAATGGAAGAACAAACCAAAGCTATTCGTAAGGATATTAAAGCCGCCCAGGATCGACAGAAGCATTATGCTGATACCAAAAGATCTGAAAGAATTTTTCAACAAGGAGACAAAGTTTTTCTTTGAGTGCGGCCAAAGAGAAGTTCTTTATCTCTTGGAAAATTTAGGAAGCTGAGTCCAAGGTATTGTGGGCCTTATGAAGTCATCAAATGTTTGGGAAAACATGCCTACAAACTTCGCCTCCCAACCCACCTCAAAATCCATGATGTATTCCATGTAAGCTTACTCAAGCCATATGTGCCTCATCCTGATCATGTTCTTGATGATGAACAAATTGTAATGCCAACTCAGGGAGTCCTTGAAATGAGACCAAATAGAATCATCGACTCTAGAGAAAGAGTGCTTCGCAATAGAATCCTTAGGGAACATTTAGTGGAATGGAAAGATTACCCTGAGGAGGATGCCACTTGGGAGGAAGAGTCAACCCTCTAAAAGAATTACCCAGAGTTCGTGCCGAGATGAGGACATCTCGAGTTCTTTTAGTAGGGAAGGATGTAACATACCCATTGTAAATAACAATATACTTGCTTCAGAGTTGAAAAATATATCTTAGCTTGTCATTTTTTTCGATAAAAAACTTCTATTTTTGGAAAATGAGCCATTTTTGCTTAGAAATTTGTAATTCTGAATCCAAATTTGGAATCTACGTGTAATTTTACGCTTAAAATAGTTTTTTCTGAACTAAAAACGGGTACCCGGAATGGGTTTAATTAAACTTTTAAGCCTTTAAATCTGCGACTTCCGACCAAAAATAGTAACTATCCAGGCGTCTAATCAACGAACGGAACACGCCCCCATGGTCACGGGGCAAGGCCGGACATTTTCATCAAATAAAATTTTTTGACCCCCCCCGGGGGTCAAAAAAGGGCGGCGGGCGGCCGACGTGGGCCCCACCACGGGCGCCGCCCGTGAAAAAAACCGACAATCCGCCCGGGACACCCAAGCGTGTACACGACCTAGACGCACCCTCCAGCACACCCCTACACGTACCCCCTCCTCCCAGAACCCTCTATCCACAGGTGTCGCGCTCTCTCTCTCTTGGGGACACCTCCACCCCCATGTGTCACACTTTCTCTCTCCTCGAGACACCTCCACCCCCAGGTGTCTCACGCCCACACCCTCTCCCGGACACCTACACCACCCAGGTGTCACCTTCCCGCACCCGGACGTCCACCCTCCAGCACCTATAAAAGGACCCTCCCAGCCCCCTTCTCCAGACAAGCCCCCAGCAAGCCCCTACGCGCAAGCCCTCTCTCAAGCTCTAGGACATGTCCTACACTCTTCCCCCCCCCCCCCCCCCCCGTGTGAATAGACTTAAAGTGTGCCTCTCCTCCAACCCTTGCCTTACTCTTCCCTAGGCCTCCCTAGACGTACACTCTTCTCAAGAGCTCTCCAAGTTAAGGACACCCTCTCAATTCCCCCCCCCCATATGCGGTGACTTAAACTTAGGCTAAGAGGTCGTTCCTGCCCATAAGCCCAACAAGCTTTTCCTACCCCAAACGGACTCCGTTTTTGAATCCGTTTGAACCATTAGAATTCTCTCTTTTCTCTCCACGCTCCCAACCTCTTACATTCACCTCGTTTTCTCTCTATCCTCTTAAAACTCTAGTGCTCCTATGGCGCCGAAACGCCGCCGAATTGAAGAACCACGCGTTGCCCAAGGAGGGAATGAGGCGAATCGCGTCCCTGCAATCGACTTCGCCCCTCTTGAAGTGAATAGGCATGAAAACGATAACCAGGTTGGTCATTTAACAAGTTTAAGTAAAAATTCTCTCTTATGAAGCTTAATGCTAAGATTCGAAATAATAGGAAAGGAACCAAGGTTAAACCCCTAGTATAAATGGCCTAGAGTACCTTATGGTTACTCTTAAGTAAAGTTATAGGAAAATAATCTTACTTTTGAATCATTGTCTTTCCGAAACGATGGTTTTTGTTAATGTGTGAATTCATTGAATAAAGGCTATGTCTCTTTTTATTGGATATACTGCTGGTTTATTGCTAACATGCAGGTACAGCTTCTCCCCCCCTTAGCTAACTCCGTGCTTGCCTGTGTAGCCGGGCGGAGGATATAGCGAGGCCGGGAGTCGGCCCAGGGCAATCCCCTCCTATGCCACTGGGAATTGGTTTTCACCACCAGGGTGATGTATATATGCTGCCTAGTTCTGTGGGTCCAGGCTAGTGCGGTGACTTAACTCCCACCTCATGAGGAGACGTCCCCTCCGAAGAGCGAGAGGGTTTGGTACAAGCGTCAGTACCTGAGGGGGTGACAGGACGGCTTGGCCCTCATCGTCTGGCTGACGACGAGGGGAGACGGTCCGTGAGGTTTACCCAGCTGGTTGAGGCTGGAAGATCGAATTCTAGATTATCGATGTAGTTGTGGTTATGGTTATGGTTTGGACATGAGTTTGGATTGGAATATCGGCCCGGTTTCAGGGTCTTTGTAAATATTTTTTCACTGTAAGTATGTTCGTTGATTTCAATGTTATGCTAAGGAAGATTTCCTTTAAGGAATCAAGTGTAATTAATTAACAAAGGAATTTGTTTTTAAGTGTTTCACAGTGTGGTAGGACTTAATTAGAAAATAATTGAATGGGTGAGTGCGTGGAAAGTGGGAGAATGGATGCCCTGACGGTACCATTCTAAGGATGGGTGGACCCGATCAGTCGAGTAGCTTTCTACTAGTCGTAACTTACGATACTTAGGGAATAGTAGAGTCACCAACAAGACTTGTTTTAGGGGACCGAGCCAGCGGCCGTGCCTCTTGAAATACGGGGGAAAAAGGCGTTGGCTTCCTTGAACCAAGTGTGGGTCTTGTTTCATCTCCACGCACATTCCGTGCTGGAGGTTAGAATTTCCTTCAGGATGACTACGCTTCCCCTGCGAGATAGAATTAGGTCCGTCCGTTTGCTCGTAACCTCGTATTTCTACGAGATCGAGGTGTCGTCAATTGGAAAATAACACGAGACTTAACTGCCTATCAAAAGGATTCCCCCGCCCTACGGGTCGGGGGCCTTACATCACCTTGGAAGCGGTGGTTGGGATGCATTCCATGTCTACTTTGTAAGTATCAACATTTATCTTTTATGTTTCATTTGATGTTATGTCTACTTTGTAAGTATCAATGCTTATCTTGTTGTTTTGGTACTTTTAGAATCAGGTGGTTGGTTGACCGGGAGAAGGACATTGCTCGCCGCCATAACACATACACCAGCCTCAATTGGGGGTGCATTGTAGATATGGTAAGTGCGACAAGCCTTAACCTTATGATTTGTATACTCGCTTTGCCTTGTCATGTTAGATCGTTGTTTTGGTATACCAAAAAAAGCATCTTGTATGGTTTTTGCAAGGACCAATGCTTGATCGTGAGTGAGGGCTCCGCATAGAGTGGCCTTGCCCATGTCTTTCCCCTTGTACATACACATTTTGGTCAGCTCACATCTTTGTTTGAGCTTGTATAGATTGTACGCAAATTTTGGCTTATCTCGTCAGAGCTTGATATGTAAATTTCAATCTTAGCTTATCTCGTCAGAGCTTGATATGTAAATTTTAATTTTGGCTTATCTCGTTAGAGCTTGATATGTTAATTTCACATCTTGTAATATAATTTGGCCATTGTTTGCACTTGTGTGAATTGTGTACCTACTTTGTAATGTCGAAAATGTTATGGCACTCTCTCTAACTTTTAACAAATTCGCTTCGTTCTTCACATCAGAGTAGTACAGTTGCCTTTTAGTACTCTATAAATTTGGCATAATGGTGCATCTACTTACAAGACTGCGGCTGGATGCACCATTATGCCAAAAAAATTTAATACCTGCATGCGTCGAAATAGCAGTTGAAATAGCAATCGAAACAGCAATCGAAATAGTAGTCGAAATAAGCGTCGGAATAGCAATCAGAATGTTTGTCGAAATAATCGTCGAAAAGTGCGTGGTAAAATTACTTTTTTCGACTTCTTTTTCGACGCTTATTTTGGCGTCTATTTTGACGTTTCTATTTTGACGCTTTTTTCGACACGTATTTTGACGTTTAGGGAATTTTAAGCTTAGTTCTAAAGCGTCGAAAAAAGCGTGGATAATGGCCCCGCCTCTTATAGTGGTGGGTGGCATAGTTGATGACTCTCATGGGAACGAGGTGGTAAACTACTTACGCCAAGTAGTTTTTGCACACTATAAAGACTGCTTTATACATTTTAAGTAGCAAAGGGAGAGCCTAGTGGTTGCATTAAAGCTATCCACAGGAAGTATCCTAATCCTCACGACCAAAGGTTTAACAATAAATGGGCGTGACACAAAATCAAAGATATACTTAAGAATACGAGGTCTCTAGTAAGGAGACATGCAAGGGAGGAGAAAGCCCGAATAGATGCTGGTCAAAATGGACATGGTAAGCCATCTATTGCTCATAAGGGGGCGAGTGGAAGAAAGCTAAGAAGGAGCTCTTCGAAGGAGTAGTGACCCAACAACAAAGAGAAACGCGGCAAATACAAATGGAGCGGGATGGATCGTCGCACTTCAGATCTCATGGCTCGCAGTCGTCATCTCGTAGATAGGGAGGATAGTCATGGAGATAGTGGAAGTCGTACCTCACGCCGCACTAGCCTTGAGAGTGGAGGTGAAGGAGATAGAGGGTGTCTAGGGCAGTGCTTTGGGGGTGGGGATAGTTTTTCAGAGTCACCACCACATCATGATGATATATCATATTATGATATCATAGATGTGCACTACAAGAGAATCATTGTTTTTTTTACGCTTAGTTTCCACGCCTAGTTGCGCGCAAGATAATTTGAAATGTCGGGGGTGCGCAAAATCTGGAAAGATTTTGAATTTGAATGAAAAGTAGCGACCGTCGAAAAAGCCGTCGAAATATACGTCGAAAAGAGCGTGGAAATTTTATTTTTTCGACTCTTATTTCCACGCTTTTTCCCACGGTTATTTCGACGCTTTTTTCCACTCTTATTTCGATGCTTTTTTCCACGCTTATTTCGACTCTTATATGTTTTTTCCACACTTTTTTCACTATTATTTCGGTGCTTTTTTCCACGCTTATTTTGACTCATATATTGATGGCGCAGGTTGTTACAGTAAAACAAAACCTCTCTTTTTTCTGTGTTTTTTTTCACGCGCGTGTGTTTTTCTTGCTTCCTCACCAGGTATGCCTCCTTTTTCCTCACTCCCATCTCCTCTTGGTTACATGTAATGTAAAATGTCTGTGTGTGTAATTATCAGTAATTTTCTTGTTTTTTTGCTCTCATTTGTTTTGCAGGTTCTTTCTCTCTCCCAAGCTCTTCTCCACCTCCTTCTTTGCCATCCCTCCCCTCCCCTCCCCTCCCCTCTCCTCTCCTCTCCTCTTGGTTGTTAAATTGGTGTGTGTGTGTTGAAGGATAAACCTCCTTGTGTATCCATGCTATTCACACTTTTAGGGTTTTGTATTACTAATTTTTTTCTCAACTTTTCATTTTGTTTTGTAGGTCTTCTAATCCTCTCTTTGAACTTCACCAAAAAGAGTTGAAATTTTTTTCTCTCTTTTCTCTCTTTTCGATTTTGTATGTAATAATGTATGCATTAGGTTCTTAGGGCTTTTGTATGTATGCATTACTAATCCTTTCCTCACCCTTTTGTTGGTTTTGTAGGTCTTCTAATCTTCTCTTTTGTTGGTTTTGTAGGTCTTCTAATCTTCTCTTTCAACATCACCAAAAAAGAGGTAAGTGCTTTCCTCTCTTTCCTGTCTTTTTATCCTCTCTTTCCTCTATTTTTATCTACCAAAAAGAAGGGTTTTGTTATGTAGGTCCTCTATGCATAGAGCTTAATGCATATGCATAGAGCTCTAATCATAGAGCTTAATCTATGCATTAAGCTCTATTCGTATAGCTTAATGCATAGATTAAGCTCTATGCATGCATTCATAATGCATGGAGATATATGCATAGATTAAGCTCTATGCATGCATTCATAATGCATAGAGATATATACATAGATTAAGCTCTATGCATGCATTAAGCTCTATCTATGCATGCATTAAGCTCTATACATAGACCTTAATGCATGCATAGAGCTTAATCTATGCATGCATTAAGCTCTATGCATGCATGCTTAATGTATAGTGTCGAGGTACGGTTTAGTTTAGGATAGCGTGGCTTGCATAGTGCTTTATGCATAAGCCTCATGCATAATGCTTTATGCATAAGCTTTATGTATAAGGCCTCATGCATAGCTTTATGCTTAAAGATTTATGCATAAGACCTCATGCATGCTTTATGCATAAGCTTTAGCATAGCTTGCATAAGGCTTTCATAGCGGCATAGTTTGCATAAGGCTTGCATAAGCTTTTGTATGTATGCATTACTTATCCTTTCCTCACCCTTTTGTCGATTTTGTAGGTCCTCCAATCCTCTCTTTCAACATCACAAAAAAGAGGTAAGTGCTTTTCTATCTTTCCTCTATTATTATTGCACCCTTGGGTGTTGGGGGTTTGTTTTGTAGATTTGCGCATAAGCATTATGCATATTGCTTTATGCATAATGCTCATTCATGCTTTATGCATAATGCTTTATGCATAATGCTTTATGCATAAGATCTCATGCATGCTTTATGCATAAGGCCTCATGCATAGTTTTATGCGAATAAGGCCTCATGCATAGTTTTATGCATAAGGCCTCATGCTTAAGGCCTTATGCATAGTGCTTTATGCATAGCTCTATGCATAGGTTTTATGCATAAGGCCTCAGGCATAAATGAATGAATTTTGAGGGATAATTCATGTGTATGCTCTTATTAAAGTTTCCATGTGAGCTTTGTTATATGTGTGTGTAGAAACATGTCTCGCACACTAGATGAGACACCGGCTTACTCTCCATCCTTCTCTCCATATGCCATGTCGCCTGACCAGTTTATGGGTTTTTTAGCACAAGACACGCCCAAGCAAAGAGTGATGGCACAACAATACTTTTGGAGAGGGGTGGGCACTTTGGCCGCACCATCGGCGGGGGGCACCAACACTGCTAACCCTAGTTCACCTATACACCCCACAAAGAGCTGCTAGAACCCCTCCCTCAGGTCGCTCGTCCACTCGCAGAGGACAACGCTCGAGTAGTGGAGGTGGAGGCGGTTGTTATCTAAGTGGGGGCATGGATGGGTCTACGCCCCCACATGAGCGTCCTTTTCTATGTAGCGCCAGAAGCACTCCACGCTCGTGATCATTGCGACGTTTCGACACACAGCCCACACCCGCCGATGGAGAAAAATTTTACACAATTGTGAATGGCAATGTGGTTTTGGATAATGTGGGGCAAGAGATGAAGAGCCGCGTCCGCGAGCTTCGCCACATTGTCTTTGCAAAAGACTTTATGAATTTATGGCCAAAGTTGGATAAAGACAAGAAAGATAGAGTCATAAATCAAATCAAGGATGAGTATACAAGCCGGCCGGCGGTAGTGATGTCATCCCCATAAGGTGGATAAAGGACCACATGGTGGATGTCATGAAACATTGGCACGGAGATGTGACTAGGAGAGTGAAGGCAGGGGGTGAGAAGCCTTGGTTTATGAGCACCGAGGATTGAAATGAGGAGAAGAAAAAGTATACTCGAAATCCCCAATGCTACAAGCAACAAGAGGATGTGGCCAAAGCCTGAATGGAGAGCATAGGAAGGTCTCACCTTGGAAGCGGTGGTTGGGACGCATTCCATGTCTACTTTGTAAGTATCAACATTTATCTTTTATGTTTCATTTGATGTTATGTCTACTTTGTAAGTATCAATGCTTATCTTGTTGTTTTGGTACTTTTAGAATCAGGTGGTTGGTCGACCGGGAGAAGGACATTGCTCGCCGCCATAACACATACACTAGCCTCAATTGGGGGTACATTGTAGATATGGTAAGTGCGACAAGCCTTAACCTTATGATTTGTATACTCACTTTGCCTTGTCATGTTAGATCGTTGTTTTGGTATACCAAAAAAAGCATCTTGTATGGTTTTTGCAAGGACCAATGCTTGATCGTGAGTGAGGGCGCCGCATAGAGTGGCCTTGCCCATGTCTTTCCCCTTGTACATACACATTTTTGTCAGCTCACATCTTTGTTTGAGCTTGTATAGATTGTACGCAAATTTTGGCTTATCTTGTCAGAGCTTGATATGTAAATTTCAATCTTAGCTTATCTCGTCAGAGCTTGATATGTAAATTTTAATTTTGGCTTATCTCGTTAGAGCTTGATATGTTAATTTCACATCTTGTAATATAATTTGGCCATTGTTTGCACTTGTGTGAATTGTGTACCTACTTTGTAATGTCGAAAATGTTATGGCACTCTCTCTAACTTTTAACAAATTCGCTTCGTTCTTCACATCAGAGTAGTACAGTTGCCTTTTAGTACTCTATAAATTTGGCGTAATGGTGCATCTACTTACAAGACTGCGGCGGCTGGATGCACCATTATGCCAAAAAAATTTAATACCTGCATGCGTCGAAATAGCAGTTGAAATAGCAATCGAAACAGCAATCGAAATAGCAGTCGAAATAGCAATCGAAATAGCAGTCGAAATAAGCGTCGGAATAGCAATCAGAATGTTTGTCGAAATAATCGCCGAAAAGTGCGTGGTAAAATTACCTTTTTCGACTTCTTTTTCGACGCTTATTTTGGCGTCTATTTCGACGTTTCTATTTTGACGCTTTTTTCGACACGTATTTTGATGTTTAGGGAATTTTAAGCTTAGTTCTAAAGCGTCGAAAAAAGCGTGGATAATGGCCCCGCCTCTTATAGTGGTGGGTGGCATAGTTGATGACTCTCATGGGAAGGAGGTGGTAAACTACTTACGCCAAGTAGTTTTTGCACACTGTAAAGACTGCTTTATACATTTTAAGTAGCAAAGGGAGAGCCTAGTGGATGATTGCATTAAAGCTATCCACAGAAAGTATCCTAATCCTCACGACCAAAGGTTTAACAATAAATGGACGTGACACAAAATCAAAGATATACTTAAGAATATGAGGTCTCTAGTAAGGAGACATGCAAGGGAGGAGAAAGCCCGAATAGATGCTAGTCAAAATGGACATGGTAAGCCATCTCATAAGGGGGCGAGTGGAAGAAAGCTAAGAAGGAGCTCTTCGAAGGAGTAGTGACCCAACAACAAAGAGAAACACGACAAATACAAATGGAGCAGGATGGATCGTCGCACTTCAGATCTGGAGGTCGTGCATCATGGGAGGCCGAGTTTGTATGTATAGTGCAACTTCATGTCTTTTCTTTGTATGCTCTCTATTTGAGTTGTGTTATAATTGTTGTAATGTTTGTCTTGTGATGTAACGTGACATTGTGGGTAGATATCCTACCCTAGCAGAGACTGGCTACCATCTTTGCCACAGTAAAAGAGATACATGGGATTACCTTCACGACGAAGGGATCACCTCCGAACGAACATTACAATCGAGCAAGGAGAACACCAATGCAGGTAATACTTCTTATTTTTATTTACAAAACATGTTTCGACTTTTATAATACTTTCTATTTTTTTTTTTTATGTTCACTTTGTGTAAGCACAAGGTGTATAAGGAGGACAAGAAGACTCAAAGAGTGATGACTCCTCCGAGTAGTCGCCCCCTAGTTTTTCTTCATGTATAGTTTTGGTTTATACAACTATGTTTCTTTTTCAAGCCTCATATGGCTATCATCATGTATGGACAACTTCTTGGATATGAGATGAAATTTTTCATCTTCTTTATGTATCTATGTTTTTATTCAAGCCTTATGTGGCTATAATCATGTATGGATAAATTTTTGGATATAAAATATAATTTCTCATCTTCTTTAATCAATATTCGAAGTGTGTTCACAAATCTTTTTGTGCATATCTATCTTTAATTTAAGTTTTTATTTTGATATCTTTGCTAATCTTGATTCATCTATGTACAAGTAAGCAAAACCTTAAACCAAAGAGCTATCTGTGTGCAAAAAATGCAGCTGCATGTGTAGAAAATGTAGCTGCATGTGTAGAAAATGCAGCTGTATATCTGCACGAGTAGCTCTCTAGAATTTGTTTTAATTCTAGAGCGCGTCTATTATGCAGTATAGACCCGCATATAGATACGCTTATAGCCTCTATTATAGACGCGTGTCAGTAGATGCGATTTTAGATGCACTTATAAATGCACTCGTAACATTTTAAACCACGTTGTCAAAACGCATCTATAAATGCCCCTACGATCGCTTTTCCTTGTAGTGGTGCTATAAGAAACATGGCTAGATTTATTTATCTTCTTTCTAAGGATTTATACCCATTGCATCAAGCATCCCAAAGGGATCCCTTTGTGTGGCAAGACAATGAAGAGGAAGCCTTTCTATAGGTTAAGAAAATTCTGAGTACTTTGCCTATTGTTATGCCCCGAGATTGGAGTAGGTAATTCTTTGTAAATCCTAGTGTGGCATGGGAGAAGATGCCATAGGTGCAATATTGTTGCAGCAAGGAAGAGATCATTCTTGTATGAGACTAATATATTTTGTTATCAGAATAAAGACATTTGGATAAAGGAAATATTCTAAGGCAGAGCTTGTAATGGTAGATGTGGTGTTTTCCTTAAGAAAATTCAGGTCTTACTTACTTCCTAAGACTTTCAATATACTTACACATTACTCTTTACTTGTCCATTTCATTCAATATGATCTTCCATCAAAGAGATTGTCCATTTCAATCAATATGATCTTTACTTGTCCATTTCATTCAATATGGTCTTCCATCAAAGAGATTATCTAAATGGCTATTTGAATTGCAATAGGTCCAATTCATTTGCATAATGATAGTACAGGGGCTACATTTGCAGATATTTTGACATACAGAGAGAATCCATTCATATATTGAGGGAAAAGACCCTGATGAAGAAGAAGGTACCCAAGTGGACCCTGAAGCAGATCTGTCCAATGCTTTTACTCTGTTTTTTGATGGATCCTTTAAGAGAAGCTAATTAGGGGTAGCCAGTGGGGTTGTTTTGTTGAATCGAAGAAGGTGCGTTCTAAGAGCCCACCACCTTAGGGCAACAGTGGTGCCTTCCCACAGGTTCCATCTTTTGGACAGTTTTCGAACATGCAACATACTTTTGGTGCTAACTCACAGAGTTCCTTTTTCGGACAGCCATCTATTCCTCAGCAGTAGTCAATGCATCCAAGCTATTTTGGTGGTGGCTCTGTGTTCCAATCCATGACTGGGGGTTATCCTCAGGGAGTGTAAGATTCCTCCCCCAAACCCTTTTTGATGTCTAGCATATTCCCTTGTAATCAATTCCTTTTCTGAAATATAAGAGATCTTGTTTGTGGCTGTTTTAACTTAGAGAGAGAAAATATTCTAGAGAGAGAATATTCAGATTTTGAATATTTTTGGATAGAAAAATATCTCACCTTATTAAAATGAATCCCCCTGAAACAGAAATTCAGAAAGAATTTTCCAATGTGCAATTGGAATTAATTGGAAATAGGTATAAAGAACCTTAGTCTAAGGGTCTTGATTTTAAGAAATTTTTGGATTATGGTCCAATTAAGGTTCCTATGGGCCAATAGCATCAATCCATGTGTAGGGAGGAGATAAATTCAATTTGTAAAAGAAGATACCCAAAAATGAGTAAATGCTCACATAAGATAAAGAGTTGAAAATGTACAAGGTTTATTAGTAAAAAACTATGAGCAATAAAATTTTGACACATATGTAAGGAAGGGGAGTTCTTTAAAGAAGGTGCATATTTCACATAAGATGAAGAGTTGAAAATGTACAAGGTTTATTAGTAAAAAACTATGAGCAATAAAATTTTGACACATATGTAAGGAAGGGGAGTTCTTTAAAGAAGGTGCATATTTCACATAAGATGAAGAGTTGAAAATGTACAAGGTTTATTAGTAAAAAACTATGAGCAATAAAATTTTGACACATATGTAAGGAAGGGGAGTTCTTTAAAGAAGGTGCATATTTCACATAAGATGAAGAGTTGAAAATGTACAAGGTTTATTAGAAAAAAAACTATGAGCAATAAAATTTTGACACATATGTAAGGAAGGGGAATTCTTTAAAGGAGGTGCATATTTCACATTCTTGAATGAGTTTTAAACTCAAAAATAATGTGATATTTTTATCTCTCATCTCTCTTGAACCAAACCAAATCAAAATGGAACCAAACTGAATCAAAAAGTAACCAAACTAGGTCCAAATCTAGTCCAAATTCAACCAAACTGACTTGGAAAATTCTAGAATCAGTTGTTTGGTTAGGAGCTCAATTTTTCCTATAAATAGAAGCCTCCCCTTGTTGAAAAAAAATATAGTGTCTTATGCATTGTTACTCTACTCCACCTAAGCCAAGAACTGTGAATTCTTTAATAATTCACTAGTTTTTGATACTTCTCTCTTTCTTCAATCCCCATTGGTGGCTCCATCAACATACTAAACCAATTGATTGGTTGGGGGCCTCTACCGTGAACAAAGAATCAAGCAAATTATAAGATAAGTATAGTGAATTTTGATCTTTTCTATAATTTCTCAATGATTCTTTCTTCTCAACCCCTCTCAAGCTTGAGAAGCTTAATTGGTATGGTTTTTGAAATGCTATTGAAGTTAATTAATTAATGATAGTAAAGAATTACATAAAATTCTATTTATATTTAATTCTAATGGTTTTTCTCTCTCTCACTTAAGAAATGATCATACTCGTGACCCTTTTTCAATCCAAATGAGGCTTTTCATAAGGCTTTTCCTTAATCCAAGATTAAGCTATGCTTGAGGCCAAATTAATGGCTTTTTTCTATGCTTTTAGTTTATGTATATTGATGATTCAATCCATTATGGATTGATGATCCAATTAGAGACCATTCTAATTATTTCCTTAATGATAAGCTTTATCCCTTAGAAAAAATTGAGATTTATCAGTCATAGTAGCGGAGCTATGGCAAAATTTTTATAGAAATTACGCATAAAATAATTTCATTCAAAGCATAAAAAGAGGACTTCCTACCATATTCTAGGAACTATCATCCTAGATTAATTAAAAGAATTTTATTATACATGGAGATGTGGATGTTTGCATGTAGATGTAGATGTATGGATGTGAGTGTGAATGTGGAGGTGGATGTATGCATGGAGATGTGGATGTATGCATGTAGAAGTAGATGTATAGATGAGGATGTAAATAGAGATGTGGATGGATGCATGTAGATGTAGATGTATAGATGTGGATGTGAATGGAGATGTGGATGTATGCATGTAGATGTAGATGTATAGATGTGGATGTGGATGTATGCATGTAGATGTAGATGTATAGATGTAGATGTGAATGGAGATGTGGATGTATGCATGTAGATGTAGATGTATAGATGTGGATGTATGCATGTAGATATAGATGTATAGATGTGGAGGTGGATGTGGAGGTGGATGTATGCATGTAGATGTAGATGTGGAGGTGGATGTGGAGGTGGATGTATGCATGTAGATGTAGATGTATAGATGTGGATGTGAATGTGGAGGTGGATGTATGCATGTAGATGTAGATGTATGGAGGAGAATGTGAATGTGGATGTGGATGTATGCATAGAGATGTGGATGTATGCATGTAGATGTGAATGTACGCATATAGATGTGGATGTATGGATGTGAATGTGCATGTAGATGTGGATGTATGGATGTGGATGCATGAATGTGCATGTAGATGTGGATGTGAAAATAGATGTATGGATGTAAATGTGGATGTATGGATGTGAATGTGGATGTGGATGTGGATATATGTATGGATGTGAATATACGATATGTGATGTGAAGGAATCTGAAGTGATGAGATGGAAAATGATGTGATGGGATGAGTATACATATAAATGGAATATGGAATAAGTAATGTGGATTGATGAGGGATAATGTGGAAAAATGAAAGTTAAAATAGAAACTGTATTGTAAACTGTTTGTAAATGCTGTTTGTAAATGACTGTTTTATGTCAAGAATGCTGGGGGAGCATTTTGACCATCTTGTGATTAAGGTCGTGGAGACCTAACTGATAAAGTTGCAACTGCTGTGACGGAGAGTCAATGAAGGACGTCTCGCGTAGCAAGGTCGGCCGAGGTCTTGACCAGCCTCGGTGCGATTAAAATGGTGAGCTTCCGGTACGGTGGATGAGGGGCCAAGGAAGCGGCCTATGAGTAAAGCGCTAAGTCACCTGCGAGCGACGAGAAGGATCCTAGAGGGTGCTGACCATACGGTGCTCGGGCTCTGGGTCGCCTAGGATACCCACACGTGCGTCGAGGAAGATATTGGAACAAGAGTAGGAGTTGTTTTCTGAAATCAGGCATGGATCTGGTTGATTGACCTTGCTGGTCTTCAATGGATGAGTCCATGGCTCTTTATATGGATCTGTTGGTTGATCTTGCTGATCTTCAACGAGAGTCCATCTTGATAAGTGATTATATTGCAGAGTATTATGGGCTAGGGATTAGGAAACGGCCCCTGAGTGGACAGGTGGTGAGCGTCCTAGTTGCCAATGATGCCATAGATACTCTGATGAAGGAATGATGGAAAAATTAAGTATTATGGGCTAGGGATTAGGAAACGGCCCCTGAGTGGACAGGTGGTGAGCGTCCTAGTTGCCAATGATGCCATAGATACTCTGATGAAGGAATGATGGGAAAATTAAGAATGAAGGAATGATGGAAAAATTAAGAATCAACTGGATAAATTGGAAGATGGTGATCAGTGATACTATGGTTTTATTAAAGGATTGTTTTAAACTGGTTGAATCTGTGAAAAGGCAATTTCATATTGGGTGTGTGAGTGGTGTGACTAGTTTTATTTTGCATGAACATCCGGCTAGGGGGCCTTGGAACTCTTTTCCTTGGTACCCGGGACAAAACCTAACCAAATTCTTAATTGGATCCCATTACTACAGTGGTTGGGCGGTTGGCTAACCCATGGGACTGGATGGGGTTAGGCTGGACTGATGGATCCGTAAATCGAGACTCAAACTTTTGTTTTACGATAGATAAAATAAATCCCGGACAGTAACTGTTCTATGGATAGGAATCAACGGTTGTGCCTCTTGAATGGGAAAAAAAGCGTTGATCCCAATGATCCAAGTGCAAGTTTCTTCCTTGATCTGACCAAGTATCTTATAGATGCAATTGGATCAGCTTGATCAGAAATGATCTTGACTACGTTAGAGTAAAAAGTTATCCTGGTGGAATCGCCCGTGCTTTCCGGTAAAGGAAGTTTTTCCGGGTTCGACAACCGACGGATTAGTCTCTTATCCAGATATCCGTGGGTGAGGCCCCGAGTGTGGGACCCCTGTTCCGCGCGAGAAGTGCTACTTCTGCTGCTAGTATCCCGAATCTATTGCTCGGTGGGAACAGGGATCTCACAGTTGGTATCAGAGCATTTGGTTAATAAAGATCAACTGAGAAGACAAATATGTCAAAAATTTATCAAGAAACACAAAAAGGTTATAATTGTGTGATATAATTCATACAATTTGATATTCAAACTGAAATTCATAATTTGGTAATTGGTTCTTCAGATGGAAGTACCGCAATTATATAGAATCCCTGACTTGCTTGAGGCCTAGACATGATAGTATTTACCTTATAATTCCAAGGGCCGTGACTACCCGTATATACCAAGAGTATACTGCAGCTCTTTACTGACAGTATATACGAGTAAATCTAAGACTTGAAATTATAAGCGTTAATGCTATCTAGATGATGATTTCGAATGTGATTGATATGATTTTTAATTCTGTTTGAGAATTGATGAATTGATTTGGATTCAGATTGAAAATTCTGATTGAAAAATGATGATTTTTAAAAATTAGTTGAAATATAATGAAACCACAATGAGGGGGAATGGGACGAGTCCCTGTGATGATATTCATAACTAGAATGATGATAATGAATTCAGCAAATCATTATGAGATTAGTGGGTTGTGCTGTCAGATTGCTACTGTTAATACTTGACCGGTAGATCAAGTTAAGGGATGTCAAATTGAGAACTTGCTTAACTGAAATTTCCGTGGAGGAATGTTCCGAAGGAAACTTTTCGGTCTAATGGACCATTATCATGTTAAAGATATGAATGATATGATCTGAATGAATTGTTATTTAATGATGAGTTCTATCTAAGGGATATTTATCCCAGTGTTCTGTTGGGTTGACCAGAATATAAGGAACCCCAGAATAAAATTGGATCTTAAGAAAAAGAGATGTCCTCTACCTTGTGAGATGAGGACATCTCGCACTTTTTAAGTGGGGTAGAATGTAAGATTCCTCCCCAGCCTTCGAGGTATACAGGAGTAAGAATCTCCCTTTCTGATCTTATAATTATTCCCTCTCTAAAATAAAAGAAAGTTTCTGTTTAAAAAAGGAAGACCCTTTTCCTAGAATACTTCTCAGGAGTCCCACCTGTTTTAAGGATTTAGAACAATGAGTTCAGAAGTGAGAATCGGTGTTTTGGATACCAAGGTTTTGGTTTTCATTCGAGTACGGCCCAAAAGAAGTTCTTTATCTCTTGGGGAGTATAAGAAGGTATTCCCCAGATATTGTGACCCTTATATCTGAATTCAATGAAAGTAGGTGACTTAGCCTACAAGTTTCTTTTATCTCCTCATCTCAAAATTCTTAATGCCTTCTATAGAAAAATGTGTCAAACACAAATCATGGAAAGACGGTAAAACTTCAGTGGCAAGTTATCGTTGGCTTCTAGGTTACGCTAGCTCCTTCCTTTATATAAGTCGTAACTTTTACTTGTCGCTCACAGTAATCTTACTCCCATCAATCTCCTTTCTTTCTTAATCTCCTTCATGGCTTGGCAACAAGAACTAGTTTTATCCATGTTGATTTCTCACCTTCAAGACGCAAGAGAGTCTGTGAAGAAAGACTTTATAGAATAGTATGAGCGCTCACTTTTTCCTCACCTAGGAACTTCTGTAGTGCAGACCAAATGGCGGACCTATCAAAACATAACTAGGGTAACACCCTGGGGTCAGCAGCACTTTCGTAACAATGTCCGCTTGGCCATGGTTATTGAAGCTTTGGGTTTGGGTCCCCGATACTACTGCATCATGAGATCAAGGCATCTTGGGTTTTCTGAGCGGGTCTTCTTACTGGCGTGTTTTCTTCCTCATGAGAAGATATGCCTTTATCCCGTTTTTGGCTTGCCTCTCAGAGGTCCTTTTGTTAGATCACCTCATACCACTGAGATAGGTGCGGCAATAACCAACAGAATCATTCCCATAGATGAGTTACCCTATACTTGTGCAGCTTGTGAGTGCTGCTTTTGTGACCATATGATGGACGGGCTTATGGAAGTGTAAATAGTTATCTTTACTGTATAAGTTTCGAGAATGAATAAAGTTTAAATCTTGTTCTTATCTTGCTTTCTTTAAGACTTTTCTTGGTGGTTAATCTTGATTAAAATTTTTCTCTAAGTCTCATATTCGTGCATCTTGCGAAATTATCCCAGTTTGCGAGATGAGGACATCTCGCATTTTTTAAGTGGGGTAGAATGTAAGATTCCTCCCCCAAACCCTTTTTGATGTCTAGCATATTCCCCTGTAATCAATTCCTTTTCTGAAATATAAGAGATCTTGTTTGTGGCTGTTTTAACCTAGAGAGAGAAAATATTCTAGAGAGAGAATATTCAGATTTTGAATATTTTTGGATAGAAAAATATCTCACCTTATTAAAATGAATCCCCCTGAAACAGAAATTCAGAAAGAATTTTCCAATGTGCAATTGAAATTAATTGGAAATAGGTATAAAGAACCTTAGTCTAAGGGTCTTGATTTTAAGAAATTTTTGGATTATGGTCCAATTAAGGTTCCTATGGGCCAATAGCATCAATCCATGTGTAGGGAGGAGATAAATCCAATTTGTAAAAGAAGATACCCAAAAATGAGTAAATGCTCACATAAGATGAAGAGTTGAAAATGTACAAGGAGTAAAAAACTATGAGCAATAAAATTTTGACACATATGTAAGGAAGGGGAGTTCTTTAAAGAAGGTGCATATTTCACATAAGATGAAGAGTTGAAAATATACAAGGTTTATTAGTAAAAAACTATGAGCAATAAAATTTTGACACATATGTAATGAAGGGGAGTTCTTTAAAGAAGGTGCATATTTCACATAAGATGAAGAGTTGAAAATGTACAAGGTTTATTAGTAAAAAACTATGAGCAATAAAATTTTGACACATATGTAAGGAAGGGGAGTTCTTTAAAGAAGGTGCATATTTCACATAAGATGAAGAGTTGAAAATGTACAAGGTTTATTAGAAAAAAAACTATGAGCAATAAAATTTTGACACATATGTAAGGAAGGGGAATTCTTTAAAGGAGGTGCATATTTCACATTCTTGAATGAGTTTTAAACTCAAAAATAATGTGATATTTTTATCTCTCATCTCTCTTGAACCAAACCAAATCAAAATGGAACCAAACCGAATCAAAAAGTAACCAAACTAGGTCCAAATCTAGTCCAAATTCAACCAAACTGACTTGGAAAATTCTAGAATCAGTTGTTTGGTTAGGAGCTCAATTTTTCCTATAAATAGAAGCCTCCCCTTGTTGAAAAAAAATATAGTGTCTTATGCATTGTTACTCTACTCCACCTAAGCCAAGAACTGTGAATTCTTTAATAATTCACTAGTTTTTGATACTTCTCTCTTTCTTCAATCCCCATTGGTGGCTCCATCAACATACTAAACCAATTGATTGGTTGGGGGCCTCTACCGTGAACAAAGAATCAAGCAAATTATAAGATAAGTATAGTGAATTTTGATCTTTTCTATAATTTCTCAATGATTCTCTCTTCTCAACCCCTCTCAAGCTTGAGAAGCTTAATTGGTATGGTTTTTGAAATGCTATTGAAGTTAATTAATTAATGATAGTAAAGAATTGCATAAAATTCTATTTATATTTAATTCTAATGGTTTTTCTCTCTCTCACTTAAGAAATGATCATACTCATGACCCTTTTTCAATCCAAATGAGGCTTTTCATAAGGCTTTTCCTTAATCCAAGATTAAGCTATGCTTGAGGCCAAATTAATGGCTTTTTTCTATGCTTTTAGTTTATGTATATTGATGATTCAATCCATTATGGATTGATGATCCAATTAGAGACCATTCTAATTATTTCCTTAATGATAAGCTTTATCCCTTAGAAAAAATTGAGATTTATCAGTCATAGTAGCGGAGCTATGGCAAAATTTTTATAGAAATTACGCATAAAATAATTTCATTCAAAGCATAAAAAGAGGACTTCCTACCATATTCTAGGAACTATCATCCTAGATTAATTAAAAGAATTTTATTATACATGGAGATGTGGATGTTTGCATGTAGATGTAGATGTATGGATGTGAGTGTGAATGTGGAGGTGGATGTATGCATGGAGATGTGGATGTATGCATGTAGAAGTAGATGTATAGATGAGGATGTAAATAGAGATGTGGATGGATGCATGTAGATGTAGATGTATAGATGTGGATGTGAATGGAGATGTGGATGTATGCATGTAGATGTAGATGTATAGATGTGGATGTGGATGTATGCATGTAGATGTAGATGTATAGATGTAGATGTGAATGGAGATGTGGATGTATGCATGTAGATATAGATGTATAGATGTGGAGGTGGATGTGGAGGTGGATGTATGCATGTAGATGTAGATGTGGAGGTGGATGTGGAGGTGGATGTATGCATGTAGATGTAGATGTATAGATGTGGATGTGAATGTGGAGGTGGATGTATGCATGTAGATGTAGATGTATGGAGGAGAATGTGAATGTGGATGTGGATGTATGCATAGAGATGTGGATGTATGCATGTAGATGTGAATGTACGCATATAGATGTGGATGTATGGATGTGAATGTGCATGTAGATGTGGATGTATGGATGTGGATGCATGAATGTGCATGTAGATGTGGATGTGAAAATAGATGTATGGATGTATGGATGTGAATGTGGATGTGGATGTGGATATATGTATGGATGTGAATATACGATATGTGATGTGAAGGAATATGAAGTGATGAGATGGAAAATGATGTGATGGGATGAGTATACATATAAATGGAATATGGAATAAGTAATGTGGATTGATGAGGGGGATAATGTGGAAAAATGAAAGTTAAAATAGAAACTGTATTGTAAACTGTTTGTAAATGCTGTTTGTAAATGCTGTTTGTAAATGATTGTTTTATGTCAAGAATGCTGGGGGAGCATTTTGACCATCTTGTGATTAAGGTCGTGGAGACCTAACTGATAAAGTTACAACTGCTATGAGACGGAGAGTCAATGAAGGACGTCTCGCGTAGCAAGGTCGGCCGAGGTCTTGACCAGCCTTGGTGCGATTAAAATGGTGCTCAAGCTTCCGGTACGGTGGATGAGGGGCCAAGGAAGCGGCCTATGAGTGAAGCGCTAGGTCACCTGCGAAGGATCCTAGAGGGTGCTGACCATACGGTGCTCGGGCTCTGGGTCGCCTAGGATACCCACGCGTGCGTCGAGGAAGATATTGGAACAAGAGTAGGAGTTGTTTTCTGAAATCGGGCATGGATCTGGTTGATTGACCTTGCTCGTCTTCAATGGATGAGTCCATGGCTCTTTATATGGATCTCTTGGTTGATCTTGCTGATCTTCAACGAGAGTCCATCTTGATAAGTGATTACATTACCGAGTATTATGGGCTAGGGATTAGGAAACGGTCCCTGAGTGGACAGGTGGTGAGCGTCCTAGTTGCCAATGATGCCATAGATACTCTGATGAAGGAATGATGGGAAAATTAAGAATCAACTGGATAAATTGGAAGATGGTGATCAGTGATACTATGGTTTTATTAAAGGATTGTTTTAAACTGGTTGAATCTGTGAAAAGGCAATTTCATATTGGGTGTGTGAGTGGTGTGACTAGTTTTATTTTGCATGAACATCCGGCTAGGGGGCCTTGGAACTCTTTTCCTTGGTACCCGGGACAAAACCTAACCAAATTCTTAATTGGATCCCATTACTACAGTGGTTGGGTGGTTGGCTAACCCATGGGACTCGATGGGGTTAGGCTGGACTGATGGATCCGTAAATCGAGACTCAAACTTTTGTTTTACGATAGATAAAATAAATCCCGGACAGTAACTGTTCTATGGATAGGAATCAACGGCTGTGCCTCTTGAATGGGGAAAAAAGCGTTGATCCCAATGATCCAAGTGCAAGTTTCTTCCTTGATCTGACCAAGTATCTTATAGATGCAATTGGATCAGCTCGATCAGAAATGATCTTGACTATGTTAGAGTAAAAAGTTATCCTGGTGGAATCGCCCGTGCTTTCCGGTAAAGGAAGTTTTTCCGGGTTCGGTTTTGGAACAACCGATGGATTAGTCTCTTATCCGGATATCCGTGGGTGAGGCCCCGAGTGTGGGACCCCTGTTCCGCGCGAGAAGTGCTACTTCCGCTGCTAGTATCCCGAATCTGTTGCTCGGTGAGAACAGGGATCTCACAGGAAGGCATGAGTATTCCAGGGAATTTTGAGGATGGTATGCAAATCATGGGGTCAAATCAAGGATCAGCCCGCTCTATTTATGTTTGATGATTGTGCAACAAATAATTTCATCTCTACCCAGATGGCAGCCGCCTTGGGCATTGAGGTTGAGGACATGGGGCCTCAAATTGAAGCAGAAGCTGCCTTTGTTGGTAAATAGGTGCAGGTTACCCCACTTATTGGGGAGTTTTGCATACATATTCAGGGTTATCTTGATCATGAGCATTTCTTGGCACCTCTTAATGGATGTGATGTATTGCTTGGCAAGCCATGGCATCGTAGGCTTGAGCCCCGCAAAGAGTACAAGACAAACAAAATTTTCTTTATGCATAAAGGCCGCATGCATGTTATTGATGCTGGCAAGGAAGGGGATTCTATTCCAGTTGTATCTCACATCCAGATTAATAAGCAGTGAAAAAGAGTCTTTCAGCGTACTTGGTTTTTGTTCGTGATGATAACATTGAACCAAGTCATGAGAATGTGGATGTTTTGACTCAGGATAGGCTGAATTTTCTTCATGCATACAAAGATTGTTTTGCTGATGCATTGCCAGAGGTGAACTACCTCCTCAAAGGCCCAAGGATCATTGCATAGATCTTGTGCCAGGTAGTTCTCCACCTAACAAACCCGCATATCGTGTGAGTGCCGCACAACAAGAAGAGATTATGAAGCAAGTTAATGAGCTTTTGGAGAAAGGTTTGGTTCAGCCAAGCTCCTCACCTTTTTGTTCTCCCGTGCTTCTTGTACAAAAGAAAGATGGGTCATTCCGCATGTGTGTGGATTATAGAGCTCTAAATAAGCTCACCATCAAGAACAGATTTCCAATCCCACGCATTGATGACATCTTGGATAAGCTTGATGGCTCGGCTTGTTTCAGCCGTATTGATTTGAAGAGTGGTTATCACCAAATATGAGTGGTGCCAGAGTGTCAAATCTCCAAGGATCTCCTCATGATCGTTCCTGGTACACGACTCAAATCCTGCAAACAAACAAACAAACAACAAGGGGGTGCACGCCTGACTCACCTCCCAACCATGACAGCCGTGGGCAAGCCCACAGTCTTGGCTGTCCCCACCGAGCCACAAGCTGAGCTAACTAGGTTGATGTACCGACCAATCTCCTCCTCGCGACGTCCCATACCATCACGAAGCTACCCTCGCGGGCCTTGAGATTGCTGCCGGCCTCGACTGCGTAAAGTAGGTGCATGTCTGCAGCACTAGATCCAGGCTCCAAGACCATAGAGCTCTCACAAACTTGCGAGACTCTCTATATCCCAATAACTAACCTTGGCCACCCTTTTATAGGCTCTTGGTCGGTCATCGGGCGTCCACACCACTTGGGCGCCCGCTTATCCATACTTGGGTGCCCGCCCGTTAGTCTATCCCTAACTCAGCTTGCCAATCAGCTTGCCTAGCTCCAAGCTTCCCCAAACCTCGAAGCTAGTCTTGCGTGCGTGTAGCACACGGTAGATACACACTGTGCACATGACATACTCCCCTTCCTCTAAGAGCTCACTCCTGAGCTCACTAAAAAGCCAGGGTAATCTCTCTGAAGAGTAGTCAATGTCTCCCATGTAGCATCCTCCTCAACACGATCCTTCCACTTGATCTTGTACTCCGTGTGATAAGCGTATTACACAATCTTCTTTCACGAAATCCAAGAATCTTTTCACGTTCGTGCGGAACAAATGTCATGTCCTCGACATCTATAATTTCTTGAGGAGTAACTAACTGATCTGTTCCACCCAGTACTTCCTTAAGTCTAGTGATATGAAATACAGGATGAACTTTCACATGAGAAGGCAAATCCAATTCATATGCAACTGAACCAATCCTTCGTGTAATACAAAATGGTCCACAGTATCTAGGGGATAATTTTGGAGATCGACCCGTCTATAAAGTCTTGGAATCTTTCGGAACTCGCAAATATACCATCGTTCCTTCAGAAAACTCTCTCGGTGAACGATGTCTATTAGAATAAAAACTGTCTCAGTCTTGAGCACTTCTAATAGATTCCTTCGCAACTTGTAACATTTCTTGCATATTGTCACCAATTGGCCGACCATTTGGTCCATCTCCAGATTTTGTGTCTCGTTCACTTGAGTGTCTCATGTGAATAGGCCAGTATTTTGCTGACATGGATGGGAGCCAGACCGGTGCCACCCGTGTGTTAGCAGGATGGTGTCGTATGGACGGGAGCCAGACTGGTGCCACCTGTGTATGACCTGGACTGTGTTCGACCCATGGGATTGTCACGCCATGGAAGAGCCAGTATTCGTGCCGTGTCTTGCCTATGGGACTGTCACACCATAGGGAGGCTCGTGCTGCCTGGAACTGTCTTACCTATGGGACTGTCACTCCATAAGAAGACCAAATTTTTATATTTTACGTCGTGCCATTTTTGTGCCAACAGATTTTTTGTACTTGTTCCATGAACGGGAGATATGTCCATGTTACTATTTGCACATGCACACATGTTTTGCATGTTTGAAACTGTTTTCGCATGACTTGTATTTTTGTGTTTGCTTGCTTGACATGTTACTTACTGAGCGGGGACGCCTGCCAGTGATTCGTGAAGTCTGCTCTGTCTTCTGACGAGTTTTGGTGCATGTGAACAGGTGGTAAGTATATTGAACATGTTAGTTTAATAATTTTATTTCTAACCTTTTGATTTATAAGGTTACATGTTCACACCCACTTAAAAGTGGGCACCCCCTTTGGGCACCCACTTAGGGGCCAAGGTGGGGAGCCCCTCTTAAAGTGTGTGTGGGTGGGTGGGTCACCTACCCAACCCACCTTGGAACTGGCCACCCACATGCAAACATGGGGAGCTAGCCTAATCTATTGGTTTCAACTCCACTTTAATTTTTATAAAAAGAAGCCATCACCCTTCGTGGAAAAAGGAGGAACCGACGACCATCTCTGCGCATGCTTTCTGAGGCGGCTGTTGAACTGCTACACATACTCATCCAGGCGACTTCTGAACTGTTGCGCATGTTTCCTCTCAGTCGGCTGCTCTCTCCCCACGCCATCTCTTCTTCAGGCTGAAGCTAGGCGACTGTTTGCAGCAACCAGACGGCTGCACCTCCCTAGGCTATGCATGCTCCTTCAGGTGGCTGTGGCTGTGCGCCTCCAGACAGCAGGCTGCGCTTGCCTGCCACCACAGCAGGTGGCTGTGCGCCTATTTTCCAACCAGCAGAACCTTGCCCTCAGGAGGCGACTGTGTGTGTGCTCCATCAGGCCATCTTCTCTTCAGGCAGCAAGGTGTCTGTGTACAGCAGCCAGGCAACCTACTGTTTATCAAGTGGCTACACCACAAACTGACGGCTGTACTAGTTACTGGCGGCTGACTGCCTCTTCCATACAAGCTGTGTTTCCTCTTCATACAGCCAACTGTGTGCTTCACCTCTAGCAGGTTATACTCTGTAGCGTGGCGGTTTCTCTTCAAAGTGGTGGTTATTTCTCTATTTTCCTCCTCCACAAGAAGGTGGCTGTGTTCTATACAGCAGGTGTGGCTAATCTCCTTGGTAGGCAATCATGCCTCCTTTCCATAGGCGGCGTCTTCCTTCTTCAAGAGGTTACATCTGGTGTCTCTCTCAAGTAGCTACCGATATCTCGGGTATTGGTCCTCCATCTGCCATCCAGAAGTAAGTGAATTTTCAGATTTAAGTAAAGTATTTTGTTATAAATCTGATAAGGGACTCTCTGCACGGCAACACCCGTTCGGTGCCGGGTAGTCCAAGCTCTATTGGAGAACCTCGGTCCAAAGGTGCTGAGATCGGGAGAGCCAAGCGTTAGTACGAGAGCGCCTGTTTGTGCGTGGTCTCGGAATACCAAGGAGGCGCTCTCTGCAGAGTCCAGTGAAAGCATAGGACGGTAGAGACTGGACCACGTTAGCGGTCGTTCTGCTTCGAGCATCTACTTCGAACGTCGACTTCAAGCCTATTTTTTTGGTACTATATTCATATGTACATGGACATCATCTAGTTCTTGGAACCCATGGAGCATTGTATTTGTTAAAGTTGTGCTATTACACATGTGGGTGTCCAATGGAGTCTTCCCACTTCACGGGATCGGTTTCATTGGTATCAGAGCACGGTTGTTTCCCTCTTCCTAGTGGGGAAATGAACCGGTGTACTGGACACCCCGCTTTTAGCACACTTAAACACAATGGACAGCCAAGGCAACCCTTTGGAAGTGCCTAATTCGAGGAGTCCATCTAGTGCCTCTCGTGGCTCTGATGCTCTGCGAGGAAGGCACAAGCCCCTTGAAAGGGTTAATGATAGTGAATCAAAGGGTCAACTGTCTCCAGGAAAGACAGTCATGCTTGAACAAGAGCATGATGCAATGAGGGCTGAAATGGAACATATGAGAAAACTTTTGTAGGCACAAGAGCAAGAGTTAAAATTTTTGCATGAAGATCCCCATGTGCAAAGTGCCATTGAAGCTAGGAAGGCTGATGCAATGGTAGATGTAACTTTTGAGTCCATGGCACGGGAAGTGGGCAAGAAGCCAAGGGAGTTGGCACTTGCCTACCTCCTCCGCAAAGGTGATATCAAAGAGGGGGACGACGGAGAGCTGAAATTCAGAAATCCACCTCGTTTGAAGCATGGAGATCCCGCATCTCAAAGGCTGAAATCTTTTATGCAAAAGGAAGAGGTGACAGTCACCTCTCAACATGCATCTTCTCCACAAGGCACAAAGCCTGACAGATATATGTATGCTAGTGCTCATGGAGGGCATGAAAGTCACATGCATTCAAGACATGTATCTCTTGGTAAGGGTGACAGGTCTGCTGCCAGAAAGAGGAAGTTTCGCTCTGGACTGCAACCAGCATATCGTTCGGGCATTGAATTGCACCCGAAACATACTTTGCAACACAGCTCACAGCTTCTGCTCTTGCTATTGAGCAATTGGTGCTCAAGATTAAACAGGATCAAGGAGGTTCAAAGGGGAAAGACAAGGCTGTCCCAAATCTGCACCAAATCTGTAAAAGGGTGGACAGCCACCTAAAAAGAACTTTTGAGAGACCTACAAGGGTGGTAAAGCTGAAAATAACACATCTAAAGATCAGGGCCCAAGGAAGAACAAATTCGGCTTAACCCCGGAGCAAAGAGAGCAATATGCCAAGGATGGAAAATATTTTTCTTGTAGTAGCAAAGACCACATGTTTCGACAATGCCCATATCGCAAACCAAAGCACGAGGACAAGCAAACCAAGGCTACTGTACATGCAGTTCCTGATGTGCAAGAAGGAAATACAAGTCATGATGCAAAAGAGCGAATGGTTTGCAAGGCTTGGGGGCAAATCAAGGATCAGCCCGCCTTATTCATGTTTGATGACTGTGCAACCGATAACTTCATCTCTATGCAGACAGCAGCTGCATTGGGTATTGAGGTTGAGAACATGGGACCTCAGATTGAAGCCGAAGCTGCATTTATTGGTAAAGAGGTGCAGGTTACCCCTTTGATAGGGAAGTTGCGCATCCATATCCAGGGCTACCTTGATAATGAACATTTCCTAGTTGCTCCACTAAATGGATGTGATGTATTGTTGGGCAAGCCGTGGCACCATAGGCTTGAGCCCCGCCAAAGACTACAAGTCCAATATGATTTCTTTTATGCATAAAGGCCGCATGCATTTTATTGATGCTGGCAAAGAAGGGGATTCTATCCCACTTGTATCACACATCCAAATTAATAAAGCAATGAAAAAGAGTCTTTCTACGTACTTGCTACGTTTAATCGTATGATTGGATAGGATATTCCGACCCCATCGTAAATTCATAGGAGTATTCTTTGATGATATCTTGGTTTTCTCCAAGAATGAGCAGGAACACAAATTTAAACTCATTTGGTCACAGTGTTCGAAGAGTTGCGGAGGCATAAACTTTTCATTAATGCCAAGAAAAGTGATTTTTTCCTTTCAGAGATTCATTATCTGGGTCATATTGTATCCAAAGATGGCGTAACAATGGATCCTGCAAAGATAGAGGCCATTCGAAATTGGCCCGAATTGCAAAACGTACATCAAGTACGTAGTTTTTTGGGATTATGTTCGTATTATAGGCGTTACATACAGCTGATTTTGGAGGTTCCACTCGCGTGGGGTTGTAGAACGCATGCGTTCTAATTATTTTAAGTATCCACGTGACTAGTATGTGATAACTGTGCATGTAGTTATACCTATTGCAAATTGCAGTCCTGAGACAGCAGATTTGAGAGGCTTGCCAAATCTACAAACAGCTCTTCCACAACTTCTGGGGAGAGTAGACGTGGATTCCCAATCAATCAAGACATCATCAAATATATCGGGGAAGTACATAAACACTCTTTCTATTATTTTGCTTTAAATTCTTTTGAGATTAAATAAATATATCGTTAAGCATATATATGACAGAATCTGAGTTGAGGTATGGAACGCTTAACGATTGAGTTTGTAAATTATAAATGATCGCCATAGTTTGAAGACTCATAGAATAAACACTTTTGGAGATAAAGACTTAGAAAATAGAATATTCTACTAGTTTATGACTAGATTCTAGGTAAAGCCTTCATTAGGGGACTGTTTTGCGAAGCATTTATCTATCAAGATTGACTACCTTGTGTATATAGACCAAATGGACTAATATGTAAGAATAGTTATGACTTAGATATAGCAACTAGAGATAATCTTACTAGTTAGAACGTAATAATTGAAAGACTAAGAGAAGTTAATGTCTATTTGAATTAAGAGTTTATTTCTATACTTGAGGTTGATTTTGATTAAATTTGAATATGCTTGTCTTGAAAGGCTGTGGATTAGAGATCTGTGTAAGATGATAAGAATGACTTGTGAGATTGCTTTGTTTTGAAATAAATGATTGATATGCATGTGTATGATGCGACTCGATGTGAGATTTTGAGATTCGGGCCGACCGTCCTTAGACAGGGAACGCCAAACAGAGAATGAGATTTATGCCCTTTGGGAGCCATGTGATAGAACCCTGAGAGGACGAGATTCAGAAAGAGGCATACCCAGGATAGCCGCCTCGATGTCCAGTGTGGAGGTTGGGTGGACGGGCATTGGAGAAAGCCGTAGATTGGCTAGATTTTGGTCATTATGACTAACCATGTTGTCAAGCATGGTGATGATGATAGAATCTTGAGATAGACACATACATTGTGATTGATTGTGATGCTATGATGTAATTAATAGAGATTTATATCATAGAGATTTATACATTGTGAATGTATGTTTAAGATTACATGATTCTTTGCTTATGTGATAAGAACCTTGGATATGGCATGCATGCTTGTTAGCTATTTGAGAAGGTTGATTTGATTGTATTGCTATGTAGAAATAGCATGATTAAGTGAGTTTAATATTTTCTTAGATTAAGTTGTACGATTAAGATATGGTTAGGTTTAGGACTGTCACAGTTGGTATCAGAGCATAGGTTGGGCAGTCTGCACTTAATTAGGGATGTTACAGGTCTTGGGTGATTGATATTATTTAAAAAATATATATGTGATACAGCTAGAAGTTTATTTTCTTTAAAAAAGCTTAAAGTTGTAATTTTGTTGTATGGTCACAAAATGGCTCACAAATCTATTTTATGATGAGAAAGGAAATTTTATGCAGAATAAGAGATTGTAGATGGGTCACATATTTGTTCCCAAAGATGATAGAAAAGATGCGGCGTGATTCTCGTTGTGTACAAAAGGTTCATGAACTAATGAGTGCAAAAACAAGCCAGCATCACGTGAGGTGCGTGAGAGATTGACTACAGAGATCAGACAACATGGCAAAATGTATAGGAGAATATATGTGGATTTTCAAGTTATGACAACGCTCGTGGAGATTGAAGATAGTATTTCAAGTGTTGAATAACTCAAGTGAGCACGCATAATTTTCAATCACCCCACATGGTAAAATAGTAAAAAATAACTGAATTTTACCAAAAGAATCTTATGGTAGAGCTTGCTTCGAGAAAGCAACATACATGTAAGGAGTATGTCAAGAATATGTCTTTTGTTTATAGGTAACCTCAAGTCAAAAGATGATTTCCATGTGTTTTCTTTGGGAAGATATGATGCCATATTAGGGATAGATTGGTTAGTGCCTAGAAAGACCAAGATATTGTGTCATTAGAAACGGGTTTGCATGATTGGAGATGATAGTAAAGATTATTACTTACAGGGTCAAAGATGTGATGTAGAATTTAGAATGATGTTTGCTTTCAACAAAGCAAGAAAAGGATTTCATGTAGTATAATATTTGTTTATTAAATAGTAAGTTATCATTGTGAAGTTAATAAGTGTAGGTTGGAAAATCTATATCTATTGTAGAGATTTCAAGTTAATCAATAGAAAGATTATGTATCCACATTTGTTCGTAAAGTTTGAAAAGTGTTTCGCTTTCTAAGCTCCCTAATTGAAGAAAGGATAGAGGATCTCCCTCTTGCTGAAGAAATTTGACTAAGTCTAAAGCTGCAAGCAAAGTGAAAATAAGATTTTGCAACTTGATTAATCACCTTGTTTTTTAAGACAGTATAACAAAAATATTTTTCATCAGATTTATTATTGTTTATTAAGTTGTGATTCCAAGAAGGCTTGTTTGTGTGACATAGATAGTGATTGATTTACAAGATCAAGATACCTTGTGTAATGCCTCAAGATCTATCTAGTTTCTTATTTGGAGTTGAATTTTATGGAATTAAGATGAGTTGAGGAGACCGGCTAAACTCTAGCATATACATGACTAGCTTAACATATAAAATCATTTATCCAAGATAAGATGTATCGAAGATATGAATGAAAGAGAGCACAATACTAAGAGAAAATAATGTTATAATATTGAGAGTCTAATAGATGCAGTGATTATTGAGTATGCTGATTTCATCCAAGCGATAGGTAAGAAATGAAGAATCAAGTTAAGAGCTTTTATATCAAGTCAAGATCTTAGACAAGCAAGTCGTTTTGTTCCAAGGCTACTTGAAGAAATCTCAAGACGAAGACATATGGATATTTATAGTTTTCTTAAAAGTCAAAAGCATACGACTTTTCAAGTACTTTATCAAGAATAATAGCTGAGTAACAAAAACTATTTCTCAAGGTCTAATGATTGACTAAGATGCTTTTATCGTCGAGGACGACGATTTCTTAACGGGGAGAGAATGTAACATACCTCCGAGATTAACCAAGTTATGATTAAAGATAATTCTAAGTTTTTGATGCTACATATTTCCATAATGAATTCAAGTTTTCAAGGGTTTTTCAGTAGTAAAGATTCTAAGTGTTAAAATTAAGTGAAAAAATCAAGATTGAGTTTTCAATTAGTTAGTATACTCAAAGGAAGCCTTTAAGTGTGTAGATGGACATGCAAATCTAAATTTGATACAAAAGTAAAACATGCTTGTTTTTTAGAGTTGACTTTCACATACATATGATTTTGGTGATTCTGCCCACGATGGGTTGTAGGCTGCATTGTAGGCTGCATGTGTTCTGGTAATTTTAAGTACCCACGACTAGTATCTGATAACTGTGCGCGAAGTTATACCTATTGCAGATTGTAGTCCTGACAGCACATCTGAGAGGCTTGCCAAAACTACAAACAGCTCTTCCACAACTTCTGGAGAGTAGACATGGATTCCCAATCAATCAAGACATCAGAAAATATATCAGAGAAGTACACAAACGCTCTTTCTATTAAATATTTTGCTTTAAATTCTTTTGAGATTAAATAAATATATCGTTAAGCATATATATGAGAGAATCTGAGTTGAGGTATGGATGCTTAACGGTTGAATTTGTTAATTATAAATGGTCGCCTTAGTTTGAAGACTCATAGAATAAACACTTTTGGAGATAAAGAATTAGAAAATAGAATATTTTACTAGTTTATGACTAGATTCTAGGTAAAACCTTCATGAGGGGCTATTTTGCAAAGGGTTTATCTATGTGTGTGTTTAGAATCAGATTTTGACATAAAGACAAATGTTTTAGACAACATGAAACTCTAGAAGAGTGTAGGAGACGCTAGAAAGGAAATATCTTTTCATTTTTTAGTTATTCGAGTGCAAAGTGAGGCGCTTGACTATTTTTGGCAGTTTTATGCTGAAAACAAAATTTTGGCTATTTTGAATGCTCTCAAAGAGACCTTAGAACTCATTTTTAGAGAACCATCACTAAGACATGCTTTATAGAGAATTAGAAGTCCTAAAACTCTGTATTTTGACTTTTTTCTAATTCTGCATAGATTGGAAGATATTACTCTCCCAAAGAGACCAGTTGTTAAACTTTGCCTTGGAAATTGCTATCAAGATTGACTACCTTGTCTATATAGACCAAATGGACTAATACATTATGACTTAGATATAGCAACTAGAGATAATCTTACTAGTTAGAACATTACAATTCAAAGAGTAAGAGAAGTTAAGGACTATTTGAATTAAAAGTTTATTTTTATACTTGAGGTTGATTTTGATTAAATTTGAATATGCTTGTCTTGAAAGGTTGTAGATTAGAGATCTGTGTAAGATGATAAGAATGACTTGTGATTGCTATGTTTTAAATTGAATGATTGATATGCATTTGTATGAATGATTTATATGCATGTGTATGATGATACTCAATGTGAGATTTTAAGATTGGGGCCCAGCTGTCCTTAGACAAGGAACGTTGGACACAGAACGAGATTTATGTCCTTTGGGAGCCATGTGGTAGAACCCAGAGAGGACGAGATTTATAAAGAGACATACTCAGGATAACGGCGATGTCCAGTGTGGAGGTTGGGTGGACGGGCATCGGAGAAAGCCATAGATTGGCTGGATTTTGGTCATTATGACTATCCATGTTGTCGAGCATGGTGATGATGATAGAATCTTGAGATAGACACATACATTGTGATTGATTGTGATGCTATGATGAAATTGATAGAGATTTATATCATGTGAATGTTTGTTTGAGATTACGTGATTCTTTGCTTATGTGATAAGAACCTTTGATATGGCATGTATGCTTGTTTGCTATTTGAGAAGGTTGATTTGATTGTATTGCTATGTAGAAATAGCAGGACTAAGTGAGTTTAATGTTTAATTAGATTAAGTTGTACGATTAAGATATGGTTCAGCATCGTCACAAAGATACATGTGAGTACCATTATTTGGGATGGTATTCTAGACATTTGGTTAACATGGTACACAACTCCCCATTGAACCTTTCAACTAGCCCATTACATTATGGATAATAAGGGGTGTGTAATTTGCAATTTTTGCATAAGCTCTTCTAGAATCTGGCCTTTGAAACTAGGTCCTTGATACAACTCCAAGGGCATACCAAATCTTGCAGAGATATCCTCAAAGAAACACCTAGACAATTCCTTAGCAATAATGTTTTTTACACATCTAGCCTCAGCCCATAGCCTCAGCCCACCTGGTTAAGTAATCCACTCCAATTAAGATGTAGCTCCTACCCCTGGCAGTTGTGGGTAGAGGACCAATTGCATCTAAACCCCATTTCTCAAAAGCTCCATATGAAATAATGGTTCTCCTAAACTTATGGTGAAACACTCTCCTTCCTTATTTTTGGCATGGCTAGTAGCATCTGCGCCAATGGTGGACATCCTACCTCAAACTAGGCCACACATAACCTGCAGTAATAAGCATCTTTCTCAGACTAAACTTTATGGAAAAGCTCCCTTCACAAACCCCTCCATGACATGAAGCCATTATGGCAAAGATCTCTTCTCTAGTTGGTACCCTTCTTAGAACCAAATCCTTGCCATTCATGTAGTAAGGGAAATATGGACTCAAAATGGGCCCTTTAAGGATTCCTACATGTTCTCTCTCTACAAAAATGGTCTCATGTTGAAATTCTTACAAATCAACTCAAAAGTGAGTGGAGTTTGGACATTTGAAATCCACTCTTTGAGACCTTTTGAATGATACATATCATGATGGGAAATTTTTCATATTCAAGAGGTCCCTAAATTTGGTGGTTATGTGACACGTTTATTATTATCACCAAATTTGGGGACGTCTTGAATGTGCAAATTTGTTCATCATGCTATATATCATTGGAAAGGTCTAGAAGAGCAGATTCTAAATGTCAAAACTTCGCTCACTTCTAAGTTGATTTGTAAAAATTTCACCATGAGCACATCTTTTTGCAGAGAGAATGTGTAGGAATCCTTGAAGGTCCCATTTTGAGTCCAAATTTCCTCTAATGTACAATTGATCATTAACAATACTGTACTGCTGAGCCCTCCTTATGAAACCAAATTTCTATTTTCTGGATAAACTTGAAGGTACCATACCTGTGTGCAAAACTCTTCCACTTCAAGTAAACTCTCCCTTCCAACATAACTAGGGTAGGTTACATTTATGGCATATGCATCCAAATCCTTTCCTAACCCCCCTCTTTTAAGAGAATAAGAGATTGTAGATTGGTCACATGTTTGTTTTCCCAGAGATGACAGAAAAGGTGCGGTGTGATTTCCGTTGTGTACAAAAGGTTCATGAACTAATGAGTGCAAAAACAAGCCAGCATCACGTGAGGTGCGTGAGAGATTAACTACAAGAGATCATAAAACAAGGCAAAATGTACAAGAGAATATATGTGGATTTTCAAGTAATGACAACACTCGTTGAGATTGAAGATAGTATATCTATAAGAAATGGGAGAACATTATATACCCATGAGCATAACAATGTCTACTAGACTATTTCTCTTGGCTACCTTGTATTTTATTATATCTTTAGGAAATGGGAGAACATTGCATTCCCATGGGCATAACAATGTCTAGTAGACCATTTCCCTTGGCCACCTTATATAGCCATGCTTTATTTTATTTTTGAGGAAGCAATGCTTGGAAGAATGTTATGAAAAAAGAGAAGAGAAGAATTAGCCAGTACACACTTTCTTCAGAGAGCATCTCTCCATAGCTATGGATGGGCATTGAACGGCAGTAGCTCATTGGATTGTAAGTGCACGCTCCTCCTTTTCTTATGCAATCGTCTGCACTTGAGAATGCATGTCCTACAGTACTTGAGAATGTCCTGTTGATTCGGCGCAAGCAAAGGTGATCACCACCCACGTAACTATCCCAAGCATCTTATAAGCTTTACTACCCATGTCTTGTGAATTGGTGGATGTGTGTGAGCACGCGCATGTATGTGACTATGTGGGAAGGAAGAAGGCCGTGTAGCTTCAAATAAAAGTTGATTACTTCAAATGTGCAATTTGGTGCTGCCACTAACAAGTTTCATATGTTATTTTGTAAGTGTTTGTAAATTTTTTTGTTTGGTTAATTGATTATGGCATTTCTTTTTTTTTTTTATTGTACCACTAACAAGTTCATATGTAGAATTATATTGTAATTGCTAAGTGTTTGCAAAAACATAATTCTTTTGTTATGATCGTGTTATCACCTTTAAATAATATAATATATATAAGAAATAGTTGAATGGTCCCTCCAATAGGCAAAAGATGTTCCCATGTAGTCTATTAGAAGATATGTGAATGCTTGTAAACTTCTAGTTGCTTCGTTTGTTTGATATGTGTCAATGTTAAAGTCTTCAAAAATGATGAGTTGAGTTAATATTTTTTCTTGAAAATTTTCAATAAGTACATTTATATTGGGTATGAGTTTGTCATACATGGCCCGAACACTTAGTGATGCCATGATGTTGTAGTTGTTTTGTATGTGTTTGTAAATATTTTTTTAACACCTCATGTTATGCGAGTGGACTGGGAGTTGGTATTTGATTTTTATGCCAAGTATTTGGATTTTGTATTTTGATCTTTTTTGTAGTGATAGCTCTACCAACCTTTAAGATAGGTTGGGAGTTTTGTATTTTCCCAAGGGGGTGTCAAGTACACGCTAAGCATTAAACAATAAAAAATCTAAAGCATAAAAAAAGGAGTTTTATATTTTCTTGAGTGAATATCAAGTATATTATAAATAAAGCACTATCTAAATCCTAAATCCTAAAGCATTCAGCACAAAACTGTAAAACATAAAAGAACAAAATCTGAAGTAACCAATGACAATCACATACATCCGATAATCTTAATAAGTATCCGCCAACATGTAAATTGAAAATACACAATTAACATGAATGTAAGAATATTTAAAACTTAAAATAATTTGAAGGAAGGAAAGATAAAACTTGGTAGTATTCATCACATATAGAAAATGTTAAAACCCAAAAAAAACACACTACATGGGTATGGCATACTTCCCAAAAAGATAATACAATATAAGACTACTGTAGAAGTCTACACTGCATGAATAAAACATAAACAACAACATCTAAAGTAACAAAATGATAATATACATACAACATGCTAAAACCCCAAACAACAAAATCTAAAGTAAAAATTCACAAGAATATACATCCAACAATCTCAAGTAGCCACTAGTTCATGTAACGTGTAAATACACAAATAACATAAATGTGAAAATTCTTAAAACTTAAAAGGCATTAAAGGAAACAAATATAAAACTAGGTAGCATGCACCACATAGAAAACATGCTAAAATCCCCTCGGGGGGTTATCTATAAGTAAACCCTCTGTATCACGTGCGTTCAAGGCCTATTTTAAAAATCCCTTATCTATAACTTTTTCATGAATAAAATATATGCCTTTTCTATTTAACTTATGAAAATCTCCTTTAAATGGTACCCTTTTGTATGTAAAAAATGTGTAAAAAAGGGATTTTAAAAATCCCTTCTGTTAAACCCACGTTCTACGCTTACATATTTATGAGAGTGACCCCCGGAGAAAATCTCAAAAAACTACACTAGATGCTCAATATAGCATACTTCCCAAAAACAAAACAACATAAGTATATATAGAACATGCGTATAGCATACTTCCCAAAAATAATATAAGCACATATAGAACATGGTAGCATTCAACAGATATAGGACATGACAACATTCAGTACATATAGCACATGCATCATTCAACACATACAGAACATGCTAAAACCTCAACAAACTACACTAGATCTGTATATCATACTTCCCAAAAATTAAAAACAATATATGCCTACGCTCCATGATTATACTACTACCCTAGAAGCCTTCAAATTTTTGCAAAAGAAAGCCTACACTATATGAATACACCATGCTAATAACTGCTCCAAACATTTTATATAAAATATATAACCCCAAACAATTCCACTTCATCATTGTATTTAAGAGACAAAAGAGATTAAGGATATTTTTTTCACTAGAGAATTACTTTGTTTGGAGCACAAAGTGAGCATATGAATCGCTAATTTTGTGGGCGGGCACCCAAGTGATTGCAGTAATTCCATAGCACAAGAGATTTCTAGGTATGGTCTTGCATTGGCATGCCTTTAGCTCTGTATCTTCTTTTTCTCCCTCCTACTACAAGAGGGTTCCCATTGGCATTAGAGTAGTATAGAGTGAAACTCCTCAATTTAATCGATTTTTATGCCCAAAAATTACTCTGTTCTATTCGCTACTAAAAAAACATTGTAAATGTATATTTTTTAAACACTAGTAGTACAATGAATTTATAGGTCACATGTATATTTCCTCCCTTCTCCATAGAGTAGAAATTGTTTTTGTTATCGAGGTCTTTCCGAAAGCAAAGGATATACAAGCAAATTTTTTGATAAGCTACATGACCTCAAAAGGATTTTACTATCTAATTCAGAAGTCCACATCTATTAAGTAGCTTCATTATTAACTTGATCTCTAAAATTCTCACTCCTTTTACATTTGATTAGCCGTCTATTTTTCTTTACAAATCCCTCGAATCAAAAGAGATATTTTGGTTCAAATAAATTTTCAAAACAAAATTTTCTCTCTCTTTTACTATGGGGCATTTGACGGTCCTACAGATGCCTCTAACAAGTTTGAGAATTTCTTTTTTTCCTTCCATTCTTTTTTTGGATTGTCCAACGTTTTTCCAAAATGCATTTTTGATGTTTTGACACAACACAAATTTACTTTTTTCAGATCACTCCAGTGCTACAAGCATTGCCTCCCATAGTTAAGGAAGCATGAATGGTGAGATTATGGTTTAATATGTCACCAGTGGAGATGACAAGTTGTGAAGGAATGTATGGTAATAAGGTGAATGTGCTGATGATTGCATTCAAACAAGAGATGGTGAATCCAAATGCAAAGGAAGAAGTTGAGAAGATGCAAGCGCTCCTCCATCAATGTAAAGAGAATATGAAGAGTGCCTAAGTAAGGATGAAACAATATGAGGATGCTTGTTATATTCCTTATCAAGTGGTGAGAAGAAGGGTTGGTGAATTAGCCTATCAGCTACTACTTCCACCTACTACAAGAACTCATGATGTCTTTGATATTTTAAATTTGAAGTTGTATGTGAGACAAGAGGTGAAAGTCCATGAGGAAATACCTCCCATGAATGAGGAGGGTGTCATTGAGTATGAATTGAGTATGTACATATAAGGTGTTGGGTACAAGGGAGAAGGTCCTTCAAAAGCATACCATGGCTGAATATCTCATCAAACCGAGGGGACTACCAGACGAAGAAGCTTCATGCTAGCCAGATTCTATATTTGAGGGTCATGATGAGGTTTTGAGAAGCATGGCATAAGGTCTGGGAAGAAAAAATGTGAGGTTAATGCTTGTTGAAATTTTCGGATATTGACAATTTTGGAGGCCTCATTATGAACATTTATACATGTACATGATTGGGAATTTTATATGAGACATATAACCACATGGTACATATTTGGAGGGCTTTCTTTGGTGGCTATTTGTGAAGCATTGGGTCCAAAGAGGATGGATTACTCTCTTGGACATAGTAATCCATACGGGATGGATTACTCTCTTGGACATATTTGGACTCATTGGCTCCATAGAGGATGTATTATTCTCTTGGACAGATTTGGACACTCATTGAGATCTACTCATCATTGGATGGTTTTTAAGTTTCATATGTTTCACATTACTTCTACCATATAGATAATTTCAAGGAAGAAACTTATTTGTATGGAAATGGTTTGTAACGTGGTGACTGTGGGCATGAGTCTTGTACATATAAATTAATGTTTGGGACAAAGGCCAAGGGGAATAACAGTAATGAGCCAATGGGAATGGTCATGTGTGAAGGCTAAGGAGGATTATAGTGTGAAATGGGAGCTAGGTATAAAGGACAATGGACCAAACCCCTATAATTAACTTTTGTAGAATCATAATCATACTTTGAAAGCTACTTTCCCAACCGTCTATGGTGGTAGTCCCTTTTAGTGCCATTGGTACTCCATCATGAGTGCAAATCTCTTCTTTCTCTCCAGCCTCTCTTGAAAAATGTTCATGTTACAACCTCGTGATATGAGACATAGTTTTATATTGCTTTGGTAAGCACACACACAATTTTATATTTCCATGTTAAGAGTTTAATTAAGCACATGACAAAGATGAGGTGGTGCACTGCCATGAGTCATGTGAGAAAGAAACTTTTTGATTACATTATTTTGATATGATTGGATTGAAACTTTTTGACTACATTTGATTGATGAGATTGCATTGAAACAAAAGAATTGAGACATGACCCCCCATACTAGCCTGCTGCTAATGGATATAGAGTTACACACACCCTTTCCTTGGTTTAATATAATTCTCTTGGAGAAGAAAAAAGAGATGCAAACATGGACACACATGGAGCTCGTGTTATCTTTAAGATCGAGTATGAGAAATCAAGACTTAAGACAATAACGTGTTGCATAATACAAACAAAGAGTTAATCCAAGAGAGAGAGCGGGGGGGAGGGAGGAAGAGAGAGAGAGGGGGGGAGAGAGAGATTAGATGAGAGTATCTCTATAAGAAATGGGAGAACATTATATACCCATAGCATTTTTTTGGAGCTTTATTTTTTTGTGGGGTGTGAGCTTTTACACAAACTTGTGATGTAAAGCTTTTAGCTTAAATCTTTAAAGCTTTTATAAAAGCTTTAGAGTTAAGCTTAAAACAAAGCGCTTAATCAGGCACAATGCTTAGCAAACAATGCAAAAAGAAGCAAAGTGGCCACTGTGAACCGGTTTAAGGCGAGGAGAGGAGGCTGGTGGGCCATGGCAAAAAAACTTTAAGGAGAAAGAAGAATTAGAAAGGTTTTTATAGCCTTATTCTCTTTACCCTTTAGATCTTTGATGATGTCCTCTCTTTATCCAAGCACTTGTACCCTTGGGTAAACCTTGATTTTTAATTTTTTCTTTAAAAATCCTTCTCCTTGAGTGGTCCCCAAAGCTCTGATACCACTTTCATGACCTTAAGACACTTGGAGAAGGAAACTCTAATTTCTCAATAGAAAAAGTAGATCATAATATATACTTGGACAAATTAAAAGCATAAACCTTTATAAACCAAATAAAATAAATAAGAGAGAGTTGGAGAATATAGTAGAGATTAGTCTCGACACAAGAGAGGGTTCAATCTCCCCTGGGTAGATTATGGCCCTTGTACCACTCTCCCATATATATATGTATTAGAAAAAGCACTTGTTCTCCAAAAAGATAATTCCCAAAAAAAACACAAGTGCTTTTGATTTTATGAGCATGCAAGCTCTACAGAAATATGGAAAGCATTAATATGAAGTCTTGGGCCTACCAAGAGTATAAAATACTACTTGGTATATACAAATGTATAAGGCCTTAGCCTTACAAAAATATTGATGCCTAAATATAAAACCATAAAAGGTTTTCACATGTCTTCCAAAATATCCCATAGTGCTCCAACACATGTTTTACTGCTATTGATACATAATCAGCTACTCATTCTTCACCTACATCCAAAATAATATTTGTCAATTAACACACCTAATTAAACACATTAATCCTCACCATATCATTCCAGTGCGGCACACATCTTGATTAAACACATTAATCCTCGTAAATGATATCAATAAAAGACGCATCTAAGCTAAAATATACCAAACAAAACAATATAAACATGAAAGAAAGCAAAAGACCCACTCATGACATGGAGTAAATAACATGGGTGTAGTAACCAACTTCATCTCTAAAGGAGGAGAACACCATAGAAGCTTGGGCGGCATAGGAGCTCCAAGAAAGGTAAAGTCAAAATGATCAAGAGGTTGTGCAATGCCCATGAGCCCTATGTGTCATATAGCCCAAGGTCCCTAAAAGTACACATGTAAATGACTCTAAGAGCAAATGCCTAGGCCCCATCCCCCATGTGCATGTGCAACCAAATCTACTTCATTACAAACCATCACCTCCTATAATGATTTCATCCTTGAAATCGAAGGGTGGTCATGCACAAAACATATACAAAATCCAAAAATGTGCTCATGTCCTAGGTGTATCCGCGATCGAAGTCATGTCCACGACGCACTCCGGGATCAAATGGAAAGGATAGGAGGATGTTGTCGATGGTGAGGCTAATGATGATGATGCCTGGATCGAATGGAAAGTCAAGCCATGCGTGACCCATGACCATATCAATCATGCCTCCTCCTAGATCAAATGGATGGTGTAATGTAGATACATCCAATGTCCCCCTGGATAAAAAGGATAATGAACCCATGCATAGAATCTTGTGGGTACATGAGAGTCCGTATAGAATCACCCACTCGGATCATATGTGAATACATCATGTCCAAAAGTGAATGCCTGATCGACTATGCTTGTCTCAATGTATGGGCATCCATGATCATTAAAAGAGAATGCCTCATACTGCATAACATGCTCCATCAAATGTACATCCATGTCCTCACTGCATCCATCACCGTACATAGGTCCATAGGCATGATCCGCATCACAAGTGACTACCTGAGCATGATCCATATGTACCAAGGCATAATCCTCATCACTGTCTGCATAACCCTCCTAGAGTTCACAATCATAGACTCTCCACTCATCTCTCAAAAAAGGATCCTAGATTGGGTTCCCATAGAACCTCCATGTAGTACCCAATAGCTGCTCAATACTAAATGCATGAGTAGCGTCATCACATCGATGTCATCCACATGCTCACTAGAATCATAGCACTCATCCTTGCATGTGTACACACACTACCATCATCCACATAACATAGATGCTCTTCTAATCACACTAGTAATGATAGTACATGAGTCATAAACACCTCCATGAGCATCATCATCATGATGCCTAATGTCACCCCATGACCAATAATGCACATGTCTCCACCATGTGTCTAATCCTCATAGCATCATATCATAAGCTGAAAATGTATCAATCAAAATACTTATGAAGGTAACTCTAGCATTTCCATTTTCAACTTATGTACACCCATTGACTGTGAGACGGTCCCAAATCTAGCCATATCTTAATCGTATAACTTAATCTAAGCAAGCATTGAAACTCACTTAATCGTGCTATTTCTACATAGTAATATAATCAAATCAAACCTCTCAAATAGCAAAATAAGCATGCTTACCATACCCAAGATTATTATCACATAAACAAAGAATTGTAGAATCTAAAATAAACATTCACATGATACAAATCTCCAATTAAAACATAGCATCTCAATCAAACACCATGTATAGGTCTATCTCAAATATTCTATCGTCATCACCATGCTCGACAACATGGTTAGTTATAATGACCAAAATCCACCCAATCTAGGGCTTTCTCCAATGCCCGTCCACCCAACCTCCACATTGGACATCGTAGCTATCCTGGGTATGCTCCTTTTTTAATCTTGTCCTCTCTGGATTCTACCACATGTGGCTCCGAGAGGGCATAAACCACGTTCTCTATCTGACGTTTCCTATCTAAGGGCGGCTAGCCCGAATCTCAAAATATCATGTCGAGTCTCATCATACACATGCATATCAATCATTAATTTCAAAACAAAGCAATCAAAAGTCTTACTTATCATCTTACACCGATCTCTAGTCCACAAGCTTTCAAGACAAGCATATTCAAATCAATCAAAATAAACCTCAAGTATAAAAACAAGCTTTAATTCAAATCAATCAAAATAAACCTCAAGTATAAAAACAAGCTTTAATTCAAACAATCATTAACTTCTCTTAGTCTTTTAATTCTTTTAAATCATACATGAATCTATTTTTTTAACGTAATTAATTATCACGTTCTAACTAGTAAGATTATCTCTAGTGCTATATCTAAGTCATAATGTAAGGCTTCTGCTCAATAATTACAATACAATTCAAGAAAATAGAACTTTGCATAAATTTTTGAGGCAGAAAGAGAACAATTCTTTATATAATCAAGAAATCATACAACAATATGATTTGACGCACTCTTGGAGGAAAGAGCTCCAACCACGTGACCACCCCCGAGCTATCTCACTCTCACTCTCATGAAAATCTCACACCCACACTCGCACGTGGCACTCGCACTCGCACTCGCACTCGCACTCTCAGTCTTTTCTTTGATTTTCTCTATCTTTCTCTTCTTCACGTCCAAAGCCAAAAATAGCCCTTCTAGAGTTTTTGTGATACACGTGCCATATTTTTGGCAATGTCACCCTTTTTGGAAAAAGTGTGTTTGCGAAGCTTTCTTCATACGCGGTCATCATTCCCATGAGATTACGTTTCTAGCTCATCTCGAACATTCCCTTTCTTCTCATGGCACACCTCACGCCTCGGTGACCCGATGAGGATGCTCAATAGCTTATCTCGAACATTCTATCCTTCTCTTTGACATTGTATCTCTTTGTCTGAGACTAAATCTTTATTGTTGACCTCCGTTTAGGACCTGCAATGTCTTGACAGGAAAATCGTGGCACAATTTGAGCACAAAACCATTCAAAACCCACTTTGGAGTCATTAAACGAATGTGAAATAATGTGAATCACAAAGATTTCACTTCAGCAAAGTTCTTCTATGTACAAAATGTTTCGGTAGTGTTTTGGAAGAGGGAGTGTTGTAGAGTTTTGGAAGAGGGAGTGTTGTAGCATATTGGAAGAGGGAGTGTTGGGGTTCTTAATGCTGTTGTGATGAGTAGTGAAAAGGGCTGCTCAGCAGCTCAGGAGTGCTCAGCATATTGGAAGAGGGAGTGTTGGGGTTCTTAATGCTGTTGTGATGAGTAGTGAAAAAGGGCTACTCAGCAGCTCAGGAGTGCTCCTAGCATTGTTTTTTGTCGCTCAACAAGAACATTTTTAGCAGCCAAAAGACGTTGCTACACTGTAAAAAAATAAAACATTGTTCAACAGCATGTCCTGGAAAAAGTAATCCCGCTTCTTTTGCCGCCATCGCCAAAGTCCTAAAACGATGATACCTTGGGTTTTTTTATAGGTTCATATCTAATCTATCTCTTGTACCTCTCCTACCCTATCCTCCTCAAGCTCAAGCAAGGTTATATGTCTTTTCTTTTCCTTCATCTCCTATGCAAACAAGCTTTGCATGAAAGCTTTCTTGTGAGTATTTCCCTTCTCTTTCCTCTCTTTTTTAGTTTTGCTTTTCTTCTTTTTTCCCTCTCATTGAAGCTTAACCCTAACCCTAGCTTCTGCATAGAATCTCTAATAGAGAGCTTCTCTATTATGTTTTCTATGTAGAGGCTAGGGTTAGGGTTAAGCTATAATGAGAAGGTAAAAAGAAAGATTCAATAAGTTTTCTATGTTATCCAAAATCTTTCAAGATTAGGGTTTTGTATATGCTTTCTATTAGGGTTAAGATGAGGGTTACTAATACTTTCTTTTTCTTTATTTGGCTTGATTTTGTAGGTTATCCACACATACAAGCCTCATAAAGTAAGAGATCTCTCCCTTTTATGTTTCCTCTCTTGTGCTTTTACATGTTATAATGTTTGTAAGTTTTAGAATTTATTATTTTTTCTCCCCTCTATGGATAGCATATCGCTCCTCTCAAGTGGTGTCCATATGCCTTAGCCTCATGTATGATGCTAGTGCTTAAAGGTTATGTGTTAGCAATATGCATAAGACTCATACATAAGGGTAATGCATAAACCTCATGCATGAGACATGCATTACCAAATGCATGTCTCATGCATGAGGCTTATACATAAGGTTTATTCAGGAGACTTGTGCATAAAGCCTCATGTATAAATCTTGTACATTAGAGATAACCCTCTATGCATAGCCTTATACATAAGCTTATGCATGAGGCTTATGCATTATCCATACACATAACCATCATGTATAAAGGCATACACACAAAACTTATGTATGAAGCTTACGCATATGGTTAATGCATAAGCTGGGTACATAAGCTTTATGCATAAGCCGCATACATCAGGCTTATGTATTAGGCTTATCTATATGGCTAATCCATAAGCCTCATGTATACGACAGCTTATACATAAGGTTTATGCATGAGACTATGCATACTTTTATGTAGTCTAGGAATGCATAGCCTTGTGCAAGCTATGAATGCTATGCATAAGCCTTATGCATAGTATGCATAAGGCTTGTATGCATGACCCTTATATTATGAATAAGACTTATTCATTAGTCGAGTGCTACTTAAGCAAGTGGGTAGCTACCAAAATGCACCAAAAGCTCCCATTACATGCCAGGTGCTATCTAAGCATGATGCAGATAGCTACCAACATGCCTAGATAGCTACCCAATGGATATCGGGTGCTACCTAAGTATGTTAGTATGTCGGAATGGATCAAAAGCACCCAAATACATGCCGGATGCTACCTAGGCATGCTGGTAGCTTCCAATGCATGCCAATAATTGGGAGCTACCAGCATACACCAAGAGCACCCAAATACATGCCAGGTGCTACCTAAGCTAGGCATGCTGGTAGCTTCTAATGCACCTAGAGCACCCAATGCATGCTGGGTGTTATCTAGGCATGCCGGTAGCTTCCAATGCATGCCGGTAGCTACCGACATGCACCGAGAGCATCCAACGCATGCCGAATGCTACCTAGGCATGCCGGGTGCTTCTAATGCATGGTGATTACCACTGACATGCACTGGAAGCATGTAACGCATGCCCGGTGCTACAAAGGCATGTCGATGGCTTCCAATGCATGCCCGTAACTACCGACATGCATTGGGAGCACCCAAAGCGGGTGCTACCTAGGCATGCCCTAGCTACCGACATGCACCGGGAGCATCCCCAATGCATGTCGGGTGCTACCTAGGCATGCCAGGTGCTTCTAATGCATGCCCATAACTACTTACATACATTGAGAGCTCCCAATCCATACCGAGTGCTACCTAAGTATGCCGATAGTAGCTACCAACATACACTGGGAGCACCCAATGCATGTCGGCGGGTGCTACCTAAGTAAGCCAGTAGCTTCCAATTCATATCAGGTGCTATCTAGGCATACCGGTAGCTTCCAATTCATGTTAGGCTCTACCTAAGTATGCTAGTAGCTAACGGCATGCACCGAGAGCTCCCAATGCATGTTGGGTGCTACCTAGGCATGCCGATAGCTTCCAATGCATGCGGAAAAGTACCAACATGCACTCGGAGTTATAGGCATGCATCGGGAGCACCCAATGCATAGATGCTACTTCTTGAACACACAAAAGCTTCCACAATGCTCTCTACACTGCTCTCTCCCTCTCCATGCTAGAGTTAAACCCCCCTCTTCTTGTGCACAAATCTAATATATCTCCATGCATATTCTCACCTACTCTACCCAATCTTGTAGGCTAACCACCATGCAACATTTCTAACATCAATTGTTTACAATCAGTTACCAAAGGGAAACTACCCATGTAAGATCCTATGTTTTCTTAAGTTTCCTAATCATTCCCAATGTATTATTTTCTTCCCTTTAGGTTGGGGTGAGGATTTTCATGGAGCATATCCCCTTGGCCACAAAAAAACCTCTCATCTTTTGCCAAACCCCACATGGTTAGAGCATTTATGTTCAACCACTTGTTATGGAATCTTTGAAGCACTCCTCATCAAACAATACATCCAACTCCCAACAACCTTTTTCATGCTTGTTTGCAACAACAAATTCATCTATTTTCTCTGAATCTTTTTGGACTGTCATGACTCTGCATCAATATGGCTTTAATCTGTAGCCATTTACTATTTTTGAATGAAGTTGATCGTCTAGATCTGCCACCTAGTAAGTTCCAATCTTATAAATGTGCATAACTTTGAAAGGACCTTCCCATTTGAATTGAAATTTTGTTGGTAAAGTGTTATCCAATTTTCTTTTATACCTAAGCACCATATCCCCCTTCTTAATGCCTTTATCCTTCACTGTCTCATTGAACAGTTCATCCCTCTTATTGCTCACCTAAGTGTTATCCAATTTTCTTTTATACCTAAGCACCATATCCCCCTCCTTAATGCCTTTATCCTTCACTGTCTCATTGAACATCTCATCCCTCTTATTGCTCACCTAAATGTAGTGGTCTAGAGCTTCTTCCCTAGACAGCTTGGACAGCTCCTGAAGATCCAACAGCCTCTCTTTATATTCATCTATGTCTTTCTCTTAATGTTTTAACACAACGTGCAAACTGAGGATTTCCACTTCAATGGGCATTAGGGCTTCCTTCCCAAAAACTAGGTGGTATGTGAAAATTTTGTAGCTGTTCAGCGTAGTTATCGTGTAGGCCCACAGAGCTAAAGATACATGTAAGTGCCATTATTTGGGATGGTATTCTAGACATGGTACACAACTCCCCATTGAACCTTTCAACTAGCCCATTACATTGTGGATAATAAGGGGTGTGTAATTTGCAATTTATACATAAGCTCTTCTACAATCTGGCCTTTGAAACTAGGTCCTTGATTTGTCAACAACTCCAAGGGCATACCAAATCTTGCAGAGATATCCTCAAAGAGAAACCTAGACACTTCCTTAGTAGTAATGTTTTTTACACATCTAGCCTCAGCCCACTTGGTTAGGTAATCCACTCCAGTTAAGATGTAGCTCCTACCCCTGGCAGTTGTGGGTAGAGGACCAATTGCATCTAAACCTCATTTCTAAAAAGCTCCATATGAAATAATGGTTCTCCTAAACTCATGGTGAAAAACACTCTCCTTCCTTATTTTTGACATGGCTCATAGCTTCTGCACCAATGGTAGACATCCTTCCTCAAATTGGGCCACACATAACCTGCAATAAGAATCTTTCTCAGAGTTAACTTCATGGAAACGCTCCCTCCACAAACCCCTTCATGATATGAAGCCATTATGAAAAAGATCTCTTCTCTGGTTGTTGGGACCCTTCTTAAAACCAAATCCTTGCCATTCATGCATTAGGGGAAATATGGACTTAAATTGGGCCCTTTAAGGATTCTTACACATTCTCTCTCTACAAACATGGTCTCATGTTGAAAGTTTTACAAATCAACTTAAAAGTGAGTGGAGTTTGGACATTTGAAATCTACTCTTTGAGACCTTTCCAATGATATATATCATGATGGGCAATTTTACATATTCAAGAAGTCCCTAAATTTGGTGGTTACGTGACACGTTTATCATCACCACATTTGGGGACTTCTTGAATGTGCAAAATTGTCCATCGTGCTATATGTTATTGGAAAGGTCTAGAAGAGTAGATTCCAAATGTCTAAACTCCACTCACTTCTAAGTTAATTTATTAAAATTTCACTATGAGCCCATTTTGAGTCCAAATTTTTCCTAATATACAATTTATCATTAACAATACTGTACTGCAGAGCCCTCCTTATGAAACCATATTTCTATTTTTTTGATAAACTTGAAGGTACCATACATGTGTGCAAAAACTCTTCCACTTCAAGTAAACTCTCCCTTCCAACATAACTAGGGTAGGTTACAGTTATGGCATATGCATCCAAATCCTTGCCTAACCCCCCTCTTGATGATGTGTGTACAATGTGGTTTTGTTCCCTCTTCTCATGTTGAATCTAGAGTTCTTGAAATCTCAACAACATTCGACTCATTTGAAAGCACCACACCTTCAACTTGAGATTCTTGGCCTTCCAGACATTTTGAAGCTGTCTACTAATCAGTAAACTATCCCCATTGATAATTAGCCTGCTGATCCCTCTCTTAGGACACTATTGGAGTCCATACTCCAAGAAGGCATACTCACCTTCATTGCTGGTCTACACGTGTAACTTAATACCTTCTTGATATACGATTGTACATTTTTGTTTCTTTTCGGGTTCAGAACGAGATCTCATAAATTCAGCAAACTTCTCACTTTGTGTGAGCTGCATAAACACATCCATTACTCCTGCCAAATGATTTTTAAACTGAGCATCATCTTCCTCTTTACTAGGCATATCTTCTGGCTGTGTTACATCCTCATATTGTGCATCATCTACAGCCTGTTCTCTTGCAAGAATATCCTCAGATTCATTTCTCTCAAGAGAGGTCTCTTGCTCTTCCTCTTCATTATAAAAATATTCGTCTTCTGTGTCTGACATGTTGCTGAATTTTTCAGCAATGACTTTCCTCGAGTCAACCACGAGCTCACCCCCTTAAGAAAGTTGATGATGGGTCCCGGCGGCGAGACGTTGGTAGAATCCAAAGTGCGGTAGACTAGCAGTCACCCTTCCAATTGTAGTCCAATAAATAACAAAATTAACAGGAGCTAGAATGCTCCAAAACTGAAAGGAAATCGACACCTGTTGGTCCCAAAGCTTGGCGCCCCTTTCGGTATTTCTTTATTCAAATTCAATGAAATATATATCTGAGTAAAACAAAGCCAGTCCAGGAAAATAAACCTGCATGTCCAATCTGGCAGCCCTCAAAACCTCTTAGCACAGAGAATTCACACACAGATCTGTGTCCCACAAAAGCAACACACTGTGCTTCCCTCTAATCAACCAAGACAATTCAGCAGGGCACCCTTGAGCACACATCTGGCTGTTCCATGAACATGGTTTCAACTCAGTTCAAATACACATCCACCACTGTTCAATCTCTGTTTCCACCCTTCTAACTGCCATACCCCTCCTCTCACAAGGGGCCAGATGAAACAACTCTTTGCAGCACAGCAGACACAAGCCAGTGGTGGAAAGAAAGAAAGATTGACAAGTTCAGAGCTTACCAATTTCAATGCGTGGTACTGCACCAGAGGGACTAATCGTACCAGTCTGTACTTGCAACAGCCTGTCTGTACTTTTCTCCCTGTAGAGTAGCCGCCTGACTGATGCACCAACTATGCTCTGATAAAGCACCGCCTGCAACAACTGAAGATGCACCGCCTGCAACTGTTCAGTCCTGTTCAGGACTGAACAGGACTGTAGCTGCCTGTACCTGTCTGTACAGGTCAGCAATACCCTACTGTATCTGTCCGTACAGTTCTGTACGTGCAGCTTCCGCCCCCTGTATCTACTGGACAGGACCGTCCTTGTCAGCCTGCACCTGAATTCGCCTGACTCTACAGCACCCGTACGACTGTACTTGCTATCGTACAACAGTCGTCACTTGTACCAGCAGTACGAAACTGTACCTGCTGTCTGTACATTGCCAGCGTCACCTGAACCAGCCGCCGCGATAGGCCTGCAGGGCCGCCTGCTCTGTACGGCCTACAGCCACGTGGTCTGTACGGCCTGTATACAGTACGGCCTGCTCTCTTCACAAATCCAGCAATCCACTACTATGCAGCCAGTCGACAGACTTTCTCCTCTCTTCCATGCACGTAGCTTACACGATCCCCCAAAAAGCAAGAGAGAGAGATGAGAGAGGCGTGTAACTCCCAAAGTGGAGTTGCCCCTTTTTTTCCCAAAAATATCCTAGTGTCCCTTTTCTCAAGTTTATTAAACTTCCCAAGGGTCACTTATGCCTAGGGGCCACCCAAGGTTAAAACATTAAAAATATTAATGTCCTTGGTTCCCCTTCACACTTGAGGATGTCCACCATATTTCTATTTGTCCGGGCACCCCAAATATGAATCATTTAATATTTATCTTGCTCACCAACCACCATGCCCACACTTGTGCTGTTCCACTTTCACATGGTCATGACATCAGACCAAGAAGGATGATGGTATTCTTCTATTAGTAGGTACTCGTCGTGTACTTGCTTTGTGACTTCTTAGTCGCGGTCGTGGATTGTGGATAAGCGGTGCTACTACTCACATGACACCCCATCGAGATTGGTTCGAGGACTTCATTGACACCCCATCGAGATTGGTTCGAGGACTTCACTGGCAGGACAAGCGAGATCACTTTGGGTGATTCTTCTTCCGTGCCAGTGCATGGACATGGCACCATCCCCATCTTCCGCTCCTCCTAGGACAAGAGGTATTTCTCTAACATTCTGTACATTCTAGATTTGGCATTTAACCTTTTGTCAGTGAGTGCTCCTACAGCTCAGGGTGCAGAGGTAATCTTCTCTCGTTATGAGATTACCATTTGTGATAAGGAGACTGGTAGCATCTTGGCTCAAGGAGTCCAAGATAGTGGTTTGTACAAGTTGACCGCTTTGCTTTCTTCTGGTTCTTCTTCAGCTCTTTGGCATGCTCGGTTTGGCCATTTGTGTTATCAGCTTTTACAACGAGCTTCGAAGGATGGGTTGGTTGAGGGTTTACCGACCATCAAGGCTCCATCTTCTGTTTGTTCCTCTTGTTTACAAGGGAAGCAACATCGAGCCGCCTTTCTGAAGGAGGCGACACACAGATCTTCGACATCACTTGCCCTTGTTCATGCAGACTTATGTGGTCCTATGAGTACTGTGTCTATGAGTAAGGCGTTGTACATGCTCGTGATGGTGGATGACTTCTCAAGATATACTTGGGTCTTCTTTCTGAAGTCCAAGGATGAGGCTTTTCAGCACTTTTGTGATTGGAGGGTTGAGGTGGAAAAAGAGACCGGTTTCTCGGTCAAGGCTCTCAAGACCAACAGAGGGGGTGAGTTTACATCCTAGGGGTTTGAGCAATATTGCAAGGCTCATGGCATTCGGAGATAGCTTACTAGAGCATATACTCCATCATAGAATGGAGTTACAGAGAGAGTTAACTATGCTCTTATGTCCTTTATCATTCATGGTCCTTCTGATCCCACTTCTGTGGAGGAGGCTCTTTCACATGAGCCTTTGCGTCGTGCTATGCAGGCAGAGCTGGATTCTATTGAACGGAATGGCACTTGGACTTTGGTGCCTAGGCCACTGTAGCGTAAGGTGATTAGTGTGCACTGGATCTTCAAATCAAAGTTCCGAGCAGATGGCAACTTGGACAAGCACAAGGCGAGGTTGGTTGCCAAGGGTTATGCTCAGTGCCCTAGAGTCGACTTCGATGAGACCTTTGCTCCGACGGCTCGGATGACTACCATTCGCACCATTCTTGCTCTTGTAGGACATGATAAGTGGCCTGTATTCCAGGTGGACGTCAAGTCGGCTTTCCTGAATGGGAAGCTTACACAGGAGGTTTATGTTGATCAGTCGTTGGGATTTGTTGTTCCAGCCAAACAGGATCAGGTGTATCGGCTAAAGAAAGCTTTATATGGTCTGAAACAGGCTCCGCAAGCTTGGTACCAGCTGATTGATGAGTTCTTTCAAAAGCTCGGCCTGCGTCGGTCTCATGAAGATTCGAACCTTTATATCCTCCTTGAGAGGGGGTTGATTGTTATCATTGTGGTCTATGTTGATGACCTCGTCTTTATAGGTTCTTATTTTGTGAGGATCCGTTCAGTCATGGATGCTTTGGAGACAGAGTTTCTGACGACGGATCTTGGCCTCCTGCATTATTTTCTTGGTTTTGAGATTTGGTAGACCCCGAAGGACATTTTCTTCTCTCAGCAGAAGTACACACGGGAGATACTTGACGGATTTCAGATGACTGTATGCTAACCAGTATCTTCTCCTATGGATACTAGCAGTGAGAAGCTTTCTCTTCTTGATGCTTCTCCAAGGATTGATCAGGGACAGTATCGGGTTCTCGTCGGTTGTTTGGTTTGGTTGACCTACTCCCAATTGGACGTGTGTTTCGCAGTTAGCTTATTGAATTCTTTCTCATCCAAACCCCGTCAGCATAGCATTGGCGGTGTGCTCTCAGAGTTCTTCGGTACTTGCGTGGTACTCTGGACTTTGGCATCTTCTATAGCCAAGGATGCACTCTTCTTGGATGGACTGATTCAGATTGGGCTGGAGATCTAGATACGCGACGTTCGACCACCGGTTGTGTTTTTTCACTTGGGTCTGGAGCCATTTCAAGGAGTAGTAAAAAGTAGCCTATTGTGGCGCTTTCCTCTACAGAGGCGGAGTATCGTGCCGTTTGTTATGGTGCATGTGAGGCAATTTGGTTGTGGAGATTATGTTAGAAGTCATCTCCTATCTATACCTATTTACCAGGGCCTCTGTTGTGGGTGTGCCCGCCCTTTTAGGTGTTTTCTCATTTTTCCTCACTCCCCGTATTTTTTCCCCATTTTTCCTATTTTTTCTATGGCTTGGGTGGCACTCCTGTGGTGGTGGCAGGAGGTCTTAGTTGTTGGCCGACTGTAGCAGTGTTCCTATTGGAGGTAGCCGACTGCCTTGCATAGGTCGTGAACTTGTTTCCATGCTGGGGCCGACAATACACACCTGACCGACTGGGTGTAGGTGCTGGTCGTGGAGTTCATGCGCCTATCGGGGCAGGCCGACTACAGTGTTGGGGCCATATATAATGGCTCCCAGTCCCTTGCCACATTTGTGTCTTGTATTTTTGAGATCTTGTGTATATAGAGGAGAGTTACACGTCTATCTCTCTCCTTCTCTTGTGCTGTTTATTTTCTGCACTGTGCTTGCTCTTGTGTTTCCAGATTTTGTCATCATCTCCACTGCGTATTCTGACATGGTATCAGAGCTCTAGGCTCTTGATAGTTCTTGGGAGTTGTGTGAGCAAGAGGGGGATTGTTACGTTGCTGATTGGTGGGCTGTTTAGGACTGTTCGGGAAGAGGAGAAGCAAGAGGACAGCAGGCTGATTTGCTGGACAGCCACTTGCAAGTGTAAGTTCTTCTTTGTTCCCACCCACCGACCCTTTTTCAGTTACATCCTCACAATGGCAGATTTATTAGAGATGGCTGAGAAGCATGTGAAGATCCCAACACTCCCCACGTTTCCAATGGACCGTCAGTTGGACGGGAATAACTACGGCATATGGAAGGTTATGATGGAATCTGTTCTGGAGTCATACGACCTTGCTGATTTCATCGTTGTTGGGGTTCCACGCCTGGAGGTAGAGAAAGGGGAGTTACCGTTGATTCATAAAGGACCGGCAGGCACATGCACAGTTGTGGGATCGTGACAACGTCAAGGTCCGTTCATTCATCTTCCTCAACTACACACCGCAGGTAATCAATCATATCAAGCATATGATGCTGGCCAGAGGTATAACTAATCTGGAAAATTCTAGAATCAGTTTGCTTGGTTAGAGGCTCACTTTTTCCTATAAATAGAAGCCTCCCCCTTTGTAAAAGCTTAATAGTGTTTTATGCACTGTTACTCTACTCCACCCCAGAGCCAAAAACATTTAATTCATAATTCACATGTTTTTGACTATTTCCTCTACAAAGAATTGGTGGCCACTCTTGATCCAAGAAAGAGTAGAACCCTCAATCCCTCAAGCCAAAGGATAGCTCACAAAACTCCATGTAAGTTAGAAATTCTACTTTTTCCTAATTCTATTCTATGGTTTTATGATTTCTTGCTTCTTTTAAATTGAAATTGGATGTTATGCCTTGATGGAAAGGCTTCCCCCTTCTCTTCATTGAATTCATCCCTTCTTTATCCAAGATGTGTAATCAAATAAATAGAGTTAAAACTTTTCGTATTATTTTCTCTTAAAAATGGGAATTGATTAAATTAGAGTGCTAAATTCATCTTGGGGTAAATTCTAAGTAGATTTAGAATGTAAAAATTAAGAAATGGTCAGCCATAAAAAAGAGGTTATGGCAAAATTTTCTTAAATTTTGTGGAAATAATTTTTATCTTTATGTTATTCAAAAAGAGTAATCACCTCCGTTTGTGTATTCTAAAAGTGTTATTTTCATTCTATGCATAGAAAGATGCATATTGGAAATATTTTTATTATAAAAGTGTTATTTTCATTAGAATTAATTTCTATGCATAGAAAGATGCATATTGGACATATTTTTATTATTATTATAAAAGTGTTACTTTCACCAATATTGATTTTTATGCATAAAGAATTCTTTTTATTATAAAAGTGTTACTTTCACCAATATTGATTTTTATGCATAAAGTGATGCATAAAAGAATTTTTATTATTATAAAAGTGTTACTTTCACCAATATTGTTTTTTATGCATAAAAGAATTTTTTTATTATAAAAGTGTTACTTTTACCAATATTGATTTTTATGCATAAAGTGATGCATAAAAGAATTTTTTTATTATAAAAGTATTACTTTCATCAAAATTGATTTTATGCATAGAAAGATTCATAAAGAATTTATTTTTATTCCAAAAGTGTTATTCTCATTAATTTTGATTTTATGCATAGAAAGATGCATAAAGGAATTTATTTTTATTTCAAAAGAGTAATTCTCATTAATTTTGATTTTATGCATAGAAAGATGCATAAAGAAATTTATTTTTATTTCAAAAGAGTTATTCTCATTATTTTTAATTTTATGCATACACTACAAGAGGTTGAGGACATACCGACGCCAAAATACCGACGGAAATGTCGAACGTCGGTATGTCCGTCGTCGTGTTGGAGGAGACAAGCATGGCGGGGTTTTTTTAAATTTTCATTTCCCGTCGCGTATACCGACGCCTATACCGACGCTTATTCCGACGCCGATACCGACGCATATTCCGTAGCATATACCGACGTATATTCCGACGCATATTCCGTAGCATATACCGGCGCTCGTAAGTTTTTCACAGCCGAGAGCCTATTTTCTGGTTTTTTCACAGAATTGAAGAAGCGCAAGCACGCGAAGAAGGTGCTTTCTCTCCCTCTTCTCTTTCCCTCTCTCTCCTCTTTTTTCCTCTCTCCTCTTTTCTCCTTCTTTCTTCTTTTCTCCTCTTCTCCTTCTCCTAACATGTTATTGCAATTGCTTTTAGTTTTTAATTTAAGAATTAGGACGTTTAGGGTTTTGTGTTTTTTTGGCTCTCTATGCATGTTGAGATCTAGAGCTCTCTATGTATGCATAGATCTCCTAATGCATGCATAGAGATTTTAGGGTTTTGTATTAGTTCTTTTTCTTGTGTTTAATTTACTAATTAGTTTGTTTAATATTTTGTTTTGCAGCTCTTTCACCTCACCAATCTTTCACCAATCCTCTCCTTCAGCTTTGCAAAAAAGAGGTAGATCCTCTTTCGATTTTTCTTGTTTATGCTATTTTCTATGAATTTTTGCATCCTTGTTTTATGGTTTAGGGTTAGTTTTGGGTTCTTGTAAGCTTACACATAGGATTAATTCAATATCTATGCATAAAACCTATAATAAGCTTGCAATCTCTATTATCCATGTACGTAAAACAAGATCATGTTTATTACACCATTGGGTGATGGGATTAAGGGTTAGCATAGTGCATAAGGCATATAGCATAGAGCTTATGCATAGAGCTTATGCATAAGTCTTGCATAGAGCGTATGCAAGAGATTTATGCATAGAGCGTATGCATAAGACTTATGCATATGACTTATGCATAGAGTTTATGCATATGGCTTATGCATAGAGCGTACGCATAAGACTTATGCATATGGCTTATGCATAGAGCTTATGCATAAGGCTTATGCATAGAGCGTGTGCATAAGGCTTATGCATAGAGCATAATTGCATAGAGCGTGTGCATAAGGCTTATGTGAAAGGGATTAAGGGTTAGCATAATAGTGCATAAGGCATATAGCATAGAGCTTATGCATAGAGCTTATGCATAAGTCTTGCATAGAGCGTATGCATAAGACTTATGCATATGACTTATGCATATGGCTTATGCATAGAGCGTACGCAGGTAGGCTTATGCATATGGCTTATGCATAGAGCGTGTGCATAAGGCTTATGCATAGAGCGTAATTGCATAGAGCGTAATTGCATAGAGCGTGTGCATAAGGCTTATGTGAAAGGGATTAAGGGTTAGCATAGTGCATAAGGCATATAGCATAGAGCTTATGCATAGAGCTTATGCATAAGTCTTGCATAGAGCGTATGCATAAGACTTATGCATATGACTTATGCATAGAGCATACGCATAAGACTTATGCATATGGCTTATGCATATGGCTTATGCATAGAGCTTATGCATAAGGCTTATGCATAGAGCGTGTGCATAAGGCTTATGCATAGAGCGTAATTGCATAGAGCGTAATTGCATAGAGCATGTGCATAAGGCTTATGTGAAAGGGATTGTTGAAATGCAATTGCAAATGCCTTGATTGTGGTTAACAAATGCTTATGCAAATGCCATGGTGAGGGCATTGTGAATTGTTGGTTTGTGTTGGAGCTTTTGGATGATGGATTGAGGCATGAGTCCATGCTTTATTGCTAAGTTCTAAATTGTAAAAGGGCATGAGTCATGCTCAATACTTGTAAGCCAACAAACTTGTTCTATCATTTGATATTATCCACATCATTTTGTACCTACACTCACCATTGCAACCACTTCAAGTTTCTATAGAATCTAGCAATGTGTGAGGGTACCTTGGCATTGGTTGGAGAGGCCAAGGGGAGAATGGCTTGAACTCTTTGTGCCGTGATTGCTTGGTAAAGCGGTACGAAGGGGGATTAGGTACACCGGTGTGAAGAAATGGCCTCAACCTTCACCTTGGAGGAAAACTCGGTGAAGGGGTGAGAAGAGCTTGGCCGGGAGATCGGCAAGCTTCAACGCGCGTCCTCAACAATCCTCACCATCGACTTTGTGGATGCATTTGGGCAATGGGGCCCCTTTTCCGTCATATTGTGTGGATATTGCAAATGCATATGATCTTTCATGACATTGTGGGATGCAAAGAGTATTGCGTACAAGTTTTAAGAAGTTGCATTTTCATTTGAGATTTGGTTCCAATTACAGAGGAGACTCTGGCGGAATTTACAAAACCGTAATTCAGTCCTAGGGTTTTTGGGATTAGGTCCGAGCTTATGGCTTATGCATAAGACTTGTGCATAGAGCGTGTGCATATGGCTTATGCATAAGACTTATGCATAGAGCGTGAGCATAAGACTTATGCATATGGCGTGAGCATACTTATGCATATGGCTTATGCATAGAGCTTATGCATAAGACTTATGCATAAGGCTTATGCATAGAGCTTATGCATAAGTCTTGCAGCCTTATTATGCAAGCTTATACTTATAATATGCATTTAGATTATTGCATAAGGCCTTTATAAACAGCTATTTATGAATAGAGATAGCTTCTCTCTCCATACTTGTTCAAAATCTATTTAATTTTGTATGGAGAGGAGATAAGCTGATTTGTGTTTAACGAGCTGCATATACATGTTATCCTGCTAGATGGAGCCTCTCAATCTTGAAGAGAGAATAGCGTGTCCATGCATGCGATGTAAGTACCAAATCTTTCGAAAACGAAGGATTTGCAACGAGCATGTTCATGACGCTGGAATATTTCCAATGGAGCGCTTGCAAAATTTACGGTTTCAATCGTACAACCAAGCAAGTGTGCAGCCGCATCTTGATAACATTGCGCCTGTGAATTCTCGTCCCCAACAAAGGATGAGGATATCGCAGGAGGGAGTGACAGATGGAGCTCAATTAACAGCACCCGAGGGAATGGAAGAAGGTCAGGAAATGGAAGAAGGTCCAATGGAAGAAATGTTGGATGCCTTCATCGAGCAACAAGAAGCTCTCTTCGAGGAGCATGAACATGAAGATCATCAACCACGACATTCTCAACGGTCAAATTATGAACCAGAGGAAGAGGCCATGCGTAAACTTGCACGCCTTCCATTATACAATGGTGCCAACATATCTGTATTGCGTGCATCTCTTACGATGCTAAATTTGCAGTCAGTTTTTGGATGGTCTAATACAAGTGTCACTGAACTATTCAAGTAAGGTCTTTTTTTGGAGATTACACCTACTGTTGAAATGTTAAATTATCAACTTGTACTTGAGAAAATCTTAATAGTAACGATCAGATATTGCCATACTTGCAGGCTTTTGAAAGATCAAATATTGCCCCCTGGCAACGAGATGCCTCCATCTCGTGCAGATGCGAAGAAGTTATTGAAATCCATAGGCATGGATTACAATAATATTCATGCTTGTCGCAATGATTGTTGCCTCTTCCGCCATGAATATGAGCATTTGCAAGAATGTCCCCATTGTGGCTCTAACAGATATAGAGAAGATGTTCAGGGGGAAGCTGTCCCGGTAAAGGTTCTCAGGCACTTTCCAATCATTCCAAGGATAAAAAGCATGTTCAGGTGCAAATCAATAGCAAGCTTGATGACATGGCATGCCACAACTCGATCCACAGATGAAGTGATGCGTGTGCCTGCTGACTCACCCGCATGGAGACACATTGAAGAGAAATGGCCGGCTTTTAAGGAAGAACCTAGAAACCTCCGTCTTGGCCTAGCAATGGATGGTGTAAACCCTTTTGGTTTAAGGAGCTCTTCATGGAGCACATGGCCTGTTTGCCTTGTGAATTATAATCTTCCGCCATGGTTAGCAATAAAGAAAGGTCATCTGTTGCTCTCATTAATAGTTCCAGGAAAGTACAAGGTGAAGAACATGGATGTATATTTGGCACCACTTATTGATGAGTTACACACCTTGTGGAACGGAATTGAAGTGAAGGACATGTCAAAGCAGCAGAATGGCCAAAGACTTACAACTGTGCAAGGTATTCTCATGTGGACAATGCATGATTGGCCTAGCTATGGAGAATGCTCAGGTTTGTCTATATCGGGTTACAATGCATGTCCTGTATGTGGTCCTCGACTTGATTCAAGATACTCAAAAGCATTACGAAAGAATGTCTACCAAGGACATGTTAGGTATCTTCCAGAAAATCATGAATTGCGGGATGGTAATCTAGGAAGACCTCCTCCAAGTGCATTGAAGGCAAGCGATTGGAAGATCAAATGGGAGGAATGTGGCAACTTGGCATGTCCTGGGATGAAGAGGCTCTCTATCTTTCACCAACTCCCCTATTGGGGTGATCTCCTTATAAACCATTTGCTTGACCCGATGCATATTTTCAAGAATGTAGCTGACATTCTGTGGAAGACCATGACAGGAAAAAAGGAGACTAAAGGCCAAAGGGATGACTTGGAAGAGATTGGTTGCATGCAGGAGTTGTGGGCTCGCACTAGACCCAATGGAAAGGTTCTACTTCCAAGAGCCCCATGGGTTTTTAGTAAGATGGAGGAACAACAAGTCAAGAGGACAATTTCAGAGTTTCGGACTCCTACAGGTTGTATGCATTGCTTGAAAAGTGCATTTACAAAGGATGATGATCTTAGTGGCCTCAAGAGTCATGATTGGCACAAGTTTCTACAATTTGTGCTACCCATAGCAATAAAAGATTGCCTCACTGAAGACATTAGAGCTACTATCTATAAGATTGGCACATTGGTGCGCTGGATTTCTTCAAAAGAGATAAAGAGAGACACTTTGGAGACAGCGCGTTTAAACTCCATAGAGGCAGTCTGCATGGTAGAGAAGTTTTTTCCTACAAGTTTATTAACAATCCAGATGCATCTGCTAGTTCATGTTGTAGATGAGGTTGCAGTTGCTGGAACAGTCCATTCAAGATGGATGTTCTTTTTGGAGAGGTTTATGAAGACATTAAAGGGATTTGTTCGCCAAATGGCTCGCCCAGAGGGTAGTATGTCAGAAGGGTGGCTGATACAAGAGTCCCTTGTTTACATCACTGAATATTTAAGTTCCTCAGATCCAGAGATACCTCGACTATGGTCTCAAGAGTCCAACAGGCGAGTCATTGGTGAGGAACCTCAAGGCCAAGGCATTGAGAGAAAGATGGATAACACTTTGAGCAACCTTTGATTGTGGTGTCACAGCACAGTTTGTTCAAGAAAGTCGTGCAAGTGCAAGTGATGATAACACAATTACTGGAATGCTTGATTACTTTGGAACCATTCAAGATATATTAAAGGTTGGCTTCAGAAGTTTTGAGTTGTTTATCTTTGATGTGAAGTGGTTCAAGGTAATCATGAATGGGCCACATGCAACTGTACGTAGAGACAAGAGTGGCCTCATCCAAGTGGACTCCACAAAGGTATGGACCGATCAGCAAGATACTTTTGTGCGCCCAGAGCATTGTGAGCAGGTTGTCTTTAAAGCGGATCCAAAAGATCCACGCTGGCTGTTTGTGGTTCAAGTCGCCCCCCGCAGTAAGCAAATTTTTGAAGAATTTGAGCTACAACAAGGTGATGTGGATGCACAGGGTAATGGAGAGCAGTAAGAACAAGCCGATATCAACAATGAAGAGGAGCAAGCAAATGAAGAGAAGCAACTAGAGCAAGATCCAAATGAAGAGGTGCAAACCAAGGAAGCTGAAAAACAAGTTGAGGAAGAGGACATAGATGATGAAGACATCCTTCATCAAGGGACTTTTAATGATGAGGATGCTGAAATGTACATAGACATAGATCTCTTTGGGGCTACTGATCTTAATGAGGATGATAGAATAGATAATGATTTTTAAAATGATGTATCTCCATGATTATGCAAATAGTTATGACATATTTGTAATGGTTTTATGACATTGAAGGTCCATTCATTGTTTACCATAGTTAATGTTTACCATCATAATCACTACTGTAGGAGCAAGTTGATATAGTTTTACCAATGTTGTTTATCATTGTTAATGTTTATCTTATGGTTCTTTCATTCATTGTTTACCGTGTAATTTTCATTCCGTACAAGTTTGTCATATGGTTTTTTGTCCAACAGGCCATGGGTGACTCACCGCCCTACGACTACAGTCCAGATTTCTCATTTAATCCTACACCGCAGGGCATGAGTCCCCAGCAGTTATATGGTTTTCTTTCGTCCATGACTCCAGAGCAGAGAGCCATGGCTCAGAGTTATTGGGGTTCAGGAGCAGGGACATCTGCCTCACCATCTGGCTTCCCGACGCCAGTTCCCACACCCGTGGGTACGACAGCAGCTCCCACACCTCATACCACACAGCCTTCCACTCCTCTTACAGCTCGATCTACCACCTCTTCACATAGACGGCGCTCACGTAGTAGGTCTTCAGGGGGAGGTTGTTGTGGTGGTAGTGCCACAGATGCTGTGACACCACCACCACGTGAGCGTCGTCCTTCGCTCTCATCTGTTGATAGCACACCCATAGGGTCACCTTCCACTCCCTGGGGTGCACATGACCATGACAACAGCAAGATTTACACAATTAGGGATGGGGCACCAATAATGGATAGTGCAGGGAAGGCAATGAAGACACGCATTCGACAACTGTGCACTATACAGTTTCATGACTCTGTCATGACTAAATGGGATCAGCAAGACAAGGGGAAGAAAAATTATATAAACACAAAGATAAAGCAAGAGTTCCAGCCATCTGACCCTATGAATGTCGTCTCTAATGAGTGGATACAGTATACAGCTCGCATTTTGATGGGGCATCGTAGGTCAGAGGCGAGGGACGCATTCAGAGAGGGGAAGGAGAAACCTGTTTGGCTAGATGACAGGGAGTGGGCAGCCATTGCTCAGGAGCTCACCGAGACACCAGACAGGTTTCAACAACAAAGAGAGGCGGCAAGGGCAAGACTCCAAATAGTAGGGGCTTCTCATCTCGGGAGTGGTGGTTACGAAACCATGCGCCATGAATTCGTAAGTGTTTGTAGCAATTTTATTTATTTAAATGTATGTATGTGGGCTAAATGTTGATTTTTTAAAAGTTATAATTGTTAATCGTGTGTGCAGGAGTTGGCCATGAATCGCCCACCAAGCAGGCGAGAGGAGAAGTACGCTCACAAACATGGCCTTGTGGCCTTGTTTGAGATGCTTGAAGAAGAAGGAGAGACCGTCAATTGGGAGGCATTACCATGATGTAAGATGACCTTCAAACTAATGAAATATGATCAAAACATTCTTGAGTATTAATGTTTAATTTAATTTCTTGTTTGTCGATCAGGAAAATATGCAAACGAGCACGGTTGTTTTTGTGCTCTATTATAGACAGAATGGTGCTGTCTGTTTGCTGTTGTTGATCCTGCTCATTTGCAGGCAGCTAGGCAACAGCCAGGCAGCACTATTCTGCCCAAAAAAAAAATTCTGCTACAGCGTCGGTATATGCCCCGGTATCAGCGTCGGTATATACATTGGTATTCACGCCGGTTTACACCTCGGTATATAATGCGGTATAGAGGCCGGTTTATTCGTCTGTATATGAACCGGTATAGACGCCGGTTTAAGTGTCGGTATTACCCCCGGTTAGCGTCGGTATAGGCGCCGTTATATGCGCCGGTATTAACACCCGACAGTTATACCGACGCTACGATACCGGCGCTTATACCGATGACGAGGCTTTTTTAGACCCCGTTAATTAGCGCCGGTACAAGCCCCGGTATTAGGCTAATATGTAGTAGTGATAGAAAGATGTATAAAGGAATTTATTTTTATTTCAAAAGAGTTATTCTTATTAAATTTTATTTTATACATAGAAAGATGCATAAAGGATTTATTTCTATTTCAAAAGTGTTATTTTTCTTAAAATTGAATTTATGCATAAATAGATGTATAAAAGGATTTTTATAAAAGTGTTATTCCCACTAAAGTGATTTTTATAAAAGAATGGATGGATAGATGTGATGTGAATGAATGGATGGATAGATGTGATGTGAATCTGATAATTGTGGATGATTGGATGGATAGATGTGATGTGAATTAGATAAATGTGAATGAATGGATGGATAGATGTGATGTGAATCTAATAATTGTGATGAATGGATGGATAGATGTGATGTGAATCAGATAAATGTGAATGAATGGATGGATAGATATGATGTGAATCAGATAAATGTGAATGAATGGATGGATAGATGTGATGTGAATAGAAGTGATGAGATGTCATGTGAATCAGGATGTAAATGAATGATATGGGATGGAAGTGGATGTATGTTAAAGAATGGATGTGGATGTGTGTGAAAGGATGGATGTGGATGTATGTGAAGAATGGATGTGGATGTATGTGAAGAATGGATGTGGATGTATGTGGAAGAATATATGTGGAGTGAATGTGATGAATAGAGGTGATGAGATGTGATATAAATTGGATAGATATAAATGATAAGGGACGTGAATGAATGATATGGGATGTCAATGAATGTGATAGCCTATGAATTGGGATGTGAATGAATGATAAGGGATGTGAATGAATGTGATGGCATGTGAGTCACGATGTGAATGAATGATAAGGGATGTGAATGAATGTGATAGCCTGTGAATCGGGATGAGAATGAAGGGTATGGGATGTGAATGAATGTGATAGCCTGTGAATTGGGATGTGAATGAATGATAAGAGATGTGAATGAATGTGATGGCATGTGAGTCAGGATGTGAATGAATGATAAGGGATGTGAATGAATGTCATAGCCTGTGAATCGGGATGAGAATTAATGATATGGGATGTGAATCAGGATAGATGTGAATGAATGTGATGTGGTCTAGTAGATGTATTGTGAATGAATGTGATGTGGTCTGAATGAGATGTGTTGTGAATGAATGTGATGTGGTCTGAGAATGAGATGTGATGTGAGTGAATGTGATGTGGTCTCTGAATAAGATGTGATGTGGTCTGAATGAGATGTGTTGTGAATGAATGTGATGTGGTCTGAATAAGATGTGATGTGAGTGAATGTGATGTGGTCTGAATGAGATGTGACGTGAGTGAATGTGATGTGGTCTGAATGAGATGTGATGTGAGTGAATGTGATATGGTATGAATGGATGAGATGTGAATGAATGTGATGTGATGAGATGTGGATATGGGTAAATGTGAGTGGATGAGATCTGATGAGGATATTTGAGGAAAGAAGTGATGAGATGAAAAATGATGTGATTGGATGAGAATGGGAATTTATATGAAATGAATGTGGATTAAGTAATGTTGGATGAGAATGGGAATTTATATGAAATGAATGTTGATTAATGTGGAAAGACGAGAGTTTGTTATAGAAATTGTATTTATGACCTATTTTTAAATGACTATTTTATGTCAAGAATGTTGGGGAAGCATTTTGACCATCTTGTGAATGAGGTCGTGGAGACCTAGCCGATAAAGTTGCAACAACTGACGAAGAGTCAACGGAGGATGTCTCGCGTAGCAAGGTCGGCTTGACCAGCCTCGGTTCGATTTAAATGGTGAGCTTCTGGTACGGTGGATGAGGGACCAAGGAAGCGGCCTATGAGTGAAGCGCTAGGTCACGTGCGAAGGATCCTAGAGGGTGCTGACCATACGGTGCTCGCCGATGATACCCACACATGCATCGTGGAAGATATTAGAACAAGGAGTAAGAGTTGTTTTCTGAATTCGGGCATGGATCTAGTTGATTGACCTTGCTGGTCCTCAACGGATGAGTCCATGGCTCTTTTATATGGATCCGTTGGTTGATCTTGTTGATCTTCAACAGAGATTCCATTTTGATATGTGAATATATTGCCGGTTACTATGAGCTAGGAACTATCGAAAAGGCCCCTGAGTGGATAGGTGGTGAGCGTTCTAGTTGCCAATGATGCCATAGGTACATCGATGAAGGAATGATTGGAAATAAGGATTTAACCAGAGATTTTGAGGATTATGATCAGTGACACCATGGTTTCATTAAATGATTGTTTTTAAAGATAGCTGATTCTGTGAAAAAGGCAATTTCATATTGGGTGTGTAAGTGGTGTGACTAGTTTAATGAATATCAGGCTAGGGGCCCTGGGAACTTTTTTCCCTGGTACCCGGGACAAAACCTAACCAAATTCCTAATTGGATCCCATCACTACAGTGGTTGGGCGGTTGGCTAACCCATGGGACTAGGCTGGACTGATGGATCCCTAAATTGAGACTCAATTCTATTATGGTACGATAGATGAAGTGAGTCCCAGACAAAAATTGTTCTATGGAAAAGAATCAACCGCTGTGCCTTTCAATGAGGAAAAAAGCGTTGGTCTTTTTGATCCAAGTGCAATCTTTTCCCTGATCTGACTATGGGACTTACGGGTTCGTTCAGATTAGTTCAGTTAGTTAAGGCTTTTGACTACGTTAGAGAAAAGTTATCCTGGAGGAATCGCCCGTGCTTTTTGGGCAAGGGAAGTTTTTTTGGGTTTGATTTTGGAAGAATCGATGGATTAGTCTCTTGTCCGGATATCCGTGGTCGAGGCCCCGAGTGTGGGACCCTGCCGCCCGTGCGCAAGAAGTGCTACTTCCGCTGCTAGCACCCTTGAATTTGTTGCGCGGTGGGGATAGGGATTTCACAATCATCATCCCCAATCTCAAACATGCCAATGGATGTATCACTAACCAAGAGCTAATCCCCATAATAGTCTAATGCATCACTATCTCTCCTAATGCATCACTATGATCTAGAAGGTAGGTAGACATAGGCGTATCATCAATCATAACTTTGAGATTGCTACCAACCCTACCCTCGAGATCATGTCCACATGATCAAACTCACACACATCACTATCATATACATCATCATCATGTGCATATGTGTCAGTGGCATCATGTGCATGTGTGTCACTATCATCATGTGTATGTGTGTGCGATACATCAATATCATCATGTGTATGTGTGTGTGATACATCAATATCATCATGTGTATGTGGGTGATACATCATCACACCTGAATAGTCCACATCCCTAGGGACATGATCATAACTACTCACGAGTGTAGGGCACTTGCTCAAGTCTCCACACACATCATCCCAAGAAAACAATGCTGAACCGTCCATGTCAAGATAGCCACATAAGTCAACACAAAAATCACCATCTGGACCATCTAGTGTAGAAGGAGATAGTGAAAACACGAATGTTTTCACTCTAGGGGGGCTGGCTATATGTGAGGAGCAAAATGAGCCCCTCCCAAACACATTATGTAGATATGTAAAATGTATAAAATATAGTGTTGGTGCAAATCTAGGGTGGCGAAAACGGTGTGGCAGTTTTGGGAGGAAAGGTGTAGGTGCGCAAAAGGAAATAGAAAGAGGATGGTGACCACAAGGAAGAGGGGCTGCGTAAGGTTTTGGAACAGAACAAAGGTAGCAACGTGGGTTGAAGGGGCACAAGGGTGAGTCATTTTGCGAATGACACCCTATTTGATCAGGGCATGGATAAATCCCTGTGTCTACGTCGTGCAGGTGGTTCGTGTTATCACACCAGATAGAGAGAAGAGCACCAACTGCAGTGGAGTGGGCTCACGCAGTTCAATATTCTTGATTGAGGTTACATGTTGGCAATCTTGCAAATCAAAGATGTTAAAGGTCACGGGTAACAGCACAGTGTGAGAAGGTTGATTGAATCAGAGCAGAGGTAGAGTTGTAGTCCAGAGAACTAGCTAGGAGGAATGTTCCCTAGAGTCTCAGTGTATCTCCTCTGTGTTAGATACTTGGTTCAATCTATGTCTACTCTACTATAGCGGCTGCCTGATAGTTGGATGCTGGTTTGTTGTGATTGAGGTTGCAGGTTGGTAATCTTGCAGAATTTAAAGATGTTAAAGGTCACGGGTAACATCACAGTGTGAGAAGGTTGATTTAATCAAAGCAGAGGTAGAGTTGTAGTCCAGAGAACTGGCTAGGAGGAATGTTCCCTAGAGTCTCTGTGTATCTCCTCTCTGTTAGATACTTGGTTCAATCTATGTTTGCTCTACTATAGTGCCTGCCTGTCAGTTGGATGCTGGTTTGTTGTGAATGAAGATGAATTTTTGTAGAAGTTGTCGTTGAGGTCTATCTTTGGAGGACCCCTGAAGTTGTTTTGTGTTTTCTTCTATTTGCTTGAAGCCCCAAGTCTCAGGGCTGTTGAGACAGAGATATGTTTTTGTCTATCTAATGAAGTCAGTGAGTTTGAGTTGAATCATCAGAGAATGGTTTGCTAAGTCAAGTGAACTATCTGCGGTTGGATTGGTTTGTGATGAAAGTGGTGTTTTTGGAACAACAAAACAAGTCATCTCTGTCAGCTAAGTGCTTATAAGGTTGGATCCTTGTGTGGTGTGAGTGGTCTGAGCATCTAGAGGTGTCAACTAACATAGAGGAAAGAGAATCTGTCTCAGCAGCTGAGTCACTTTAGTTATTTGGTTGAGTGGGGTCAGATATGAAGTAGCAGTGTATCACCTGTAGTCAACAGGGAGCCTGTAAAGTGATATCCCTTCCAGTTTAGAGGTACCTCAGGGCTAGAAGACATTTGAGGACATTTGGACAGGATTTCTATGTCAGACAAGGCTTTTGTGTCAGCCGATTCTGTGTCTGATTGCTAAGGCAGAACCCAATCTATTTCAGTCGTCAAAGAGGGGTCAGCAGAGTGACTAGGGAGTTCCTAGGGTTGTCGAAATAAGGTCAGCTGACATTGAGAACAATAGAGGAGCCTGGAGGACATATTTCTATCTGGGGACAAGTGTAACCATTCAAAGGCAGAAACATAATGTTTTGGAGAAAGGTCAGAGGTTTTGAAGGTCTCTGCTAACCAAGGAGGACAGCTGAGGGAGGTTGCTGCATCAGAGAGGGAGGTTGGGAGGGTGTTGAAGTGTTGAGGCATCTGGAGGGCTGGAGATAGTTGTAGGTTTGATTGGTGCCCTTGGAGCTAGGATTTGGGTGATCCCACTTTGTCTTCTTCATGTGTGCCTGCTGGTGGTGTAATAGAGGCCATCACCGAGCCACCACACAACATGAAAATGTAAATGAATGGGCAATTGTGAAAGGGTGTGTGCACGTGCAAGAGGGACTTTGGGAGAAAAATGTGTGTACGTGTACATGAAAATTTGTATGGGGTGCATGTGTGGGTGTAAGTGAATGTGCAGATGTGGGTGCACATGTGTGGAGGTGGATATGCACGTGCATGCAAATACGATGTGTGTGAAAATTAGTGCAGATGGATGAATGGGTGAACCTTCTCCCTCACAAAGTGATAATGCACCTAAGCCATCAAAAAATAGACGAGTTGGAGCCCCCCTATATTGAGATCTTCCATTGCCCTCCCCCCTCCCCCCTTTCTGTGCACAACCCTCCCTTTTTGCTGCCTTATCCTCCTCTCCACCTCGCCTCCTTCCTCGCTGCCTACCTTGAGCCTATTCTCGTGAACCCTTTGCCTTTGCTACCCTCTACGCTCCTCCAAGAGCACCACCTTTCCGATGGGTGTACCTGTCTCGCAATGGGAAGATTTTACCACAAACGAGCCACACCTTTTGGTCTCCCTCTTTCAGCCCCTTGGGGATGCAAAGATGAATTTGTATTTTTGTTAGTGAGGAGCTCTTGCCGGCAATGATAGGCTCAGGTGTCATAATCTCTGGGAAAGCATAGTGGGTTACCATTATGATTGGAGAGGACTGCGTGGGCTTCCTCAATGTTTATGGCCCGAACACCATAGTAGGTAGAGCCATCTTTTGGAGCACAGTCCATTAGGCCCTTCCTCAAGTTCACTTTTGGTGCATGGGTGGAGACTTTTAACATGATTGAGGTAGTAGAGGATAGTCAAGCTGGGAGGCAGCATGGCTACAGTCTCAGGGCACAGAGTACTTTGCATGGGAGGAGTTGATCTTTGCACTTAGGGTACATGATAATTGGCATCCTCCAGACTTTAGGGAGCCCGTGCTTCTTGCGGTTTGATATAGGAGGAGCACTGGCCCCAACCTCTCTTGACTTGACAGGTTTTATGTAGATGAGTGGGCTTTTGGCTATGGGGGCATCATCGGCATCTTGACGGGCACTACTTTGTTGGAGCATGCTTTGGTTATTTTGTCCTTAGAGGACCCCTGGAGGCAGGACATTCATGCGAGCACTAGGATTCCAAATACCCTTATACAGGACCCTGAGATTTGTAGCAAGATAGAGCAGATATAGGTGGGGCTGAATTTTATTTTAGGCTCTGCCATGTGCACCTTGGATGCGGGCCTTGGTGAGATCAAAAGCTTTTTGTAGGAGGTAGCTCAAAGCAGATTCGCGGGATTTCTTGGTGTGGCTGATGCACTTACCATAAAAGAGAGTTTTATAAAACTTGGAAAGAGAATGTGGTGTGGCCGATGCCCTTAGCATAAAAGCTTTCTTGCTTGTAATCTCTATGGTCATCACCAACCCATTGATATAAGAACTAAAAGAAATGATTGGCTAAGATAACTCCTTCACACACATCACTTCTTTACTCAACAGAATCTACCTACACAAGCTAGTTCTTCTAAGATGAGAGAGTTAAGATGCCTGGAAGGGTTGCATTCCTTGGATATCCCCTAGATGAAGTGGAAATGTTTAAGCATGTATTTCATTATAGGGTTACCTTTAGTACCTTCAGGGTATGATTCTATCTTTGTAGTAGTGGTGTTTTCCCATCTCATCCCCACAAAGAATACTTATATTGCATTAGATATTGCTAAGGTTTTCTTGAAAGAGATCTTTAGATTGTATGGCTTACTTAGGAGAATTGTAAGTGGAAGAGATCTTTAGATTGCATGGCTTACTTACCAGAATCATAAGTGAATGGGATACAAAGTTTATATCTAGATTAAGGACCACCTTTTTTGAGGAAATAGTATGTACCTCTTTGGATCTCGACACTTCTTTATCATCCAGAGATTATACAGAAAGAGTGAACCAAGTAATTAAAGATATACTTCGATCTTACTATGGTCAAGAACCCAAAATATGGAGGGATTACCTTGAATTTGGTAGAATTTACATAAAATACTTCTTATAATGCCACATTGGAACGATTACTTTCAAAGCACTCTATGGATAAGATTGTCTCACACCTTTAGCTTGGTGAGACCCATTGATGATCAGGGTCGAGGTGTCTAAGAAAATGTTAGATGAGATGGATCATCAGATGATAGTTATAATAAAAAAGGATATCAAGGCTACCCAAGATAGACAAAAACAATATACAAAGATAGACATGGTATTTCTTCCTTCTTGACCCAAAAGAAGCAGTTTATTCTTAGGGAAGTTTAGGAAGGTCTCCTAAACTTCCACAATTGGGGAAAATTTATTGCTACCTCCACAATTGAAGGTCCTTAATGTGTTTAATGTCAATTGAGGAAATATGTACGAGACCATATTCATATTTTAGATGATGAACAAAGCATCTCATTAATCCAAGGATAGTTTGATCTAGAACTAGAAGCTCTACTACAAGATAAAAGTCTTTCAGAAGTAGAATCCTAAGGGAGTGCTATGTCAAGTGGAAATTCTACCCAATATAAGATGCCACCTGGGTCAAGTGGAGATCCTAAGGGAGTCCTTGGTCAAGTGAAAATTCTACCAAAAGTAGAAGAAACCGCTTGGGAGATTCACAAAGGAATTACCCCCAGTTTGCGAGATGAGGGAATCTCAAAATTTTTAATGAGTGAGGATGTAATATCCCACCCTTACACCTCTCCAGGTTTGATTAAACCCTAAAAGTTGTCAGTATAATCTAGAGAAAGAAAAATTAACCTAAATGTTATACTTCTCTCAAAATCTGATGAAACCCTAAAATCATTTTGAGGTCATGTAATTTATAAAAAATTCTCCTTGTATATCCTTTTTTGAAGGACCTTGATAAGAAAAACATTTTTATTTTAACTTATAAAAAGCTAGAGAAAGGAAATAATTTAGAGAGAGAAAGTTGCAACTAGAAAAGTGTCTGAAGGGAAAAAAAATATTTAGTCCATAGAGTCTGCATATGAAAAGAAAACTCAAATCAAACTCCATATGGAGATGAAGCTCAAATTAGACTCCATATGGAGATGAACACCCAAAATTGTAGGAAGGAACTTATGGAGATGAAAATGCACTAGAAATTGAAGGTAATTACTAGATCATAGTTGTCTCTTTGGGAAAGGTATAAATCAATTTTACTACTCTATGTAGAAGGGATGAGATATACATGTGACCTATAAATTGATTGTACTACTAGTGTTTACAAAAAATACATTTACAATGTTTTTTACCTGAATAGAATAGAGCTAAGGAAAACTTGATGGTATTAAATTCCATATATTCTAGTTATAAAATCCACATTTAGAGTAATTTTTAGGGGTAAAAACCAATTATATTGAGGAGTTGCACTCTATAATACTCTAATGCTAATGGGCACCCTCCTATAGGAGGGAGGAAAAGAAGATAGAGAACTAAAGGCATGCCAATGTAGGACAAGACGTATTAATCTCTTGTGTCGGTTGCATCGATATTTCAACTACAATCACTTGTGTACCCGCCCACGGATGGAGTGATTCACATGCTCACTTGTGCTCCAAACAAAGTAATTCTATAGTGAAATCAATTATGCTCAATCTCTTTTGTCTCTTAAATACAATAATGAAGTGAAATTTTGTGTGGTTATATGTTCTATATTAAATGCTTGGAGTTATTAAATATTCATTTGGGGTTTTAGCAATATGGTGTATTCATACAGTGTAGGGTTTTTTGGGCAAGTATGCAAGCTTCTAGGGTAGTATTATAATCATGGAGTGTAGGCATACATTGTATTTTCTTTTTTGGAAGTAGGATATATCCATCTAGTGTAGTTTTTGGGGGTTTTAGCATGTTCTATATACGTTGAATGATGCATGTGCTATATGTACTGAATGTTGTCGTGTTCTATGTGTGTTGAATGCTGTCATGTTATATATGTGCTTATATTGTTTTGTTTTTGAGAAGTATGCTATACGCATCTATTGTAGCTTTTTGGGGTTGTAGCATGTTCTATATGTGCTAAATGCTATGTGGTCTAGTTTTATCTTTGCTTCAACAACTTTGAAGTTTAAAAAATTTTCACATTCGTGTTAATTATGTATTTTGAATGTACGTGTTAGAGGCTTCTTTAGATTGTTGGATGTATGTGCTTTCTCAATTTTTACTTTAGATTTTGTTGTTTAGGGTTTAAGCATGTCGCATGTTCTTGTCATTTTGCTACTTTAGATTTTGTTGTTAATGTTGTATTCATGTAATGTAAGCTTCTAGAGAAGGTTTATATTATATTATATTTTTGGGAAGTATGCCATACCCATCTATGGTAGTTTTTTGGGAAGTATGCCATACCCATCTATGGTAGTTTTTTGGGGGTTTTAGTACATTCTATATGTGATGAATACTGCCAAGTTTTATCTTTGTTTCCTTCCACAACTTTAAAGCTTTAAGAATTCTACATTCATGTTAATTGTGTATTTTCAATTTACATGTTGGCGGCTACTTAAGATTATTGGATGTATGTGCTTGTCATTTGTTGCTTTAGATTTTGTTGTTTTATATTTTAGAGTTTTGTGCTTAATGCTTTAGCATTTAGTGATTAGATAGTACTTTATTTATAATATACTTGATATTTGCTCTAGAAAATATAAAAACTCCTTTTGTTTTATGCTTTAGATTTTTGTTTGTTTAATGCTTAGCATTTAGTTGACACCTACTTGGAAAAATATAAAACTCTGTTAAACCTAACATGCTACCTTGATCACTTACTTGCTTCGCGCCCGCACACTCGGTGAAGATCTCAATGCTCTAATGCGCGATTGACCTCCATTGCTCCATGTTATCACCATCAACAAACAAAAACAAGCTTAAAGTCAAGCAACCAACCGGTGGATTTTCACTCCAACCGGGCCAAACAAGGGCTCTAGCAAATGAACAAAGTGGAGGACCCTAAGCTAAATGCATTCCCCAACAACGGCACCAAAGATGCTAAACCTAAAATACTACCTTGCACACAAGAGAGATAAGAGAAGAGAGACAACATGCAAGGGTCGAGTCCGGAGAGTTTCACTTAGCCAACCCTAATGAGGGTTAACTCCTCAATGTGAAGCTGCTAGGGGCTCACTCCACCTCTACTTGTGTCACACCCAAGTAAAGATTCAATGGCTAGGTAGAGAGAAAGAAGGAGGGAGATATGGAAATCTCAACCTTCGCTTCATGATGCCACATGCATGTAAGTGGGAATTGGCAGAGAGTAAAGAGAGGGGAGAGAAGCTAAAGCATCACCATCCCTACAAGCACACACCGACAATCAAGCATGCAAGCAAGCAAATACAAGAAAGCATACATCCACAAGCTTAAATGAGAGAGAGAGAGAGATAGAAGAGGCAAAAATCAAATGAGACTAATGGGATTGTCCCTTTTCATATTTCATAAATATCTTATATACAAGAGGCCATAGTTTATAATTGGGGGCACAAAACTAGTCTTCCTGGTTCTATGTACAACTATTCCTCATAAATATCTTATATACAAGAGGCCATAGTTTATAATTGGGGGCACAAAACTAGTCTTCCTGGTTCTATGTACAACTATTCCTCATGATCAGCATTACACAAGCCGTAAGCTCGGTCATCCTATGTCTCTTCTACATTAAGTGCTTAGCACAGTTACAAAAGATGAGTACAATAAGTGTAGCCATGCTTGAAAAGTGATGTTAACCCCAGAGTGGTTAACATAACCCCCTCCCTAATTTAGGTCCGTCCTCGGAGCTGGTTGGATCTATCTGTAGGAGATCGAATATGTTCAGATGAAGTCGCGACGTGAGGTTGGAGTGGGAGGGGGGGGCTCGATGGAAGACTTTGTAGCTGGTCAAAACTAGCTGGAGAGAGTGCCTCATGACATAGCCCTTCCCCATCCTGCAGAGAGTGGAGTACTCCTCCCCGAACTTCCTGACCAATGCTTCATTTGCATGTAGATGAGACACCTTGCCAAAACTTTCCCTCGATGCCAGTCTAGGAGACCGCCCCCGCTGGTGCCCACTCCTAATCCCCGCTCAGATCATCACCAAGTGGTAGAGAGAGATATATATGCTCTGAGGCAACCAAGCACCAAAACCTGACTCTATTATTTAGCGAAGAGTGGCAAACCGTTGGCTCGTTTGTGCCAAGGCCTCTAGCTAACTTCCTGAGCTGAGGGCCATCACGTGCGCCAAGATGGCAAAGTAGAGGAGGATTTGGTTTTGTCAAATTGCCATTTCAAGCATTTATCTCGCAACACCCACATGTTGCACGATGGGCCCCCTCCAATCACTGTTACAAGGGTCCCTCTAGCCCCTCTAGTTTTTAGTGAGGCGAGCTGGCCCCACTGAACCCCCGGTGAGCCCCTCCCTCTCCGATGGATCATTCGCAGCCTCTCCCATCTCCCTCCTCTTTGCCTCCCCACCCCCTCTCCCTCCTCCCTACTCCCTCCTCCCTACTCCCTCCTCCCCCACCCCCCCTCCTCCTCCTCCATCCTTGCCTCTGACTCTTCCCGTAGTTCCTTTTGCCCCATCCTCTTCCTCTGAATCTTGAGAGATTAGCATTAAGAACAATGAAAATTAAAGTGTAATGCTAGTCCAAAGATATTAAAATGTGTCAAAAGGTACAATAGTCCTAGAGCACATGCCTTTTATAGTCCCAAGGACCATGTTCCCTTATCGCACATATGTAAATGACCCTAAGTCCATCCCATGTGCATGTGCGCGCACTAAAATTAATTTGTTACAAACCATCCCCTCCTAACATGATTTCATCCTCAAAATCTAAGGGTGGTCATATGAAAAGTCACATACAAGAGACTATATACAAAATCCAAAAATCAGGGAGGCCTTATGTTGGTCCAGAAGTGCAAGTGTTGGATGAACTCCCTCCCATGAGTGAAGATGGATTGGTGGAGTACATTCACGAGAAGGTGTTGGGCATGAGAGAAAGGGTACTTCGCCAACCGAACCTTGTGTTGGGCATGAGAGAAAGGGTACTTCGCTAACCGAACCTTGTGTAATACCTAATTAAGTGGAAAGGATTACCCTAAGATGAAGCTATTTGGCAGCCCACAACTATACTACAAGGGTTTGAGCATTTATTGGAAGCATCTAAAGGAGTACATTGAGGCTTACAATAGTGATTTGGATTGCTGGAATTTTCTAGAATTTCATTAGGAATTTTTTGGACCCAAAGAGGGCCTCTTGGATTAACTTTTGATTAGGAATGGACCAATAGGAAGAGGGTTGGGTGCACATTTTTGACTTCTTTGACCCTAGGGGGCTTAGGCTTTGGTTTGCTAATGGGACCTAATTACTACTCTTGTCCCCCTACCTCTTGGGCGTAAACTTAGAGGTCCCTCCACCTAGAATCGCACAGATTAAAAACCCTAAAAATTAGAAATTTTCAATTTTATCCCAAAAGTGTGTTTTCTCTCTCTCAAACTTCCCCCCAACATACTCTAGGTTTGGAAAGCTCATTTTGAACCTCTTTCTTTCTCTTCTAAGCTCTCCATTGCTACAGAAACTCCATACCTCTCAAGCTCTCCCTCCTTGTCAAGCTCCCTTGGTCTTAAGCTCCCTCTCCCTCTTTCTTCCTTTTCTAAGCTTCCATTGCTGCAGAAACTTCATCCCTCTCAAGCTCTCCCTCCTTCTCAAGCTCCCTCCCTCTCAATCTCCCTCTCTCTCTCTCTCAAGCTCCCTCCCTCTCCATTGCTGCAGAAACTCTATCCCTCTTTAGTCTACTTTAGGTTCAGGAAGCCTATTCTCAAACTCTAACCCTCTTTTAAGCTTTCCATTGTTGCACTGAAAACCCTGAACTTTCTCTCCTCTCCACTCCTCTATTGTAAAAAAAGCTTTTCTTTTCCCTTCTTCTCTTTTCTTACCACCATGGCCTCTTCCAGTAATGTGAGAAGACCTAGGGAGAAGGTGGAAGAGCTTGTGCTGCATACTCGGGGGGGGGGGGGGGTCGCTTAGCAAAATTGCCTATATCACGTGCGTTCATGGCCTATTTTATAAATCCCTATGTAACCTACACTGGCCATTTTTTTAACCCTTTCTGTAACTTTTGATAAAATATATAATTCCCTTTCTGTCAATAAAATTTTTTTATAGAATAATTTTAAAATCCCTTGTGTAAGAGATATGTAATTCATTTTAAGTCACTCTAGAAGTATTGGGGGGTTTTGAAAGTGACAAATGCAACTGTTTTGAACTATGAAAGTCGCTACATTGTAAGCTCTTCATTTGTGATATTTTGAACAAGCTACTAAGAGTATAAGTCATAGCTCTAATGTCCACGAATGAGAGTACAACCCACAGTATCTAGCTCCATGATACCAAATTGCATAGCAAGAGAGTAGCTCTATGCATATCAATAGATCAACTAACCATGAGTTGTTTAGAACCACAAGTCAAATCCCATGACCTGTCTTGCATAAACTCTCAATGCATATTCTCAATCAACTAGCTCAATCTAGAGCTCTCCCAGTGGATCCAAAAGTATCCACCAAGTACTTTCCCAATTTCCAAAACAAAAGCTCAAGCAAGCTCTAGGCAAAACAAATGCTAAGAGTAAACAATGCATAAGCATAAACTATTATTACTCTTATGCATTGTTTATACTTGGCAAACAATGCCAAGCATAAACAATGCATAAGCTCAAGACAAAAACTTTTGACTATAGCTCCAATTGAAGTCTCAAAACTCCAAAAGATTACTCAATCCATGGAGCATACCATAACATACATGACCAACACGATCCTCAAAGCATTTGAATCCAAAATGTTACATACAGATGACCAAAGAAGTATCACTCCTAATCAATAAGCACAGCTTGCCAAACATTTAGGAGTCATCAAGGGCCATAAGCATTTACAATACATAGCCCCAATGTCCACTACTCAATGAGACCATGCAAGTCCCATATAAGATGCAACCAAAAATACATTCACAATGCTCCAACACTCAGCATCAACACCTGCTCAAACACTAAGTATCAACACTGCTCAAACACTGGTCCAAGACAACAATGACTTGAGATTTCCAAGCTGAGATTATACCAATCTCCCACTCCAACATCAACCATTTACTACTAACAAATCACAGTGATTACAGAGCACATTGCGTCAACATGCATCAAACATAAATTGTAGACAACAAATTGGTTGAGAAACCATGATGTTCATGACCTGTAAATGGCTGAAAATTATCAAATGTACACTTTCATTCCAACTTCTCAAGACCAACACTAATGGCCACATCAAAATGACCCCAGCCCATGTCCAAATGCAGCCCAAAAGTGGCTTGAATGGCAACCACAAGCTAGAGATGAAATGACCCAGCTGTTGCCTTCGTAAAATGTGTCAGAAAGTGTGGGGCTGATTTGCTGCTCATTGCTAGCTGCAATGTCCCACATCAAGGCATGAAAATCCTTGGCCAGAAAGTGGGGGGCTGATTTGCTGCTCATTGCTGGCTGCAATGTCCCACATCAAGGCATGAAAATCCTTGGCCACTAAAAAGCCCCTGTGCAAACTCAAAGCCTCTGATCAAGTATAGGGAGAGATCTCGAGACAAACAACTCATAAGCTTTCGAGACGCAAACAAAAGTGACTCCGTTAGCCTCATGCTAAATCCATTGAAACAACCACAATACTTTCTTAAATATTATCTGAAACATCCACTTGCAGCATGGTTATAACAAAATTACCATGTCGATACATCTTGCTCAAATCCTTGCTCAAATCCTACATATGGGACCTATACATCTCATACACTCTAGAATTATTTTTGCAAAAAATAAGATAGAATCTTGTGGACACATCTAGCAAAACTAATACATCTAATAGCTATACATTTTGTATAATCTGTACCGATTTTTATAGATGTACAAAAAGATAAATACACATTGTCGATGGTCACCTTCTCAAAATCTGAAGATTTCATTCTCCAATTCAAATTCCTGCATGAGACAAAGAAGATGTTGAGTCAATGAGATTTTCATATTTTGAATTATTTTTCAAACTCATACAAAGTATGTCTCATCAAACAAAGAAAAAAAAAACAGATGCATCCTTTCTGCGTACCTAGTGATCCCTCACAAAATCATTAAAGACCTTCCAATCATTCTCATCAAGTTCATACTTGTTGCTGCCACAATCATATGTAAGGTTTGCGAGAGCGATGACGCTATCAATGCTTATCATATCAAGGTCGGTTAGGTCATACATAAAGCACCTAGTTCCTTTTGCTTTTTGATACCAACCAAGTTGAACCTCCACCCCTGATGGCCTATCTGAAAGGCTAAATCCTCGCTTATATTCCACACATGCACCACTAACCATTCTTCTCATCTTTTGAACTCGTCCCAGATACCATACACTTTTGGCTTTCTTCTTGCCTCCTGAAGAGCTTGGCTTACATGACCTTGTGATCTTCCCTTGTACTATTTGTTCATGAAAGAACACAGCACAATCTGAACCAATGCCAAATAAATTCTCGTTTGTCTCCAGATACTTTTTTTCTTCTTTGGCATAGTACACACCTTGTCGGACCCTGGTAAGTCTATCCTTTGACAAAGTTGGATTGCCATTGAGCTGGCTGACCAATGAAGACTTGAAGAGAAACTTATTGTCTTCAACTTCAACAACCGGGTTCACCTCTTCTTTCTCATCCAAAATGGAATCTACTACATGCCTTATTTCACTTGTAGAAGCATCCTCATCTGAATCTAATGCATGGCCCACCTCAGTAGGATATTCCTCATCTGTATCAGAGTCTTGTAGATTTGAATTTGCATATGTGTCAAACACTCTAATGGACCAAGGCTGCACCCACCATTTCTTGTCCTCTTTACCTTTTGGTCTCATGTGTAAGCGTTCACATAATTCTTGGGCACTTTGCAATCCTTTTTGCAAGGTAGCAATGACCTTCTCATCAGTTGAAACACAATCATAGTCACCTAAATTGGCTTCTTGCAAGTCCTCGTTAAGATTTAACTCTCTCCATATATGTTCCTGCTTCTTGTGAGCTCTTATGAATGCCACACCATCCTCCTTGCATTCAAAATGGGCAAGCCTATTCAAAATGCCTATGCTGTGAAGCATGTCCATCAAGTCATAAGTACGCTCTTGCCCAACCATACTTCCGACTTTGCTGAAGAAGATTTCAGCCGCATCTGTGCCGGTGAGATATAGAGGGCACTTCAAGCTTGGGTGAAAGTCTCTGAAATACTTTATTAGCAACACCACAAAATGGCAAGAGATTTGCACATCCAAGAATGTCTCCTTGCTAATGAAGTTTGCTGATAGTGTATATGTTGGATGTTGTAATATCCAAGATCTCCAAATCTGAAAGAAAAAAGTCACTTTGGCTGCTAAATGAACTCTCCCTGCCAAGCTCAAGTGTGGAGACAAGAAAATGTCAATATAGTCTCCACAAATTTCAAGGTAGGCTTGTGTCCCTACCATACTCCGCTCTTTTCTGTGCTGCCCATTGTTTGCCAACTCTCCCAAACACCATTGCACTTGTCTGCTACATATCCTTTGAGCTGCTGCCCAATTTTGACGATCATCTCGCCTCATATCGCCTTCCTTGAGCATATGCTTGTCAACAACAAAGGAATCATATACAATGGTAACATGGTTCAAGGTAACCCATACATCACCAAGAGCCAACTGACGCTTTGGTTTATCAAGAACATTGACGAGCTTCTTTCCATTGTGTACAAAGTCCTGATCATGCATGCCTAAAACATCTCCGTTTGACAATTTGGCGGAAAGAGGCCATCCATCCCATCCAATCTTGAATCTAGTAGCATGTTTATCAACATAATCAGCCAGCATCAACATTCTTCGGCGACTATCTCCATCTGAGGCGTGTCCAATAATCGGACCTACTTTAGACTTGAGCTTCTCATCCCATAAGCTCAAAATCTCAGCCCATTGTCTTCGAACAAAACATGCATCAAATCGATTACAAGTGCAATGAGCAACCAAAACTAAGCGTGGAAGTGCTTCATGAAGTGGGTTTGCCACAAAAACTCTTGCATAACCACCAATCACATGATTCTCAAATGCTTTAACAATTATGTCATAGCCTATTTTTCCCGCTCCAACTTTGATTAAGCTTGACGTTCCACACTCATGGCTCTGCACCTTGTATCCATCAAATCCAACAAGCGTGTCATCTTTTGGGTTCCACCTACAATATTAAGATTGAAAACATAAAATATGTAAGAGCCACTACGATTCAACATGTCTCATCAGAACTACTTTTGCATTATACTATGTTTACCTTATCCGTTTCTTTATGGCGGTCTCATCCTCCACCAAGATGAAAGGAATTTGTGATTTGATTCCATGTTTTTCTTTCTCGTTTTGATATATTTCAGCAATGGCATCAAAGATATAGCCATGTATGCCCGGTAAAAATTGTGTGGCAAGTCTTTGGCCTCTTTTTGTCGTTGAGAGTGAAGGGCCATTGAGGTTGGTAGCAAGAAAATCATGCAACCTTGGTCCACCCCACATCCTTGCAACCTCAAACAAAGCCTTAGTATTTGCACTATATCTCTTGCCTGCCTTTGGCCTCGACATGTTTGTAGCCACATCCTGTAAGAAGTCCCATAGAGCAGGTTTTCCACCAAACTTACCTAGTCTATGGGCTTCTACTATATTGTTACAAAACCTCTTTACATCCTTGCGGTTTAGGGACTCCATGCTTGCTTCCCTTAAAGTTCGTAGTCGCACTGAAAGGACAGCAATATGAGCCTTTGCTGACCATAGTTTGAGGGTGAGATCTCTTGCATGCTTCTTAGCAATGAAAGTTGTTTGCCGAAGCTCTTGTTTAGTGAGAAAGTCTAATCTTCTTCCGCAATCCGTTCCTCTAGTGCCTCTCTTCTTCTCCACCGTCTTCTCCCTATATAATCTCATCCTAAAATCATGAAGCTTAGGTATACCCTTGCAATTGTTGCATGAGAAAGCTTCAAATGGCTGCCCATTATTGGAAACACGTGGACAACTAATATGACGAAAGCAACCATCTATGTGAAAGGTTGAAGTTCCATCATTTAGGATAGCCTTTGTGAAAGGCTCTGCAAACCAAAGCTTCCCACCACACTGATCATCTAGCAAAGGTTTCACACTAATATTCTTGTTGTTCACTTTGATTTCGTGAATCCATAAACCCCAACATAAAAAATTCAAACTTATTGAAAATTTCCCACTTTCTTCATTGTTATAGAGTGAAGGAGAATCACCATGAGCTGATCTTTCGAACTTTGTAGAAACCACAAACTTGCTGAGAGATGTTTGCATTGGATCATGCTCCTTCCCCTTTCGAGGACGTCCACGTAAGCCACTTAGAACTGGCTTGGATGTTTGCAAACATTTAAGTAACTTTATGAAGGTTGAACAATACCTTCATTGGTCTCCATCAAAAAGCGTAGAGTCTCTATTGAAGCCTCTATTTCTTTCCTATCATCTTGTTCATCAGCCTGCACACGTTGCATCGACTCCTTTCCAAGCCCCCAAAATGCCATATAATTTTTTTCATGTCTTTTGCTCTCCAAGATGTGGGTTCTCATAAAGTTAGCAAGACAATTATATGCAGCATACTTCCCTTCTATTGAACCTACGCCATACAAAGAGTTGCACTCATGACACCATATTCGAACTAGAGCTTTCCCATTGACATCTTCACTATGTAATTCAAACCTATCATCCCTTTCAACCTTCATCTGTTTCAGCTTTAGTTTTGTTCTAATACATTCTTGTTCCCATTGCTCAAGAACACTTGCACTTAACAATTTGCTTGTAAGCTTGGAAGTGGAGCCACTCAAAGTGTCACCTTTCTTGTTATCAATCTGATTTGAGCATTGTCGCTTACTTGGAGAAGGAAGTTCATGCATGCTATTGGCACTCCTCTTAATGCGTACTTGAACCTTATTGTTGAGTGTCCATCGCTCTTCTTGTCGTTTCTTTATAATATAATTTTCCTCTATGAAGACGAAAGATCCAATCACAAGCTCATCGCCCTCTATCTGCTCACGAACCAAAGCAAAGGTGGGCTCGTCTTTATCATTCTTTAGCCTCACAAGGCCTAAATCATCCTCATTATCATCATTGATCACTTGAATCTTATAAAAAGATCCCATCTAGCCTGCGACACAAAGTATGTTTTTAAGCTATGATTGTGGCATGCAACATCAACCTCACATAAAAAATAGATTGTGGCATGCAATATCAACAAAGTATATCAGCAATACATTTTCAAAAAATAGAAAACATGAGCAGGGTTTTGATCTAAAGGTTGATGGCCCTGGAGCACATCTGTTAGAGAAGAATGACTGTAAGATGCTGAGCGTGGAGGAACCGTTAGAAGCAGCCAGCAGCTCTGATGGAAGGATTCCAAACAACACAAAAGCCAATTAAGTTAATGAAGAAAAAGCTTGTTTTAGGTGATTCTAAGGCAGAGGCTAGTAGGCCTAGTTCTAGTAAAGAACCAGGCATATGTTGCTGCTACAGTGAAGCATGTATGCTGTGGGAGACATCATTGTTTGCTTCATGTCAATTGGATAACTTCATGTCATTGTTTGCTTCATTGTTTGCTTCATACAGAATGCTGGAGATGGATGTGAAGCGTGAGTTCCTTGCAGCTCCACAACCCAAGACTAGCTAGGGCATAGTTTTATTTTCTTTTTGAGATTTATGGGTGTGCAGACCGCCTGCTACTCCTTGTACTGTTTTATATAACAGAGGCTTCAAATCCACTGAGTACAATAGATCCCGCATGAGTGATCAAATTAACAACATAAGCTTCGTTTACATTCCCGATGGTTTGCCCCCCGAGCATGGCCGCACCACTGATGTGGTCGACCTGCTGGTTGCTCTCGATTCTGGCTATGCACGCTCCTTTGAGGAGTTGATGCAAGGCCTCCTGCTCCAAGACCCTCCCGTCACGTGCATCATCGCCAACACGTTTTTAAGCAATGTGCACAAGACTACGAAGAAGCTTGGGTTGCCGTTTGTGTCGTTTTGGACACAATCTGCAGCGAGCTATGCCTCATTGTTGATGGTGGCCAAAGGGTACAGGCCCCCAAAAGTTATGGATAGGGTTAATTATTACGTCGTAGCTCAATTTTTAGATCTAATTGAGGTGTGATACTTATCTGATTAAGGTGTCACTTAGGTTCTCAGCCTTCCGACATGATTACTTGCAGCCTGCCTGGTGTGCCGCCCTTGAAGTTCGAAGAGATGAATGGTTTTGTGCAGTGCTATGACCCTGAGGATTTCATGTTTAAGCTGTTTATACGCCCTTTTGAGAGCATAGGAGAGGCGGACTGCATACTGATGAACACCTTCGACGAGCTGTGGAGGAAGAGACCATGGCTGCTTTGAAGAAGGAGCATCGCGTGTTGGCAGTCGGCCCGTTGCTGCCCGCTTCGTTTTTCAAGGAGACGGAGAGCAGTGTGGCGACTGCGGTGTGGGCGGCCGAGGATGAGAGCTGCTTGGGCTGGCTGGACAAGCAGGAGGCGGGGTCTGTGATCTATGTTTCTTTCGGTAGCCTCGCTATGATGACTGCAGAGCAGATTGCAGAGATCGCCCTTGGCTTGGAGGCTAGCCAACAGCCCTTCTTGTGGGTTGTCCGCTTGGGGCTGATGACAGGAGGTAAATCAGCAGAGCTGCCAGAAGGCTTTCTAGAGAGAACAAAAGCACGCAGCCTGATCATCCCATGGGCGCCCCAGCTCAAAGTCCTCCTCCATGAAGCCGTGGGTGGTTTCTTCACGCACTGTGGCTGGAACTCGACCTTGGAAGGCATCAGCGCAGGTGTGCCATTGCTTGGCTGGTCGTCCATGTCCGACCAGGCTATGAATTGCAGATGTGCAGTGGAGAGTTGGAAGGTGGGGCTGAGCCTGGAGAGAGGAGCTGAAGGGTTCGTTCACCAAAAGGAGGTTGAAAAGAAGGTGATCGAGCTGATGCAAGGTCAAAAGGGGAAAGCCCTCAAAACTAGAGCCAGGGAGTGGAGGGAGGCTGCTGTAAGGGCCGCATCCCACAAGGAGGGCTCCTCTCTCAAGAACATACAAGTCTTCATTGACAATGTACTAGGAGGGCTACCCTAACCCAACCCTAACCTTCAATTTGAAGGCCATTAAAACTAGGTTGATCTTGAAAAAAAAATATGTTTATGTCTAAAGTTTAGAGAAATTTTCAAGCTTTCTGTGGTTGCAACCCTATGTTGTAAGAGGCTTTCTGAAGGGCTCTGAAGCCCTCTGAAGGGCTTCAAATCCCTCTGGTCCCAGCACTATAGTAGTGTCTTATCTCTGAAAGAGAGCCACATGCTTGCAGGGCAGTTATAAGTGTTTGCCGGTCAGAAGTCACACCTTCCTCTTGCATTTGTCTGTACAATTTCAAAGCCCTCTGTCCATGACCCTGCTCAACATATGCTGCAAGCATTGCATTCCATGATACAGTGTCCCGCTGGGACAACCCAATAAACACCGTCTCTGCTTCCACAATGGTTCCATACTTCCCATATATACTCACAAGAGTGGTACCAACAAAGGTATCTGAAGTGAAGCCCTTCCTCAGAACCTCAGAATGTACGGCTTGAACAATTTCCAGAAGCATGAGTTTGGAGCATTGCCTCTCCATGACAATACAGTCCTCTACAAGACTGCCACATGCTTGAAGGGCAACCACGAATGTCTTCTGATTCGGGTTCATGCCTGCCTCTTGCATTTGTATATAGGAAAGAAGAGCTTTCTTTCCTTGACCGCGCTCAACATATGCTGAGAGCAGTGCATTCCACGGCACAATATTGCTCTGTGATAGCCCATTGAACACATGCTCTGCTTCCACAGTGGTCCCACACTTGCCATACATACTCACAAGGGTGGTACCAACAAAGACATTTGAACTGAAGCCCTTCCTTTGGGCCTCAGCATGTAATGCCTGGCCAATTTCCAAGGCCATTACTATGGTTAATTCGCCCTCCACAGTGCTTTCTTCCTCTGCGAGTATACCACATGCTTGAAGGGCAGCCACAAATGTCTGTTGGTTTGCACTTACACCTTCCTCTTGCATTTGTCGATAAGCCTGTAAAGCCTTCTCTCCTTCACCCTGCTCAACATATGCTGACAGCATTGCGTTCCATGGGATGGCATCCATGTTGTGCTGTGACAGCTCACTGAATGCATTCTCTGCTTCCACAATCACCCCGCATTTGCCATACATGCTCACAAGGGCAGTACAGACAAAGACGTTGGTAGTGAAGCCTTTCCTCCGGGCCTCATCATGCAACTTCTTACCCTCATCAAGGTCCGGTCTTGATGTATGGCAGGCCTAGATTTTAGAATTTATATTGTTCATTTCATTTATTTTCCAGACAGAGAATCAGATTCTATTGGGATGTAATCTTTTTGGTCTCATAGGTCATTTTGGCCTTCTAAAGACATTTAATACAACATTTCATTTCATTTCATTTCTCTCTCTCTCTCTCTCTCTCTCTCTCTCTCTCTCTCTCTCTCTCTCTCTCTCTCTCTCTCTCTCTCTCTCTCTCTCTCTCTCTCTCTCATATTAGAAGAGCTTATCCAACCTGCTTGCTTCATTCAAAATGCAGTGCAAGATATCTTCCCCAGCTTCATAAGGTTGGAATGCCAAGTTGGATTTGGCAAGCATCAATGCGTGGTTCTGCAAAGGCACCTTGGAAAGGTCAAAACACCTCGGAAGATTGGCAGAAATCAAGCCGAGAGAGAGAGAGAGAGAGAGAGCCTAAGCCGTACAGACCTGCTGCTCCTCGCTGGCTCCTCAGCTAGTGTGTAGTTCTGACAACACTGCCTTCGATGCCTGCCAACGGCCGCCTTCTTTGGCCTGTTGTGACCCCGTCGGTAGCTCCTAATCAACCACGCAACAGCCTCAAGCACCTCACCCAACCATCAAACTGCGCGGTGCTCATGGTGGGCCGCATCACCTACGTGCCTGGCCATTTTTTTTAAGAAAAAGAGAAGGTTTGATCGTTAAAATCAAACCTGAGTTTACTTGTGCTTGAGAGAGAGAGAGAGAGAGAGAGAGAGAGCTACGTACCTGAGTTTTCTTGTGCTTGAGAGAGAGAGAAGAGAGAGAGAGAGAGAGAGAGCTGCGTACTTGAGTTTGGGACCCGTCTGCCAACACTACCCGCCTGTTTTGAATGCGCACCTATAAATCGTGTGTAGTAAAAGCAAATTCAAATATTATCAAATGTCTTTTTATTTCAGAATCATCACATTGCAACCCAAATAAAAATCAAATTTTATATCCAGGAAAAAATCTTCCCAAGAAATTTTATATCCAAGAAAAAATCTTCCCAAGATTTGAACCTGGATCCATTGTGTGGAAAATTATGCTCTTGCAGCTTAAACCACTACACCTATACCTTTCTTATCTTTACAACCTTTGGTCAAATTTATCAATAAAAAAGTACCTTCTGTAAATACATACATATGCTTTGAAATAAATCCTTCTGTGAATAAATATCTGTAAGTCAATTTTTTTTTAATTCCTTCTGTTGAACCCACGTGATATTCATTTTTTATACTAAGTGACCCCCCCGAGGCTGCATAACACAAGAGACGAGAATGGAGTTTGGGCTCCAACAAGATTCAGGGTTGGGGCTTGGGTCTAAGAAGGGACCACATCGAGTGCGTCAACTGGGGAATATGCTACATCATTGGAAGGGGCGGCTACAAGGCTTCAAGCATACTAAGAAGGAAGGACTGGTTGCCATAGTGCAACATGTGTATACCCTTGGAGACCTATACATTCAAGGCCAACGACCAAGGTTTCCTTCAAATTGTCAGTGTAACATAAACACAACTTTAACAACATGCTAATATTGGAATTTTTGTTTCGAATTTTCTTATGTCTCTCTGCAGATATTTTCCCCTCTAATTATGTTGAGGAATAACCACTCCAAATCCTCACTGGAATTTTCTATGCTATGCATGCATCCATTGGAGAGGCAATGTTTGTATCTCAAAGCCCAAGTGATCTTGTACAGAACAATATCTTTTTCTTTTCTCACTCATATTTTGTAGATAAAAAACCAGGTTTATTTGGCAAGCTAGAAGAGATCCCCAACCCCCCTCTTAACAATCCCGAATGGCCCAAACCTGATGCTTGGCCCATCTTATGCTTAAAGTTTAAGATGGTAAGTGATATCAAGACATCACTCAAGTTTTCAAAGCCATCTAGGTCAGTAGGGCTAAATTGGTTTTGTCCTTGACATGTTTTTGTGCACATGTTCAATTCCATGCCAATGCACCAAACAAAAACAATGTATATTTGTAAGGAGGTACAGTCTGACCTCATTCAAGGATTACTAGGAGAGGGTTGGGAGGTTAATGAGGGGTCACATCAAGGTGATGTGTACAAGTTCAATGTAGTAGATTTTACAGTGTCTTTCAGGTTCTTGAAGGCACACTCTGTTTTGTACATGCGTCTGCACTACCAAAGATGGATGCAAAAGCACACGACATGGATCCTACTTCAAGCCTCAGAAGAAGAAATTATGCCTATTGAGGTAGCTCTGCTGTGATGATGAAAAATGGATGGATTGAGCGAGTGGTAGCAAGCAAGCATTGGAGCCTAGAAGACCTGCGTCAACACTTTAGCATCATGGGCTTTGACAATGTGGAAGAGTCAAGTTTCAAGTTGATGAGAAGAAAGGTATATCTGATTCCACTACATGTCTAGAATTAACACTTACACTTTCTGGTTATTGTGCCACTTTCTATATTTTTACAGATTGGGAAGCGTAAGGAGGGGACAACCATGGTCTCAGAATCATGGCAAATGGGGGACCTTGAATTTTCAGCACAGCAAGGTGCATAGCCCTACCAACACATAGTAGACATGTGGAAGAGCTTGAAGATGAACTGGGTATATGAAAAATAGCCTCTGTTTTGATGCACGTGAGGGGCAAGAGTTTCAGGATCGAGGTGAAGGCAATGACAAGCTTTCAAGTCAACAATGAGATGGAGATCAACATGAAGTAAATGTCACAAGAGGGGCAAAAAATGAAGACATCATAACAATTTTAGATTAGATGACATGCTTGTAATTTTGTAGCAGGCTCTTTTTTAACCAATCTTTATTTAATTGAAATCTTAATATTTTTGCAAACTGTAATTTTTTTTTGTCTAGCGGTCTAGTGTGAAAAGGCCAAACTTTAAATTTTAACTATAAATAGCCAAAGGTGACTTCTTTCTCATTTTCACGCGATAGAAACCAAGCACGAACTCACACTATCTCTTTGCATTCACATGGCTACCCACTTTGACAACTTCTGTGAGTTCCTCTCCAACCACCCCGTGGGCGGGCAAGAGCGAGCTCTTTGTCATGTTCTCTCGTAAAGTCGACTTTGAGAAGTCGCTCGCCCTTGCGTCCCAACATTATGAGACGCAGATTGCATACATGGAGCAATACTTGGCTCCCCACTCCATCTCCTTTTCCCATTGCCCCAATGATCGATGGGTGCTTGTTGAGCTGCTTAAGTACATTCAACAATATGCCCGCCCCTACATCCAGCACCTTGAACGCTTCATCGACATCTGCATCCCCACATGAGCTTACTGTACCTTCAATAAAGCAAGACGTGAAGAGGTTGGGGAAGGGCAATTTAGGAACTAGGTTCCTCTCGTGGCTTGCCACTTTTGCATTCCTCACATCAGCGATGAGAATTCGGATGAGGAGGTAGAGATGCCTGCATTGCAGTTGGCATGGTATTTGAGGGATGACAAGGAAGTGAAGACAATAGGAGAACGAGTGCTCATGTGGAAGAGCAGCTTGTATCACTTTCCAGAGGGTGCACAATCTGCAGGCTGAACAGCCCACTGTAGTAGAAGATGCGGGGCCATCTTCCCCACACGAGGAGAGCAAGCTGCTGTGCCAGAGCTTGAGATCAATCTCTTGAGCACCATTGTGGGTGGAAGGTGAAGAATACTTATTTATTTATTCATGACCTTGAAAAGGCAGCTGGCTTGAGAATGGATGAATGCTTGGGCATTATATGCACACGATGTGAGGTGGACCTTGATACGTCCAACCTCGGTCCTCACCTAGATAGTGCTATATTACCCCTTGGAGAATCTATCGCAGAGACAGTTGCTTTGGTCAAGGAGACTTTGGTTGAGACCGCGGAGCAAGCCCTAGTTCCAGAGGAGGAATTCACAACCTTACAAGACAAGCTAGAGGCTCAAAAGAATACCCTTGCCTGGCTGCTGGAGTGATGGAGGAGACCAAAGCACCAAAAAAGGATGAGGCTAAGTCCTCGATTGACCTCTCCGCCCCCACCAGCACTTTGGCAAAAGAAGACATTGAGCAAGAAGTAATAATCGACCTTTTACAACCTAGAAACATTTGTAATTATGTATAGGAAAATATTTTGATTTTTCCTTTGATTGCAGAGGGTGGTTGAAATTGACGCATTTGCTGGGAGAGGCGGCGGCAAACAGAGACCAGGCCAAGGTCCATGGACATGATGCTGCGTTGGCGCACTATCTTGGTCTACTTCCTGTGGATGGCATCGCCATTATCCACAAGGACTACACCCCTCAATCTGCCTTCACTCTCTTCTTTTTGAAAGCCCTCTCTAAGGTGTTCAGTGTAGCTTCTATGGCACAGAGCACCAAATGTATAGTTTTGATTAAAAAATCCTTTGCCTTCGATGTTTTTGGTTCTGGATTTAGGGGTAAGCTTCTTGCTCATATAGGTATAGCCAAAAGCATAGGCATAGAGGATCCTCAAGAAATAGCCCAATCACTCCTCCTTGAGCACACTCTGCCCAATAACAAGAGAAGGAAGCTCAATATTGTAAGAAAGCTTTTGTAAAGATGATGTCTCACTTCTTATTATGAATACAATACAATTTTTGTAAACTTATTTTCATCAAGTATATCATTGTTTTTTCTAGTTTGTACCATCAATGTTTTTGTGAATGTGTCAGAAATGACCCTGGGAGCCTGGGGGAGCAGTGCCAGAACAGTGCGAATTTTGAGCCTGCACCGCTGCTGTAAAGCCCAAATTCGCACTGTTTTGGCACAGCTTCCCCAGCCCTTTAGGAGCAATTCTGATGCATTGGATGATAAATAATGTATTTTTACACATGATTAAAGGTATTTTTATCTTGTAAATTACTGTTTCTCATAATCAATGTACTCAACTTGATTATAAATGCATCAGAAATGATTCTGAGTGGTTGGGGGAGTAGTGCCATAACAGTGCAAATTTTAAGCCTGCACCGCTGCTGCTGTAGAGCCCAAATTCGCACTGTTATGACATAGCTTCTCCAGCCCTCCAGGAGCAATTCTGATGCATTGGATGACAAATAATGTATTTTTACACATGATTAAAGGTATTTTTATCTTGTAAACTACTATTTTTTATAATTAATGTACTCAACTTCATTATAAATGCATCAAAAATGATCCTGAGTGGCTGGGGGAGCAGTGTGCCAGAACAGTGCGAATTTTGAGCCTGCACCGCCGCTGCAGAGCCTAAATTTGCACTGTTCTGGCATAGCTTCCCCAGTCCTCCAGGAGCAATTCTGATGCATTGGATGACAAACAATGTAATTTTACACATGATTAAAGTTGTTTTTATCTTATAAACTATTGTTTCTCACAATTAGTGTACTTAACTTCATTATAAATGCATCAAAAATGATCCTGAGTGGCTAGGAGAGCAATGCCAGAACACTGCGAATTTTGAGCCTGCATCGCCCCCGCTGCAGAGCCTAAATGCGCACTGTTCTGGCATAGCTTTCCCAGTCCTCCAGGAGCAATTCTGATGCATTGGATGATAAACACGATATTTTTACACATGATTAAAGGTGTTTTTATCTTGTAAACTATTGTTTCTCACAATTAGTGTGCTCAACTTCATTTTATAAATGCATCAGAAATGATCCTGAGTGGCTAGGAGAGAAATGCCAGAAAAGTGCGAATTTTGAGCCTACATCGCCGTTGTAGAGACCAAATTCGCACTGTTCTAGCGGCACAGCTTCCTCAGTCCTCCAGGAGCATTTCTGATGCCTTGGGTGACAAACTGGCACATGATAGACAATCCATGTTAAACAAACATAATGACACCGAGACATTGTAAGAGAAACTTAAAATTTTAATTGGGTGACAAACTGGCACATGATAGACAATCCATGTTAAACAAACATGATGACACCGAGACATTGTAAGAGAAACTTAAAATTTTAACTATCAGAAGGTTACAAATGAAAGCCAGATATAGGCTTGTTACAAAGGGGGGTTTGAAACAAAAGAGTTGCTTCAAAAAAAAGATTAACATCTAAGATCTCTAGATCGTGTCTCGCTCGCCTCGAATGCGCCGAGCTAGTTGCATGTCCTTGGCAGATATGGTAATCCTCTTTGCATGTATTGCAAGGAGGTTGGTGTCTTCAAAAAGCCCAACAAGGTAAGCCTCAGAGGCTTCTTGCAATGCTTCAAGGGCAATCCCCTGCACACGGAACTCTGTTCTATATCGTTGGAGAATCTCCTTCACTGTGCGAGCGAAAGGGGCTCTTCTTATCAGCAACTCAGTGTTCCTCTGATAAAACTTGATTTCTTGTAGAGCCCTGTGCCCTTGGCGCATCCTTCTCCTTGGAGCTCTGTGTGTTGTGTTAGTGCATTGGGGTGAGGTTGGGACTTCCTTGGCTTGAAGAGCTTGACCTTTCTATGCTTGCGCGCACTTGCAGGAACCGCCTCTTGGTCTCTCTCATAGTCTGAATCCTCCTCCTCTTATTGCTGTGGTACCTCTGTATCAAGTTCCTCCCGGGTAGGTAGGGGACCCTGTCCTGGTAGTAGGGTCTTGCCACCTATGGTGCTACGCAATGTAGGAATGTTTTCACCAACCCAGTCGAACTGCTCATCATCGGCCTCTCTGTCTTGATCTCTAGGGTGGCTGCATTGTGGGGTCTTCTTCACATACTTGCTACCACTAGAAGGGTCTGCATGTGTGTGCATTGGTGTTACTGTGGGAGGAGGGTTGGGACTCTGGTGATCCCATTGGGCATGTCCTGGAATCCAAGGGGTCACTCTCTTCCGTGGTGTCGCCAGTATGTGGTCGTTGGGTGCCTTGTACTGTGTTTTGTGAAGGCATGGTAACATGTGCGATGTTCTTGGTGCGTGCCATATCCATGTACGACTATGCTAACATGGTGATGTGCTGGTGTCCTTACGTGGGTGTCTATGTAGATCTTGAGCTCAAGCTCTCTAAAAAAGTGAAATGAAAATGAAGTGACAGAAGGAACTATTAATAGTTTTTTTTAAGGAAAAAAAAAACCTAACTAAACTTATTTTCTTAGCCTTATTACATCTAGATTTATGCTGGTGCGTGCACAACCCAATGCCTCCCTTGTCTCCTCATTCATGCACGCCAAGCACCATGCCTATGGGGAGCATTGGTCTGTAACCATTCAAGCCGAGCATGACTTTTTGCAGCCTTACGTGCCTCTTGCGCAAGCTTAGATTGTTGGGCCCGCTCCCTAACCAATACCCTTCCAAAGGTTGTGCGATAAAACCAATTGAATATCTCTTTGTAGATAGTTTGTACGTGTTCCTCCTGCTCTGTAGAAGCTCCACCTCCATGTCTTGTATTTTTGAAATAAACCCCTCTTGCTTTATAATGTGATTTCTCCATCCCTTGGGTACTCCACATGTCGAGCGATCCATACTTGTTCATGAAATATGCACCATGCGCATAAACTATGTGCTGTACACATGACAATAGAATTTAATTAGAAAAAGTCAAGGTTAAAACACCAGTTTTTTTTATTTATTGTACAACTTACCATATAGTGTATTACTTTACTCTCTCCCCAAGCACCTAGCACACTTTTAATAAATTCTATGATATGTTCTTGGAATGATGCTCGTTCTTGGGCAGTTGTGCTACTTTGATTCATAATGCAAACCATGTTATTGAAATTTATCCAAAGCTGTTTGTGCATATTTACAAGAGCTGGCATTGGACAATCTACATTTGTGGTGATTGCACACATGTCTCTCCAGAGTCCCCAAGTCTTCTTTGAATTCTCTATGTTTGCTGGCTTCTCCAAAAATCTCCTTGCCTTTGATCCAGTCATGGAGACCTTTTTGAGCAACCTCATATGACATACCATAGGTCTGCTTATTCACTTCAATTTTCACATTTCTGCCATGGCAGCCCAGAGAATTCAAAAGATGCTCTAATTTATCAAGGGCTGCAACTTTCCTCTCTTGTGTAGGCATTGTGAATGCATAATCGATATGGCACTTAAGCAATCGATCAAAGATTCTCATGAATGCATGAAGTGTGCAAAAGTGAATATTCTTTAGTGGAAAATTAATGATGGGGCTCCAATTTGAATTCCTGTTTGGTTCTCCTAGCATATCAGGAGACATGACACCTTCCACCCATCTTGCATTTGGTTGTTCCTCATCTTCATCAGTTGACTCGGTTGGATCTACTGCATCTTCTTGTTGCTTCTTCCCTTTCTTAGGACCTTTCGAGGCATCCTTCCCAACAGAACCAACCTTCTGTATACCTTTTCCATTTGTCTTTTTCTGCCTAGGAATATCAATCTGAGCATTGCAGTATGGACAAGGCCATCTTGATATCGCGCCTTGAGCACAACCATCATGCATTTAATTGTCTTCAAATCTCCCCCAAGATGCCAATCCACCTTGAACTTTCCTATGTTTTCTACATCTAAAAGTTGACGATCAATTTGCTTTTTGATTACATTTGTTATCCAGGGAGTCCTTTCAAACATCCATGTCAATACCTCATGTGTCTCCTTCGGTACCTCGAATGCACCAAGCCACCAGACCTCTTTCTCAGATTGCACACTAAAACTTGGTTTGGTAGTCTTTTCCCATGCACAGATCATGGCCTCATTCATGAGTGTAATGCTCATACGTTCCAGCTTCCGACCTTTCACAATTTGGCACTCATCTAGCTTGAGCACAAATGAAAGTGTGCTCCCAAAAACTGCAAATAAATGGTAGTTTACAATATTCAAAACAAAATAATCGTCTTCATTTTCTATTGAAAAACATGAATAGTAGCAATTGCAAGTTCTCACCTTCTGGTGAAAGACCATAGAACTTCACCATAGCTTGTTGTAGTCTCTCAATATGAACAAAGATGTTATTGTAAACATCATAGTGAGATTATGTACTTGTTGTCTTGATTTTCTTTCTGCTCGACTTTGTGTCTAATGTTAGTGTGCCCTCAACGTGATAAACCTATCCTATAGCTCGCTGCACATCATCGTTATTGATACGCTTGACATTGTGAATCACCTTGAGTGTAGGAAATAAAGTGCCATTGATTCCTTGTCTTAGAAATGCATCTTTTACAACCTGACGGATTGCTTGGTACCCTTTCATGCTGATTCTAGCCGCATCACAAGCATGTTGAATTAATGAAGAATCGATGGAGGTGGTAATCTCGCTCACCACATTGCTGACGACGACAGCTTGGCGTATTTTAGGATGATGAGGGTCAGTAATAATTGAGATAATATCCTTGGTATTCAGAATGGCTTTGACTAAATCCTTCCATCCCTCTTCATTTGAACCACACACCTCTTGCCTGGCAGAACACAAATCATGACTATTTTGTTTAAATCACTGAGTGCATAATGAAAGTTTATGTTACTTACTTCGTTGTACGAATCCTTTTCTTCCGTGCTCCACCTTTAAACGCAAGAGATTCTATACCAGCCAATGTCTTTTTGCATTCACGAGCACCATTTAGCGTTGCTTTGAGTCGTGTGTGACAAGTTCCTCTAGCCTTTGAATCTTTGCATCCTTTCCACATTCTCTATGAGGATCTCTTTCATTTTATCTGATGATGTTTTAAGTCCTTCTTGACATTGTAAAAGGCTGAATTGTGATGCTTGCAATTGAGATTGGAGAATATGGATTTGCCAAGCTCCACTTGTAGTCAATCTTTTGTAGTATCCTAACAAGCTAAGCTCTCCTTCACCAATAAATTGCATAAAAGATGATAAATTACGAAAAGGAGGGTTTGCTCTTAATGGAGGGTCAACTGGATAGAGATGCCCATCAATCCAAAGATCTACATTTTTCTCCTTAGCTATCCTACAAGCTTGGACAAATTGTGCATTAGTAGGATGGGTTTTCTTAGAGCTGCCATACTCTTCAGGAATACAAATGTGTAAATCAACCTTCCGTTTTCTAGCTTCATAAGGGGCTACACACACAGCTTGCAAAGGCTCCATAGCTAAGCAGAGGAAGAAGCTAAAGTAGAGAGATCCTCAGAGGGGGAGAGAGAGAGAGAGAGAGAGAGAGAGAGAGAGAGAGAGAGAGAGAGAGAGAGGAGGGGGGAGTGAGTGAGAGAGAGAGAGGGGGGGAGTGAGTGAGAGAGACTGTTAAAACTTTGCTGTTTTGCAGGTTTAACACAAATCCGTTTTTCTAAGTAGAAAATGATATTTTTGATATACAAATATACTAACATGGAGTTTTTTATCAATAAATTATATTTATGAGAAAAAAATTTTAAAAAAATTTTACGGTCCCCACAATTTCGAGATCTCATGGATGTAGTGGGTTCCTGACAGTTAGTTATGTTTATGGGGTTGTGGGGACCTGACAGTTAGTTATGGATGTACTAGCTCTGACGTGACCCTTGAATTACAAGCTTTTTGGAGGAAAAAATTTATTTTCATCATACATATTGGTTGGGTGGTGTTTTTTCCACCTCAAAATGTAAAAAAATAAAAAATAAAAAATTTTTGCTTTTTGGGGCCCACCTATATACGAGAATGTTTTGCTGATGTGGAAGGGAGATATGGTGGGAGTTAATGAGAAAGGAGATTTTAAACTGACAAGAAAGATTCAATTTATAGAGAGTGAAGATTAAAAATTCAAAAAGTAAGAGAGAAAGTATGAGAAAAGTCAAAAAGTAAGAGAGAGTGTATGAGAATATTCCCTTTAAAAAGTGAAACTAGGGGGGTATGGCTGATGTGGCAAGGCAAAAAATAACGTTCATCATAGCCTTTGTCTCCCTTAAGCCCAGCTTTCTAAGCTCTAATCCCTTAAAATTAGGAATCCTTATTAGGAGGCCCTTTTTGGGTCCAAAAAATTCCTAATGTACTGTTATGTGGCCTATTTGATGCTCAAGAGATGTGGATATCATGCAAGTAACACATGGGGAGCATGTGATACCTATGGGCATACTTGGATAAGGTTCCGGAGCGCATTTGTTGGATGTGGGATGATCTTATTGCTCATGCAAGCTCTCTTGGACAGATTTTACAGATTGATGGCCTTCATTGATGCCTCACTCATGTAGAGATATTTTGGTTCTTCGACATGATGCATGTTTCGAGGACGAAACATACTTGGGTGGGGATGGTTTGTAATGAAATAAGGGGGCCATGGCCTTGTGGGTTTATGGTCATGGGCCAAATATTGTTTGTATATTGTAAATGGCCCATAGGCCAAGGACAATAAGATGTAAAAGTGAATGTGGCTTTGGCATGGGCATGGGCACATATTAATGTAGTGTGAACCCAATGTCTACTATATAAGCCAATATTGGCCATTCACTAATCATTCCATAATCATGATACTTTTTCACTAATACAATTACAAGCTTCCATAGATTTTCTTGGTGCAATCCACCCTTGCAGTGCTTCAAGTAAACAAGCACACATCTATTCTCCCTCCTTGCCTCTTGCACCCGATAGAAGGTGAACCACGAAATATCTCTAGTATTTAGTAAGAAGACAACAACCTCTCTCTCTCTCTCTCTCTCTCTCTCTCTCTCTCTCTCTAAGGTAGAGAAAGCATTTGTGCATCAAAACTTATAATTAATTGGAAGTATTCACAATAATATTTTTGGAATTTTTAGTTTTTTAATCGAATGAAAAAATAAACAGAAATAAAAATATTAACAAGAAATTGAACAACAAACTTGATAAAATGTAAACATTTACTCACCTTTCAATGCAAATGAAAAACAACAAAAGAAGAAAAATCCAAATCTAAGCTAAAAAGATGCCTCACATTCTTGATTTAGATGGAAAACTCATATTGCTAGTTTATTCAAATTTGACAATGATGAAAAAAGTATATGCTTCTAGTTTCTGGGGATTTAGTCAAAAACATACTGGGTAATACAATTATACATTCTAAGAAAATAAATATTCATCCAAGTTCATTTTTTCACTCTATCTCCCCAGGTCATGATCCAACCCCCAACCCCCCCTTCCTTAGAGGGCTATGCTCTCTCTCTCTCTCTCTCTCTCTCTCTCTCTCTCTCTCTCTCTCTCTCTCTCTCTCTCTCTCTCTCTCTCTCGTTTGGTAGGTAGACTAGGTGTGGGGGGGGGTCACCTACGTTGTGGTGGAGGAAGGGGGTGTGTGGACCGTGGAGGAGAAGCTCAGTATGGAGATGGTAGAGGGAAGCTCTCTCTCTCTCTCTCTCTCTCTCTCTCTCTCTCTCTCTCTCTCTCTCTCTCTCATTACCTACCCCATGCCGTTGTCCCTTGGTATGGAGGAGAAGCCTAGTATGGAGAGGGCATAGGGAATCTCTCTCTCTCTCTCTCTCTCTCTCTCTCTCTCTCTCTCTCTCTCTCTCTCCATTACCTACCCCATGCCGTCGTCCCTTGGTCGATGCTCGATAGAGAGCTGGATAGAGAGAAGGGCTCCATAGAACTATGTTAGGGTCTTGAAAACGCCGAGGGGGAAGGAAGCAGGATTGAGCTGACGTGCATGATTGGCAAGATATAACCTTTAATTAAATATCGACGTGTAAGTGTCAATATTTAATGATAGGTAATGATTGTGAATTGGTAGGGATAAAGAATATGAAAATGAAAAATAAGGCCTATGTTGGCATCAAATGTTTGAAAGGTTTTCTCCACTAATTTTCTCTTTCTTAGAAGCTTGAGCCACTTGTCTGTGTATGACATGCATATGAGCTTCTTTCTCTGCATGCAAGTTGCCATTGCATCCTCTGACATGTGTCTCTGTTTTGTGCACAGTTTTGTATTTGATGTGTGTGTGTACGCACGCTTGTGTGTTGAGAGGGAGATGCTATTCAAGGCTTCTCTCTCACACACACACTCTCTCTCTCTATCTCTCTCTCTCTCCCCCCCCCTAAAAAAGAAGGAGGAGGGCTAGACAGGAGCCTTTTTAAGTTCCTTTATAACCATTGGATCTCCCAAGGGCCAATGGTCAATAACATGCAATATCCCTATTCCTGCTCGACTATAAAGTTGTGTTCTATCTTGTACATCTTCAGGTAAAGTTTTAGGGTTTCGCATACTAGCGGCGGCTGTCCTGCTTGCAATCCCTTCGTCGCCGGCTGTTCTGTCATGCTTGAGAGTGGATCTAGAACACTGCATGATAAGCTGGCCTTTTTCTCTTTCAATGTGTGTGCCTCTTGTCTTCGTCGCGTGGTTTTTTGAGTGCTATGATTACAGCAAAGATCATGTGTCTCGATGGCTATCGTCGTGTGAAGACACTCTACACCCATAGAATATGAGCACTCTCTGCTGTTCGTGATAACTGCATCATTGATGGGTTTGTTCTCCAATGGTTCCTGGCTGCACACGTTTGTGCCCATAGTTTTGCGTCTGCTTTCGCGAGGTCTAAATCCGTTGGACTGATCAGACTGATAAGAGCCCCTTAAGTGCTATGATTAAGAGATAAATTCCTCGTACTTGATATGTATCGCATGAAGATTCACTCCTTTCATATGAGCACTGGCAGTCTGGATTTGTAGAGGAAAACGCATCTCGGGCTCCAAGCAGCATGTTGAAAATGTAGTTTTAGGGTTTCGCTTACAAGCTTGGCTATGGAGTACGTGCAAAATATGCCACCAAGAAACCACTCAGTGAGCTCGGAAGGATTTGAAATGGAAGTAGCACAGATATGGGCTTCCATGATGTAAGAGCTTTGATGAATGTGTCCTCCGCCTGCGAGGGTAATGTGTGACCTTGGTCGAAGTATAGAAAAGGGGACTATCAACCCTAGGAATAGTAATTAACCACTTGGGATGGGCAAATAGGTTTTTTTTTTCTTTTTTATTTTTGCAAATTGAGAGAGGGAGGGGGGAAGGCCAAGATCCACATGAGTTACAGTCCCACCGTCGGTCGTAATGTCCTCGTGTTACATTCTAACGACGTTAATACCTCTCTCTCTCTCTCTCTCTCTCTCCCTCTCAAAGTAAGCATTAAAAAAACCCTCATTTCCCACATCCTCCGTATTGGGATGGGGGATCTGAGGTTTATTTTCAATTATTTTTTCACCCTTCTTTCCCTCTCTCAAAGTAAAATGAAAACTTGAATTTAGAAAGAAAAAATGATTGAAAAACAAACCCCATATCCCCATCTTTTTCACTCTTCTTTCCCTCTCTCAAAGTAAGATGAAAATTTGAATTTAGAAAGAAAAAAATGATTGAAAAACAAACCTCATATCCCCATCTCGAGTGGGGGGCCTCTAAGGACGTGGGATGAGGGTTTTATAGTGCTTACTCAAAGAGAGAGAGAGAGAGAGAGAGAGAGAGAGAGAGAGAGGGGGGGGGGGGGGAGGGAGAAGATCTTTTAAAAACAAAGAATTAAAAAAAACCCACCTTCCCTAACGCAAGTGGCAAATCCACCACTTGGGATAGATAAGTTGGTTTTTACTTTTTTAAATTTATTTTTAGCTCACTTAAGGGGGGAGAGAGAGAGAGAGAGAGAGAAATTTGAATAATTTTTAGGTAATTCTTCCATGTGCTTGACATATGTAAGCTGAAATTGGTATCTCTTTTAAGCTGAAATTGGTATCTCTCTTATTCTTTGGCACATAGAAACTTCACTTAGAGAGATTGCATGTGTCTCTTACAAGATGGATTGACTAGGTCTCTTCTAATCTGAACATAACCAAAGCTTTGCACAAAGGTGATAGGTGCAAAAACACTCCTAGGATGATGAACTCTCTCTCTCTCTCTCTCTCTCTCTCTCTCTCTTTCTCTCTCTCTCTCTCTCTCTCTCTGTGGTGATCTACGTAGAGAAGATCAAAGCTCTTTATTTCTCTAAGGCATAGGCCTTCAATTTATGTGGGTTTACCAAGAAATTGAATTGCTTCAATTTGTGCCGAGAGGAGAGGTAGGAAGCATAGGTAATGGACACGAAAGATGAAGGAGTTAGAATGTTGCAATACAAAAGCTGATGAGTAGTTATGGGGGATGAAGGATCTTCAATGATGTGTGCATATATATATATATATATATATATGTATATATATATATATATATATATATATATATATAGATAAAAGAGAGAGAGAGAGTTCACACCTAAGTAGGTGTTCACACACATATATATAAATAAGTATACACATACATATAATCCTATTAAGGGTTGTTGATAAATCTACACAAAATGGGATGAACACACATAAAAAGACTCTAAATACCCAACAATCCTCCCGTTGGAGTGACGGAGGAGACACCCAACATGAAAGAAAGACACTACCGTCTAATCCCATCACCTGCTGTGTCAGAGCTAACTCATCATGCACACCTCTTGTGTCATGATAGCCCTCCAATCACATAATGCAATTGAGGCAACAAGGCTAGCACTTGAGTTAGCCCCTAGCTCCTAGCTAGGATAAGAATAATTATAACTAAAAGCATGCATTAAGACATAAGTACAATCAAATTTTAGGAACACTATCTAGAGGAGAGAACCCTTATAAACTCTAACACATAAAAGTGTAAATATTGATTGGAGATTAAATTCTCCCTCGAATAAATGTAGTTTGCAGCAACACCAAGCTATTAATTCTTGGCCAGTTATTTTAGGCTTGGAGGCCAGGGCAAGCACTCGAGAAACTCGTAATATGTTGTAGATTTTAATTAGTTAATTTTATCCAAAAAATCAAAAAAGCCCTAATCTTTAGGGCTTGAAGAGGCTTTAAATTAATGTTAATGTCCTAAATCTTCTAAATCCACATGTTTAATTAGATGAATTTCACCTAGTCTTAGCGAAGCCTCAAATTAGCATATATAGGTATATTACTAAAACAAGTTTGCTAATGTGGTGAAGTTTGATAGGAGGTGGTGACAAGGAGAAGGAGAAGACTAGTGGAGATGTTTGTGGTGGGCAAAGTGCACAAAGTGTGTAGGTGAGCAAGGCGAAGAAGACAAACCATAAAGTTTCTAAATCTATAGTTTTAATCAGATGAATTTCACCTCATTTTGGAGAAGTCCCAAATTGGCATATGTAGGTATATCATTGACAAGGTTGTTGATGGTGAAGGTGATAAGAGGTGGCGATAAGGAGGAGGAGACAAGTGGCGGAGGCATCTATGGCAAAGTTGTGTAGAGTGTAGGCAAGAAAGGTGGTAGGAGAAAGCCACACAGAGCAGGCGATGGTGATAAGCATGTGTATAAAAGTGAGGAGGGGACATAAGCATGATGAAACATCAACAAACAATAAAAAAACGTTGAATAGGAGTGCTAGACAAGTTTGACAAAACACTAGGTGGCATAGTGGTCACAACTTATTGATAGGCGTCAAAAAAATAGAGCTCAGTTAACTAAAGTGATGGCGTGCCGCCATAGGCAGTGTAGAGGTTGGTGAGTGGGAGTGAGAACAGAAGGCAAATATGCAAGAGTAAATGCGAACGTGGAGATGAGGTGTTGAGGCAAATGGTTGTCCACAATGCTTGAGTAGTGCACTGGCACTAGCACTGGCACGGGGGCAATAGGGTATAGAGGTTGTGCACATATAGGGAGATGTTGTTACGTGAGTGAACTTAATTGAGAATTTAATTATATTTATTCAATAAAAATTATAGTTAGAGATGAGAGTACAAGAATATCTTTACACAATTATAGAAATATAAAGAAAATAAATTTATGATAAAATAGCATATTAATGATTAAGATCTTTGAAAAGTAGGTAGATTTTTGCGTATGGTGGAATTTAGTGAAACGGCCTATGTGCACTTGTAGACTAGGCCTATTCCCGTAATTTTAAGTATCAACTCGACTATATTTTGACGAAAATCCAAAGAGATATAGTGGCTGCTGCAAGTCGCAAGCATATACTTATATACAAGGAGTTAAGACAGGTTGAGACAAGCAAACGTCTACAAGGAGTATTAATTCTCTTATTGTTATCCTTATATGGTTTAATTATGTCATTAGTGAGAGCGAGAGAGAGAGAGAGAGATTAAACATGGTTTGTAAGAATTGCAAGTTCCTTGGATGAAGCTCTTTTTTCTTTCTATGTTCTCTTTTTTCCTGATGAGAAGATGTATGATTGTATCAAATTACTTCATACCTTAATAAATCATTGAAATACTCATATGTGAGACCGCGGGTCTTACATATGGGGAGGCCTGATTGGACCTAATGCTTTTGTCACATAAGAATTCATCTTTTACCATTAAATATAATTACCATAATTTTCTTATTTCTTAATTAATTTAATTACATATAAACTTAAAAATTAGTTTTCCATTGAATGTGACAAAAACCATTCTTTTAACCTAGGATATACAAACCTAGAATATGATAGGAAGTCATCTTTTCATGTTATGCATAAGAACGAATTATGCATCAATTTCTTAAAAATTTTGCCATAGCTCCGTTGCTATTACTGGCAATTTTTAATTTTTATGAAAAGAATAAGACATAGTAAAACAATTATGATAGTATAACTATCTTTTAGCATCAAATGCAATTTATGGATTTATCCCATAATATTATCATATTTTTCAAGCATATAAGTATATAAAAAACCATTTTCTTAAACCTCTAGCTTCACAAGCCTAGAGTTTGATTTGTGAATAGAGAATTTCTTCATGAGAAGCATTAATTGAATATAGAATAGATCATATGAATGACCATTCTTTGGGGGAGAGAGAGATTCTTAGAAAAAATATTTTAACTTAAGCATAAATGAAAACTTTATGTGTTTAATCACTAAAATCCATTAGAGAGCTTCAATTGCATTAAAGAGCCTTTCAATTGAATACTTCTCAAGCTTGAGAGGGGTTGAGAAGTGAGAAACATTTAGAGATTAAGAAAAAGACCATAAATCACACTTTACCTCTTATTTTGCTTGATTCTTTGGTCTAAGGAGAGGCCCCCAACCAATCAATTGGTTTAGAATGTTGATGAAGACTCCAAAGAAGGTTGAAGAGGAAGAGAAACTCCATTCTCTCCAAATTGTAGAGGATTTTTAGAGGATAATAGAAAATATCATTATTTCAGTATAATACTAGCATGGTATAGTTCACATATATTTTTACAAAGGGCTAAGGGTCTATTTATAGGTGAGAGAGGCCTCTAACCAAGTCCAACTAGTTTCTAGAATTTTCCAGGTTCAGTTTGGCTGAATTTGGATGAGTTTGGACCAGTTTGGCTCTCTATTTGATTTGGTTTGATCCAGGAGAGAGAGGAGAGATAAAAATATCTTCTTATTTTTTAGCTTAAAACTCTTTCACACATGTGAAATAGGCGCCTCCTTGAAGAGCCCCCTTCTCCTTATTACCAAGGTGTCAAAAATGTATCATTATACCCAAAATATCTCACATCACATTCTTTCACATACACATCCACATCCATTCTTTCACATACACATCCACATCCCTTTACATCACATCACATTCTTTCACATACACATCCACATCCATTCTTTCACATACACATCCACATCCATTTATATCACATCACATTCTTTCACATACACATCCACATCCATTCTTTCACATACACATGCACATCCCTTCTTTCACATACACGTCCACATCCATTCTTTCACATACACGTCCACATCCATTCTTTCGCATACACATCCACATCCATTTACATCACATTCTTTCACATACATATCCACATCCACATCCACATCCACTTCCACATCCACATCCACATCCATGTACTTCCCATTTCACCCTTTCACATATCCTCTCATCTCATCATTCACATCCACATCCATTTTCATTACATCACATCTTATCACATCCATTTTCATTACATTACATCTTATCACATCCTATTTACATCTTATCACATCCATTCACATCCTATCACATCCCATTTTCATCTTATCACATCATCCATTCACATCCTATCACATCCCATTTACATCTTATCACATCCATTCACATCTTATCACATCCCATTTATATCTTATCACATCCATTCACATCCTAATCACATCCCATTTACATCTTATCACATCCATTCACATCTTATCACATCCCATTTATATCTTATCACATCCATTCACATCCTAATCACATCCCATTTAGTAGTTTTTACTACTTTGATACCGATAATGGAACTTTTTCTAAAATTTTACCAATTGCTTGGCCTAGATAAAGGTTCTTTTTCTCGATGACTATTTTCATATTCTTTCTCAATTACTCAAATGAATTAAATTTAATATTCCTCTTTTGGAATAGAAGAATTCATGGGATTTACACAAATCAATTCTACCCATATTTTCACTTTTGATAAATAATCATAAATTGAATTATTCTAAAAATTCCTCTTCTTCCCATTTAATTTCTTGGATCTCAATTACCATGGGAATTTCTCTTTTTGCATTTAATTATTTGCACTCCAATGTCATGGGAATTTCTCTTTTATCATCAAATATTTCTCATAAAATAAATTCATCTAAAATAAAATACCCATTAATTCAATATGCTAGGAATTTTTCTTTTTTCATTTAAATGATTGAATTCCAAATACCATAGGAATTCCTCTTTTATCATTTAAATATTTCTCATAGATAAAATAAATTTATCTAAAATTCATCTTTGAATTTAAATAAAATATCCAAAAATTCCAATATGCTAGGAATTTCTCTTTTCCCATCTAAATGATTGAATTCCAAATGTCATAGAAATTTCTCTTTTACCATTTAAATATTTCTCGTAGATAAAATAAATTTATCTAAAATTCATCTTTGAAATTAAATAAAATCTCCAATAATTCCAATATGCTAGGAATTTCTCTTTTTCCATCTAAATGATTGAATTCCAAATGTCATAGGAATTCCTCTTTTACCATTTAAATATTTCTTATAGATAAAATAAATTTATCTAAAATTCATCTTTGAATTTAAATAAAATATCCATTAATTCCAATATGCTAGGAATTTCTCTTTTCCCATCTAAATGGTTGAATTCCAAATGTCATAGGAATTCCTCTTTTACCATTTAAATATTTTTCAAAGATAAAATAAATTTATCTAAAATTCATCTTTGAATTTAAATAAAATATCCAATAATTCCAATATGCTAGGAATTTCTCTTTTCCCGTCTAAATGATTGAATTCCAAATGTCATAGGAATTCCTCTTTTACCATTTAAATATAATTACCATAATTTTCTTATTTCTTAATTAATTTAATTACACATAAACTTAAAAATTAGTTTTCCATTGAATGTGACAAAAACCATTCTTTTAACCTAGGATATTCAATCCTAGAATATGATAGGAAGTCCTCTTTTCACGTTATGCATAAGAATGAATTATGCATCAATTTCTTAAAAATTTTACCATAGCTCCGCTGCTATTACTGGCAATTTTTAATTTTTATGAAAAGAATAAGACAGTAAAATAATTATGATAGTATAACTATCTTTTAGCATTAAATTCAATTTATGGATTTATCCCATAATATTACCATATTTTTCAAGCATATAAGTATAAAAACCATTTTCTTAAACCTCTAGCTTCACAAGCCTAGAGTTTGATTTGTAAATAGAGAATTTCTCCATGAGAAGCATTCATTGAATATAGAATAGGTCATAGGAATGACCATTCCTGGGGGGAGAGAGATATATTCTTAAAAAAACATTTTAACTTAAGCATAAATGAAAACTTTATGTGTTTAATCACTAAAATCCATTAGAGAGCTTCAATTGCATTAAAGAGCCTTTCAATTGAATACTTCTCAAGCTTGAGAGGGGTTGAGAAGTGAGAAACATTTAGAGATTAAGAAAAAGACCATAAATCACACTTTACCTCTTATTTTGCTTGATTCTTTGGTCTAAGGAGAGGCCCCCAACCAATCAATTGGCTTAGTATGTTAATGAAGACTCCAAAGAAGGTTGAAAAGAGAGAGAAACTCCATTCTCTCCAAATTGTAGAGGATAATAGAAAATATCATTATTTTAGTATAATACTGGCATGGTATAGTTCACATATAGTTTTTACAAAGGGCTAAGGGTCTATTTATAGGTGAGGGAGGCCTCTAACCAAGTCCAACTAGTTTCTAGAATTTTCCATGTTCAGTTTGCCTGAATTTGGACCATTTTGGGTTCCTTTTTGAGTTGGTTTGATCCAGGAGAGAGAAGAGATAAAAATATCTTATTATTTTTAAGTTTAAAACTCCTCCACACATGTGAAATAGGTGCCTCCTTGAAGAGCCCCCTTCTCCTTACCAAGGTGTAAAAAATGTATCATTATACACAAAATATCTCATTTTTTAGTAATATTCATAGTTTTTTACTAATAAACCTTGTACTCAGTCAACGCTTCATCTTATGTGGGCATTTACTAATTTTTGGTTATTTTTCTTTTATAAATTGGATTTATCTCCTCCCCACACTTGGATTGATCCTATTGGCCCATAGGAATCTTAATTGGACCATAATCCAAAAATTTCTGAAAATCTAGACCCTTAGACTAAGGTCCTTTATACTTGTTTTCAATTAATTCCAATTACACATTGGAAAGTTCTTTTTGAATTTTTGTTTTAGGGGAAACCATTTTAGACACTAGGAGGATTTTTATATCCAAAAATATCTCAATTTTGGATTACCTCCCTCTAGACATTTTCTCTCTCGAGGCCAAAACAGGGTAAACAGGATCTTTCTTTTATTTCATAGAGGGAAATAATTATAAGATCAGAAGGGGAGGATCTTACACCTGTACACCTCAAAAGCTGGAGGGAGGAATCTTACACATGTCCTCTCTGTGTCCACTCTAATGAAATCCATCCTGATCACGCGGTTTTGCTCTGGGTGGGTGAGATCCAAAAATGGACAATCCAGACTGTACCGAAAGGGTGGTAGTGCCTCTATCCGCAAACCATGTAGGTCAAACCATGATCTCATTTGAGCGTACCAACAATGAGTATCTCCATCCTCTGCCAACTGTATATGGATGAGGTCAATGCCAATTGGGAGTACCTCTGCTGCGCTGAGGGAGCTCCCATTGCCGTTGTAAACAGGTAACTGCGTGGAATAGGGCCTCGGTTACTACTGGTGGGGCACCGAGCTCAGCCCGAACAATCTCATGTGGTATTGATGATTTGCTCCGAATCATGCAGGCAATCATCATAATCAGTGGTCTCTCCATTTGCCTCCATCCCTCATCTGTCCCTCTCTGAGATCTGTGATGTATACTGGGCCCCCAAATTGGAGCTTCGTACAGGAGGGTCGATGTGACAAGCGTATCAAATAGCCACAATTTGGTGTGTGGCTCTTGAAACTGTATGTGTGCACAACAGTGCCTCTCAAGTGCCCCCAAGGCTGCATGCCCTCGAGCTAATCTAGCTGCTGTTGCTTCCTTTACGAAGAAACGCGGTCCTATGAAAGTAACTGCCAAGTAGACATTTGACCTGACGTACTCTACCGGCTCCCCTCAGAAAGTGAACTGAGGCTCTGATCTTGTCACCCATGCCTGTGTGGTGTTAAACACCATAACCTTGGTTTTCCCAAGGTTCATTGTCAGATCTCTATCCGCACAGAAAGCCTGTAATGCATCCAGGTGTCTTTGTAATCCCTCCGGAGGAGAGTCTGAGATTAGAACAATATCATCAGCATATAACAAGATGGGTATCAACACCCCTGCCAGCAGGCATGCCCCTGGGCCTCCCAATCTGTCTACATAATCAGAGACTGCATCAATGTACAGTCCAAAGAGGGTGGGCGATAGCAGGCATCCCTACTTCACCCCTATCGTGCTGGTCACCCTATTAGATAGTGCGCTTGGAGCTCGGACTCTATCCCCCACTGCATATCCTCCAGTACCTCAATGTCATGCAATATGTGCATAAGCCTGGCATGTGGTATGGTATCAAAGGCTTTGCGAAAGTCCACAAAGCAGCAGTATATCCTTCTCTTTTGTGCCCTGCCCTCTTCAATAAGTGCCCGAAGTGTCAGTATGTGATCCAAGGTAGTAAATCCTCTCCTAAAGCTAGCCTGTCCATGTGCTCGATGACCATGCCTCTCTGCCCACATCGGCTCATCTCTGACTCCAATATAGAGCCATATAGTTTGCCCAAGTAATGACCAATCATGATCGTCTCTTGTAGTTGCCTGGTACCATGGGGTCCCCACTCTCTTAAAGAGTGGTACAATGATATGCTCTGTCCAGCTTGTAGGGAAACCCTCACAAATGGCACGATTAAACACACGTACGATGAGCGGAGCCAAAGTGTCTCGTTGCATATGAGAAGTGCTCTCCAACTAGCCCATCATGATATCGCCTCTATAGCACCATCCGCATAGTAAAAAAGGTGTTGCTAGCCGGTCTAGCTCCCAGTAGAGGGGGGGTGGGGGGCTGTCCTAGTGAATTATATAGCTCTCTAGCATAAGTATGCCATGCCTCAGGTGCAGTAATCGAAGTACCAAGCTATCTCTCCTGAAACATCTTCCATGCCCTCTTGCTGTCCTTCCCCAAGAAGAGTTGGTAGATCTCCTCCTCTATCTTAGCCAAATAGGCTCGTTTCTTCCTCCGCACAAGGCGCCGAAAGATCATCCTGGCCTATCTATGCATGTGAGACCCAATGGCAATCTCACACTGTAGCTGTGCTCGTGTCGCACGACACTCATCATCATACCAACTGTTCTGTGGGGCAGTGCTAGGGGGTGGGTGGAAGGGATCATAGTGCAGGGAAATGCATATGACGTGGATGCATGTAGTACACCTGCCAATCCTCTCGTGATCTTGTCCAGAGGGCTATGTGGGTCTAAAGCGAACAAGCCATCAGATACTGCATCTCGATAAACCCCAACTGTCTCACGTGTAAACTAATATCTCGGGTACCTAGGTAGATGAGTGGCTAGCCCCTCTCTCGGGGATCTACATACTAGTGTGAAACTCAGGTATGCATGATCGGCTGCTATGCCAATGGGCCTACTGGAAATCGTGAAACCCCGCACATCAGGTAGTATCAATGAAGGAGATCCCATCAAATAGTCCACTGTGCTCACTCCCCCTTTAGAGTTCCAGTGTGTGAGAGAATCTGATCCTTGCCATCTCGATAAGCCATTGTATATGACTAACCCATGTGCACTCCCGAGTGTGAGAAAATGCCTGCCATAATCTGTAATCTCCCCCTCATCCTATTCTAGATAATCTCTGCAACCCTACATCCTCTGCCATGATCTCCCGCCGGTACATAGCCTCTTGAGTATCATACAACTTGCGTCTCCTCACATTGAGCGCAGTGTAGAAATTTCCTTTCCCGAACTAGCTTCTCTACCTAATTGAGGATCATCTGTAGATGAGAGCCTTGCAGTCTTCTTCGTACGTGCCATCTGAAAATAGTCACTCATAATGTTACATGATAAGCTTCTCAAGTTAACTAAGATAACGAATTAGCATCAAATCACTACAACGCGATATGGGTACTTCAGACAAAATCTACATCAACTCCTCGCGTTGTATTGATTTCTCAAAGAGACCCTTTTTTTGATAAAATAACACAAGAACAATACGCCTAACTTACACCTGATGATAAAATAGGTCCAAATCACTACATCATCGTGATAGAGGCATATCAGACCTAATCATCATACCCTCAACATGCTGTAGAGATTTCTTGCACATAGCGTTTTATTTCACAAAGTAGGTCATGGAAATAAGTAATAGATAACATACACGACACAGAACAATGTATAGGACAAGAAAGTATGTCCAAAACACTATAACCCGATATGGCTACATCAAAAAAATCATAATTCATTCTTCGCGTCCTGGTGACTTGTCAGACATTGCTTTTCGTTTGAACCAATATCTAATGAATGTAGGTAAAACATGATATATATGATTGAATATAACATTTAAGACATTGCCTTTCGTTTGACCCAATATAACCTAACAACACCTATGACAATAAAATAGGTCCAAATCACTACATCGCGATAGAGGCATATCAGCTCGCGACGACGATAAAGGCATATCAGACCTAATCGTCATACCCTCAACGCGCTGTAGTGATTTCTTGCACATAGCATTTCATTTCACAAAGTAGGTCATGGAAATAAGTAATAGATAACATACACGACACAAAACAATGTATAGGACAAGAAAGTATGTCCAAAACACTATAACGCGATATGGCTACATCAGAAAAAATCGTAATTCATTCTTTGCGTCGTGGTGACTTGTCAGACATTGCCTTTCGTTTGACCCAATATTTAATAAACGTAGGTAAAACATGATATATATGATTGAATATAACATTTAAGACATTGCCTTTCGTTTGACCGAATATAACCTAATAACACCTATAACGATAAAATAGGTCCAAATCACTACATCACGATAGAGGCATATCAGACCTAATCGTCATACCCTCAACGCGCTGTAGTGATTTCTTGCATAGTGTATTTCATTTCACAAAGTAGGTCAAGGAAATAAGTAATAGATAACATACATGACATAGAACAATGTATAGGACAAGAAAGTATGTCCAAAACACTATAATGCGATATGGCTACATCAGAAAAAATCATAATTCATTCTTCTTCACGTCGTGGGTGACTTGTCAGACATTGCCTTTCGTTTGACCCTATATCTAATGAACGTAGGTAAAACATGATATATATGATTGAATATAACATTTAAGACATTGCCTTTCGTTTGACCCAATATAACCTAATAACACCTATGACGATAAAATAGGTCCAAATCACTACATCGCGATAGAGGCATATCAGACACCTAATCGTCATACCCTCAACACGCTATAGTGATTTCTTGCACAGTGCATTTTATTTCACAAAGTAGGTCAAGGAAATAAGTAATAGATAACATACACGACACAGAACAATGTATAGGATAAGAAAGTATGTCCAAAACACTATAACGCGATATGGCTACATCAGAAAAAATCATAATTCATTCTTCTTCGCGTTGTGGTGGTGACTTGTCAGACATTGCCTTTCGTTTGACCCAATATCTAATGAACGTAGGTAAAACATGATATATATGATTGAATATAACATTTAAGACCAGGAGTGATTGCTAAAATTACGTAGGAAAAATGTTGAAGTGATGGACGCTTGCTTGATAAATTGCAGAGATGGCGTAGATGAGGCACGGCGGAGGAATACACGCAGCTGAAGGAGGCAGAACGAAACGACGATAGAAGACAAGGACACTTGATATTTACCAAGGACGAGTACCACATTTACCGAGTACAAGCACGACACATGTGCGAAAGAGCATGTCCACACGTGCCAAGGAGGACGTGGGGCCGTACTCATGATGATTACGATCAATCAAATTTTGACACGTGTCATCATATGTGCGCAGAGAGCATGTGGTGTGCCATCATGCATGTCTGCCACGTGTACAGATCGTTAGTTTCCATGGATAAAGGTGACCAACATTCATTATTCATTGCTTCTTGCTCTGGTGTAATTTTTCTCGCAATCATCTCGTGTAATTTTTCTCGCAGTCATCACCTTCACCCTGCTTTTCTTGCTCTCCTACAGTCAACTTCATTGGTTGCTTCTTGCTCTCCTAGTGAATTTCGCGGTATGTTTTTGAATATTTTCGTGTTTCAATTTGGCTGAAGTTGTATAATTGTTTTATAAATATTCCATCAAAGATTGCTGCTTTTAGATTTTTAAGAATTTAATTTATTTCTCCCAAATATGTCATCAAATCACTACAACGTGAAGAGGGATCTCGGTGAGAACTAACGTACCCATTACGCGTTGTAGTGATTTTGCCCACAATGGTAATTTGCTTGCATAAATTTCTTAAAAGCACTACAACGCGAGAAGAGGTCTTGGTGCGAACTCTCTCAAGCATATCGCGTTATAGTGATTTGTCCTACCGTCCTTTTTTTACTTTTTCAAAGATTTCATCGTTCAGATTTTTAAGAAATTAATTTTTTCCTTACAAATAATTGATCAAATTACTACAGTGCGAAGAGGGGAGTCGGTGAGAACTCTCCCACCCATATCGCGTTATAGTGATTTGTCCTACTGTCGTTCTTGTAGTGATTTTTCTTACAATCATCATTGCCTTTGAAATATTGCATCAAATCACTATAAGGTGAAGAGAGGGCTCCTTGGGAATTCTCCCACACGTATCATGTTGTAGTGATTTCGGCACATTTTTCCTTGCAATTTCATTTTTTCACTAATATTTCATCAAATTACTACAACACGACTAGAGATGGTGAGATTTCTCCAACGCTTATCGCGTTATACTCATCTTGGCTAATCCTTTATTATCTTACACAAAACTTTTGTCGTCCTAACATATTTTGTGGTTTGTAGATGGAACCTTTCAGAATGATTGAGGTTGAGTCTGATGCTGGCCTTCAAGAAACCCCAGATGAAAAGTTGTTCGACTTCTTGTATAAAGTTCGATAGCATCATCGCCATCCTAAAATCTCACGCATGTTTAATTTCAATTTCTCCATCGAAGACATGATCATTTTTTCTGCTCGTTTGTATCTTAAGGAGAAAGGGCAGCAATTTCAGCAAACCACTTTGAGTGGTACAGTCATGTTTGACGGCGTCCAGTACGTGCACGTGAATGATATCGTGCCTTCAACAACCCTGAGACAAAAGTTGAATAGGGATGTTTTAAAGGTGCCAGATGGTAAGAAGAAGACACACTGTAAGTGCCCCATTCACAATCGCAAGTGTCGTCTCGTTGCTTACCACTATGGATTTATCTGCTACCTTCATGTGCTGCTTGAGGATGAAGAAGTTGCAAATGAAAAAATTAAGGAGAAGCCAGAGGAACCTCCAAGATCAGAAGATGAAGTTCAAGAGATTGTGGAGGAGATAAACTTGCCTCTGCAGAGAGGGACTTAAGTGAGCAGTTGGATATTGATGCGCTCAGAAGAGAAGACACCTTAGTGATTATAGGTGACGAGCAGCCCTCTATGATAGAGGAAGCAGGGGACATTCCAACCCCACTACTCCCCACATTTCCTATTGGTAAATAACAAAGAATATTTGTTATTTATAGATATTCAAGCTCTCTTTGACATAAGGAAAGACTACTGTCTAGCCCATCATTGCACAAAATCTTGAGGAAGATGAAGATTTTGTGGATCCAGCCTTTTGGATAAGTATCTCTTATTGGATTCAAATGTCAAGGACAGTGAGTTCCATTCTGCTACCGACACATTATCCATGATGTACAAGGATGCAAAAAGCTATGAATCCAACCTTCCCACTGAAGGGGAATTTCAAGCTATTCAGCAACAAAGACTTAATATTTCACACATGGGAAGGGAAGGGGCGTCCTCATCGATGGTCCAAGACACTAACTCAACAATCAATATATGGACAAATGATTTACTTGTTAATGATGAAAATCAGAAGGTGTGTTTACTTGTTAATTGCTTTTTATCGTGCTGAGTAGCTTATTCTATTTGTTGTGTTGGCTCATCAACAATATTGTTTTGCAGCTGGTTGTGTTTGAGGATGAGTTTCTCGGTCTCGCGGAGCAGGCAAACACGTGGGAGGACTCAGAATGGACTCAACACTGGGAGAGTACATAAACCGATTGAAGTTTCCACAATTCATTATATTCCACAAGAAACTCTTGAAAGACAATGCAGAATTTCCTTTGTTTGCAATCAAGACATTATCCAGATACCTTGGGGCATATCGTGTTAGGTGGAATGCAGACAAAGTCATGCTTTTGGAGAAGCAGTTAGCATTGCGAATCTTGGGCAAGGCCCTGGAGTCTATGCACTAAGGAGTAAATATTACGTAGCCTATACTGCTTATGGATTGGCGTGTGGGATTAAGGATCCCAATATGCTAAGTGATTATGGCAAAAGGGAGCTTCTGAGATTCACAAAACTGAGGGTTCCTCCCGAGGATGTTAGTGAGTAGGTTAAGGATTAGTAGTATATTCCTATCTCTTGTAATAATATTCTCTCTTGTGTAATGTCATGACAGTTTTGCATATGATCATTTCTAAATTTGAAATGTTAATCATGGATCTATGGGTATCCAAATCTTCCCATTTCTTTGTTTTGTTACTCGCCATTGTGCATGCTTAATATTTGCATTAGATCTCCTCCATATATCTTGTTTTCTTTCTTTATTCACAAGTTTTATTGCTTGATTAATTTGGGATGCTTTGAACTGCTGCTTCTTTTTAGCTTTGTGTACAAGCTTCCTATATGTCCACTGATGTAATTCCTCTAAACTATTAGCTTTTTCTGCTCCTCCACCATGTCTTGTATGATTGAAATACCCGGAGCGTGCTTGATAATGTGTTTTCTCCATTCCCTGGGTTGACCATATTGATAAACTACCATACTTCTTTAGAAACCAAGGGGTATGATGGTATATAATATGCTTCAAGAGAATAAAAGAATACATTAATTAGTATATTTTTTAATATATAGTATTAAAAGTAGTTCAATGCATAATCAATCTAATACCATATAGTGGGTGATGTGTTGATCCGTCCATGCATCAATCATTCATCTCTTGAACTCATCTAGCACTATGTTTGAAATATCTCATGGTCCTCCTTCATCCACACTTTCTTGTTACATAACTTAAACATAGTGTCTAGAGATTTCCACACCTTGGCTTTCCATGTTCTTGCTTGACCATTGTCTGCATGGTCTACTACTGCATTGTGAACGCACTTCCATCTATTGTATTTTACGATCCACACTGGTCGTCTTCTTCTACAACCTTCTAGGGTTGGTGCAAATAGAAACCTTCTTGCTTTAACACCCCCAATGGAAGGTTTCTTAGGTACATTCTTCCCATCCTTAGACCTTTTTTCATCTTGTTCAATTTTTGCATGTCCACCATGCAAACCAATGTCTGATAGAACTTTCTCCAGTGCTTTGATGGATGTAACCTTTGCTATATTGGGCTGTAGAGTCCATGCAAAACATATGTATAAAAATAAGAGCTTTTCAATGATTCTGCAAAGAGCATGCAGTGTACAAATGTGGACACTTGACAATGGAATATCGAGAATTGGCTTGAAGTTTGGGTCTTTCAAGTGCCTATCCGGTGCCTTCTTCCAATACCTCTTATCAAACACCTTTGTACTGCACATGGAATATAAGCAGGGACTTTTTGAATTGGCACCCTTTGACACATTGTGCATACATTTCAGAGTTTTAAGATCACCCACCATATGCCACTCCATCTTATATTGTCCCATGCCATCCACATCCAAGATTTTACCATTTCTCTGCTCATCGTTCGTTGATGATCTCGGGTATCGATGTCTTATGAAAGACCCAATGCAGAACATCAAAATTCTCTGATTCTACCTGTAATACATAAGAAACATAGGAATCCAACACCCATTGAGTGTTTTTTATATGTAATTCTTTTTTCACAAACATATCTGAGTCTAATAAATTTTACCTCAAACGATCCAACGACAATATATTGTTTTCAGATTGAACACTAAACCATCTAGGATCATCTTTTAGAATAGATGTATCAAGTGCCCTGTTCATCAGTGTGATGGTAACCCTTTCTAACTTTCTCTCCTTCACACTTTGACACTCATCAAGCTTTAGCACAAATTTGAGGACACCATCACATTCTTCAGGAGTAACTTCAAACAACTGAACAGTATATGATTGTAAGGCCTCCAAGTCGTAGAAAATATTATTGTATCTATTGTAAACCACATCTCCTGTTGGTGCAGCATAGGTGTCTTCAATATGAAATGGGGTTCCTAGTGCTTGTAGTACCTCTTCGTTTACTTGTTTACGCATTTTTTTTACCAAAGAAGGATTTGGCAATAATGATCCTTTCATACTAGAATCCTTCATCTTTTCTTGCAAAGTCTTATAAATGGCTGAGTACCCTCTGTGTGATATACCAGCCTCATCAAGTATTGCATAGATGTCCTATGGATTGAGTTGATTATCTTTGAAAAAGTCATCTATTTGCTTTTCTGAGACCTTCTTATATTTCTTCTCATTCATCAATGCTTCTGCATACTGGCGATCTAAAAGAAGACTTAAATGTGCGCCAGAAGATTCTGTCATTGATTCTTTATCAAGGTGCAATAATGATCTAATATCATATTGAAATGCAAAAATTGATATACATAAACATATGCAATAATGATTGCTATTCATAAAATATCACAATAGAAACAATAAACCAGTTAATAGAAAGGAGCTTACTTGATTGCATGTATTCTCTTCTTGATGCCACCACCTCCTAGCTTCATTTGCTCAATATCCCTTAGTTTTTTTTGTCATTTACGGAGACCTAATGAGGTCTGCTTATGTCTTAATTCAGACATTTGTTTTTCAAGCCCTGAACTGGTTTCCTTATTGCTTTAATAACTTCTGCACACAATGCTCCATGGTTTTCTTCAAATGAATGTTCTCCTTCTCTCAAACAAATCTCTTTCTAATTTAAGAACATTACTTGTTGCTTCCAAATGATGTGTATATCTTAGGGGCCCATTATAGCCATTTCCAACAAAGTTAAGCAGAGATGTCGTATTCCTAAATGGGGGGTGGAGTTTCTAAAAGGGTCTTTCGGATATAACCTCCCATCAATCCATAAATCTATGTTTTTCTTCCCTTGCATCCTCAACATTTCTTTAGAACCAGTACACAAAGTATTAGGTTTATTTCTCTTACTTAGAGGTTCATATTCATGTTCAAGCTCGATGTGCAGGTTGTAAATTTCTCTTTTCTCTGTATTCCTCCTTGCTCTTGATCCCTCTGCCATCCTCTTGATTCTCTCTGTGTTCCTCCTTGCTCTTGATTAGTAGAAAAATTTGAATGGAAATAGAAAGGTGCCAAAACAGTAAAAAGAAGTAAAGAGTCCAACTAATTTGCAAGAAAAACCTTGATTTTAAAGGTATCAATACCTGCAAACTTTGATATGTAATAACTTCAAAATTTGAGGTAAAGTTTCTTGTAGAGAGAGAAGTCGCAAAACCTTCAAAATTTGAGGTGAAATTTCTTGCAGGGGAAGGGAACTCAAACTATTTTTGGATGATCCTTGGTTCAAATTTCAAGAAATATTCTATTTCGGCTTATACGTAGAGATTTTGAGATATAAGCCATTAAACTTGGAGAATTAACCAATTCATTGTTTACGTAATAGTACATATAATACATGAACAAATTGAAGACTTTGAGAACTGGAAATATTCTATCATTTTTATGTACATTTAAGAATAGAAATATATATTCTATATCTCAAGAAAATGCCAAGAGAAAATACGCCAAAATCAATTTCACCTTATTTTTTAGGCTTTTTGGATTATCTCTCTCTCTAAGCTTAGTTGGCACTTCTTAGAGGGCCCAAAGTTGAGTCCAAAATTTCCCTAATATAACATTGATCAAATGTTTGTAGCATTATATGGTAGTGACGTGTGTGAACACACTTAGGACTGTGAGGGCACTTTTTCCCTCACTAGGAGGTTTTTTCCCCTGTGCGTATGTACACACTCTTATCTACTCATTTTAGGGTGTGCACTTATCTTTTATATCTAGCACACATTTGTTCATGATAATCTAGTGAGTTTGTGTGCTCTCAAGCTTCTCTCTCTTGTGTGTGTGCATTGTTGCAACCCTAACCCTAATTCCAATAATTGGTATCAGAGCTAGCTTCCTTAACACTTGATCTAGTAGTCTGCCTCCCTCCTCCACAACCCTATTTTTTTTGTCTCCGATTGAGATACCCTCTTAGGAGAAGACGGTGTATACTGTAGTGTGATGTATACATAGTTTTTGGGGTCTGCGGGGCGATTTGGGTACATTTTGGGCATCGCAAGGTTGCTGGAGAGGCGTGATTTTGGATTGGTTCTGCTCGATTTTGGGGTGTTTGGGCATTGTAGCAGCAAAGATTTGCAGCAGCATCTATAGTGTCTTCAACAACATCGACCATTATACTTTTGCTAGTAGCACTCTATTCTCTACTCTGTGTTAATTTTCATACATTTTACAGGTGATTTAGTCAGTTGGCAGCCATCCAAGGTTATTCAGTAAATACTGATAGTACTTGCAGTGTGAAAAGATTTTGCATCTGGTAGAAAGTCATGGCTGGCAATAATGATGTATTCAACATGTCTGCTAAGGAAAAACTTGATGGGACTAACTACCCATTGTGGTCCTATATGATGAGGCATGTATTGGTTGCTAAAGGCCTTTGTATTGTGGTTAGTGGTAGTGAAACTAATCCTGTTTCACAACTACCATTGCAACCAGGTGCTACAGGTACATCTGAAGTAGAATCTGATATAGATGTGGCTCCTCCACATGCACCACCAATACCTTCCACCATTGCTACTCAAACGAGATGGGATGGAAGAGATACATAGGCACATGCATTACTTGCACTTTTCTTGAAGAGCGAAGCATTATTCCTCATATTCGGTCATGTCAGACTTCAAAACAAGCATGTGATGCACTTGCTGCATTATACCAGGTGCACAATGAAGTACGTGCGCTGCATATCTGCACAAACAGTTGGAGTCTGAGCACATGAATGAGAGAGACTCAATGGACAACTTCTTAACCAAGATCAAAGATTTTAAGGAGCAGCTTGCTACTAGTATGGATGAGATATATCCTGATAGTACATTGGTGCCCACAGTTCTCAATGCATTGCCAGATTCTTATCAGAGTTTTTCCTCTACCCTTAGACTCATGATGAAGGGGAATCCAAATTCCCTTACATTTGATGAGCTGGTTTCAGTACTCTTACAAGAACAGTAGTCTAGGCAAAATGGATCTAATATACGAGTTGGTGACCAAGATTTTGTTGCCAATCAGAAAGGCAAAGCTAAAGCTTCTTTGCATGGTGGCTATAAGCCAAAATCAGAATCCTCAGGTAAGGATGCAAAGAAAGAAGGTGATAAGCCTAAAAAGAAGGGCAAGTATCACTATTTGCAGGAAACCAGGGCACTACATACATGACTGCAAGAAAAGGCTGGAGAAGGAGAAAAAGAAAGAATCGGGCATGCATCTGCACCAAGTGCAGAGAAGAAAGAATCTACAAGTTTTCTCAAGATGATTGGGCATGGACTATACATTGCTGTTATGACCCTTCTGTTCATGATGTATGCATGTCAATGGCAGAATCGGATGCTTGGTACTTTGACAGTGGTGCTAGTAAGCACATTACTTCATAAAAAGGTTTGTTCTCATCTCTAGAATCTATCCCAAGTGCTAGAACCATCACATGTGCAAATGGTTCCTCATATCCTGTCAAAGGAGTTGGTAGAATTGTGCTCACTCCTGCAAATGGGGGCACATTTACTCTTTCGAAAGTTTTATATGTGCCAGGCATTAAGAAGAACTTGCTATCAGTTTCAGCCTTAGCCTTGTCAGGCTTGACGGTGAAATTTGTGGATGACAGATGTACAGTTCATGATAGAAATGATGGTTATTCTATCATTACCTCAGGTACTTTGTCTCATGGCCTATACAAGATGGATGTATTTGAGAAGTTGCACCATGATGCATGCTCAATCTCTATGACTCGTGCTATGAGTGATGCAAAATTATGGCATGCACAATTTGGCCATTTGAATTATGGCAGTTTGTTACACCTTCAAAGACATGATATGGTGTCTGAGTTGCCAAATCTTGAAACCTCTACTAGACATGTATGTGAGGGGTGTATTCTTGGTAAAATGCATCGGGCATCATTTCCAAAGGATGGATCTATGAGAGCTGTTAAGAAATTATAGCTTATACATAGTGATGTATGTGGTCCTATGAGGACACCATCTATTGGGGGATATCTCTACTTCGTAACTTTTATTGATGATTACTCCAGATATAGTTGGGTGTATCCATTAAAGCAGAAGTCAGAGGTTTTTAAAACTTCTTATGAAGCTTGGCATGGCAGGAAGCCTTCTGTGGCTCATTTGTGTCTTTTTGGTTGTCTTGCTTATGCTCTTGTGCCTGAGCAACAACATAGTAAGCTTGATGATAAGGCAGTTAAATGCATATTTGTGGGATAAAGTTCAAAAAGCAAGGGATATAGACTCTACCATCTAGCCTCAAAGCGGATTTTGGTAAGTAGAGATATTTTTGTCAAAAACTCAGTTCGGCCCATGCTTTCATGCAAAAAACATCAGAATGTATGCTCACAGGACATGTTTAATTCGCTCCTACCTTTGTTTAATGGAGGAAAACCATATGTAGAGCAATTTAATGCTCAACCAAGTGCTCAAATTCAGCCTGCAAATCAGCCTTTTGATGAGGCAATTATTGAGGATGTAGTGGATGAGGAGAGAGCAACCATAGAAGAATCTAGGCGTATGCCAAAATGGCTTGTGCAGACATTGAGGGGGATAGCAAGTTGGCAGCTCCTTTACCTAGCAGAACTTGTGCACGTTCTCATCATGCAAATTATTCTCATGTGGATCATGTTCTCATTTCTACTTTATGTAATGAGGAGGAACCTGTTTCCTTTGAGGAAGCACAAGATGACGATCATTGGTGGATGCATGCTATGTAGGATGAGTATAACTCTATACTCAAGAATGACACCTGGTATTTGACAAATCTACCTCATGGCAAGAAGGCCATTGGTACTAAGTGGGTTTACAAGTTACTAATGCAAAGCAGGTGGTAGCATTGCTCGCTACAAGGCCAGACTTGTTGCAAAGGGGTATGCCTAGAAAAAGAGCATTGATTATGATGAGACCTTTGCACCCACTCTCGTATGACTACTGTTAGGTGTCTCATTGCTTTGGCAGCACATCATGGGTGGAATGTACATCAGTTGGACATTAAGACTGCATTCTTGAATGGTGATTTACATGAGGAGGTGTATGTATCGTAGCCTCCTGGTTTTGATGTGAAAGGAGAAGAGTCTAAAGTATGCAGGTTAAAAAAGGCTCTTTATGGCCTTAAGAGCATAGTATGAGAAGATTCATGCATACTTGGTTGCAAATGATTTTTGCAACAGTCCAACAGAGAGTACCCTCTATGTGAAGAGGAGTAAGGACACATTTTTGGTCATCGTTCTATACATTGATGACATGCTGCTCATCAAGGGACCCGATATAGATCCGATTTCACCCTTAAAAATGATTTGCAGTCATCGTTTGAGATGTCAGATTTGGGGCCCTTGCATTATTATTTGGGGATTCAATTTATGCAGCGCAATGATGGCATTGTTATGTTGCAGTCTAAATATATATAGAAGCTATTAAAGAGGTTTAATCTTGAAGACTGTAAACCTATGATACACTTATGGACACAGGTACTCAACTTAGTCTTCAAGATGCAGGAGACTCTTTTGATGCTTGTTTGTATCAGCAGGCTGTTGGATCCCTTCTTTATGTATGCAACACGAGGTCAGATATACAGTATGCGGTCTCATAGTTAAGTAGATTTATGCACAACCCAGGTATGAAGCACTGGCAGGCTGTCAAGCGGGTTTTCCACTATTTGCAGGGCACTCAGTATTTTGGATTGTTTTATCCAAAGGGGGGTGAGCCATAGCTGCATGCTTTTAGTGATTCAAATTGGGCTGGATGTTATGACACACGAGTGTCCACTAGTGGGTTTTGCTTTTGCCTTAGTGATTCATGTATATCATGGCTCAACAAGAAGCAACCTACAGTGGCCACTTCCAGCTATGAAGCTGAGTACAGGGCAGCTTTTACAACTACAGTTGAGTGTGTGTGGCTCAGACGTCTTATGGTGGCTGATTTGGGTGTTGGATATAGTCATCTAGCACTACGATTTTCACTGATAGTAGCCAGAGCACATTAGCAGTTGCGAGAAACGCAGTGTTTCATGCTCGCAGCACTAAGCACATTGAGGTGAATTACCACTTTGTTAGGGAAAGACTCTTTGCAGCAGAGATCAGCTTGGTCTATGTGCCTACACATGACAACATGACAGATTTATTCACGAAGACTCTTCCTCATGAAAAGTTCGAAGCTTTTCTCGTAAAGCTTTGGACTTATTGCCTTTTCAGGATTGATCGGCCATACCATGTACATGTTCACATCATCACTCTAGGGGGGATTTGTAGCATTATATGGTAGTGATGTGTGTGAACACACTTAGGACTGCTGGGATACTTTTTCCCTCACTAGGAGGTTTTTTCCCATGTGCATATGTACACCCTCTTATCTACTTATTTTGGGACGTGTACTTATCTTTTGTAACTAGCACACATTTGTTCATGCTAATCTAGTGAGTTTGTGTGCTCTCAAGCTTCTCTCTATCTTATGTGTGTGCATTATTGCAACCCGAACCCTAATTCCAACAATGTTTCTGGATTGGATGATACAATGATCAAGTTGCGTAAGCTGTTATTCTTTAAACCCATCATGAAACATCCTTTCAATTGAGCATCATTTAGTTTTTCCCATGACTCACATTGTGATTCCAAGAGTTTTATCCGAAGGATAAAGTCTCTAATGGTTTCGTTTGGTTTATGCTCAATTGAATAGATTTCTTTCGCTGCACTCCACCAATCACCTTGTCTTGAAAAGCCATGGACAAAGGCTTTTTTCAAGGTTCTGAAGTTGGTCTTGATCACCGGCATCAATGTGATGAACCATCGACTAGCCTTTTCCACTAAGCATAGGTTCAACGCATGTACTTTGGTGGGGTAGTAGGACCAAAGCCCGATGGAATTTAAATGACACGGGATGTACAACCCGATGACACGCTTGTTGTAGACATGGCAAATGGTATTGGGAGGTACATTTGCGGCATGGATCTCAATGGCTCGAAGATGTCAACCATTGGGTTGTTTAGTGAGAGTGTCGGCCCACTGAGTCTCTATCATTGCCATGTCTGACGTTAATTTCTCCTTAATGAGCATGAATGTGTGTTTTTTTTTGCTTTTTAGACTCTCACAATCCGTACAACCTTAAGAATCCTGGTGTACTCTTCGTTGGGTCAAACGAGTGTCCATGTCCTAATTAGCACGTGAACGACCTCTTAGAGATATTTTTCTAGAAAAGGTGCATGCTAGCAGTTTCCTAGATAGAAGACTATGTCCTAAAACCTATTTTTCATCAGTCTCAAGACCAAAAAAAAAAATCGAGAATTTTTTTTCCCTGTTTCGCATCCCGTTTTTTAAGGTGTTCTAAAAGGAATTTGGAAAAACTCTGCATGGGAGAGTTGTAGTAATTTGGGAGTACTACAACTTTGTCTCTCTGAGTCATTCATGATTTTGTCATTTAGACCATCAAAGAGTAGCTTGAATATGGTCCGTAGTCATTTTCACGCTGTTTTTTTGTGATTTTTTAGTGCTTTTCGGGCTATTTTGCCTCGATTTTCGGGTCAAGTTTTGAGGCTGCTAGTTGGAGGCCAAAATTATGTCAAATTTTGAGGCTGCTGGTTGGAGACCAAAATTATCGATTTTGACTTCGGACGATCAAGACCAAATTTGAAGAGCTCGATGTCGGCTTTCCGATGAGCACTAGAGTGTCTTCATCGGATTCACGGTTTAGGAGATACGAGCCTCCAAACAAGGGTGTCTTCCAAAGTGAACTAGCAAGGGGTGCAGTTCACGGTTTAGGAGATATGAGCCTCCAAGCAAGGGTGTTTTGTCGTCGACGAACCCCCTTTCACGTCGTGAACTAGCAGGGTGCAGTTCACGGTGTGAAGTGAGGACTGCACGGATTTTATCCCAAATAAATAAATTGTGCGGACTATTTCACATCGTGAGATGCTTAGTCTTTCATGCTGTGAAATGCTTAGGGTTTCACGCCGTGAACCACACTTCAACGAAAAATTAAATTTGAATTTTTTTTAACTGCGGACTCCTAGGACGTGAACCCTTAAGGCGTGAGTGCAGAAATAGTTTACGCATGAACCGATTTTTGATTATTTTTTTATGGGCACGGACTCCTAGGATGTGAGACCTTAAGGCTTAAGAGTGCAGAAATGGTTCACGCGTCAACCGATTTATTTATTTATTTTTGGGCACGAACTCCTAGGACATGAATTCTTAAGGTGTGAGTGCAGAAATGGTTCACACGTGAATCGATTTTTTTTAATATTTTTTTGGGCGCGGACTCCTAGGACGTGAATCCTTAAGGCGTGAGTGCAGAAATGGTTTACACAACGTGAACCAATTTATTTTATTTTATTTTGGATGCGGACTCCTAGGACGTGAACCCTTAAGGCATGAGAGTGCAGAAATGGTTCATGTGTGAAACGATTTTAAATTTTTTTGGATACGGACTCCTAGGACGTGTGAATCCTTAAGACGTGATTGCAAAAATGGTTCCCGCGTGAACCAATTTTCGAATTTGTTTTTTAAGTCTAGTGGGAAATTCGAATTTCCTTGTTTGGGGGTAATATTTTTGAATTTTCAATTAAAGAGAAATAGGCATTATCCCAACAAAAAAGACAAGTGGGAATCAAAAAAGTCAACCTTTTTATGACACCCCTTACACCCATCATAAATGACCCCCAAAATGGATAATTTGACAACTCATGAGTATCTACTCATTCAATGCTCATTAGCCTTAATAAGTTATGTAAAAAGGTGATTAGAAATTAATTAAAGATTAATCCTTTCACTAATCTTTCTCTCTTTTAGACTAATCAAGGGCTCTAATTAACCCCTAATCACTAATTAATCCACACAATTGAGCACATCATTGCATAGAGCAAGGAATTGCTAAGCTATTTATATCAACTAATGTGTAAATTAATGTATAATTAGAGATTAATCAGGCTCTTAATTTTGGTCTCTTCTTTTAAGGTAAAATTAAGCAAAAGAGAGTTAAATTCCTCCAATTGATGAAGAAATTAATGTAATTAGGTGTTTTGATGCTTCTAGATGCTCTTAAAACACTCAAAAACACTACTTTAGACTACTTATATGATCAATTTGGACTCCAAATAATTCATTTTCTAAATTTTTTCTCTTAAAGTGGATTAATCACCATTAATGACAAAAACCAGTCAATTAAGAGAAATTGGTCATTTTTAAGAGTGTTTTGATATTTTTGAGAAATTTTTTCAATGATTAAGCTACTCCTAATGGTTGCTAATACTCTATTGCATACAATTCCAACAAAAAACACAAAAATTAAGCTAAAATCAATGATTCTAGTTCTATGTTTAACACTAAAGAGAGCTAACATTCACTAAAGAGAGTTAACATTCACTAAAAATTACATTTTATTGCATTGTTTGATGCAATGGATGCAAACTAAACCTAATACACTCTATGTGCAAGCATAAGGGACATTAAAAACAACATTATCAACAACCAAAACAATAAATTAAGCAAAAAAGCAAAACAAAAAAGAGAGCTATTTTACACAAAACCACACATAAATCTCCATCAAATCCACATCTTTTTCATGGGAAACCATTAATCAAGACAATGGGAAATGGGTAATGCATAGATTAGAGAAAAATGATGAAAAAATCCAAGGGATGGCTCCCCGACAACGGCGCCAAAAACGTTATGGCTTGCCCTAACCCCTCTTAAAACACATCTAACAAGAGATGACCTGGTGAACCACAACTGTGTGAGAATCTTTCCAATGGCCAAGCTCGTAACCCTTGAGGTCTCCAAGCTCTACAACTCCTTGAGAAGCAATTCAACCGCACCTCCCGCGACGAGCGTTGTCACACCGTCGCATTGCACTACATGTACTCGTCCCTCCTCTCATCTCACATCACTCACACACACTCACTAGCATGCATTAGAGAGAGAGATTAGCAAGGGGATTAGCAAGAGAAATACTCTATTGCACAATGGGAGAGTATATCATATTATGAGAGAAATTCACTTATATACCTGGCCATAAGTATTCGCACTCACTTAAACTCTGGCCGATTGGGCATTTTAGGCTCATAAGAGGCCTAATGCTATTACAATGACTACTCTCATAATATATCCATGAATTACATCACTTGGGACTTCATCCTCACTTACTACCACATGCTCTTGAAGTGGGAATCGCCCCACAAGTATTATGTCACACCATTACATGGGTGCCCGTCCAAGTTGTAGATTTGGACACCATTGCTTCATATCTTGAATGTATGACCTTTTGGCGTATCTACCTTGACTACTTGATGTAAGATAATGGTGGTAGCTCTTGTTAACCCTAGAAATGGGTTAACATAGGCTTGGACATGTCAAGCACTTTTATCCCTTTCCATAGTTGTTGTAGATCTTCGATGAGTGGTTCCAAGTACACACTAATGTATTTGACTTGTACAATTTGAATCATGTTGCTTGTGCATGTATCTGGAATTAGTAAAATCAATATTAGATGCTCCTTCTTTATGGGCATGAATGGTGGTAGGTTGTAATTGCACTGGCCAAGTTGACCACTTGCTTGATCTATGCAAAGATGGATTGATTCCATCGAGACCAACACCAAGTTTCAGTGAAGGGCTTCTTGACTAAATTCTAGCCATGTTCTATCAATGTTCTTGAAATCTTCATACTCACACAGAATGCATAGGATCCCATCTGTGCTCACATTCTTTTCTGCCCAATCCATAAGCTTTGATAACTCTAGGCTCCGAAATATGTACTCTATTTGTGGAAATTATGGACAATGTCTTAGAACCTTATGTGAGGAATAAGTGTTTCTCCCTTCTTAAAACGTGAAGCACTGCATTTGGGACAGAGAATGGAGTTTTGATGCTCTCCTTGATCCAAAATGCAATCATTGATGCATGCATGGATTGTTTTGTAGTCAAGTCCAAGACTCGTCGTCATCTTTCGTTCCTGATTCCTTGTTTTTTTGATGGTGTTATCAGGTGGTAGAATCTTACTAGAAAGTAATGTGACAACAACAACAATTTATTAGGAAAATAAACATACCCTATCACTTAGCATCCATGTATATAATCCACTTACGTTAGTAATGCTGAAACTGATACATTGGTCTAGCAGTAGTGATCTTGGAGGTTTAGGATAAGGAAGGTCATAGATAATCTCATCATAGAAGAACCCTCATAGATCTTTGTGAGTGCTTCTTCTTGGAGATATTTTTCATGAGGATCACTGTCATCTATATTACTCTGAAACCAATCATCAAGAAATCCAATCATGTCATCAGCATCATGCTCCACATCATTAGGTTGCTCTGTTTGACATGCATATTTCTCTCTCAACCTTTGAAAAGTAATAGGATCCTATGTTGTAAGAACCTGCATACACTCTATTGACAAGAGTGACCTTGATTATATAAGGGCACATCCTCTACAGTAGTATCATAGTCTGGAACTTGTGATCCAAATTATACGAATTAGACAATCATAAAGATAGAATAATTAATAATAAGACAAGTTCCAAAAAATAAATAAGATAAGTGACAACAAAGCACGAGTAAACACATTTGCAAAGTCTCATCAAATTAAAATTTGACATCATGTGCACATGTTGTTTCAAATATACTCAAATTAATAGGACCTTTAGCACCACAAGATATAATAAGTGAAAAATATAAATATACTACTAGAATGTCATGGATCAAATCCCATTACAAAAGAAATGTTTACTAAAAATGTTATAAATGCATCTATTCTCTATGTGGAGCTGATGGTCGCCTTACGCCAACCATGTCATGAAATCTTTAAATACTTGATGCAGAATAATACAACACTCGCACATAAAATAACCTAGCCACATGAAAGCCTATAGATGACATAAAACAACCTAGCCTCATGAAAGGCTATAGATGACATAAAATGCTAATACATGATTAGCAAAATGATCTCCACCTTCATGCCACCACTTAATCCACCATCCATATGATACCTCAATCGGTACCCTCGTATAGTGCGATACCTCAATCCGTACATGCGACACCTAAATCGGTATCCTCACACATCTCGGTACCTATACTCATAGATATAATCCTCGTTAGTTAAATAATTGATTGAACACATCAACTAATCCTAATGTCGTCATGAGATATAGGCAATTATAAAAATCAAATTACACGTACCAATACACACGGCACACACGGGCGTCTCCAATATAAATTCAGAAATATAATTCCCAGTAAACAAGAGTAATTCTCATACCATTCCCTCTTGCGGGGTTGCAGCTATCCTCATTTGCGTAAATTCATGAGAGGATGGCTTCATGATTGGTGTGGAAGAATAGATCAACACACATAGTGCAAATATGCAATGAACCAATCAAATGAACATATGTGAAACAAGTCTATGTATCCCATACCACAAAGGCACATTCGACATACACACATGAGATGGTAAAAGATAGAAGACATAAATGTGTCTGGAGTAAGTACATGAAAAAAATCTCATGTCCCATACCACTAGATTAATTCCACATATCACTCCTTCTTCAGAATAAAAGTTCGGAGTGGCCAGTTCCCTCTGAAACTTAAATGTCGACACAAATTTTCTTTATCTTAAGAATTTATTTAAGTTACGAAATTTGAACTAATTTTAATGTTTAATCTAAGATTTACTATGGTAGGTTGTTAAAATATTATAGAAATGCTTAAAGAAATATAAAACAAATGAGAGAAGTTTACAAAAAGAAATGAATATATACGTATCTCCATCATTCAATAGAATTTTCATGGTGATACTCTCTTGCTTGGGATGTTTGTCACCAACTAACAAATGTAGATAAAAGCTTGTTCTTATTTTTTGTCAGGTAGTCTTTAGTGTAATGTCCTTTTTGACGACATCTGTAATATATAAAGATAGACTTCTTGCACTTTTTCTTATTAATGGAGCTATAGCTGTCTATTTTCTTGATTTCATTATTGTTATTTCTCTTTTATTGTTCCTACTTAGTCGTTTTCGAAAAATTTCTTCTAGAATTTCTTTCAAAGTTCTCGTTCTTTATATAAGAACGCACAAATAGAATCAATCTATTCTTGAATTGTGGGACGTCACGGTAAATCTGCCATAGCTGAAACTAAAGAAATAATAAATGTTTTTTATGAGAAAAATTTGGTAGAGATTATATATCTTTTTGTTTAATGTCGTAGAAACCATCTAGTACAAACAATTTTAACACTCCAAAGACATGTGAGTTTTTATGCTTTTCTATGCATAAGAAAAAATTTAAAAGAAATATAAAACAAATGAGAGAAGTTTACAAAAAGAAATGAATATATACGTATCTCCATCGTTTGATAGAATTTTCATGGTGATACTCTCTTGCTTGGGATGTTTGTCACTAGCTACAGATGTAGATAAAAGCTTGTTCTTATTTTTTGTCGGGCAGTCTTTAGTGTAATGTCCTTTTTGACGGCATCCGTAATATATAAAGACAAACTTCTTGCACTTTTTCTTATTAATGGAGCTATAGTTGTCTATTTTCTTGATTTCATTATCCTTTGTTATTTCTCTTCTATTGTTCCTACTTAGTCGTTTCGAAAAATTTCTTCTGGAATTTCTTTCAAAGTTCTCGTTCTTTAGATAAGAACGCGCAAATAGAGTCAATCTATTCTTGAATTGTGGGACGTCATGGTAAATCTGCCATAAACACCATATTGGGGAATATGGGAATTTCCCAAGACTTTGGAACACATGGTCAAAACTTTGGATTTCCCATAACTTGAACACCATGAATCCAAAATGAGCGCTTTATGGCTTATTAGATCCCATTTTTCAAGCGCTTTCCAATGATAGGTCACATGATAGGGTTTTGAGAAACTTACAAATATGTTATCCATGTCCTCCTTTTTTAGTGTTAAAAAATGGGAATTGGGAGATTCCCAAATTCACTAATATGGTGTTCATAGCTGAAACTAAAGAAATAATAAATATTTTTTATGAGAAAAATTTGGTAGAGATTACATATCTTTTTGTTTAATGTCGTAGAAACCATCTAGTACAAACAATTTTAACACTCCAAAGACATGTGAGTTTTTATGATTTTCTATGCATAAGAAAAAATTAATAATAATAATAATTAAAGTTAGAACTAAAAACTTGATATTGCACTAATACTAGAAACAACAATTGAAGTAATACTTGACATCATAATAATAAAAGTTAAATTGATTATGGATATAAAGATAGGAAGTACTAACCCTGAGTTGAAAAATTGTTTGATACCTAAATGGAATTTGAAATGGATTTTACAAAAAAGTAACTATAACATTGAATAATGACTTTACAATCCTCTAATAATGCGATGTGGTCTGGTACAATCATTTTCTTAGGTGGTAACTTGGGCTGGTTGCAAGATGAGGTTATCTAGTTTCATGTCGTGGGCGCCCTTGGCTTTAGCTGAAAAACAGGCATTTTTTCAAGAAGAATAGCCAATCTCTCATAGTTAGCCAAGGAGTTTCACTTCAAGGTCTTCTAATGAAACATCATATGCAAAGTTGGGCACCTAAAACTATAATCTGATCGAATATCCAATAATTGCAAATCCCCTTTTCTTTGGGAACCAAGTTTGTATACAGGCCCTGTCTTAGGTTTAGACAGGTATAGTGAATGTGAGTAAATTGCCTATAACTTTTACATTATTACTCATATGATGTTTCCACTTTGCATATCACAAATACAAATAACATAGAGCTTAACTTGATTTATCGAGTAATTTTTGATGTGTTCTACTATTTTCTATATTATTTAAAAGATATTAGAATTGTTAAAAAAACATACTATTTTATCCTCCCACCACATCTACCATTTAAAATGCTCAAATTGTATGGATCTAGTGATGATTAGATTGGGAAAGATTAGTATAATGTGGGTATAAGGTAAAATTACAAATCTAACGGTTTGATTTTTGTAGATTTACTTTGGAAAATTTATTATGACTATCAGAGGCCCATTAAATCAATAGTAATTTAATTCTAGAAAATTAAATATTGAATATTTCAATCTAAAAACTCAAGGGATCAATATTCTTGTTGCCATGAATTTATTAAAAAAAAATTGGCTTGATTTGAGTATGGGAAGGTCCATTTTCAATCCTCCCAAGTGAAAATTCCCATATTGTGTCCACTCTCCCCTTTTCAAGTCTAAAACTAATCCTAGTTAGGTTTGGAAATCTAGGCTTGGTAAACTTCACAGCTTAGGTTTCATTCCATGTGTGAGGCTTGGGTAGGCCCAAACCTTATATATGCATGCCACTTTATGTCCACGTGAGCATCGAGAGGATCCACATAAGCAGCTTGCCACCTCCACCCTCCATGTCAACATGGTCAACCTAGTTGACTCCCCACCTCATCATCCTAGTCATCATTAATGCCACATCATCTTGCCACCTTTGCATGCCACCTCGCACATGGTGACATGGCATGCCACATCATGGAATTGCCACATCAACCATAATAGTGCCACATGTCAAGAGAATGCCACGTGTCATGCACGTTTGTGACACGTGGCATCTCCTTCCCACCTCCCCTCTTTTTTCAAAAATATATTTTTGGAAAAGTTAATTTAGTAATTTAGAGAAATAGAATATAGAAATTTAAATAATAAAATATACGTAACTTATTAAATAAAAGAATTTAAAATCACTAATTTTAAAGGATTATATTTTGGGATTAGATCAATAAAAATATTATTAAAGATCATATTATTAATTTTAAAAAAATAAATTTTTTAATTTTATATTTCTTGAAATTTTTTTATGTAGAATAAACCTTTGAATAAAATTTTAAAAAAATATTTTATTTAAAAAAAGCAGTTATATAATTATAAAATAAAAGATATATTTAAAAATATATTTATATATCTAGTAATGATAAATATTTAGACTTGTTAATAAATATTATAAATAATATTAATTTTTAAGTGGATAATAGTTTATCTTTAATTATCTTTATGTTTATCTTAGTTATCCAATCAATCTTAGATAGGAAATCCAGTGAGATTTGAAGTGGATAACCTATTTTTCCTATATAATCACACATCTCTAGTACTATCCCACACTTATCTCTAGTACTATCCCATCATTGAGCCTTTATAATATTTTCTCTCTTAGCTTCCTTGAGAATGGGTTCTCAAAGTCGTAGGAGTCGGAAACGTGATAGGACTAGACTCCCCCCCATCCACCAAGTTCAAGAGGAGGAGAGGAGAAGGGTAGCTCGTGAGAGAAAGAGAGAGTGGAGAGCACGTCAATGAGCAACACCTTCCGTTGGGGCGATGATCCAAGCCTTGCTCCTCCTCTTCCACTTCCTCTCCCTTCGCCCTCTTCCCCCCCACTACCCCTTAGTTTAGATAATCCACATGAACCCGCCCTTCTTGAGTCCTCTCTTCTACAAGAACCCACCCCCCCTCCTTTGGGCGCCCTTCGTGTGGATAGGAAAGAACTATCAAAGTCAGGGGCACATCGTCGTGCCCATGCAATCTTCCATTCCTATTTCAAAGACCTCACGTCTTCACCACAGGCATGTGTGCTTGATGCTTTGATTGATCTGCCCAATATGGCCAACTGCAGTGCGCTTTCCGACATTGGAGGTCGAAGAGAGAGGAGAGCTGGCATGGCAGTGCTACAAAGTGTTCGTCATTCCTATATAGTTAACAAGAAGAGGAACTCTGCGGACGCTTTGGCTGCTCGACGGGCTATTGTGGCAGCCATAAGTAGCTCCCAAATGAAGGGTAAGGTTAGTGCCACATCTCGCATCCTTTCCATAGCACCACACGCACTTAGAGTTGGGTCTATTAGGCGACAAAGTTTAGATGCCGATGAGGTTGGTGCTATGTGGGCGAGTAGTGGTCGTGTAGCTAGGCATGATCGCCTACTAGATGAAACCACTAGAACCTTGATAGAAAGTTTTTGGGAGGAGAATTGTCGTGCATCGCCAGTTTTCAAGAAAGCTTTGCGTAAGAGAGTGACAAGAGGAGTGTTCATTGAGCACGGTGCTTGCTTTCTTGAAATGTCCCAAACTGAGTTGTATTCTCAGTTTGTGGCTTCGTATCCAGAGCTTAAAATTGGGCAAAGGTCATTTGAGGGGTGTAAGCCTTGGTTTGTGAGGTACTCACGTCAGCGTGACACATGTTGTTGTCGCTACCATGTTGAGTTCAAACTTTTTTATGATGTGTTCCGTTCTCTTAGTGGGCATAGAGAGTTGCCTCGTAGTCCACGTGATTTCATCCACTCTCTTTTGTGTGCACGCACGGAGGATGCCCAGTTCCATAGGATGCCTTGTGTGGAGAGCAATTGCACATCATGTGGTTCACTTGCACATCTACAGATGGTAGATCTTGATGCAAGTGACCAAGAGATAGTGGCATGGCAACGTTATGAGTATGTGACACACCAGCTCCAGAGTGGTGGACAGTCCAGGAAGTTGCAGCTCGTGGACAAACATACACCACGTTGTCACTTCACAGCCACATTTAGGGAGCAGATCTACCCCTACATACGGCACAGTCATTGTGCCAAGTGGCAGGATCGTCAGTTCCGAGCATGCCTAGCAGAGTTTCCTATTGGTGTGGTCGTCTCTGTGATTGATTTTGTAGAGAACTACACTTTCACACCTTTTCAGGAGATACAATCTGAGTATTACTTCTCAGAGCAGGTAATGGTTATATTTTGTAATATTTGTTTTATGTTTGAGCTACATTACTTAATTGATTTTTTGTGTCCTAAACGTATGTATTGCTTACCTCACCAGGTTGCTATTTTGGTCCACATTAGCTATCGACATGCAGAGGCTCATGTAGATGGGATAGCGAGTACCCCCGAGACCCGTGTCATTATTCGAGAGTATCATTTCTATATCAGTGATGATCGTTCACATGATGCACATTTTGTGCAACACTGTTTTTGTCTCCATGACGATTTTTTAGGAGATTGTGGGATTAGACATGTCCAGCGATGGGTTTGGTCGGATGGTTGTGGCGCACAGTTCAAGTCATCACGTCAATTCTATTGGCTCTACAGGTTGTACTTATGGCTTTCTTACATTTACAATTAAACTAAATTCACTAGAACATCTTAAAGAAAACAATAACTAAGACTATCTTTTATGGATTTATAGGTGGCATGTGCAGTCTAGTATCCCAGTGATTTGGTCATTCTTTGAGACTGGTCACGGGAAGGGTGAGCATGATGGTGCAGGCGCGTGTGTGAAACGTGCCTTGAGGCGTCATCAGCTGCGACAGGATGCTCAGCGGTTCAGAGATGCGGGCCACGTAGTCGAGTGGTGCTCCCAACATTTGTGTGGGAGTGCAGCATCATCATACCCCAAACGTGATGCTCAGATTGTCAGGAGATTTTTTTGGCATGTGGATGGTGGCATGATTGACCGTAGAGCCTCCCATGATTGTGACACAGTACCTGGCACCTTGGGCTTACATTCCATCAGAAGCACGTGCATGGCGGCCCCCACGATTTACACACGACGGTTTGCATGCTTTTGTGGAGCATGTATGGATGGCGATTGGTCACATTGTGCCTCGAGAGGATGGGCAGATGCATGGATACAGACATTCCTCTCCCCCGAGCATCCTTCACATCCCAGTGGTGTCTGATGAGCACACAGGTCCTGCGTTCATGGTCAGTTATGATGACCTGACAGATTTGCTACAGGAGGGTGATGTATTTGCTGTTATTGCCAGTGAGGGAAATAGCGAGGGAGTAGACTACTATCTGATGAGTTGCACTAGGCCAAAGTGCATGCTTGACCAGGATACAGTGGATGATCATGGGTTTTCTTATGAGGCCCATAGCATGATTGTGGCAAGCCGGTTCTACCAGCAGATTCGCCGACTTCATCGGGGGAGTCTTGAGTTCCAGCAGTGGAAGTGGGAGTTAGAGGCATTTCAGTTCTCTCATCTAGTGGTTGCTACCAGGCTCACTCTTGTTCGAGTACAGAGCCGAAAACACAGTTCTCACCCTCGTTTTCGGCTTCGAGTGGATGACCATGAGAGCATTCTAGAGCAGTTGAGAGCTAGAGAGGGTGCTGCTGACTAGATCTCTATCTTGATAGTGACTAAACTCAGACTAGCTGGGTTAGCTCACTTACATTGTACTTAGATTTTTGGGCAGTGACTAACCTCAGACTAGCTGGGGTAGCTCATTTTCATTCTGATGTACTTATTTGATGTTTATATCATTATGAGTTTTCTCATTATTGAGTATCATTACATTTTAGTTGATGTTCTTAATTTTATTATATTTTTTAACACTTTGGCTATCATATTGTTTGTTGAAAATCTCCATGCCATCGTACCCAAACATGCTCTGATGGGGACCAAACTTTGCAAGCATGGGGAGGGGACCCACCCCCACATGCTTGCAAAGTTTGGTCACAATCAGAGCATGTTTGGATTGGTCACAATCAGAGCATGTTTGGATTGGCAATTAGGGCCCAGTGCGGGTTTTTCAAGTCTCTTGGTGCTTAAGAGGCCATGGAAAATCCGGGCCTTCCCCATACCATCGTACCCAAACATGCTCCGATGGGGACCAAACTTTGCAAGCATGTGGGGGTGGGTCCCCCCCACATGCTTGCAAAGTTTGGTCACAATCAGAGCATGTTTGGATTGGTAATTGGCGCCCAGTGCGGGTTTTTCAAGTCTCTTGGTGCTTAAGAGGCCATGGAAAATCCGGGCCTTCCCCATACCATCGTACCCAAACATGCTCCGATGGGGACCAAACTTTGCAAGCATGTGGGGGTGGGTCCCCCCCACATGCTTGCAAAGTTTGGTCACAATCAGAGCATGTTTGGATTGGCAATTAGCGCCCAGTGCAGGTTTTTCAAGTCTCTTGGTGCTTAAGAGGCCATGGAAAATCCGGGCCTTCCCCATACCATCGTACCCAAACATGCTCCGATGGGGACCAAACTATGCAAGCATGTGGGGGTGGATCCCCCCCACATGCTTGCAAAGTTTGGTAATAATCAGAGCATGTTTGGATTGGCAATTGGCGCCCAGTGCGGGTTTTTCAAGTATCTTGGTGCTTAAGAGGCCATGGAAAATCCGGGCCTTCCCCATACCATCGTACCCAAACATGCTCCGATGGGGACCAAACTTTGCAAGCATGTGGGGGTGGGTCCCCCCCACATGCTTGCAAAGTTTGGTCACAATCAGAGCATGTTTGAATTGGCAATTAGCGCCCAGTGAGGGTTTTTCAAGTCTCTTAGTGCTTAAGAGGCCATGGAAAATCTGGGCCTTCCCCATACCATCGTACCCAAACATGCTCTGATTGTGACCAAACTTTGCAAGCATGTGGGGGGGACCCACCCCCACATGCTTGCAAAGTTTGGTCCCCATCGGAGCATGTTTGGGTATGATGGTATGGGGAAGGCCCGGATTTTCCATGGCCTCTTAAGCACCAAGAGACTTGAAAAACCCGCACTGGGCCCTAATTGCCAATCCAAACATGCTCTGATTGTGACCAAACTTTGCAAGCATGTGGGCGGGACCCACCCCCACATTAGAGCAAAGTTTGGTCCCCATCGGAGCATGTTTGGGTACGATGGTATGGGGAAGGCCCAGATTTTCCATGGCCTCTTAAGCACCAAGAGACTTGAAAAACCCGCACTGTGCGCTAATTGCCAATCCAAACATGCTCTGATTGTGACCAAACTTTGCAAGCATGTGGGGGGGACCCACCCCCACATGCTTGCAAAGTTTGGTCCCCATCGGAGCATTTTTGGGTACGATGGTATGGGGAAGGCCCGGATTTTCCATGGCCTCTTAAGCACCAAGAGACTTGAAAAACCCGCACTGGGCGCTAATTGCCAATCCAAACATGCTCTGATTATGACCAAACTTTGCAAGCATGTGGGGGGGACCCACCCCCACATGCTTGCAAAGTTTGGTCCCCATCGGAGTATGTTTGGGTACGATGGTATGGGGAAGGCCCGGATTTTCCATGGCCTCTTAAGCACCAAGATACTTGAAAAACCCGCACTGGGCGCGAATTGCCAATCCAAACATGCTCTGATTATTACCAAACTTTGCAAGCATGTGGGGGGGATCCACCCCCACATGCTTGCATAGTTTGGTCCCCATCGGAGCATGTTTGGGTACGATGGTATGGGGAAGGCCCGGATTTTCCATGGCCTCTTAAGCACCAAGAGACTTGAGAAACCCGCACTGGGCGCTAATTGCCAATCCAAACATGCTCTGATTGTGACCAAACTTTGCAAGCATGTGGGGGGGACCCACCCCCACATGCTTGCAAAGTTTGGTCCCCATCGGAGCATGTTTGGGTACGATGGTATGGGGAAGGCCCGGATTTTCCATGGCCTCTTAAGCACCAAGAGACTTGAAAAACCCGCACTGGGCGCCAATTACCAATCCAAACATGCTCTGATTGTGACCAAACTTTGCAAGCATGTGGGGGGGACCCACCCCCACATGCTTGCAAAGTTTGGTCCCCATCGGAGCATGTTTGGGTACGATGGTATGGGGAAGGCCCGGATTTTCCATGGCCTCTTAAGCACCAAGAGACTTGAAAAACCCGCACTGTGCGCTAATTGCCAATCCAAACATGCTCTGATTGTGACCAAACTTTGCAAGCATGTGGGGGGGACCCACCCCCACATGCTTGCAAAGTTTGGTCCCCATCGGAGCATGTTTGGGTACGATGGTATGGGGAAGGCCCGGATTTTCCATGGCCTCTTAAGCACCAAGAGACTTGAAAAACCCGCACTGGGCGCTAATTGCAAATCCAAACATGCTCTGATTGTGACCAAACTTTGCAAGCATGTGGGGGGGACCCACCCCCACATGCTTGCAAAGTTTGGTCCCCATCGGAGCATGTTTGGGTACGATGGTATGGGGAAGGCCCGGATTTTCCATGGCCTCTTAAGCACCAAGAGACTTTAAAAACCCGCACTGGGCGCTAATTGCCAATCCAAACGTGCTCTGATTGTGATCAAACTTTGCAAGCATGTGGGGGGGACCCACCCCCACATGCTTGCAAAGTTTGGTCCCCATCGGAGCATGTTTGGGTATGATGGTATGGGGAAAGCCCGGATTTTCCATGGGCTCTTAAGCACCAAGAGACTTCAAAAACCCGCACTGGGCGCCAATTACCAATCCAAACATGTTCTAATTGTGACCAAACTTTGCAAGCATGTGGGGGTGGGTCCCCTCCCCATGCTTGCAAAGTTTGGTCCCCATCAGAGCATGTTTGGGTACGATGGCATGGAGATTTTCAACAAACAATATGATAGCCAAAGTGTTAAAAAATATAATAAAATCAAGAACATCAACTAAAATGTAATGATACTCAATAATGAGAAAACTCATAATGATATAAACATCAAATAAGTACATCAAAATGAAAATGAGCTACCCCAGCTAGTCTGAGGTTAGTCACTGCCCAAAAATCTAAGTACAATGTAAGTGAGCTAACCCAGCTAGTCTGAGTTTAGTCACTATCAACAGCAACCCAATCAAAATCGTCATCTCTAACTGCCGGTCGACGTGCGCGTCGAGGCTGCTGTGCACGTCGAGGAGGCTATGCCGGCTGCAGGGTCGTCGAATGTCTGCGGGGAGGTCTGCCTCAATGGCAGGATCGTGAGCTGGTGCCGGCGTACTCGGGAGCTCACGAGTCCCAAAAGCTGCTCTGGCCCTCTCTCTCTCTCTACGCCTCTGTCTGTAAACCCAAAATCTATAATCTGCAATGGTGCATGTCTGCCACTCTGCTCGTGTAAGCTCCTCTGCTGTAAGGACACACTGCTCATGAGAAGCAGCACTGCTGCTAGCACCATCACCCGATGTGCCACTAGGGCCAGCACCACCCACGCGCTCATATGCTGTGACCTGGCTCTCATGTAGGACTCTCTGGTAAGCGTCGAACTCATGTGAGCTCCACTCTATCTCAGGAGGCACCTCAGGCTCCTGGGCTCTATCGTCGAAGGCGTCGAGTCCCAAGTCCATAGCTGATGTAAAGTCGACAGGCCTGCCAGTCCTGGCATCTACTCGAACAAGGCCTGGGTGAAGATCATCGATGCCCAATACCCTGTACGTCGCTAGGTCGACGCGTGCACGGCAGGATGGGCATGTTGAGAACCGAACTAGCTCCTGGGTGATGCAAGACAAGTGGAAAATATGTCCACATCCCAGGGCATATCCTCCTGTACTATCAATGTCCTCGATACATAAACAGCAGCACGCATCACGTAGGAAGGGTGGTGCATCCTACGGGAGAGGTCGTCGAAAAACCTCTGTGACAGGCCGTGGATATAACGGTAGGTAAGGCACTGTCACGTCCGAGGATCTACGATACTCTCGAACATGCAGCATCAGCTGCTCTGCCCTGTGCTGGGCAATCTGCTCCATAATCTGATGATGCTGTGCCTCAGCTCTGGAGCTCTCTACCTCGGTCCGAGCCTACGCAAAAAAGTAAAGCATTAAAATAATTGATTAGTCTCTCATTAGGTATTACTTAAAGAAATTTATAACTTAGGACCTTAATTATAACTCTTTTACGTGCAAGAGAAACCTACCTGCTGGATGTCGGACTCTCTCAGATGCTGTGCCTCTGCAGTAGCTGCCTCTGCCGTCTGTAATGCAGCTCGGAGGCGGTCAATCTCCGCTCTCGCCTCTACCAACTCCTGAGTGAGCCTCTCAGTGGTAGGTGTGGGAACCTGCGTGACACAATCAACCATGCTGCTCATGTAAAAATATAGAAAAGTATATATAAACATGAAGATAAATGACCAAAAAAACTTAAGACGTAATATATATGTAAATACCTCCACATCTGTCGTCGGTATAGATCGTGAGAATAGGCGCACCACGTGCTGGATGCTCTCCGTGGTACTTCATACGTCAATGCCGACCTGCGTGCCAAGAGCCTCTACTGTCGACAATGGCACAAATGAAGGATCTGTGGTAGGTGCTACACGAAGGGCTGGTGGAGGCCGCCTACCCTGGTCCTGGAGACGGCCTCGGCCAGCACCACCACCCGGACGATGGCTGGTGTAATCGACCTCCTCCCCTAAGACAAACTCCACATATAACTGCTTTGCGAAGTATATGGGAATCTGGCGGTTGTTCGGCATCCTCCCATATGCGGCAACATATCGACTATAGATATGTGCCGCCATACGAGGATGCGAACACCACGAAATAGTGAGGGGCTTGCCCGCCCCAGGCCTCATCCCACGACTATCGAGGAAAAGATCTAGGTAAGCTCCATCCCTAATAGGAGCAAGATCACAGACCTGACGATATGTCAGGCCATGTGACACAGGAGCAGCGCGATGGTGGGCTATCCACTCATCTACACAAACAATATCGTGAAGGCTACGAAGGGATGCAAGCATCGCCTCCAAGTCTGCCACGATATGTAATGTAGACGGAGTGTCTCTAGCACTCCTACGGATAGCCGCTAACTCGCGGTCTATCTCCGCGATGAGGTCCGCAATAGATGAGCGGCCCTCCTCGTGGCCCTCCATGCTAAAACCTAAGCCAAATGTGAAGGGTCCAATGTGAAGGGTCTAATGTGAAGGGTCTAATGCTTAGTGCTAAGTAGCACTAATGAAGCTAAAAACAAAGCTAATGGGCTCACTAATACTAATCCAAATCAAGAGCGCAAGGAGAGTGAAAACGACTTATGAAAATGAGGCAAAAAAAAATGTTTTCCGGTTTTATAACCTCGATCGAGGTTCGGTAACATCATGCAATTTAGGGTTTGCAAGATTAACACTCTGGATATTAGGGTTAGTGCAACATACGGCCAAGATACACACCTAATTTTAGGGTTGGGGAAGGATCGACGGCTGAGATTTGATATTACTATCTCGTTCGAGGTACATGGACGGCCACGATTTAAAGGCATTACCACGACAAGGTATCTCGACGGTCAAGATTCATTATATACCTCGATCGAGATATTTAAACGGTCGAGATCGCATCTTCCAACGTACGTGAATGGACGGTATAGATTGCGTTTCAGTATCTCGATCGAGATAATTGGACGGTGGATATTGCATCTACGTATCTCGATCGAGATATTTGGATGGTGCAGATTGAATCTCTGTATCTCGATCGAGATATTTGGACGGCTGAGATTTGAACTCAGTATCTCGATCGAGATATTTGGACGGCTGAGATTGTATCCCATTACCTCGAACAATGAATGGTCGCGATTGGATGTAAATTTCTCGTTCGAGATACGTGGACGATGGAGATGTGCTAGTCAAATATGCCTACGGGGATACAGCGTGGCCCTGATGTGGATCCGAGTGGCATAGATATCTCGATCGAGATATTGTGGTGGCGGTGACATGTATTGGTGACATGGATGACGCCTGGAAACCCGGACCTGCTAGCGTGGCATTAGTTGGCATCTCGATCGAGATATGTCGATTTAGGCTCGGGAGGCACGTGTCGTCTTTTAATTCGCGGCACTATCACGATCGAGGTACTCCGCCCGAGATGCATGGATGTCCCAATTTTAGAGAGAGTGAACGAAAGTGAGTACCCTCATCTTGCAACCACCCCTTGATTTTAAGGTAATGAAGTCGAGTAATAAACTCCTCATCGGATATTGATGAGTCATCCTGTATGCTATATCCAGAAATGATGTTTATTTGTTCCATGAGGCGACAAAAACGGATGTTCAGAGCATAGACCATAGTATTGCCAATGGTTATGAAGACAAAACATTTTTCAAGATTACATATCCGAATCTTCGACCATTCATCATGTTGTTGATTGTTGAAGATTTGTAGTAAATGCTGAAATAGAGCACCATTCCGTTTGGATAAATATGCTAGATGGCTACACTCTGCCATGAGTCATAGGAGTTCCGAAGGTGGATAAGGTTCGTGTCGTGATGGCCGAATCATAATGCTATCGACACAAAAAAAATTAAGAGTGAGAACTTCTTGGTTTTTAGAATAGATAATCTATGGGAGTTTGCAGTTTGGTTGGTGTAGTGTTTTACAAATATTTTTTGTCTCATTCAGAAGGTTTTTAAGTGGGTATGAGATTGTAAATAAACACACAATTGAGTTTTCAATACACCCAAAATTTAAACACAGATACAAACATGAATATGATGAAAACTAGCGTAATCATAATAATTAAAGAATGAAAACATATTTCTAGAGTCTGTAATTCTAAACTCGGTTAAACAAAATAAACTTGTGTACATCTTTCACCTAGGGACAAGGGTGCCAAAAGCCCTGCTCATACAATCTGAAAAGGTGACGGGGAAAACTGTTCATAAGATTGGTAATGGCAATTATCGAGAATGTTGCTAAGTAATTGGGGATATGGATGCAAATTTCGGATACCATATTAAAGAAGAAAATAATGTGTAATTTGGATAAGCATTTAAGAAAGCGTTATGGTGGGTCATGGCTGTGATGTTAAAATCCACGACATTTGTGCCAAATCCTGAGCGATTCCACGCGACCATAAGATAAGAGGTCCCCATCCATCAAGGAAAGTCCAAGGAGGAGGCTCATGGTTGATGAGTTTCTCCACCAAAAGGTAAATGTGAGGTCTGAAGTTTCTCTAAGGGCCAAAAGGAATGGCCGAATCGAAGGTTGATTGGCCATTGTCGAAATAGAGTCCAAGCCAAGATAGTAAAAGCTTCGTCTCTCAAATTCCTAACAAATAAGTTCCTTGTGAAGAAAAAGTATCTTGTCGAGAAATCGAGGTAATGTTCTCATAAATGTTTCAATCACATAAACTAGAAAAGTATTAAAGGGATTGAATATGAAAATTGAGTAAACAAGAAACATAAATTTAAGTTGAACTCTTTGTTTATGATATGCTTTAATCTCTAAGTAACTTGCGTCAAAATTAAACGTGGTCAGAAAACACTGAAAGATGATAAAGTAAGAAGGGATAAAAACCAGAGGCGACCAATGGAACAAAGGAAAAAGGAGTAAGTCTTTGACCAAACTTTCTTTCTTTTTGAAAACTTTTAAACAAAATAGTCCACGGCTAATTATGCAGCCAAGGAAAATTAGGAGACCTAGGACAAGGGCTGAAATCTTGGTTTTCGAGGGATCTTGAACTTAAGAGCTATAAGCTTTCAAAGTTTATGTATATATATATATTAAACCAAAGATTTATTATAAAGCTTAATTTTAAAGCCCCTTTTCTTTAAATCTAAAGCTAAAAGAGCCGCCCAAAAGCGCATAAGAGGGGGTTTGAGACCCATAAATTAAATCTTTTCTTATTTTAAAAGCTTTAATCAAAGCTTTATAATAAAGCTTAGCATAAGCTTTCAAACCTCTCCACGGGCTGAAAACAGCGCGCAGCGCTTCAAAAAAAAAAAAATCGTGCCCACGCCATCGCCTGCCGCGCCGAGAAGGAGAAAAAAATAATTCTGCTCCAACCTTGAATCGATGGGGGGAGAAGATCTTGAATTGGGAAAAAAAATGAAATCAAATTTGAAGCTTCACTTCCTCAAATTAATCAAAAGATTAATAGATTAATGGACTGTAGAAAGGGGGATTTTTCTAAATTGGTTTATGGGAGAGTTCTCCACCATTGATCATTGGTTTTGAGCTTATCAATTGCTTAGCAGTTCTGAGAATAGGGTTTTTATCTCCTCATCTTGCTGATTCCACCCATACAGATGGATTATGAAGAGGATTAGTGAGATTAAAGATATTTTTGTGGTTTCCACAAACCCATGGTTTTCTACCTTGCTCTAGCAAAAAGATTGATGAAGATTTGTTGTCCAATGGTTAAAATCAAGCCTTCTTTCAACCATACCCCTTGATCTCAATTTCCATCTAAGGGCTCAGAAACATTCCATGCTTTTGTCTATGGGTTATTCATTCTTTCACTACTCTACCCTCTAGTTTTTTTTTGTGAGTTTCCTCTATTCAATTTTAAGTATCCTAAACTCTAATACCACTATCACGGGATCTTTAAATACTTGATGAAGAATAATACAAAGAATATAACTATAATGCAAATTAACTAGAGTATGCATAAAATAAATTTGTAACAAGAGATAGAGTAGAAGGTACTTCACCACACAAGAGACCAATACTGGGCGCAATCTCCTCCCTCAAGCGTATAGCTCCCACTTCCATGACTTGAGTATTTCGAGAATTGTATTCAATAAAAATAGCCCAAGGAGCCAATAATAGTGTGCATACAATTTGGGCTTGTTTTCCCACTTTTGGGCTTTGCTTTACATATTAATAACCATATCAAAGTTCTTAAGGTTTGTATATATCAAAACCTTTGCCCAAATATAAATGTTAATGGTCCTTTACACATGAAATAACGTTGTGCACACTCGCATGTAAAATAACCTAGCCACATGAAAGGCTATAGATGACATAAAATTCTAATACATGATTATCAAAATGATCTCCATCTTCACACCACCACTCAATCCACCATCCATACGACACATCAATCAGTACCTCGCACATCTCATGCCATGCGACACCTAAATCGGTACCCTTGCACATCTCGGTACCTATACTCATAGACACAATCCATATTAGTTAAACAATTAATTGAACACATCAATTAATCCCAACATCATCATGAGATATAAGCAACCATAAATATTAAATTACATGTACCAACAGGCACAGCACACATGGGTGTCCTCGATATAAAATAAGAAATATAATTCCCAGTAAACAAGAGTAATTCTCATATCAAACCATGATTCACTAGCAACTCCTTTCACCAGCATGCAACGAGCTAATAACATTTACTACAATGTATCTAGGCACATCTTTACTCATGTGCACTGGCTCTCATGAGACCAGTGTCACACTCCACAAAAGTATAATTAGTTCTTTCATTCCTCCCTCTCCTATTGTTGATTAGCCCTGATATATTTCCTTGAGTGTAAGTTCTGCCATTGATATACAATCTCTCTGATTCGTTATGGGTAATGCCTCTTCCAACAAGAGAGGTAGCATTAGCACATAGCCCATATGTGGTCATACTCTTGATGTAGTGAGAAAGCTGATGCCACGGACCCATGATTAGATAGGTCCACAAAATGTCATAAGAGTGACCTCAGAGTGAACTGGGACATGTAAATCATGTGCAATAAAAAGACCTCGATCCCCACCACCATCATAGATGGAAGCTTCCATAAGAGCCAAAAGTGATGCTCCCAACCACAACCGCCATAATCTCTGCGATTATATGTCTTTATGAGACATAGTAGAATGCCAGAGGTCTCGGACTGAGAACCAAGAGGTAATTGGTGCGTACGTGTCTCCATCTGTATAACTAGAGGATCCTACTATGTATAGGCGCATAGTAGGAAGCTTGATCTACATGACGATCATTAGGCCAGATTTGAGCTATGCTGTTGGGTTGGTGAGTCAGTTTATGCAGGTTCCTCGGAAGCCGCATTTGGATACATTGAGACGCATACTGAGGTATGTGAGGTCTACTTTGCATTGTGGACTATTTTATGAAACTGGGACAGAGATATGTGTACATGGGTACACAGATGCTGATTGGGCTGGTAGTATCTCAGATAGAAGATCTACTAGTGGCTTCATATTTTCTTTGGGGAGTGCTGCTGTGACTTGGAGTAGCAAGAAGCAGCCTTCGGTTGCTCTATCCACCAGTACTACAGAGGCCGAGTACAGAGGTGCTGCTATGGCAGCATACATGTGAGGTAGCTTGGTTGAGAAAGCTACTTGCAGATTTGGGTCTATCAGTGGGATAGACAAGTTGTCATTTTCTGTGACAACATTAGCAGTATACAGTTGGCTAGGAACCCAGTTTTCATGCTCGCACGAAGCATATAGAGGTACACTACCATTTTGTTAGAGAGAAGGTTTTGGCAGGAGACGTTGACCTTGTTTATGTCAGCACACCGGATCAGGTCGCTGACATCTTCACCAAAGCATTGGATACAAAGAAGCTCCGCAGATTCAGGGCTTTGCTTGGTGTACATGAGATGGAGTTGAGCTCGAGGGGGAGTATTGAGATATCGAGCTCCGTAGATTCAGGGCTTCGCTTGGTGTACATGAGATGAAGTTGAGCTCGAGGGGGAGTGTTGAGATATCGAGCTCATCTAGTGAGGCGGTGGACACTGATGACCCACCTAGGAGATAGGCCCCACACTTACACCACTGGCATGGTTGGTGAGATCATGGGTGATATGTGGCCAGTGGGATGACAGGCTATGTGTGACAGCCATTCTAGAGACTGGCATAGTTATAGCGCCAGCTCATTTAGTTGGGTTCACACTATAGAGAGCCCTAGTATGTATTTGGTTGAGTACCTTTTCATATTGTGTGTACTCTTATCTTTGTATATGGTGGGTTGAGTGTTGTGTGAAGAAGAAGAAGATTTTCAGCCTCTCACCTTGTGTGTTCTCTTTTAGGGTTTTGTGAGTGTGTGTGTGCTTGCAAGAGCTCAAGCTCTCTTCTCCCCTGCATCTTTTCACTATCACATAGGATCTCATAGGCCTGCTGGAGGAGGCAGTGTACCGGAGGATGAGTTGAAACCTTTGCCATTGGAACAAATAAAAAATTAGAGCAACTACTCATTAAAGTCAGTTATGCATGAGTTTGTAGTAAAAGTATTCATAGCATGTTCACTTTTTTCACTCACATGAACCTAGTAAGTATTATCTCTAGTTGTAATCTATATTTAGACTCATTGTTTACTGCACCTATGTCTACGTGACATGAAATTCGGTGACAGCTTGACGGGCGGGTGTTTTAAAGCTCACAGTTGTTGATACATGCATTTATTTTATATTCTAACTTCTTAGAAGTGACTTCAAAATGTGTAGGAGATATTGCTCAGTGGCGGAGAATACCCACTCCACTAGTATGCATCCTAAGTCGTGGAGGGCCTTTCGACAAGAGATGCGACTCAGGACACATTGGGATCAATACAATGTACGTAATATTTACTCTCTAGCTATGTAGTTGTGTTTGTCTTAAATCTTAGGTCTATGTACACATGTTTTTTGATTCCGAGTGTATGCCTACAGGATGTAGCATGAGCTAGGCTATAGGTTGGGCATACATCATGTCTTGGGAGGATGGGCAAGAAGGGATTTATTCACTTTTGTATGTTCATATTAGAATGTTTACATTTGTCTTATATTGCATGTAGGTGTGTATCATATGTTCTTTATATCAACTGATAACTGATGTGTTTTTTAAATAACAGGTGAAGAACTATGGTTGCGAGCCCACTCCTAAAGAGATAGAGATGGCCACCTATCAGGGTTATAGGCATCTGAAGACCCAGCTACCTCCACCAACAACTTTTGTAAGTAATCTAGATTAAATTTCATTTGACTTCTAATCAAAGTATTCAAACATTAGCTAATTAAGCTTTCTAAACCGTAGGAGTGGCACGACGATGAGGACATGACGAAAGTAGATCCATTGCGCGCAAATCTACGTCGATGGAGTAGCCTACGTTGGGGGATGATGATCATGAGGATGACGAGGGTAGAGATCATGGAGACTAGAGGGCCCTCTTCCTCCTTGCTCTAGATCCCTAGCTTGTTTTGAGCCCCATTTTGTATTTGGAGGCGTTGTACATAGTTATACGTACTATTACCCATAGACATTCATATAAGATTAGGTAGACTATGCTGGCCTCACATTCTACCATTTGTACGCATCATATTTTACCATGTGCAGACATTTGATCACTTTATATACTTTGTACTCTTGTGCACTTACATATATTTACATGGGCTTTTATTTTTGTTCAACTTTGTGCAAAAATGTAAATTGTTGAAGTAATTATATGCTTACCGATATTATAATCTGCCATGTTGAACTGATCTTTACTCAATTGTGTGCTCGACCTGAGAGAGAGAGAGAGAGAGAGAGAGAGAGAGAGAGAGAGAGAGAGAGAGAGAGAGAGAGAGAGAGAGAGAGAGAGAGAGAGAGAGTTATTTAATGTGTGCTCAATCCAATTCGAGGAGAGAGAGAGAGAGAGAGAGAGAGAGAGAGAGAGAGAGAGAGAGAGAGAACCGTCGCACTGTATTGTATATATGTGAGAGAGAGAGAGAGAACCGTCAGAATATTACGCCTGTTTTTAATCGGGTAAAATAGCCATTATCCATTGCTTATGTGTTGTCTGTCACACCGCTTAAGCGACACATTAAAGGGGTTGTCTTTAAGCAATGACTTGGCTTAAGCAATGCCTAGTCGTCACTATGAGCACCGCTAGTAGCAACAAACCGTACTGACGCTGGTAGCAACAAAAACAAGCATCACTACGGAGGTCTAGTGTTGTAGTGGACGCTGATGATGATTCCACTAGAAGAATAAACCTTTTGGTTGATATTGGGGCCATGTGGATCTTGACATAGATTCTTTAGCATGTATGATTTGATTCGACATAATCTATGGACAACCTTAGCTAATCACACCAATCAATTTATTGAATTGTTATATAACTTTTCATAATTATTGGCTTGAAAATTTCAAGTAGAGTTTGCATAATAATAATTGTCATGTATTATTTCTTGCAACATTGCTCTCTACTCCTCTCGGGTTTCAAAGATTTTTCTAGGGTTTCACGGTTATGCTCTCAGGTTTGGGGAATTATCCCAAGGTTTTTGCGGCTATATATGTGGCTTCTTTTTGCGACGCTAGGCCAAGTATATAATCATGTTTATAACCATGTGTATAATCGTGTTTGTACCACGAGATGACGACCACTTCTTGCACTTCCTTCTCTCTCTAAATTGCACGATTAAGTTTTACGGCTAGACCTCACATTCTCTTATAGTGCTTCATTGCACAGTTAAGTTTTACGACTAGACCCCCCATTCTTGTGCTCATGCTAGGCTTTTCACCTCACAAGAACACCTTTCATACATAGTCATGCTCATAATAATGATAGTTACCAGATGTACACTAAGCCTCATCATTGACAACCATCTAGGTATATCTCTAGAAGGGGAGGCATGGTGGGTGAAGCCCGGTCCATGGTATGACCCATTGCCTTGATCCTCTTTGACCATGTAAACACCTTCTCGATCTTCAAAGAATACAAGATCCTGGATCTTTAAAGAAGACAACCTTCTTCTAGATCGCCGCTTCTTCTTCAACATCATAATAAAAACCTCACCACCACCGAAGAGCAACGCCACGCAATGAAGCGACCCAATCTCTTGTACCATGAGATGTGGAATCCATATCTTGTTGTGTCAAACAATTCTGGACCATAATTGGTCATTGCCAATCAAATGAAGGTGTTGTTCTTGGCATAGGAATCCGCACAACAAAGCCACATGTCCTACTTCTTTGTTGCTCTCTCGCAGTTGTTGACGCTTGAGATATCTAATTCTGTTTGAGGCTTAGGCATAATGAAAATTTTTTTTTCTTTTTCGTACTTTAGGTTCTTGAAATAAGCGCAAGCACAAGCACGCGCTCACGCTCACACTCACACTCACACTCTGACAAGCATGCACACCGTTTCTTATGCAAACAGAAAAGGTCCTTTAGGGGGACATGCACACAATGAGGCGACTTTATGCATGTTTATTATCATAAGTGGGATGGCATGGATGTACTAATGGCATGAGCAAGAAATCTATGCTTCCAGAGAGTACACTTAGTGAAGGCAACAAAGCAAGGTGTTTTGGGGGGGCAGGAGTGGAAGGGTAATGTATGTAGGGGTTAATTGGTGTTAGGTAAATGCATGCCTGATTGTAAGGGGGTGCCGCGTGAGGCAGCATGGAAGGCTTCGTGAGCTTCTAGTGTCTTTGATAATCGCACTTCGTCTATGGGGGAATGTGGGATGAAGGCGCCGACAGGCGATCGTGCGGAGAGTTATGGGGGGTCCCAAGAGCAAAACGTCAACGACTGCGAGAGCAACAAAATCTTGGTTTGGGTGGAAACAAACGTCATGCGCTGCATGCATAACATGGCAACGACACCAACCTGTTCCTTGGACTCATCGCCCCGCTACTCCTGCCAACACACACACACACACGTTGTTGACCTGGGAAAAAGGTTGCATTAAGGTGTTACTAAGGTGTTACATGATGAACACGGTTGATGGACAACCCCCAACTTCCAAGAGCCTGCTTGCACACCATGTGCCACCTGTTGGAACCTTGAGATTGCTATACTGGATGTGACTTGAGAGAGAGAGAGAGAGAATGTTGTGCAACCCCGTTGGGGCCATGAGCTTGCTAATTTGGATTTGTCTTCTTTGAGAGAGAGAGAGAGAGAGAGAGAATGTTGGGGCCATGAGCTTGCTAATTTGGATTTGTCTTCTTTTAGAGAGAGAGAGAGAGGGAGAGAGAGAGAGAGAGAGAGAGAGAGAGAGAGAGAGAATGTTGGGGCCATGAGCTTGCTAATTTGGATTTGTCTTCTTTTAGAGAGAGAGAGAGAGGGAGAGAGAGAGAGAGAGAGAGAATGTTGTGCAACCTATTGGGGCCATCAGCTTGCTAATTTGGATCTGTGTTCTTTGAGAGAGACAGGGAGATAAATACTAAATTCAAGTTGCACAATTAGCATTTTGCTTCAGGTCGATTTTGAACCCAGCTTCTCTTCTTGAGAACCAATAGGCTACACTAGCTCAACCCAACACACACACACATCTTGGATTTGCCTCTTACATCAATCAAACACCAACTTATATTTATTAGATTAGCCTTCTATAGTAATTAAACATCAGATTACATTTATTGGATTTTCCCCATATTTTTTAAGCATCCCTTGGTTTGTTGGACTAAGTCTTGATTGTTAGTTTTTCTCTAGTCAACAAGGTTATCTCACTCTAATTGTAATTTTTGGTGCAAAATGCATTAATAGTGGGCCAATGTTTGTAAAAAAGAAAAATTTATTAATAGAAATAGAAATGCAACTTTAATAAACCAAGGAACCTTAACTTCAATTGGCTTTAATTCAAAACAAATAGAGGTAAATCTTCATATGATATAAATCTCTCTCTCTCTCTCTCTCTCTCTCTCTCTCTCTCTCTCTCTCTCTCTCTCTCTCTCTCTCTCTCTCTCTCTCTCTCTCACACACACACACACACACACACACATTCTTTTAAACCATTAATAAGGGTTTTGAAGCCTTGCCAAATAATTTCCATTGATAACCCAAACACTAGATTTTTTTAAAAAAATATTCCAATCAACACTGTAAGAATTTCATTTGTTGTTAAATTTCATTAAGAAATGATACTGTAGAAAAGTATTCCTGAAATATTTAAATATTTTTAAATCCAAAAACAAAGTCAAGGATGAAGAAGAGAGTAAGAGAAACAAGTACAAGAAGGTTTAGAAAGTCAAAAGAAGTGGTTATAGTTGACACGTCTAAAAGAAGCTACAAAAAGGTCACTAATGATGAAGCATATATCACTCAATAAGTTCAACCCAAAAGAAGTTGTGCAAGGTTCCAAAAGGTGACTAATGATGAGCCAAATATTAATCAACAAAAAAAACATCAAAATATCGAAGTTGAGTGTAACTATATCAATCTTTGGAAGTGATATATCAAAGAATATTTTCTCAATAGTCTACCTATTTTTAAAAAAAATATTTTCTCAATAGTCTACATGGTTTTAAAAAATAATGTATTGTGTGAGCTTGTTCGATGGAAAAAGGTGGTACAATATTTTATTTTCACTATCAAATGGTCATAGATTAAAATAATGTAAAGTCAATAATTAAGTTGAATAAGCTCATCAAGGAGTACTTTGGATGGGATAGATGGCATCCCTAGTGTAGAGCATTGAAATTAAAAGAATATGCATTCTTTTCATGACATGATTAGAAAATGCATGAAAGATATAGATAAACCTCATTATAAGATTCCACCATGTATATTGTTTAATATCAATGTAAAAACATCAAATTCGGAGCAATATGGTATTAATGAGATGAACAATAAAGTTTGCCTTACCTCAACTATCAAAGGAAAATGGGTGGTATAATATTTCATATTCACTATCAACAAATAGTCATAAATTAAAATTATGCAACGTAAGCTCATCAAGAAGTACTTTGGATGAGATAGATGTCATCATTAGTGTAGAGCATTGAAAATAAAAGAATGTGCATACTTTTCATGAAATGATTGGAAAATGCATGAAAGATTTACATAAACCTCATTACAAGATTTCATCATGTATATCAATGTAAAAACATTGAAATGGAAGCAATATGGTGTCGATGACATGAACGATAAAGTTTTTCTTACCTCAACAATCATTTTTTATAGGGTCTTAAGATCTTGAAATTCAATTAGGGATTAGTTTTGTAATATTAATCATCATTAAGTGATTAAGACATGCAAGTACTCTACTTCTTCAATTTGGTTTATTTTATATAAAGGGAAAGGTATTTATTTGAGGACAATGGACGCTCTAGAAGAAAAATGCTCCATACTTTGAACAACAACAATGAGACACATTTATGATGCTTTCATCTTTAATTCGAGCCAACGCCCAATTATGGGTAGTGCAATTCCTCTCCGAAAACCCGCCGGGTTTGCAGAGTTTTTAGTGGGTGAGCCCGACGACAAGTCCCACAGTACCTGGGCTCCTTCGAGAGTTTTTGTTCGCTGTCGTGCCCAATTATTGGGTCTTCCGAGGTCATGCCTTAAGGAAGTAGTGAAACCGTTCTCACGACTGAGACGGCGAAGCTAATGGCAAAAGCATTTCTCTGCTTGAGTCTCAGAGACGAGTGTGCTCGTCTTTGACCCCGGCTCGAAAAACAAAAGCTTTCATCTTTAAGTGTAATTATTATTAAATCCAGATCAAATGGGCTCAATAACAAGTGAACATCAAGAAGAAGATCCAAGAAATGTGTATGGCATGGTAGACGCAAGGGAAACTATGAATAAAACCAAATAAGAAGTCATTAAAATAAATGAAGAAGAGCTATTTCAGAGATCGAGGAAGGAGCGATGCATGATTCATTTCTCTTTCAATCTATGAAATCAACATCAATCGAATGTATTATGATGTTTGTACTTGTTTTTTTTAAATAATTCATAAAACTTGAAGAGTTTATGGATTATTAGCTTGGAAAGATTGCCATTTTTTGATTACATTATGAAAGGCGGGCAAGAGATCGTTCTTAATTTTTACGTACGCGTAGGGAGCTTTAAATTTATTTTCCTCTCTCTCTCTCTCTCTCTCTCTCTCTCTCTCTCTCTCTCTCTCTCTCTCTCTCTCTCTCTCTCTCTCTCTCACACACACACACACACACACACACACACATTAACAAAGAAGGCCCCTTATAGAGATTTGAGAGTAACATAATTATATTTAATTATAGGGTGAATCATTGATGTAGATTGGGGAAGGATCCATGCCTTAGGACTCTTCATCCCTTGCCACCTTAACCAATGCAATTTTGCATACTAAGCTTTGATGTAGAAGAGTAGTTTTGAACGTTTACTAGAACATGCATGTAATCTTGGATGTCTTTCTTCTATAAAAAACCATACATAAGGCAGTAAAAATCTTTGATGTAGAAGAGTAGTTTTGAACGTTTACTAGAACATGCATGTAATCTTGGATGTCTTTCTTCTATAAAAAACCATACATAAGGCAGTAAAAATCACTTTATTTAATATTTTTTATGAATATAGTAATCATTACATAAATCACACATATTTGTAAGACCAAATTCAATACCGCTAGTGTAAGGCAATTACATAATTAGTAGCTATATAAAAAGACACATCAGTGAACTGGATAATGTAAGTAGTACATTCTTTTGGATTATGATGCTACCTAGGGATGTTTACTTTACAATGAGTGGTTGTGTGTTAATGTCTATTATCAAATGTTTCAAACATGATTGTAGGACTAAAATGGTCACCTATTTGGATAGATTAAAAGTAAGGGCCAAATCCTCCTTCAAAAACAATACTTGTGTGAGTGTTAGCCATCATCCCCACTATTCTAAAAGACTCTCCAACCATGCCTGATATATGACCTTACATAAATGGATTTCATTCTTCAAGGACACTGTTAATCTCCATGGCATGCCTTTTATTTTATCTATCTAAATCTATTACACACATGTAGCTATACTTGCTAAAAACTGTGTTTCATATAGGTAGTTGTAGAGAAAAACAAATGGAACTTATAGCTTTTTGAAGTCAAATAAATTTCAAGATTGTGTCCCCTTTTGGCATTTATTCAAGGATTTTCATGGTGTCTTCATTATCATTTATTCCTTTGAGTGTGAAGCCTTTCTTAAAGTTTTTCTCATTCGTGAAATATATTCATAAGAGAGAAAAATTTATTAACCAAGCTTACTTAAATTGCCTATTTTCCAGTACTGATTTGGGTTATATATGTGTGATTCAAGTTCTCCTAAAAATTATCATTTTGTTGTGTTATGAGGTTATATTTAGTACTGATTTGGGTATGTGGGTGTGATTTGAGTTCTCCTAAGAATAAATACTTTGTTGGATTATGAGGGTTATATACTTCGTAATGTGGATCAAGTCCTTATATGTAAAAGTGACATATAGTCTTCCACATTTCCACCAATCTTCCAATTGTTTGATTCTTACTTAGCTACAACATGAGACTTACAATGTTTCCTGCCCAATAAAGTCACAAACCAAATGCCATTATTTCAAGATTTGCTAATAAATTAGGTGGTGGACAAGCCACATGAGACTTTCACCCCCCCCATCAGCGCCCGCCCTTCTCCAAGAAAGTTATACACCAAGTGTCATTATTTCAAGATTTGCCAATGAAGGTGGTGTGGACAAGCCACATTACAACTTGAGACTCATATATTTTTTACATATCAATGCGAGACAAAGTTGCTTAGTATCAAACCTAACAATTAGTAAGTTATTAAGGTTGCATTCAAAACCTTTCAATTAAGATCTTTTGACAAATCTAATTCAAAGTTGTACGCATACAACGAGAAAGTTACCTCTAAAGGTTTCCTAATGACTTGGTGGGCCCTAAGAGTGCCACTCTTGAACCCACCTAGTATAAAAATTGAAGTTAAAAACTTGCTACACTTGAGGATACTAGCTATCAAATGACTAAAAGGTTACCAAGGTAAAGAATGGATGTTTGTTTGCTTGTTTCTTTCTAGGTGAGGACGAGGCCCCTTTGCATGACATGGGTGAAAGCTGCAGGGTTGCATTCTTGATGGACACCTTTGTCCATAAACTTTAAAGATGCAATTTTTTTTTCCATCAACATATGTAAATTTTGATGGTTAAAGGCAAGTTCTGACTATCGAATTGTCAAAAAACGAGCACGACGATCGTCAAAAATCAAGCATGGGCACGTGGACTGTGAAGGTTACCATGTGGGTGCAACCATGATGGGTGTTGAGATGCCCAATGACTCAAGAATCATGAGCATAGAGATGGGGGCTAAGGAGAATTTAATACATGTCGGATCATGCAACGGGGTTGCACGTGCGAGGTATTGCTGCCGAACGAGACGAGGACCCCCACACATTGACAATTTAGGAGCATGGCATTTGCTTGGGTGTTTGGGCTGAGCCGGGTCAAAATATGTGCACGGACAGCGATGTCAAGAGGCCCACGCAAGGAATGGGGCACGTGTGCAGGTCCCTCTCGAAGCTATGTGTACGTGTGTGGCGTGTGCGTGTGTGTTTGGTTTGCCGGCACACCTCTCACAAACTCTAGAGTCTAGACATGTTGCTTTTTTGTGCATTCTTTCCGAGTCTTCCTCTAGTTCAATCTCTACCTCGAGCAAGGGGGCCGCTTCCTTGTGTGCATGAGGGCCGGTGAGGATGATTATCTTCGTGGTTTAGCGTTAATCATGAGTTTGTCTATACTATCTTAATAATCATGCTTCCGTCTATGCATGAATATACAGCTTTCTCTCCATCTCTCTGGCATTAACGTTCTCAGAGCTATTATAATCTTCCATGGCAAATCATGATTGATGTCCTCTGCCCATCTCTACGTTACTGTTACCAGAGCTCTCTCTATTGCTTTATTTGTCTGTGTTACATTAATCCTGTGTTTCCATAGCGAATCAATATGATCACAGTTGTTTAATCTCCATGTTATAATTAATAGAAGGCAATAATTATATTTTTCTTCAGCTTTCTCTCTGCTTCTAACCATCAATATAATATTTTCAGCACAAAAATTCCTGCTGGTAAGTGCAAGTATTGTCATGAATAATTAAGCCCTAATTTCTCTTTGATCAACGTAATGTTGGCAAACCTCATTTTTTCCTATTATTTTTGCGGCTTGCAGGTACTTGCATGTACTCCCGTGAGATCATCCAAGCCAGCCACCAGAGATTAAATCCCAGCTGCTAGAGCGCCACTCCATATCCAAGCAACACGACCAGATATAAGGTACGATTAACACTTGGGTTAAAAATGTTTGGTATTAGTATTACTGGGATATTATTCGTAATTAACATTTGGGTTATCATGTTTGGCGCTAATATTATTCGTAAGTAACTCTTGGGTTATTGGTATATTATTCGTTTTCATAACATCCTTTGGCTTCACTGTTTTCTTGAGTTGGTATCTATGCCCTATGCCTTAAGGATCCGGGGCATCTGATGGTTGATCTGTCAGTGAGTCGACCTAGGATTCACTACCATATAACCAAATTATCTTAACATGATTGAAGGTCTGATCTGGCATATTTACTAGTTTTCAGATAGCCCCTAACAACACTTTTATCCTACTCGAGTTACATTATACCTATTAATAATGCGAGATTCTGGTACTCACGGATGTACTAGGGTTGCAACTCAGGAGTCAGGACCTGCGCTGTGTCGACTGCAGCCTGCACTGTCAGTTTTTCGTGTCATACTTCAGCTGGGTTATGCATGGTATCTAATGAAGCCATGCTACCTTAGTATCTTTGTCATACCTGCCCTAACTAGGTTATCCTGCAAGTAAAACCATAGTATCTTTGTCATACTTGCTCTAACTAGGTTTTGTGTCATACTTCAGCTGGCCGGCTATGCATGCTATCTAATTAATGATGCCATGCTACAGTAGTATCTTTGTCATGTACTTTCTCTAACTAGGTTTTGCTTGAAGTAAAATCATTGAGAAGATAGTGATTATAGTAGTTTTAACACATTATTTCACTCATTATCACTCCACATTTCATTTGTAGCAACTAGTAGCTAACTATTTTTAAAAAATATATCAAGCCCTCTTCTTGTTGATTGCACACTCAAAATGCGAAGTTCACATTCTACTCTAGCACCAACCCCTTCAATACCAACTTCCAAGTTCAACTCCAACAAGCTATGGAAAGAATCTATAGAAGTACAAGTATTTTTCTTTTCAAAGGTTGACTAGTGCTGATGGAATGACTTCTTTTCAACCATTGTGCAAGTATAATACTCAACAATCCTTATCACTGTCAGAAAACTCTCTTTTCACATAAATCTCTTAGTTAGGCTCCTCTCTCCATGCTCAACCCATAGTAAGCAGGGAGAGAGTCCAAAGTCCACCCATATGCGAAGTATGACTAGGTGTCCACCATTGGCTATGATTGCAAGTCTAGATTGAACCCAAGCTTGCCCCTCAAGAGTTCAATCACTTTCACTAAGTTGCCTACATGCCATCCATGGACTCCATTGAGCATTCCTTGGCAATCATAGCTCTCTCTTTTTTGTTGTCATCAAATCCCTTCATTTTATTGGTATGCTGGATCCATCTATCCAATTATTGTCCATTTGTGAATCTATCTACATATGGTCTATATGTTCGTGGGTTTACTCAAGCATCTCTCTCTCTCTCTCTCTCTCTCTCTCTCTCTCTCTCTCTCTCTCTCTCTCTCTCTCTCTCTCTCTTTCCTATCTATTTCTTCAATCCTCTATCTAGTGACTAGCTCTCTACATATGTGCGTACAAGTTTTCTTTTATATATAATTTATCCTTGTATGCATCCATCTACATGTTATTTTGTGTGTGTGTGGGGTTGGGAGAATGGAAGCATGGATTTTGGGCATTCCATCTAATATTACATGCATGTGGGTGTGGGTGTGGGTGTGCTTGCACACACACACACACACATGCAATTTATCCACTCTATATTTTAGGAAGCGATCTAATTTTTTGTTGAACGTAAGAAACACATGTCATATATAAGTTGTCACTATCATAATAATTCTATTGAAGAAAAATATTTTACTCGCAACATGTTTGGGAAAAAAAAAAGTAATAGTCTGTAGATTAATTAAGGACTACGAGTCCATATATGATTAAAAATGAGCAAAGAAAGGGAAAAAAAAAGATTTTGTTACTTCACTAAGGTGCTCGTTTGCAAAATAATTGGAAAACGACTACTCCTTGGTAGTTTACCCATTCCTCATTCTATCTTGCATCTTGAACTTTTGTAGATTGGTGGCCTTTTATTTCAACTGATGAGAAATGAGGTCCTCGTGTGAGTATTCACAATTTTGTACATCTAGATTGACAAAGGAAACATAGCCTCCTCTAAGGGTTGGCTTCTCCATCTCTTCAACTCACTTTTGCAAATGGTTGAATTGAGTTCTTAGCTATGTGTTCAGTATAAACAACTCCTTAATATGCTCCTAGAGGATCAAGACCAAATCTTGAATTGAGTTCTTAGCTTTGCGTTCAGTACACACAGCTCCTTAATATGCTCCTAGAGGATCAAGACCAAATCCATATGCCTAGTGTGGGATACTCTTGATGAAAAAGCCAAGGCTTCTACGAAATATGTTTTTTATCTTCTCCATGTGATCCCCCCCTCCCTCTCCCTCCCCCCCTTACACGTCTAGCGTTAGGATGGGTGAGAGAGAGAGAGAGAGAGATGAGTGCAAAAGATAATTTCGTCGACATGTGAATAATCCCTCTCTCATTTTTTCTTGCATCTTGAACTTTTTGTAGTTTGGTGGCTTTTTATTTCAACTATTAAGAAGTGAGGTCCTTCGAGGTTGAGTATTCACAATTTTGTACATGTATATTGACAAAGGAAACATAACCTATATTTTCTTGTGTTGAACTTGATGATAATAGATTCTATGTATTAGTCTTTGCAATTGCCTCCATTACAACCACATCGGCTTTATGTTAATTTTTTTGTTCCTTAAAGTTTTGACCTTCCTTTTTCCTCCACTCCGGCAAGCACCCAAATGACACATTCAAAGCTACCTTTTCCTTTCCTTGAGCTTGTGGTCATATGGATTTGTGCTTGATCATGTAGGAGCCTTTTGCCGTAAGTACTTCTGTTGCACATGCAGATGCATGACTTTTTCAAATGCAAGACTTTTCCAAAACTCCTCAAAATAAAAAGAAACGTAGAGCTTCTTGGGATTGGAAAAAATATATATCAAGCTCATAGCAAAATCATCCAAGTACCTTCATTGGTGATTTATGATGTCAACTCTTGAAATTACGTTGCATCCAACCAAGGATGATTTTTGACAGACTAGATCATCCTTCAAAATGACAGGTATAGTAGAAATAATGCCTGTTTTTTCACGATTTATGTTATTTTTTATGTTCACACAAAATAAGTGGTTGTATTTTATGGCCAAAATGCCCAAAAACAAGCGTCATGCCCGTCAAAAAGCAACTTTGCATCCAACATTCCAAATTTACATGAGTTCTCCAAAACTTATTATGTGCTAATGCATTGATTATCCTTGTCTCTTGGCCATTAATGAGGGATCAATCACTAATCTCGAGTGTGGAGTTAGGATACAAGAATAAGGACCCATCATCATGAGTGGAGTTATGATACGACACTAAGGACCCATCATCATGGAAAATTCGCCTCAACTTTTTTTCAGGCTACTTCAGCATGTTACACAATTTTGGGTGATTTTGACTCATTTTTTAGTGTAGATGAATCCGGGACGTATAGAACCTGGCCCCTCATTTTAGTATCTAGTTCCGTAAGTCTAAGGTACCAAATAATAACGTGAATGTTTGTTTTGAAATTTGAATAATATTAGAACTGCTCTACGTAGTAGTACGTTGAAGTATTTATTCAGCGTATTTATTTCAGTTAAAGGGACGGGTGTAGCATAGAAGCTTCAATATACTGTTAGCATAGAAGCTTCAAATATAGCGTTAGCGTTATACAGTGTAAATGGATGGATGGAGAGAGAGAGAGAGAGAGAGAGCCTCTGAAAAGAGGGTCTCTCCCTGTATATGTGTGTGTGTAAATGGATGGATGGAGAGAGAGAGAGAGAGAGAGAGAGAGCCTCTGAAAAGAGGGTCTCTCCCTGTATATGTGTGTGTGTGTGTGTGTGTGTGTGTGTGTGTGTGTGTGTGAGAGAGAGAGAGAGAGAGAGAGAGAAAACCTCTGAAAAGAGGGAGTCTGTGTGTGTGTGTGTGTGTGAGAGAGAGAGAGAGAGAGACTCCTCGTGTGTGTGTGTGTGTGTAAGGGAGAGAGTGCCTTGGGGTGTGCGAGCACCGGGGGGTGTGTGCGTGAGAGAGAGAGAGAGAGAGAGGGAGAGGGAGAAGGAGAGAGCGAGAGAGAGAGAGAGAGAGAGAGCTAACAAGATACGATTCAACACAGGCTTAAAGCACTAATAAAGAATTGAAGACATCTAGCAATCTATGTCCGGAGGAAAGGAAACCTCCCTGAATGAGCCATTCCAAGCCAACTTCTCTCTGATCACAAGCGGGTCAGGCTCAGAGGATGGGATTAGTGGGCTGCGGGAGAGCTCAAAAAAGCGGGGCAGATTGAAAGACGATAGCTTGACAGACTTCTACACAAAGGATCAGCAGCTAGAGAAGAGGGCAAGCTCGCCATCGCCATATTCTGGCCTGCTCCTTTGCCTTGGTAACCAAGCATCGGAAGGCGGTGGCAAGCTCGACAACATGCAGGAGGATGCCATAGCTAGGGCACCCTCTAAACTAGAAGAGATGGAGGCTTTCCATGCTTCAAAGCGTGCAGTTCATGTGGTCGTGGACTCGCCTTCAAGGCCCTTTGCAAGCCTCCAGCCACATCAAATTAATCCTAATATTGTTTCATCTCCCATTAGCAGCTTCAATCCTGATCTATTTGCAAGGCTTTTGGCTGCACCAGCCATAAGCTCACATGAAAAGCCCAGTACATTACTCCAAGCTAATTTGGACCCTCACTTGCAAGCTTTCCACAGTTTAAAGCATGGATTAGCGGCATCAGCTGCCCAACCAGGCCAACATATGCAGGGATCGAGCAGCATAAACCCAGGTTTAGCGCATCAATTAGGTCAGTTAAACTCTCATTATCAGCGCAATATAGGGAATCAACAATTAGGTCAGGTAAACCCTCATTTCTCCCAAGGTGGTGGTACTCATGCGAGTCCCTTTCATGGCTCATTTATGGAGATGATGCAAGGCACTAGTGACCAATATATTAATGGAGGGGCATCTATGTTGCTGAATGCAGTGGAGGCTGCGAAGGTTAACAGCATGCCCAATAATTATCAGTATGGGATATCCAATACAAGGCCATACTCAGCTAATGAATACAAGAAGAGCACACACGTGCGTAGGGTTATCCCACACGGGGGGATACTGGGGGGGAGGGAGGCAACAGCAGCAGCACCTCGCTCTGTGATGGTGGTGATGGAGGGGCGCTCTATTGAGCGCGCGCTTTGCTTGCATGACTATGACTCTTATGAGAGCTTCGCCAAGGCACTCTTTGAGATGTTCGGCAGCGACAAAGCACAGGATACTAGCATGAACTCCAAGTCGCCATGCAGCTTGCAAAACGCTATCCCTGGCTACAAGATTGCTTACGAAGATAGTGAAGGCGATCTCCTCCTCGCTGGTGATCTTCAATGGAGGTGACCTCCTCTCCAATAGTACACTATGCTTTTATATTGCTAATAAATTAGCCTCTAGTTCACCCACTCTTCTAACATTTGCTTTTCTTTCAATGCCCAACACAAAGAGCACACACACTAGATGTATTCACTTCCTTCTATCTACACACACACTAGATGTATCCACTTCCTTCTATCTACACACACACTAGATGTATTCACTTCCTTCTATCTATAAGGCCTTTGTCCTATGCTTCATTGAGCTCTCCAAAATTGGATTTCTCTTATTGATTCGAGTTCTCTTTTTTATTTTGGATGTATGCAGAGAGTTTGTGCTAGTGGCGAAACGAATCAAAGTTCTACCTGTTCAAAGCCCAAGCGTTAAACCACATTAACAAGCTTTGGATTGGTCATATGAATTTACCATATATGGAGTGACATTTCAACTAGTTAGAGCCCTCTAGGATAATATCCATGTAGAATTTAATTCTTCTCTTGCATTAGCAAGGAGTATAGCCTAGTTAAAGTTAGTTTCACTTTCTTGGGAGCTCTAATTTAAAGAAAGAAATACACAAATTGTGAAATTGAAACAAGGGCATGTGGTTTAATTTCTTCTCGTGTCTAGCAAATCCATAATGTGTTTACAGTTTTTATATATACAATAAGAATTCATGAAGTGTCAAAAAGCATTGCAAGCTTGAAATAAACTTGAGGTGAAATATTTATAATCTTTATGAATAAAGTATAAGAGAGTGTGTGTGTGTGTGTGTGTGTGTGAGAGAGAGAGAGAGAGAGAGATTGACAAAAGGAGGGATTTACACAAGGTGAACACAGTGAGAGAAAAGTTTCCTTTTCTATGCAACTATTTAACTTTATAGTAAGTTTTTGTTTTATGAGGATTACCTCAAAAAACTTATTCTTATAAACATGTGTGTGCACACGCATGTGCATGTGCTCTATGCAACTATTTACTTTAAGTTTTTGTTTTATGAGGATTACCTCAAAAAACTTATTCTTATAAACATGTGTGTGCACACGCATGTGCATGTGCTCTATGCAACTATTTACTTTAAGTTTTTGTTTTATGACTACCTCAAAAAAATATTCTTGTAAATGTGTGTGTCTATATGTGAGAGAGAGTGACAAAGACAAAGAGGGGGAGAGATTTACACAAGGTCAATATAGTGAGAGAGAAAAGTTTCCTTCTTTGTGCAACTATTTAACTTTAGTAAGTTTATTTTTTATTACTACCTCAAAAAACTTAATTCTTGTAACAAAGAAAGGTTCATTGATAGGCCAAATCATGCTAGGTTTTATGAATTTTTGATGAATTCCTAATCAATAATTTCAACATGTGGGAAATTTGTGTGGGCCATAACTTTTGTATCTCTTATCGAATTGGAAAAATCATGTAACGGGCTATATTGTACTAGACAATCCAAAGGTTGATTTGGATTTTAAAAACTACTACTAATGCAAGCTCCAATTATCATGATTGACAATCTTGTTATTGAGTTGTGCTCTTGTCTTCATGTATATGCTCAAGAATATTGCATTTACACATTCTAGACTTATATGCATGTAACTATTTAACTTTATTTAGTTTCTGTTTTATGAAATCAACAACAAACTTCTTGTAACAAAACAAGATTGTGCTATGCAACTAATTACTTTATTTAGTTTTTTCTTTATGACTACCTAAATTATTTTTGTAACAAAACAAGGTTCATTGATGGACCAAAATATACTATGGTATATTAATTTCCCATGAATTACTAATCAATTTTAATATGTGGTGAATTTGTGTAGGCCATAACTTTTGTATCTCTTTGTTAACACATTTTGTAATTTTGATTATAAGCAATTTATAATATTTTTAGTCAATGGCTTATGCCAAAAGTATACTTGGTCAATTTATAGAGTATGTTATAAAGTCTTAATCTTTTGAAGCCTTTGTACTGGACGTTCGACCAATGGTAAACATATGGCCATTGTCTATAAGTGACTTGTGAGATATTTATGGTAGAATTTTACAGGAACTTTCAGATGCTCTTGAGAAACTTGTGTGCAGAGACAGAGAGTGTGTGTGCTTGAGAGATATACTTGTTAAGTGTCATGTCTCTTAATTGCTTGCATTTTCTTGTGTGTGTGTGTGTGTGTGTGTGTGTGTGTGTGTGTGTGTGTGTGTGTGTGTGTGTGTGTGTGTGTGTGTGTGCGCACGCGCGCGCGCGCGTGTGTGTGTGTGTGTGTGTGTGTGTGTGTGTGTGTGTGTGTGTGTGTGTGTGTGAGAGAGAGAGAGAGAGAGAGAGAGAGAGAGAAAGAGAGAGAGCAAGATTGTTCAAAGTAAATCATGCTTGTCCTTTTTCACATATAAAGTACTTTCTATAGGACTTTTTAAAAATCTTTGTTCAGTCAACTAGACATGAATCTTCTAGTACCAAGCTCTAGGAGCTTGTTTCAAATCATATATTAAAGATTTATTGAGCTTACATACCTTATGTTCTTAACCAAGTTGGGCAAATCCAGTTGATTGATTCACACAAACTTCTTCCTATTAGTCACCATTTCGAGAACGTTATTTTAATGTGCAATTGGTGCACTTTCCATCCATGATGAGCTACCAAAACAATAACAAATCAAATAGTGACCATACGAGAAGTGAGTAAAACTTTCATCATAATCAATCCCATCCTATTGGGCATAACCTTTTGCAATAAGTTTGGCCTTGAATCTATCAACAGATCCATCTACCTTTCTCTTGACTTTAAAAACCAACTTAGTACCAATAGCTCTCTTGTCATGTGGTGGATTGACTAAATCCCAAGTACCATTTTTCTGAATGTTATAAATTTCATCATGCATGGCTTTCACCCAATTTGGATGTTCTTGAGTCTCTTCAAAACTCATGTTTGTCTACATCATATAAGGAACTAACAAATGCAAACTCAACAATATTTTCTAAAGAATTGGAATCGGTTTGAGCACCACATTTGGTTCTACTCTACAAAGGAGTAGACAATTTGCTATCCTACAAGGTGCTTCTATCCCATCTAGGCATAACCCTAGATTCATTGATGCTGATCTTTTAGTATTTACTACATCTTGCCAGCTAATCTAAAGTTGGTGCATCAAATTTCTTGAGCATTCCCCCCCTTGTAAACAAACAAGGATCAATAGGAAAAATCTATTGAGAATCAATAAAAAGTGGCACAGTAACAACCCATCAAACATGTATGGAGGATTGGCATAGGCATGCTTTATTGAATTCCATCATCAGATAGATAGAATCCTCTGAAAAAATGACATCCCTACTGACAATAATCTTCTAGAGAAGGTGCTCTTTTCTTTCAGCACTATAACTAATAAAAATGCACTTAATTACCTTATCATCAAGCTTAGTTATGCTTTGTACTGCCACATGTGTATATGCCAAATAACCAAAAATAGGCATGTTTTAACCTTAGGTTTTTGATTGAACCAAGCTTCATATTATTCAAAGCTTTAGTGGGACACCTATACAACACAAAGGTGGCATAAATAACTACTTCTATCCAAAACTTGTGTGGAAGGCGTTGAGCTTTAAACCATACATCTAACCATATCCATGAGAGTCCTATCTTGTCTATGTCAGCAACACTATTTTGATGTGGTGTATAAGGAGTTGGACATCTATTCCCCCCTCCCCCCCCCTCTGTCGTCTGAACGAAGAGTTTGAACTTTTTAACCAATTAATTCATTTTCAGCCATAGCAACGAAGTATTGAAAATGAGAAAATACCTCTGATTTTTCCTTCATAGGGTAAGACCAACTATACTTACTCTAATTATCAATGAATGTAACAAAATATAAGTTTTCTCCCAAACTTAGTAGTCCTCATTGAGACCACACATATCACTATGTATGAGCTATAGCTTGTGATCAGCTCTATCTGCTACATTCTTTTAGGAAAGGTTGGTGAGCAAAGTTTGCCTAGGATGCATCCTTCACAAACATATCTTGGTGGTGGATCAAGTTGAGGAAGATCCTCTAGCATTCCATGTTGTTGCAAAAATGTCAAACCACCAATACACGTGCGGCCAAACCTAGCATGCTGTAATTGGGCTCTTTCATTACATTAGAAGTGTGTTTTCCAGATAAGCAATATCACACTTGTGACACGCGTCCAATTTCTACCACCCCGCTGGTAGTTAAAGATCCAGTAAGCACAATCTATTTGTCCTATTCTCTATCACACGAATAATGCGTGTATCATCTACTATGCAAATTCAACATTAAGACTCCTCCTTGTTAGAGTGGGTATTAAAAAAAGATTCTTTTCAATTCCTAGAACAAAAAGTCTATTTTTGAAGACAAAGGTCCTCACCACTTACAGTAGTGAGAACTATCTCACCAATACCTTTGACGAGGTAAGTGGCATTGTTGGTACACATAATAGTGTAAACATCTTGGGAAGTCTCCATATATTTGACCAAACTTTATTTAGAAGTGATGTTCTTACAAGCACCACAGTCAAGAAACCAACTATTAGAGATAGTTGCATTGAGACATGCATCTTGGTCACGATTATAATTGTAAATAGCCAATAGTCAGGCCTTGATGGAAAACAACATTAGCAGAGCCCTCTTCCTTAGAACTTTGATTGTCAAAAGCATAATTACTAGAACCCTTGTTGGATTAGTTTTTCTTATTTTCTTTATTTTAAATTTTAAAGCAATTTTCAATTGCATGGCCAAGATTCTTGTAATACTAGTAAGTCACCTTCTTTGGCCATGCAATTTTCAATTGCATGGCCAAGATTCTTGTAATACTAGTAAGTCACCTTCTTTGGCTATTCAGAATCACCCTTAGCTATAAAAGTTTTGTTAGAATTAGTCTTCTGCTGAAATTTCTTATCCTTATCCTTGGCTACTAGAGCCTAATCATTGCTAGATTTCACAGAAATATTCTTTTTGGGCTATAATGCCTTGCACTTATTGTTTTGGTAATTTGGTATGCCATGTCTATGTTTCTAAAATCCATGTTACATTTATATTATTTGGTTGTTCATTATAGTAAGATTTAACACTGTGAGGGGATGGTACGTATGGTTGGTGAAATTCTACAATCTGGTGTGCATCAAGCTCCAAACTTACATATCTAGTAAAATAGTTGATCCTTTCCTTTTCAACTAAAACACTAGTTTACATATAAACCCATAATTATTTTTTGCAAAAACTGTGTATGTGTGTCGTGTGTGTACATCCATGTCTAATTTGATGCTATATCATTTTTATTTTTTTAACTTTTGTCTCTTCCTTAACCTTTAAAAATAATTGGGTGATTGGTGATAGTCTATGGGGTCTAAGGTTTGTGTGAAGGTGTTTGACCATAGATCTAGTGAGAAGAAGGTCATGGGCTATGTTAGAGATTTTGGTGATCCCACCTACAATATGATACGCAAGGAGATAGTCCATGATGAACTTGTTTTGTAGATCCTTTTCATTTTATCATTTAATAAAAAGATGATAATGAAAATTGCATATTAAATGCAACATAGGAAGAGCGTTGGTATATTGAAGAGGGTAAATGTGTTGGTATCAAAATGGCATTGAGTACCATTAACTCAAGTTTAGGAATTTAGGAAAATATGCACAATTTTGGGACAATTCTTTGTTAGATCCAATACAATGTTTACTATGCGATATGCAAGATTTATTATTGGATGTTCTCAACAAGCATTTAAATAATGCAATATGATTTATGTACTATTGTACATTTGTAACAAGTATATATGATGTTGGTGGGATGTAAATTTGCCTGCACACACACACACACACATGCACACCAAGAATTAAGTTTGTTTATATCACATAGCCTCCAGTTGACCATCAAACATAGAAACTTTAACAAAGAAAGGATATTCAATGTAACTTTAAGTTGTAAGAAAGACTAGGTGATAGAATTAAAAAGATCACCATCTGTATTGAATCAAAATTCTTGAACAATGGGTGAACCATAAATCTAAAAGCTTAAGAAAGCCTTACAATCTGAATAATGATTAAACTATGAGTTTGGTAGCTTCATACAACATTGCTAAAAGATTACGAAGCTAGTTGCCCATGTGTGCTAACAAATCATTCTTGCTCAACTGCTGACGTGTGATGGTGCCTCACTTTCATGTTGATTCCATTGATTTTGTTTGGCCTTGAGTATTATAGCCTTTGGAATCTTGATTTTCTCTGGAAGTCATCCACCCTTGGGCTTCCATGTCCAAATGATGCAGCTAGTGTCTTCCCAACGCTGAGGATCATTTCTGTTCTCGCTAATACTTGTTCCAGCAATCCTTATAAACCTCCACATCACTTGCATTCTTCTTCTTTGAAATTGGTGCCCAATATTGTATCTAAACTTGTAGGTAGTTTATCGAGTTGTTGTTTTGATCAACATCACTTCTTGTCACTCCCAACCATATTGGGTAATTTGCATCACAAGGTTGTACAAGCACAAAATCTCCTTTAGAAACATCAAGAGTCGGATTGAACTCTTCAGCATGTCTGTTGCGCATTGGACCACAATAATGGTCCTCATTTACATCAAACCTTTCATCTACATCATCCTCCACTTGAAGGTTAAGAGGCTCAGCTTTTTCGCATACACTCCTTGGGCAAAAGTCATGAAATCCAATGTCTTCCCTTGCACTAGGGGTTTGCATGTGTAGCATAAGATTCTCCCAATAGGCAAGGACCTGATTGATCCACTTAGCATAATCACTTTGGTCTCCTTTCTCTTGCAAGTTCTCTTTCCACCAATTGACATGTTTTTTTTAAGCCCTCCACAACCTTCTCATTCTCCTTAACATACTCAAAGGGTGGCAATACTTTTGGAAAACCTTCAGGAAGCTTGGGTCCTCCCTGGTCATTTCTCTTCCATAACTCTATACCGCTTTCTGGTAACCAATCAACATTTTTGGGTTGTACTTTGTATTGCATCAAAGGTATTCCATCACTCATATAAAACCTGAATTGCAATGGCTTTGAATGTCCAATCAAGCTATCGGCTCCATCATGTAAGCATCCCTTGACAAAGCCTTTGAAGTCTGCCACCTTTTGTAGGAGAAAGGGTGCTGGATGCATGCTAACACACTCATTAAAGATCTTCATCAAATGTGGAAATGTGAAATGGTTTGTTTTCTTAACTTCTCAGAGAAGCGACTAAACAATGCATCAATATCTTCATGAGTATGACCAACCATAAGAAAACCAAGCTGCACCATGTCAAACACTCCTTGTGCAACCAATAGGGATCGATAGGCAAATACATAACGATTCTTATTTTCAGAACCACAATTGTCAAGTTGCAACAACAACGTCCTTGGCAATCTCTTGAAAAATGTCCTTGAATTTGATGGCATTAAACTTGAGGCATTGCCATTGCCCCTATCCTGCACATGTGTGCTAGTATGAAAGACTGACTTCATATGTGAAGAACAATTTCCCTCTGTATCCACATTTGTTTCTACATGTGTCTCTGCATCTGCATCCTTAATGCTCTGCTTGCAATATGTGTTTCTCTCCTTCAACACTTCCATATGCTGATACAGGGCCATAGTAGACAAAACACAATCAAAAAGATCTGTTCGTGGTTCTGCATCTGAGTTTTGTGAGCTCGTCACCATACATGTGTTGCTCTCCTCTTTCTAAGTTTCTTAAACATTTTGAGAGAGATGAAATTATGAAGTTGGGATCACTTGGCCATAACCCCAAGGCAAAGTGACCATAAGTTGTTTGTCCATGTCCATGAGTGAGCATTCCTGTGTTAAGGATACTGGAAGCCTCTCAACCCCATTGAGAGATTTAGGAACTCGTTTAATTTGTGGTATGGCAATCTTGCATCTTATCATGTATAATACACAAATACCTGTTTGGGTTCATTTTGGAAGAGCTCCTCCAAGCATAGTATAGATTTCTACAACTCATTTGCTGCAAGATGTGTGCCCTTCTTTGTGCCATGTATCTGGCACGCTCCTCTTGATTTTTTGTTAATTTTCAACTTGACCTTGATTGCCGTACAAATGTCGCATTTTGAGAAGGTGCTAGTTTTTTATAAACTAACTGTCTTGAACTCTATGTTCCACAATCTTGAGAATGATGGTTGTGAGACAGTGGCTGGTATTCGAATGAGACAAGTGTGTCATTCACTTCACGCAATATGTCCACCTGTTTGTACATTGCTGGTAGAACACGTTGGGTCTCACGGGCTCCATGCATAGTTGTCCTTGATCTATGTGGCATTTGATCGGCATTATTATCTATGAAGCCCTGTATGATTGATTTTGCCATCTCAACATGTGTCATGCCCTTCCTCCGTATTATCCCACTGTTGCCATGACTGACATTACATGAACCATTCAAGAACTTCTTTCTGAGCCTATAGAACGTTGACTTACCACAATGCCATGCATTACATACCATGCTTTACTACAAACCTTCTTCCCATCAAATGTGAACTCAAAGCACTCGTCATCTTGACCTTGTCTATAGGCCTTGTCTATAGGCCATGCCCATGCAATCCAGTACAAATGTGTATCGTGTACTATAGCTCTGTCCCCAAAAGTGTATCCTAGCTTGCATGATTTTGGATCTATCTCCAAATTGACAACATCGCTTCTCGCAAACAATTGCGACGTTGTGAATGTTTGCAACATCACATTTTTTGCTAGCTCCATGGGTTTTATCGTAATTTTTCATTACCCTTACCCTATGGACATAGCTCCCTTTCTTATTTGTCCCTTCAATGATATCATAGTCAGTGATCATGGCATCATTGTGTCTGTCATCAGAACTATCGCCATCATTGTCCTCTACATCATCATCCTCTTTTTCATCACTTGAACTGTTTAGGCTGTCAATATTTTTTTTCATGAAGTGATCTTGAATACCCTCATCAATAGAAGAAGATTCTGTGTCCTTCACTAATGGTTCACCATTCTCAAATGTGAGTTGCCTGATCGGCCAACTAACCAAATTCAAACCTGAAACACAAGTTGAACTTGGATGCAAAGATCCTTCTATAATGACACCCAAGCTACTCTCCCCTAGTTCTCTACAATTTATAGCCTCGTATGGGTGGACCAGCAATCCTACTCCATTGCCAAGTTTTGTAGATCTGTTGTCATCCCCAGAGGATGACACTTTTCTCTTTCCAGCTCTCTCCCTATCTATAAACCCTATCTATAAAGTGATCTTCTTGATCAACAAGAAGTTCCACAAAATTATCCTCTTTGGTATTAGTAATGTCTTTGTCCATAACAAGGTTGACCAATGGCCATTTGATGATGCTTCCAACTGCTTGAGACATTGTTCTTGCATCCATTGTGGCAAATGGAATGAGAAATGTGTCATCAAAGCTTTGTTGAACATGTATTGTTGCACATGTCTCACCAATGAATTGAAAACCACATGTTTGAGATGCATCAATGGAATGAATAACCCCGCGTGCCTTCCTTGCAGAACCATCAATGAGAAACACTGAAGCACCTTGTTTTAGACCCTGCAATCCCTGAGAAAATCAAGATCTCAATAAGAAAGATTGAGGCGATGTTTTTACGGTAGTACACAAAACTATAAATGTAATTCAATCTCAACATGAGTTCAGGCTCCAACCAAAGTTTGAATCTCACCTATCAATGCTAGTTTGCTAGGAGGCTAGGCTTCATCTAAAGCTTGAGCCTTGCCTGCATATGCTAGCTTGTTAGTAGGAGGCTCCATGAGCCTCACCATCATATGTTAGTTTGCTAAGAGGCTCCAGTTAAAGTTATCATCCTCACTTGCATAATAAATGAGTTTGCATATGTTAGCTAGAAGGGTAGGCTCCTCCAACAAAAGTTTGAGCCCGTTTGAGCCTCACCTTCATATGCTAGTTTGCTATTAAGAGGTCCCAATTGAAGTGATAATCCTCACCTCATGTATATGCTAGTTTCCCAAGAGGTAGGCTTCATCACCCTCTGCATCTGGCCACACCGTTTCATTGGAATATTCAGTCAAGGTATGGTGTCAATTAGCCACATCAATGTTTCATAGCTACAAAAGGCAAAGGTGAGTGGTTACAACAGCAGCAAAGGCAAAGAGAAAGCAATAGAGAGAAACAATATGCTAGTGAAGAGAATGTGACATGGAAATGAGCAAATGGACATTGGATTTGAGACTCTTCTCCTTTGTGAGGCTCAAACTCAAGTTTGAGCCATTGTGCATTATATAGATTTTAGTTGAATTTTTAATCGCATAGTTTATAAGTATATTTGGGTGTATGGGGAAAGAGGGAAGAAAAGAAGAAATCTCACGCTCAAGCTCAAGCTCAAGGCTCAAACTTGAGTTTGAGCCTTGTCTATTACACAAGCAAGTAGGAATAGAGAGGGAAGCTAGGATAATCCCAGAGAACAAGTGGGGTGTGGGTGAAGAAGGGTATATAAACAAAAGTGAAACTAACTATAATCAAAAGACCTGGGACCTGGGCCTGGGCTTGGGCTTGGGGAAGAAACCGAAACCTTCTTTCTGCCACCCCGCCCCTCTCGTTTGAAATGTTTAAAATTCAAATTTCCCGCCCGCGCGCCGCTTGCCGCCCGCCCCGTCTCGTTTTCGCTCCTCGCGCGCCACTTGCCGCCCGCCCCGTCTCGTTTCTGCTCGTCCTCCTCGTGCGCCGCTTGCCTCCTCGTTTTCGCCCGCGCGCTCGGCCAAGCGTGCCCGCGCGCCGCTTGCCGCCGTCTCTCTCGTTTGAACCGCCCTGCCCCTCTCATTTGAAATTCAAATTCCCCCCTCCCCCGCCCCGCCCCTCTCATTTGAAATTCAAATTAGCCGTGTTCCCACACCGTCCCGCAATCGACATGTCTACGTTGGTTCCGACCTCTGTTTCCTGCAAAACCATCACGCCCACACGCCATCGGAGACTTCAAGCATCCGTCACGTCTGTGCGACATCAAAGACTTTCGTGCACCCATCTGCGTTTCTTGTGTTCCCTAATCTAATTGAATACTTTTTATGCAACAAGTACGTCCTTCTTTAATTGATTACAGTAATCAATATAAACGCTTACTTGATTGCACGCTAAGTGTGCCATTTGTCAATCGTTGCTCGTCGTAGATTGTTTGCACTTCTTGCTGCTCTCTTTTGTATCTTCACATATGTCGAGAACCTGTAAAACTAATCTTTGTGCACATTATATATAATCTAAATTACAAGGGTTCCCTATATAAACATGGTATATGTGTCACGTATCTGAGTGCACAACTTGGATATAGACTCCACCTTAAGTTCGAGCCTCCCCTACATAGAACTTATGTATTAACGCTCGACCTAGATTGAGTCTTTGTTCTCCATGTTAGTGTACCTCGGCCTTAAGGCTCGAACTTGAGTTTGAGCCTTTGCTCTCCATGCTAGTGCACCCCGGCCTTAAGGCTCAAACTTGAGTTTGAGCCTTTGCTCTCCATGCCAGTGCACCCCGACCTCAACGCTCGAACTTCAGATTGAGCCTTCGTTCTCCATGCTAGTGCACCCCGGTCTTAAGGCTCGAACTTGAGTTTGAGCCTTTGCTCTCCATGCTAGTGCACCCCGGCCTTAAGGCTCGAACTTCATATTGAGCCTTTGCTCTCCATGCTAGTGTACCCTGGTCTTAAGGCTCAAACTTGAGTTTGAGCCTTTGCTCTCCATGCTAGTGCACCCCGGCCTTAAGGCTCGAACTTCAGATTGAGCCTTCGTTCTCCATGCTAGTGTACCCCGGCCTTAAGGCTCGAACTTGAGTTTGAGCCTTTGCTCTCCATGCTAGTGCACCCCAGTCTTAAGGCTCGAACTTGAGTTTGAGCCTTTGCTCTCCATGCTAGTGCACCCCGGCCGCCTTAAGGCTCGAACTTCAGATTGAGCCTTCGTTCTCCATGCTAGTGTACCCTGGCCTTAAGACTCAAACTTGAGTTTGAGTCTTTGCTCTCCATGCTAGTGCACCCTGGCCTTAAGGCTCGAACTTCAGATTGAGCCTTCGTTCTCCATGCTAGTGTACCCCGGCCTTAAGGCTCGAACTTGAGTTTGAGCCTTTGCTCTCCATGCTAGTGCACCCCAGTCTTAAGGCTCAAACTTGAGTCAGCCTTAAGGCTCAAACTTGAGTTTGAGCCTTTGCTCTCCATGCTAGTACACCCCGGTGTTAAGGCTCAACCTTCAGATTGAGCCTTTGTTCTCCATGCTAGTGTACACTGGGCCTTAAGGCTCGAACTTGAGTTGGAGCCTTTGCTCTCGATGCTAGTGTACACCGGCCTTAAGGCTCGAACATGAGATTGAGCCTTTGTTCTCCATGCTAGTGTACTCCGGCCTCAAGGCGCGAACTTGAGTTTGAGATTTTGCTCTCCATGCTAGTGCACCCCTAACATCTGAGTGCACAACTTGGATATAGACCCCACCTTAAGATCGAACCTCCCCTACATGTAACTTATGTGTTAAGGCTCATTCTCCATGCTTAACTTTACATGGAACTTGGCCTTAAGGCTCCAACTTGGGTTCGAGCCTTGCCTATCTATGCTAGCGTATCCCTAGCATATGAGTGCACAACTTGGATCTAGGCTTCAGCTTAAGTTCGAGCCTCTCCTACATAAAACTTGGCCTTAAGTTCGAGCCTCTCCTACATAAAACTTGGCCTTAAGGCTCGAACTTGAGCTTGAGCCTTGTCTCTATATGCTGGTGCACCCCTGTCATATGAGTGCACAACTTGGATCTAGGCTCTAGCTTAAGTTCGGGTTTCCCCTATATGAAACTTGACCTTAAGGCTCCAATATACTAGTGTACCCCTAGCATATGAGTGCACAACTTGGATCTAGACTCCAGCTTAAGTTCAAGCCTCCCATACATGGAACTTCGCCTTAAGGCTCAAACTTGAGTTTGAGCCTTACCTCTCTATGCTAGCGTACCCCTAGCATATGAGTGCACAACTTGGATCTAGGCTCCAGCTTAAGCTTCTGTATGGATTAAGTAAATGTAAGTGAGGCCCCCGCTATTCAAGAAAACTAAGTGAAGCATCAATAATTGTAGCATGCATTAAATTTCTTAAGTTTGATAGGTTTTGATTTGATATGTAGCATTTAAATCCATTTTTTTCTAAGGTTTTGAAACTTTTTTTGTGCTTCACAGGAATGGAAGCTAGCAGAGCGCCCGCTACCTCGCAACCACATGGTGCACCAATCTTTACTCTAGATGCTCTCAAAACAACAACTCAAGCTAAAAGTGTCACTCCTAGAATTAAGGTGGATAAAACCTTCGAATTGAGTAACAAAGAAGGAGTAAAATGGTTTGTGGATAGCTACGATGCTAGTGCAAACTTCAAAGGAGTCCTCCATTTGTTTCTGTCTCAAGGTGATACATCATATGGAGATATGGGGATTGTGGTAGGCGCTAAGGATGATGTGGATGCAAGAGCAAACCCACGCTTCACATGCAATGTATTGCCAGAAGGAGAAACTATAAAAGCAAATAAGTTTTGCTTATCATTGGACACTTTTCACCCCGCAGACATGACTAGCAGTAAACTAGGAAAGGACAATTCTATTGTAAAGCTAGGATTGAAGATCATTGACTTTTCCAATCAAGAAGACTCACGGATGGATAATGTGGAGGACCTGGTGAAAGCAGTGAGGCATGAAAAGAAGGCTTTGGATTCACGAAAAAAGTCCATACCTGAAAAGGAGACAACAACCACTCAAGTTAGGAAAATTGTGGAGAAAAAAGGCAGGGCCATAGTGAAGAGTGCACTTGAAGCATCTAGAAATGCTGGTGCAACTTCTTCAAAACATAAAAAGGAGGGTGACAAAACAAAAGTCCTTGATGTAAGCACAATAGCATGGCAGGCTCTTAGGTGCAAGAAGAGGAGCAAGCACTTGCAAAGAAGAGAAAGGCAAAGCACTCTACAAAGGTTCAAGAAATCTCTTCAAAGAGGCAAAGGACAAAACCAGCAAGTGGTTCAAAGGAGATAGATGCGTCCGATGACGAGCTAATGGAGGTTGAGACTCCAAACAAGGGCAGCAAAGCAATGATCTCATTAGAAATAAAGAAGGGATATTATCCCTTTGGTCTAAATGAGGTCTTCAGCATTGATGTGATGAAATGTTATCCTGCTCCTTTAAACTATGTGTATAGAAGGTTAAATAAGGATTGGGTTTGTATTTTGACCCAACCAAAGCAAGAGGAGATACTTGCAATTTTGATGCCCTGTAATTGTGCTACGAAACAACCCCTTGATAAACTCGCAAAAGAAGATATTCATAAAGTTGAATATTGGATTATCTCTGGTCAACACTCCATTAGTGCTGCAAAAAGCTTACAGGCTCTAAATATGGCTAAAGTGACCCCTCAACTGCGTCAGCAATTTAGGTTCAGGAGATCAAAGATAATTGTAAATTGCCCGCCCAAGATTTCTCGTGACATTTCCAAGGATGCAAATTTATCTGTTGCAAAGTCAATGCAAAAGGAGCCAAGCTCGAGCAGCACAATCATTACAACACAATGCTGCCATACACGCGTTTCATACACGCGATAAATTACGAACGCGTGTATGGTCACGCCTGTATTTGAATAGAATCGGTCGCGTGTATTTTAGCATTTAAGTTCGCGTGTATGTTTGCATTTATCAACGCGTGTATAAACGCGTTTATATACACGCAGTAATACATGCATCTATACACGGTAATATTCACGGATTAATACTCGCTATTATACACGGATAAATACACGCCACTATACACGGATTAATACACGCATGGCAGAGAAAAACTGAAGAAAAACTGAATTCCTTTACAAAATTAAAAACTATTTTCCTTAAACCATCTCATAGTACATTACAGTATACATCATTACACAATCCCACTACATGCATTTACAACAATGAAATATATTCAAAAATAAATCATGCATATGAGATGATAGAAATGTCATCAATTTAGAACATACAGTGACGGATTGGTTAGGGTTCGATCTCATCTTCAATAAGATCCATCCTTGCCAAACGATCAACATCAATATCCATTTGATCAATTGGTAAGGCTACGATTAAATTTATTCCACTATCGATATTCTGTACTCCATTGATAATGGTATCGATGTCCTGATCATCCTCATCAACATCACCATCATCCTCAATGGTAGGGTCATTCTCATGATCATGAGAAATGGCATGCTCATCCTCATTATCATGATCATCTCTTATTTCTTGATCATCGATCACAACATCTTCAATGGCATGTTCGACATCATCTTCATTACGGCTTGTTACATCCTCCATATGCTCCATATCAGTGAATGTATTATACATCACTTTGGAACGTGGTGCAATAGAGATGACGTACCACCATTTGATGTCATGCACCATTGGTAGATAGATAACCTACTCAAATACACACAGTACAGTAATTAATTAGCATATCAAAAGTGAAGGGGTACGCGAGCTTAGATATATATGTACATGAAACACATTAGTAAAAAAATGCATACCTGCTCACATTGTTGTGGCAATACGAGCCTATCTTTCTTTGTTTGCCAGAACTTTGTAGAGTCAATAGTTACATATCCACTTGCATGGCGTTTTATCGTTGCATCAGGCCCTTTTTCCACCACGTTCATTTGCCATTTGACATCTAAAACATACACAAAGAAGCGACGAAAGTCAAGCCTAAATATGTCTTGGATTATGCCACAATAATCATCCATTTTTCCATTAGCTCCCTCAAAGCTACTAATGACACCGCAATCTTGTGTATTTCTCTTTTCATCAATTCTTTGTCTTCGAAAATGCTTGCCTTCACACCATATAGCATTGAACATAGTGCACTGGACCAAAATAGAAGCAATATTTGTGTAAGCAATGTGAATAAATATTAAAAGCAAATCACTTACAACTAATGCAAAACATTAGTTCTATGTACCTTTGACATGCATCCTCGTGCATACTCCCATTCTTCCGCCATGATATGCAGCCCCTCGTCGCTCTCTGCTCTCTCCATTTCCTCATGCAACCAATCAACATGGATATCATTCGGAAGTGTTGCTAGATGCTTAGGGTACGCCTTCCGAGAGCCATGTTGCCTCCGAAAGAGAGCTCTTTCTGCTTGCCTGTTTGTCTTTGCATCCTCATATCTTGTAACCCATCTGCTCATCACATCACTATTAAGGATACAAGTGAAATTGAGATCATCAATCAATGTTCTGTCAATTACTTTACTCTGTCCTTTTCCTTGAGGCACAATAGAGGTCATCCTCAAGTCCTCTTCATTGCTCCATAGTCGTGGCAAAGAGCTGTCCACCTGACCAAGAAATTCTAAAATATATACAAGAGACTCTTGTATCAACCAACCCTCGGCCATGCTTCCTTCAGGCCTTGCACTTTGCCTCACAAAGTCTTTTAAGGTCTTCATGAAGCGCTCTAGGAAGAACATCCAGCGTGCATGCACAGTACCACATAAAGCAATTTCGTCCACTAAATGCACAATGAGATGTAGTTGACTTGTGAGAATGGTTCGCGGAAAAGTCTCCTCTACCAAACAAACCACCTCCACTGCCATAACACGCGCATCATCCAACGTGGCTGGATCAATTGCTTTGGAACTAACATATCTGAAAAATAAATAAATAGTACGTTATACCTCATGCACGTTCATTTTGCAAGGTATAATGAAGGGTGATCTGAGCATGGGTTTTACATACCTCACAAGCTCGCCCATCTTATAAATACATTTTTTCAAACTCTTATTTGCACAATGGTCGATGCTAGTAGGTAGTATGAACTGCGCACATAAGAGCACATTTATGGTTTATGGCATTACAAAATTTAATTTCAACGTACGTACAAGACTTGAAAAACACTTACTTGAAGCATCTTGTGCCAATCGTGGGACTTCAACCCATATAGTTGCTCAACGCCTCTTTTCTTAGTGGTTGTAAAGGCTCCCTTCAATGATCTCATGCATCCAGTGGGAGTACGCAAAGTGGTGATGGCCTGCTTTACCTACTTCTCCTCTTTCTTTGATATAATCCATGGTGCAGGCGGAAGACGAACGTGCCCACCCACCTCTCGTGGCCAAGCTTGACGCATACGTCCTGCGACCCGCAAGTCCTCACGTACGCTAACATTGTCTCGTTTACCAATAATATGTTCCCAAATACCAGATCCCACATTCTTGAAGATGTGCATGGGATCAAGAAGATGGTTGATCTTAAGATGGGTCCAATATGGCAGCCGAAAAAAAATGGAGTACCTACACAAGGGATTGCTCTATGTGACCTTTAATCCAATTAGAGACTACACAAAACAAGATTGAAAAAACATCACTATACCTGTTCATGCCATCTGGAGGAAGAATAGTTGTAGACTCCCAAATACGCTTCCAATCTTTTGCACGAAGTGTTTGTGGAGGAATGTTACTCTTACTAGCAACATATTTAGGATGATCTGAGGGGAGAAATCGATGATGATTATCGAATATAGTCTTACACAAACCGTCAGCATACTCATGTACTAACGAAGGGCCACAAACAGGACATGCATGTTTACCCGATGTTTTCAAACCTGTTAAAATATAAATAAAAGTTAGAATAATAAAGTCAAATCGTCTAATTAATATATATAGCCAATAGTAATAGAGTAGGGAGGTAATTAGAATTCTTACCAGAACAATCGCTGTATCCTGGAAAGTCATGCATTGTCCACATCAACACTGCTTTTAAGTCGAAGTGTCGAGAGGAGGGAGGCCTACTAATGTCCACCACCGCAACACCTCTCCATAGTTCCTCCAACTCATCAATCAGTGGTTCAAGATAAACATCCATATGCTTGACTTTATGTTTCCCTGGAATTAGAAGGGATAACATAAGATGTCCCTTCTTGATCGCCATTGATGGTGGAAAGTCAAGTAATTCACCAACACAACTGGCCACACGCTGTATGCGGTGCTTTTGAAACCAAATGGATTCACTCCATCCATACCCAGGCCAAGTCTCAAGTTTCTGGGCTCTGTTTTAAAGCTGGGCCACTCATCTTCAATATGCTTCCAAGCAGGAGTGTCTGCGGGAATTCTCCACATGCCATCATCCGATCGATGTGAGGAATGCCATGACATGAGCTCTGCTATGGATTTGCACCTGAACATGTGTTTGATGCGAGGAATTATAGGAAAGTGTCGCAAGACTTTACGAGGTACATCAAAACTCTTCATATCTGTTCTGTACCTTGCTTCACCACAAGTGGGACAATGTAGAGCCTCCTTATGCGTCCCACGAAACAGAATGCAATCATTGACGCATGCATGTATTTTATCATAATCCAATCCTCCAAGAGATGTCACATAGCGCCTCGCTATGTCTCTTAAGGTGGGTAGCCTATTTTCCTTTGGAAGCATGTTTGATAATAGCCTGCATCCAATATCATCAATTATAATTAGTCTTAAATCCTAAACCTTAAACCACTAATTCAAATTTGTAAGTTAGAATGCTTACTTCAACAATGCGTCAAGACTTGCATTGCTCCATCCATAAACTGTTTGTATATTAAGTAGTTCAAGTGAAGCACGTAAAACTGAGAATGTGCACCCTTCAAACACCGGTGTCGATGAAGCCTTATAAAGATGCTCTTGTTCCATATCATCGTCGTCCATACCTTTGGGATCATCCTTAAAAAGATTCCGCACCATATCATCAAGCACCTCCTCTTCCACAACTTTGTGGGGTGCAGGGCTATTGTCATCCCTTTCCCACTCATCTCTAACAATAGATCCCAAAGCTCCAGCATCATCTCGTCGACGCTTTACGTGCTCTCGTCGCGCGTAGGGTACCATGTTAGGGTGTGGTACTGCATCCTGCTTCAATTAGAGTTTATATATTACAACTCTATTAATTTAATTTGGATACCATGATTCATTTGAATACCATCAATTTACATCTACTCACCTCTAAACCTGTTTGATTCCATTCTCCATACATGGAGATGTGATTCATGGTAATTCGACGTGCTCGTACAATGCATCCTTGACATCGATTACACATACATTTGATCCGTTGTCCCAACCACACATCGCGATTACGATGACGCATTGTCTCATCTTCCCCAGAACTGCTTGAAGAGGTTGATGACATCCTGTGTACAAATCAGAAAACACAAAATCATAATATGTTTTTAATGAAAGCACAAAAATCGCGTGTATTGACGCGACTATTTCCTAAAAATTGCGTGTATTAACGCGGCTACTTCCTAAAAATCGCGTGTATTAACGCGGGTAATTTCTGCAAAACGCGTGTATAAACGCAGCTAAAATCCATACACGCGAAAATACACGCGTTTATAAACGCGAATATAAACGCGGCGGTATGTTTAAACTAAAAATAGCCCGCCTTCCCCAAATATAGATTTTGAACAAACAAATCAACAGTGTTTGCGTTTTTCGCCTGTTTTCGCCTCTTCCAACAGCAAGGAGGGAGCAGAGAAAGGAGCACACACACGGGAGAAGGAGGGAGCAGAGAAGGAGCAGAGAAGACTCACTTTTTCAGAGGTGAGTCACTTTGTCCTGTGCCTTGTCAGATTTGTTTATGCTATTTGCTCTTTGCTCTTTGGGTTTGTCTCCGTCCTTTTGTTTATGCTATTTGCACACGATTGGGTGAATGATCCTGACAGGGGTGACAATGGTCCTTTTATAAGGACATTCTGTCTTTGTCGGGGGTCGGTCTTTTTGAAAAAAAAATTTCGCAGGTCGCGTGTAGAAACGCGTGTAAAAGCGCGTGTAATCTGTCTGCAGAGTCTGTTCACGCGAATATACACGCGTTTCTGGACGGGTGTATACACACGTTTTTTGACGGGTGTATACACGCGTTTCTGCAGAGACTGCGTTTCAGAATTCATGATTTGCAGGCAACACAACTGACTTGAATGTGAGTCAAGAGATAGCCCATGATGTACATGAAGATGTTTGTTGCAGGTTCTTTATGGATATTCCAGGTTCTTCATCCGATCCATTTGCGTACAGCAATTGGCTGATGGAGATGCTGAATCATTTTGGGCGCCATCCTGGTCCGGTTGAGCTTACAGAGTATATGTATGCCCATCCCCCTCCTTCCCTGCCTGGTGTCTATACCCCTACCGCGAGTATCCAGGGCACTCCAGTGCCGTCTATTCCTCCGAGTCCGACGAGACGGCATGCAGCTTCTCCTCTTCCACGTCCACCGAGGAGACATACCTCGTCCCAGACACACTCACGTACACCCTCACAGCCACCATCACGTGCTCCCTCAGAGCCACCGTCACGTCAGGGCTCACAGCCACCGTCACGTAGACAATCCCCCAGTCGTGACTCCACCCACAGCAGTAGGAAGAGTGGGAGTGGAGGATGCGGCGGGTGCTTTGGTGGGGGAGGTGGGGGAGGTGGGGGAGGTAGTAGGGCACGCGGTGAGAGAGGAGATAGAGGGAGAAGAGTTAGAGGAGACAGTTCGGAAGAGGAGGAGATGAGAGAGATGGAGAGAGTGGTTTGCTATGATGTGACGGATAGGGGCGGGATAGTGATGGATGCGAGGGGGAGGGAGGTAATGGAGTACATGCGTGGGGTAGTATCAAACTCATATAGAAATTGTTTTATTAAATTTAAAGATCAAAATAGCCGATTAGTTGGGGAGGTGATAGAGGCTGTACATAGTCGGTACCCCAATCCCCCACATGCTACATTCTCGGATGTATGGGGAAGGACGCGAATAAGGGAGATCTTAAGTAATAAAAGATCTCACCTTAAAAAACTCGCGTACGATGACCGGCTAAATGTAGCTGCGGGTGCCTATCCTGCCGAGAAACCTGCCACTGCGCACAAACGCGAGTGGAAGGAGGCAAAGAAACGAGCAGAGGGTGGCGTGAAGAGCAGGCAGCATGTGGAGGCACGACGGATCCAGATGGAGACCATTGGATCTTCGCATTTCGGATCTGGCGGCGTCGAGTCATGGGAGGCAGAGTTCGTAAGTATCTTGCCACTTTATTTGATTGTTTACTTAATTCATTGATTCTATGATTGTTTTAATCTTACAAATTGTGTTGATTATGATACAGCGATGGGTTACGGGGAGGAAGCCCACAACCCACGATACTGCGTATGCTCGCCGGCATAGCAGACGTGACACGTGGGCCATCTTCAGAGCCGAGGGACGTATTACGGACGCGCAGTTTGAGATGGCCATGAGACCATACGGTCGACAGGTACTTGAAAATTCTAAACGAATGGTTTTGGTTTATTGAATTACATATATATATACTTATATACTATATATTACTTGAACAGGCACAAGCTGCTGATGATCCACTGGCCGCCGCTGCAGAGGGTGGACGTGAGCACTACTCATCGGACATTCCGACCGATGTCAGCTCATCTGAGCATGGAGGGAGCACCGAGTCATCATCTGGGTCTGAGTAGTACTCAGACTTATAGTATCACATTCCATATTGAGGATGTGATTGTATATATTTTTTTGTAAACTCAAGCCATGGGCTACTTCGAGATATGGACTCCCTTGTATACATGTATGAAATTTTGATAGTAATATTGAATTGATTGATCGATAGTATTACATTCATGTCTGTCTTGAATCGTGTATTGACAATGTATGCACTCATGTCGTTCTTGTCTTAATCTCCCTCGTGCATATGTTCTTCGTGGATGGTCTAATGGGATGGTCTAATGCACAAAAAAAAAATCCAGAGAGTGCTATTGGGTGCTGGAATGCTGGAACAGTATTCAGGCACCAAATAGCATCCTCTCTGGATTTTTTTTTTTGCACTCTGTTCGCGTGTATAAACGCATCAAAACTGCTGAAACTCGCGTGTATCTATGCGGATACCCTGTAAAATACGCGTGTATTAATGCGTCAAAACTGGTAATTATGCGTGTATAAGCGCATCTAAATTAAAGAAACGCGTGTATAGACGCAGGTATAAACGCGTCTGAGACATCTGAACTGAACAGGACGCGGCTATACACCCGTGTATAGGCGCGTCTAAAATAAGAAAAAGCGTGTATAGCCGCATGTATCAATGCGTCTGTAAAAAGAACGTGGCTACACACCCGTGTATAAGCACGTTTGAGAGGTGCTATACACGCGCTTTTACACGCATGTCTGTGGCCGCGATGATACACGCGCTGATACACGGGCCCGCTACTTTTTTCCACAAGTCATTTTTAGCGGCTAGGAGCGCGGGTATGAGCCCGATCCCTTGTAGTGAATGGCATGCAAACAGTCGTCCTAGTAAACCTTTGCCTGGTGTCAATCAACCCAAGATGGACGAGTCTTAGAAGGTACTCTTTTGATTCTTTGCTATATCTTGGTAAATCATAGACATACATTACTTCTTCTTTACTTTTCATAATATCTTTTACGGATCTATAGTTTCAAGTGTAGCAATAGCATAAGAAAGATGCATGTGAGGCTTCTTCTCAAACTGCATAAACTTAATCGTTTGGTTTGAAATTGAACTTCAAGCCTCACCTCTCTGTGTGATGGTGTAGCACTTGCATATCTAATTGTGGCTCGATGGAGCCTCACTTGCAAGTGCTAGATTTGCATACGGAGGTGACGCTCAAACCTAAGATCAAGCATCACCATTATATACTAGTTTAGCACTGGCAAGTGAGGCTCAAACTCAAGTTTGAGCATAAGCTCCAAATGGTTGAAAACCCATAGATGCATGATTCCTCCTAATATTTTGTGATATCTATAGTAAGGGGGCTAACTTCTTACTTTGCAACTTTGCAGGCCTTTGTGGAGACCACGGAGCACACACTACATAAGAATTTTATCAAAAATGATTTACACTTGCTTCTATGTGATGATGATGTATGGCAGAATTGGGTTAAGATCATGAGGCTATATGCAAAAGGCTTGCTACCAAATACAAGGGGCGAAACTCAAACTGAAGGTCTTGATCAAAATCCCAAACTTCTAACTTTGAAGAGTGGGCAAATTCAGCAGGCACCAGGAACAGTCACGCTAGGCCCAACGTTGTTTAGGTGCAGTTTAGGTCTTCAAAAGAGTGAATTTTTGGACATTCAAACAGTACTTCTTGACAAGAGAATATTGCTTAACACTAGTTTAGTACCAAAAAAGGACACTTAAGTGTCCTTTTTCGGACGATGCAAATAAAATGCTACTTGCGCTAGGAAAGACATATTCAAAATCCCTCTTGAGGAGTTTGAATATGTGACCTAGTGTGTCTTTAAAAAATGTAACCTTGCAATTTAGATGCTGGCACGATAAGGAATTACACCCATAAATAGGACTTGCATGAGACTGCAACTCAGGTTTGAGAAAACCGCCTTATAAGCTTAGAGAAAAAAATCACTAAGCCCCGTGAAAAATTCCAAGTAATTATTTCATATTTGTGTCAAAGATTTTGCCAAGTTTCACATGAAATAAAATTCAATTAAGAGTGTCTAAAATAGTAGGAAGTTGTGTGTGTTTGATACACCACTTTTTAGCTTCCATTTATATCCAAACCAATACATGGTTTTAATGTGTTTGCAAGTTTTTTAAGGTGATACAATGCTTACTCTATCCATTGAGATCTTAAAGTCATATGTAAAAGCCCCTTAGTAAGCTACAAATATTAATTGTTTCAAAATGTAAAAACTGCACACAACAAAAATTCTGGATTTAGATTCTTGAGTCATACGCATTACATTCCTTAGTAAACTTGCAACATTTTGTCTGTATAGAATAATTCCGCTAAGGTACATTGTACAAACATAATTTGGGCACCTAAAACCTTTGTTTCATGGTTGTTGAGAGAGAATTTAAAAATTTTGAAAAATGTAGCACGATTGAAAAACTAAGATAGCGCTCAAGTAGCAAGATTTACTTGAGCTTGGGACCCCAAAAAATATGTATTAACTTGCTTTTGAACTATATAATCATTTTCGATTGCCAATTTGCACTAACATAACCCTAGTTTTATGGAAGTACCTTTGGAAGGTCAAAATTTTCCTCTTTTTTAGCATCTTGGTAATTATGAGATTTTTGTTATAGTTCACAAGTAGCTTAGGAACCAGGACCCAAAGGAGATTGTGTTGTTTTGAAACCCCAAGTTCTACCAATTGACTTTTTACAAACATGAAAAACATGATTTATTCAAGAAGTTATAGGCATTTTATGGGATTTTTGACAAAACAGCTTCAAATTTCAATGAAAATTTCAAGTTAGAGTTTTTTGTCAAATTTCTAATATAGCTTGTGTTTTGACATCATGAAAAATTCCCTTTATTTTTTGACTTTTAACTGACCTATGGTTGAAACAAGGTGTAGAAATGTTGTTTCTAGGTTCCCCAAAAAATTCCAAAGTTTTGGTGAGAAACAGGACTCTAAAGTGTCCTCAAGACACTTTAGTGTCCAATTACAGAACTAGTGTTAAGAAGGGAAAGCAAACCCATCAAAGAATGGATATGGAGGAGATGGCTTGGAAGCTAAAAACAGATCGAGTGCTCAAAGATGCAATAACCACCTTCTATTTTGATCTGACAAGGGAAAATATGACTTGGAAACAGGTGTGTGAGACATATAAGCTAGGGGAGTATGAGTATAATCAATTGAGGAGCTACAGCCAGTCCTTTGTTAGGGACTCTCTCAATCATTCAAAAAAAATCCTTCACTTCCAAAAAGTGTAGTAACTTTACTCAATCACCTATATAGAGCATCTATGGGTATTGTATCTCAACAAGAGTCTATTCCTTGGACAATTAGGGGGGTGGGTTTTGATATGACAAAGATTATAGCCTTCTGTAATGAAGAGCATGTACCATTTCAATTGGCAATCATGGACCTACATGGTACAAAGGAGCAGCTCTCGTCAGAATTTTTCTCCAAGTTGGCACTTGCTTTGAACACACTGAACTCACAATATGAATATATTCTTGTATGTTTTGTTGATTTCATCACCATTGGAATGCTTATCGAAGGGATTTCTAGCCAGTCAACAAAGGTGCACTATGAATTTGGCATGATCTGCAAAAAGATGATGCCTGGACATCTGGAACAGTTGAGATTGCAACTGTTATTCTTTTCATTAGCAAGGTTGACAAGTTTGAGGCCATTGATAAGGTTCTCACAAAAAATGTATTCATCTCAGGCTCTAGTGGCCAAAATAGAGAATTCATCTCGACAAAGGCTTTATTGACGGTCTCATCACAGGGTTTTGTCTTGAACACAGCTATGTTGTAGAGATATATTGTGGTGGAGTTGTGATAGAGGAGAGCTTGCTAAAGAAGAGACGATGTATTGCTTTATGCAAAGATGATTTGGAAGCGATGGCATTAGAATCAAAATGCTCTGCTCTTTTAGACAGTCACCCGTCCTTGCAAGAGTGGTGTGGTACAAGTGGCAGCACAAAAAAGCAAACACCAGATGATGCAAAAAAAAAAAGAGAACCTTCCAAATCTTCACATTGACAACCCGACAAGTACAGAGGAGGAAGACGAAGGTGATGATAAAGAAGTTGGGGATGCTATAGACTTTGAAGATGCAGGGCAAAGGAATGAAGAGGACCAAGGGAATGATGCATGAGGATGTCGAAGACAATTTTGAAGATATTGGAAGGCATGAAGATGATGAAGGTGGGAATGGTGATGATATATTGGATACTACAAAAGCCATGGAAGCTTCAAATGTTGGGGTTGCTATGGCCGATGAGAAGATTGGGGATACAAATGTCAACAAGGCTTTCCATGCTCATAGCCCATCAAGCTCTCAACCAAAGAAAGGTAGAAAAGTGCACTCATAGTGCTTATGAATGTACAACGAATGGTGATCATTGAAAGGAGCTTATCAACAACTAATATTAACATAGGTCTTATTCAAAGTGTGGATTTGTTGAAATAATTATTAGTCTTTTGATTATTACATTGGCTTTTTTGGATTCACTTTTAACATTTTTCTATTAAAGTGAATATTTCTATTCTAATTATCCTTGATTTCATGCCAACGTCTGGTACAAATGATGATGCACACTTACTACTATTAAGAAATTACTCCATATCCTAGTGTAGCAGTGAGACTCAAAATTAAGTTTGAGCCTGATACAAATGATGACGCACACTTACTATTAAGAAATTACACTTACTCCATATCCTAGTGTAGCAGTGAGGCTCAAACTTAAGTTTGAGCTGTACCTCCACCTATGTCCAACCTTGGGGATGTCTTCCAACACAAGGCACAATCTCAAGTTGAGCGATCTTTACTTTGCCCTTGTAAGTGAGTCTCAAACTCAAGTTTGACCCTTATGTGAAAGTCTTGGCAGGTAATATGGTTCCTAATTCATTATGGTACATCACTCAATGTTGAGTAATCTAAGTTTGGATACAAAGTATATGTGTAGATATAAAAATGACTAGTATTGTATTAGCCTTGGTGTATTATTTAAATCCTAAAAGTAATAGCATTTTATTTTAATCTTACAGATATATACAAAGAAGGGAAAGACGAAGATAACATTGCTCAACTAGAACATCATCATGAAAGCCCTACTAGAGAGATCAACTCTCATGATTCAAATGCTAGAAATAATGAAGACAACATGGTGGAGGTAGATCACATCGATGATTCAGCTTTGCAAACATCTTCAAGGCCTTCAAGTGATAGGACTAAAGAGACTAAAGACATTCCTGATTTGCAAGTTAATGTTGAGGTTAGTGAGAATAAAGATAAAGTTAATGAAGAGCTTCAAGAGACTTTTGCAACCAAGGAGAGACAAGAAGAGATTGTCGAACAAATTGATGAGGCTACATATGCTACAAATAAAGGGAGAATAGTTGAAATCAACGACTCTGCGGGCAGAGGGTGCCAAGAAAACTAAAGGTAGATCTTTTTCAATAGGATGTTATTTAAGATGATTTATTCAGCAATTTTGTGTGTTAAAAAGTATGTTTCTCAACGAGAGTTATTTTTGCAGGTACAGCTACTTCTAACAATCACAAGTTAAGTGCGCAAGAAATAGAGCAACGTGTTGAGGAGCTACGTTCCGATACACAAAAGAGTAGGCCTCTAGGAAATTTATATTCTTTTGAGAGAGATGGAGATAGATTAGTATTTCAATCTTCACCAATCAATAGGGAAATGCAATCAAGTCTAGGAGCAATCGTCATAGATGAGTATGGGAGCATGAAACGAAAGTAAACTTGTGGATGTTTTATTGTAATTAGCTCTCATTGATAATATATGATCACTTATTTTAACATTGTTAAGTATGTAAACACATTAAAGTGTTATCATTCTTCTGTATCGTATGCAGAAAATATTCCTCATGCAATCACCATAAAGAAACATGCACTTATACTTAATCTTAATTGAGTTTTACTCAACAAGGAAGAGAAGAGGCATCCACAAACAAATTGTATTTGAATTGATATTGGTCGCACCACAGTTGTTATTCGCCCTGGGTGTTTTGAATTTTTGGATGAGATTTGCCAGTACTTTCATGTTGGTATTTGGTCCACCATGCTACACAAGAATGTTTGTGCCTATGTAAACACTCTTAAACAGTATGCACATAAGAAATATCATTTCTTTATGGTGTGGGGGACAAGAAGAATGTTATATCCATAATCTTCAAAAAGTATATAGGCCAGATAAGCCTACTATTGAGGCTATGTTTAAACCTTTACTCAAGGTTTGGAATCAGTGCCAAGATATTTGCAATAAGAAGAATACATTGCTTATTGATGATAGCCCTTTCAAGGGATGTGTTAATCCAAAAGACAACTGTCTCTTCCCTGAAAGTTTTCAAGGAGGACACAACTACGTACTGTGCAATGACCTTCTACCCTACCTTTTAAATCTAAATAATACAAATGACATTAGGTCTATGATTTTGCTTAATCGGCTAGGTCAATCTCCTATCACACATGGTCATAATTTATTTATCGATTTTCAAGATGTACTGGAAGAATGTCTCCAATTCACCTCCCAATTTTTGCAAGAAGAGCTCAACGAATATTCAGATGAAGTAGAAAACTCATCTTGTGCATCTTCACACTTACCATTGTATGGTGATAAGCTAAAGTATGTCCAATCAAGAGGGGAAAAAAGAGAAGTAGAATCCATAAGCAAGGATCTAGCAATGTTGGCATCCAAAGCTAGAGTACCATTACTAGACCAGCTAAGATTGTTAAAAGTGTGTTACAAAACAAGGATTTTGAGTGATCAACACGCTATTACTTATGCTACTCGCTTGGGATATGATCGTGGTCATCTCATAAGTGGAGTTGCAGCAAAAGCATACATATCAAGGCTACAAAAGGATTACTTGAGCTTATGGGTAGGATAATGTCTGGTTTCATTAAACATTGAGTGACAGTATAATCAGATTCCAACCTAACCCATACTAGTTGTTGCTGCAGGTCGAAGGAAACCATTGCTGAGGTCTAAACGTGCAGTTTGAAGTATGGGATCTGCACAAATATCAAGACTTGTTAGGTGCAGAATGTTTGGAGCCATTTTGTACTAAAAGCCCATAAGATAGACTTAGGCTTTGGGATCTGCACAAATATCAAGACTTGTTGGGTGCAGAATGTTTGAAGTATGGGATCTGCACAAATATCAAGACTTGTTGGGTGCAGAATGTTTGGAGCCATTTTGTACTAAAAGCCCATAAGATAGACTTAGGCTTTGGCCAAAACAATGTGCTTAGATGGGTTTGATTTTTGGATTGTACGAGCCAAATCTTTACACTATTGTATCAAGCAATCAAATGCCATTGTACTCCAAACTTACTGTCGTTTGATTATCTCTTTTGTCAATATTTGCAATTCGATATTGCAATGAAGATGTGTTTGTTTTTTATTGAAGATATTGCCTTTTCAAGGTGTAAGGCTATGAATATTATAATTTAATTTGGATAGACTCAATTATCTCAACAACAGTGAAAATCTTTTATACATCATATTCAATAAATTTGATGAAATTTAGCATTGACAATATACTCGCTCTTTTATTTTTTTGGTTGAACTTCTGAGGTATTGGAGCGTTTGTCTATGAAGGTTTAAGACCATCCATATTATGGATGAATTTATGTTGTTGGCACATAATATATTTATTTAAAATTTTAAATGTCCATTAACCATACATTTTGTTTTCAACAGGATATGTTGAAGCATATAGCTTTGATTTCAAGTGTACAGAAAACTTACTATTTGAGGTGGCACCAATCATTGGTGACTCATGTACCTAGAAGCAAAAGAGTTCCACCACCCCCAGATACAATAAGGAAACAAAGAAGAGTATTGATACTTGAACTCAATGGGTGTTTTACTTAAGACCATTGAGATGCAACATGGTGATGTATGTCCAAACTGGGCCAAACATATGCATCTTATGGAAGAGAATACAAGTGTTTGGCATTTGATTCGCAAAGATGCATTCACTTTCCTTGATTTTTGTATGCAATGGTTTGAGGTATGGATCTGGAGTACTAATAGACTACAAAGGACTTGACGCATTTTTAGTTGTGCTTTCCTCAGCACCATCAAAAGTTTAAGGTCGTAGCAGGGCAGGCAGCATGTCAAAAGACGGATCTTCTAATTGGATATCGATTTGTATACCACAAAAACTTGGATGTAGCATGGAGAATTTTTCATGACCTGGATGGAAATAACACGCTAATTTCTTATGATACCCTCTACAATGTAATGTGAAATATGCCCGGAACCTACTTGATTTTTCCAAAGATTTGGAATCAAAATATAGAGGAGCTTCAAAGTTTTTTGGAGACAACAATCAGCGCATGGTTACTTGGTTGGATTTATGCAAAGAACAAACGGGAGTATACTTGCAACACTTTAGTAAATGAATCAGCTTATGATAGAGAAACTTTGTATGTATTGGAGCAATACATGAGAAAACGCTATGTTTGAGATACAATTTGTACTCAATTTTTATCTTGACAAAGTGTCTACAAAGGGTTTTTGTAAACTTGAATGTAACAATCTCATTGAAATTTGATTGCTTCTGGTGTTTCTAAACACCACTCTTTGGAGATCCCTCAATTCTAAGGTTCCTTTTCCAAGCGTTCTTTGGCATTATTATCCCATGTTTTTACTTCAATGTCCCTCAAATTTGAGCATATATATCATGATTTATAATCTTGATATAGTGTCTAAGATGGGTTTTTATCTGTGGATAAATCGTAAACTTAGCACATTGTTACTGTCATTGAGATTTACTTTTTGTTTTGTTGTTTCTAACACCACACCCTTAGAGATCTCTCATTTCTAAGGTTCCTTTTTAAGTGATATTTAGAATTCTTTTGGCAAATTAAATAAAGCCCATGTTTTTACTTCAATGTCTCAAAGTGGAGATAGTATTTAACATTATCTTCTTCATATGAAAGGTGTTGTATAATCTCAATTAAGTTTAGTGTCATGTTTCCCTTGTCCTTCCAATATTGTTGCATTGACGTATGTATCTATACAACTACAAACAAATACGCCAAATAGTTGTGTCAAGATATAATCTAATGGCACAAAGAGTGCACCAACAAATAGATGCTAGCTCAAACTACACAAAAATACCGAGTTTCCAACCAATCCTATAAGAAAAAGGAAGGATTTATCAATGTGGATGGCGATGGAGAGCATGGTATGAGTGATCTTGACCATGGACATTTGCATGTCACAAGTATGTACAAGAGTACTCTAGATATTGTCGGAATCTATTCTTGAAATTTGGGAGACTCAATGGAAGAAGATTTGGAAGAAATTAAGGGAGCTAAAGACACCTAGAGATGACAAGTTTCATCTTCTTACAGAGGATCTCAATGGTAAGCCTATGGTTTGAGTTTGGTGTCATGAATGTGGAAGTCTGTATGGATCGATTGAGGGCACGCAGTCATTTTATAACTGCTTGTCTAATTTCATGATAACTCATATGTTAGATTGTCAAGGACATGAAAGAAGATACTTGTCTAATATATAAAGGAGGAATTTTCTCCCAAGACAAAGTGCGATGCTCCTCACTTCCGTAGTCTTGAAGCTACCTCTTGTTATTGAAAAAAAGCACCTAGATGCTTCCTCACTAAACTCCGTGCGTACCTCCACTCCTCTTATCGAGCAAACAGTTAGCTTCTTGACGTTCTTCTTAGCCACTCTCTTAATGTTTGCTCTCCTATTAGAGAGGAGAATCTTTATCCTCTTCTTCGTCCAGTCATTTGAGAAGGCGAGGGGCCCAGACGTGGAACAACAAACTCAATCTTAAGCCCATCAATAACATATTGTTTTGATAGCTTATCTTGTGCTTTCCACTTCTTAAAGGAGTTTTTGAAATCCAAGTTTGCAAGTACATGCATCCTATTGGTGACTTGCTTCCATTTACCATCCATCACAAGCTCCCCAAACGGTATCTATCATTAGGTAGCCTTTAGACATCTTTTGGGCCTTGTAAGGATTCCTAATTTTTTGGGATTAAGACTAATTTTAAGCATTCTTAAGGAGCCAAGGGCAATAAAGAGGCCTACTTTTGGAGCCTATAGTTTGCTCTTTCTAGCCTATAATTTTAGGGTCTAAAGTAGTCATTTTCTCTCTCTTGTAGCAAGCACTTTCCACATAACTAAGCTCGTAACTAAGGGGGGGACCCAAAATAGTGAAATTTTTTTTCCCATTTTGCTAGATTTTTGGCTTTGAAACTTATCCAGACCCTTATATATATATCAAAAATTCAGTTTTCAACCTCTATTTCCCCCCAAAACCTCCTCTATCCCCTTAAATGTGACATCTTTTTCTCCCTCATTTATTGCCTCCACTTCCCCCACCAAATCACCCTCATTAAATGCCTCCAAATTATCCTATCAATTTCCACATCATCATTCTCGCAAACTAAGTGGGAGCCAAAAATAGTGAAAAAAAAAATTCTACCTTTTTTAATTCTCATGCTTTAAAACCCAACCCAAACCCATATACATATATTAAATTCATTTTTTAAACTCAATTTCCACCTAAAACCGTCTCTACCCTACCTTTTTCCCTTCAAATTAGACTCCCCTCTGTCTCTCCCCCCTTTCCCTCCCTCTCTCTCTCTCTCTCTCTCTCTCTCTCTCTCTCTCTCTCTCTCTCTCTCTCTCTCTCTCTCTCTCTCTCTCTCTCTCTCTCTCTCTCTCTCTCTCTCTCTCTCTCTCTATATATATATATATATATATATATATATATATATATATATATATATTGTGAGCGTATGGCCTGCATACTCACTTTCCCTCTCTACTATGCTTTCATGCCATTGTCACTCTCTCTATTGTGCTTTCATGGCTTAACATCAACATAGAGCTACTAATCCAACATTACTTAACCTATTGATTCTTTTCTTCGCTTGGAGCTCATTCGGTTGTGCGACTTGTCACCAAAGTATAATCATGGCCTTGTGCAAAATCACTAATGCGAATGTGCCATTGCAACAACGATGCAAGGTGGATTTGCATGTTCAAGTGTTGGAAGAGTATGCATCTTTGGGCAAGGGTCATCTCACAGAACAAGAGAATATTGCACAAAGACAAGGTGGTCACACAAAGATGGATCTGTGGGTTGATGGAAATCTATACCCAGTGGACCCTTCTGCGCGATACCCACCAACTTTCAGAGACTTTCCCTCATTTATTCAGTATGTGGGAGATGGTAACAATGGGATGCTTGGGTATTTCAAGAGATTATCAACAGTAATGTTGGCAAAGTGTTCTAGTTATCCTCACAATTTCATGCTCTTCAAGGTACGTTAGGTGGTTTGCACCAAGCCCTACTTCAATCTCACGCCAAGGTTAAGAAGCTCAAGGATGCAAATCGAGAGGGTGCAGCATGCATTGAAAAGCTAAGGTAGACCATCGACCACATGAAGAGCACCCCTATTGGAGCAAGGGAGCGTAAGAGGCCACTCAACCACATTGAAACACTTGTTGTGGGAGGGGGTGCTCGTAAAGTGAAGAGTTCATGCAGCGCAGTATGGCTCTTAACCATTCCACTGGTAATGTCGATGCACTATCACCAAGTTGGAAATGTCAATGCTTTCTTTTTGTTTTGTAGGGTATTCCTCCAAGATGTTATAGGTGCTGATAAGTCTGGGGACTGTAATGAGCTCTTGCACGCTCAATCACAAAACGAGGAAGCATGTGCTTAAAATGATCAAGGATCCCCATGGGGCAAGAAGATACATTTGGCAGTGGCCAATGATATCATGTCTGAGGAAGCCCAAACTATTAGTAGTGCTGAGGTTGTTAATGCATGCGATGAGGTAGGCATTAGCACCACGGGCTATAAGGCAATTCATCAGTTGCTCTAGGAGACACCCTCCGCATGAAAGGTTTCACGTACAACCTTTTCCCACCACCTAAGAGGGTATCATTAGCTAAGGGAGTGAGCAATGAAGACGTCAAATGCAGGATTGGTGAGTACTATCACATCCAGGACACCCTCTCCATTGCAACATAGAGGAAAAGGAAGACTACACATGATATGGTTTCGTTCCCTTACAACAAATTCAACAACATATTTGTGAACCTGCAAATGCTACAAAAGGCTATGATATTATTCTGCAGTATGTGAGTGGGGTTTGTAACATTATATTGTTTTTATTTGTGTGCACATTTTTGCAAAGAGTGTAACATTGTGTTTGTTTTATGGATTTCATAGGTCAAACAATCTCATTTGCTTTGAAGTTGGATGTGTCAGATAGTGAAGGGAAGGAGGCTAGAGAGAGTGAACTGCACTATGGCGCAAAAGCCTTTAAAGCTGGTGATGGTTGTGTGAGGAGCTAGAGAGCGATGGAGCTGGTGATGGGGAGATTGATGGAGCTAGTGATGAAGCTATTAATGAGAGTAGAACAAACACTAACTTTTTATTCAATGTTCTATCAGAGAAAGAAATTTGGTGGTTGGGATCCTTTGAGGTTCCCAAGGAAACAAACGAGGTGCTAGCATGGGTCTTTGAGAGATTGTCTTGGGTTAGTAATGTGATTAAGGCACAAATAGAGGGGGAGCACTTGGATGTTAAGAGTCTAGGAAGTTTTGTCATTGATTGGCATCTGGGTGGGGACGTGAAGAGAATTAAGTGTATGATTGGTTGCACTCCAAGGTGCAAATACTACTCATCCATCAATTTCCATTCCATTGCTTCTCGGAGCGCTTGTCGTAACAACCATGAGCTGATGAGAGGAGCTTGCACAATATTTGCTTAACCTAGAGCTACCCATTATCTAACTAAAGAGGAGGCCGCCTCCCTATCTGAGGAAACACGCTTGGAGAGAGGGATCTGAGGAAGCACGCTTGGAGAGAGGGAGACTATGTTGCCACATCCAAGATTTGCAAAACCTTGGCGGCCGCATTGGCCAAACTAATTAGGTAAGTAACGTGCAAGAGCCTTAGAGCATCATTTGTTTCATGGTGTAAATATGTGATGATTAAACAACTTGTTTTGCAGGTTTGTAGTGTAATCCAAAGTACATTCTGCCACATCACAGGTGGTAGATCCCCCAATGACCTCGCGATGCCGCAAGAAGACCAAGCCTTGGCCTGTGCTATGCCGCAAATATTACACAACACCAGGAAGCTATGGTGCAAAACATTGTCCAAGTACTAGAGTCCCTTGTTATTTCAAGCACAATTAAGTCTAGCGTAGCTCTAAGCTTGCTCCGAATGATCTATTTCCCTAGTTAGGATCTTGTAAGAGATGGAATTTTAATAGCAAATTTGGCTTGTAAAACTTCTACCCTCTATGTTAATATGATACCAATTAATGATAATTTTGTTTTTTACCATTTATGGAATCAAGTGTCATTTTGCCACAATTTTTTGTTTTTAGTTTTTCCAACAGTCATTTAATGTCAAAATTGTGGATCATCACACGAAGATCAAGTATTGTACAATTGATTTTTTTCAACCAAAAAAAAAAGTGGGCCTAAAGGTTACAAAAATGCCATGTGAAAGTTGCCTAGACTGGTCATTTTCGCATCCTAGTGACCCATGTGAAACGCCTCCTAAATTAAGGTTTTTTTGATGACGTATTTTTGAGCTCTATAAAAGAAGATTTCCCTCTTTTGCCATTTCATACATTCTAGAGCTTACATCCTCTTTAATCCTTTCATACATTCGAGGCCATGGTGCGCACTAAGCAAACTATGAAGAAACTCACAGAAGAGGGCATAAGGAGGAGGGAAGCAACTGCCAAGGACATCGCAGAGGAATTTAACACCTCCAATAGTAAAAAGCAAAGGAGGGTGCTTGTCGATTATGACAACACCAACAGCAGCAGCAGTGACAACACGCAAAGTAATGACTCCGATTCGTTTGATTCGGAGAGGACTCAGTCAAACGAAAATCGGCCGTTGGGGGAGCCCTCATGGGCTAGCATGGAGATTCCAGCACACTCGGTAGTAGTTATGAAGACTCTACCCAAAGGTTGTGCCCCTCCTAGAGACAGCCAGAGGCCACTGCCGAGACTCCCCAAGAGCCCGAATGGCCAGAGGCTACTCCACAACACCGTCGTCGTCGTCTCGTAAGAGCTCATTTTTCAAACCCCCGACAACAATGGCCCGACTCCCTAAGCTCTTCCACGTGGTCCACGATGCAAAACGCGCTCCGACTTCAGTGTATTCCATGAGATACGCCACCACCAGAAGTCGACAGAGCTGCTAATCCCAAGGGCTCCATTTGCACGGACATGCAAGGAAATTCTATGGGATTACAAGATGGAATGTTGCATGCAGTCTGTTTCCCTCGAAGTGTTGCAGGAGACGGCAGAGACCTACCTAGTCACTCTTTTTGAGGACACTAACCTTGGAGTAGCGAATTCACGGAGAAAAAGGACCGTAGAGATCAGCCATCTGATTTTTAATGTATTTGGCCTACATGTACATGAAAAGGTGCAAGGGAGAAGAAAGCTTGAGCTTTTGCAATCACGCACACATTCACACAAACCCTAGAAGATAACACACAAGGTGAGAGGCTGAAAATTCTTCTTCTTCTTCACACAACAAAAGAGGTCTACAAAGAAGATAGAGTGACTAACACACATAATAGAGTATATTTAAGTGGTCCATAATGTGAACACACTAAGAGGAGTGGGTAGGTGTGGACTAGTCGATGTAGTCCAACTGTAGAATCTCTAGCGAAGATATGCCGATGCCAGCTACCAAACCAGCCAGTGATGTAAATGTCGAACAATCATGCAGGCGCCTCGTGAGTATCAACTCATGTTGAGCTTGATATCTCAACACTCCCCCTCAAGCTCAACTCTAGCTCATGAATACCAAGCATATCTCAAAATCTGTGGAGCTTCTCAGCTCCCAAGGTCTTTGTGAAGATGTCAACGATGACGTGATCATGTGTGCTGACATAGGCCAAGTCGATGTCGCCTTGCTACCAAGACTCTCTCCCTCTGATGAAGTGGTAATGTACCTCAATGTGTTTCATCCGCACATGGAAAAACTGGGTTCCTGGCCAACTATATACTACTAAGATTGTCACAATATATGACAACCTTTCTCTCCACATGCAACCCCAAATCAGAAGTAGCTTGCGTAACCAAGCTACCTCACACGCTGTCACCGCAGCTCCTCTGTACTCGATAAGGCAACTGTGGGGGCTACTTCTTGCTGCTCCGTGTCACAGCAGCACTCCCTAATGAAAACATAAATCCACTGGCAAATCTTCTGTCTGAGATGCTACCTACCCAATCTGCATCTGTGTACCCATATAGCTCCAATGGTACACCTACTGCATAAGACAATGCATAATCAACACTAGCCCTCAAATATCGAAGTGTGCGTCGCACACTATCAAGATGTGGTTTGCGCAGAACCTACATAAACTAAGCTCTCTAAGCCAGCAGTGTAACTCAAATCTGACTTGTTGATCATGACATAAATCAAACTCCCCAACCATAATCTTCTTATACATAGTCCAACACATAACATGTATCCGCACTAAGCTTGCCATTTTGATCTAATGGCATCGAGATTGACTTACAATCAGCCATCCCATACTTGGACAACATGTCCAATAGATACTATCTTTGTGACAGTCGAATACCCTTAGGTGTGTGAATGACCTCAATTCCCAAAAAGTAGCACAGATCTCCCAAATCTCAAACTTCGTTTTGAGAAGACTTTTCACATGCTCAATCTCATCAAATTTGTGACCCCCAACAATAAGATCATCTATATATATGGTGATGATCACAATAACCTTATCACTCTTGCGCACATACAAAGAGTGATCTGCACCTGCCATATGAAAACCAATAGTGAAAAGATACTCAGCAATCTTGTCATGTCATGCTCGTGGAGCTTGCTTCAGCCCATACTGTTATGGGCTACCGCACCTCTAAGAAGGAACTCTATGCATTCACCTAATGGAAGAGCAATAGAACACAACAGTCATGGGCTTACCAATGCTTTGATCTCGGGTCCCTTGAGGCCTCCAAGCTTGCTTGTAAAGCGCTAAACTCCAAGCTCCACCTCCACACTGTTATCGTGGAGTCGCTCACACCATCACATAGACCAATCACACTCTCTCTCACTCACTCATACAAGCATAAACACAAGCATGAAAGAGGCACAATGCTAGAATGCTCTCACTCCTCACTCTCTCACAAAGCATAAGGGGAGAGCTCTCAATAGCACAAAGGGGATTGTGTCCTTTTCATTATGAGAAAATACCTTATATACAATTGGCCCTTATTCACACTTGGGCGCCCAAAACTTACTAACTAGGCCTTGGGTGGCCAATATCTCATGATGTACAACCTTTAGAGTGCCTTTGCCTAACACTTATTAATGTCCTCAATTGAGGATCATGTTGTTAATCCGAATGGGATTAACATTCCCCCCTTTCCTGATGTGGGTTCTGTCCTGAAAACCTGTTACCAAGGTTGGAAGACCTGGAAATTATGTCCGGACTGGAGTTTTCAGAGTGTTCGACGGAATGTTGAGTGGGACTTCTAGAATCCAGTGTCGATCATGTCTTCAAATGTCAGATGCATATAAGCTGGCAGACATGTTAAGCGGTGGTAATACAGCATCATCCCTCTGTCTAACGGCCCTTGGTTCATGTCGAACTGTAGATGCTGTGCTTCAAAGCCATCATAAGGTTCTTTAGGTTGATCTATGAGGACCACCAATAATTTCATGAACCTAACACTGGCCACAATTGCAGGATCAGGTATTCTACGCCAAGCCCTGATCTAGGTCAGCACAGTTGCCGTCGTTGTTCTTGAATATTGCCAAATGTTGCTGGATTGAATATAGGAAAGTTATAACAAACATGAGAGTCCGTGTTTTTGGCATTTTGGAACTCTAGCGGCGTCCACCTTCTCTTGATAGGCATGTATAGTGGATCCACTCGCAGTCTTGGTGGCGCACACATGTAAACTCTGTTGTATTCAGGAACTGTTAGAAACTCTTGTCTCCATGTAGGTTGGACTCCAAAATATGGCAATTGTGGCACTTCTTCATTTGTATGGATGGTGGTGTATCCACCTCTTGTATGCACAGGATGTCGCTTCCTCCATCTTCTATAACAATAGCTAATCATGAATGTGACCAGGCAAATTTCTAGCAAGTCAGAGAGATGAGGGTTTGCTAGCCTTGTGTTTTGCGACATTTCCCCACAATGTTCCTTCTCCTGCCACAACGGAAGTAATTCTTCTAATTCCGGATGTGTGGGAGACGGAGAGGGTATGGTACATATTGTTGCCTTGTGGGTGTGACTGTAGAATATGCTTTTGGTAGAATCTAGCGAGTGGGATCGAAAGGAGTAATCTGAAACAGCACTTTGAACATGAGTGTCGAGACTATAATAGTGGATTGCCTTGCTGGATAAACTCCTCATATTCTGTAGCTGTCAAGGAATCCAAAACATTTTGTTCAGTATAAGTCACAACATTATCAAGTGGAGATAGATTACGTACCTCCTGAGGTTGCCTTGGTGGAGATGGGATAGGTGCCACTCCTCATCTCGGGGGCGAGAGTGTTAGTGGGAAAATCTAATTCTGGCGGAGAGAAGGGAGAGTAGATTCAGTTAGCTTGGGAAGATGTAGTAGGTGGCGCGCTAAGATAAGGATTGAGAAGCCCACTGGCAATATTAGAATATACAGGGTAAGTGTTTTTGGAAAAAGAAGATGGACCCTCCTCTTCGCCTTGACCAGTGCTAGGGGGTGGGTGGCTAGGCTTATGAGCCTTAAAAAAGTTTTGAATTTCAAGAATTTCTTCGTTATCAATATCCGGGTAATTTATGTGAGTGGCATCAAAATTATAGCTTATGTTGGTGAGCATAGCTTCTAAATGCTTGTGTATATTAATATAGAGCTTAAGCATGCCAACCGAGTGATATAAAGTAGACTCACAAAGATTTAAATGTTGGTGAGTATTATATACTTCTAGCCACCCATGACTAATTACCCATTGATAAGTATTAGCCACCACCTCGTAGTTGGCTGGCATCGCTGGTATGCCATCTGGAACAAACAGATCAAGTTTGTCGACACTGTTATCTAGGATATCTGAATTTTGTAACACACGACACACAGAGGTTGAGGACTATAGAATGCAAGGGATAGAAGAAGATGTCTTGCGGGTTAGTTAATATAATATCCCCCCTCAAAATGCCCATAATGATTGTTGGGGGTCAACATCTCTTTCAGTATTTTGTTTAATTAGGGTTAATTCTCCTAGGCCTATATCTTCAGCTAAGTTGATGTCATACTGAAGTAATGAGAGTGTCAGTGTAGATAAAAACAAAGTAAGAGTTTGAGGAGGGGCCCGAGGAGTTACTGGTAACTGTCCCAATTTTGAGGCATGCTCAAGGAGGAGGGTACGTAGATCGTCTGTGGGCTCCGGGCGTTGACTCCTTTCTTGTGTGGCTAATTGGCAAGCCAGATCCTGCATGGCGGATGTCAGCATTGCTAAGTTGGTTGGAGATGGCTGTTTCCCGGATCATTCTCTCAGCATCCATTTCCTCAAACCTTCTTGTTGCCGCTTCCTGTGCTCTCCTGGCAGTGGCTTCCTTTTGTTGTGCCTCAGTAATTTGATTTAGTCGTTGTGCTGCCATTCTTTGTGTATCCTATAATTGTACTTCCAATTGTGATATGGTTTCTTGACTCCTTTGCAGCGCCGCTGCTTGGTTGGTGACAATGGTTTCGTTGAGGAGCTTGATTTTCTTTGCATGCGCTTTGTTACCTGTTCTCTTTCCTGTTGTTTGCAGACCATGCACTTTGTCTTGTTCTTCCTTAAGTTGGGCTGTTAGGAGCTCTATTTGTTGTTGAAGCATATCTTCATTATTCTTTGCGCTATTTTGGTACTCCTTTATTTCCCTATCATGCATGGTTGTGAGGCTCTGTGTGTGTGTTATCTCTTTTTGAAGTTGCTCTCGTGCCTGCTCCAGTCTTGCATTCAAGTCAGTATTTTCATTGATTTTCTATACAATGGTCTGACTTAAAACCAAATTATTGCTTTCCAAGGCACTGTATCTGGTTTCATGTTGTTCTGCAACCTTTAAGCTCTTCATGATCACTTCTTTATTAGTTTCTTTTGTTGCCACCAGATTTTCTTTTACGCTTTGTATGCTTGCATTGGCCTTTTCCAGCTGCTTCCATAAGTTGGTGTTCCTGTCACCCATGTAGCATGTGTGTTGTCAATAAATGGCAACGCCACAACTTTTTCTCCTGTTCCCAGTTGTTGGTACTAGTGTCAGCACCCATTTCTGTAAGGGGATCATGGAGTAGTGCCTCTAATCCTTCCAATGTATCCTGGAGGATGAAATGCTGTGAGTCCATGTCCTTGAAATAGGCAAGAAATACACATAGTTATTGGTAGTAAGTTGCAATTTCAGCGTGTCATTCGTCGTATGTTTGGACTAGGCAAGTAGAAGTCATTAATGCCTCAGTTAATCCATTTATTTTACCTTTGATTTGTTATGACATAAGCTTTGACGTTTACATTTTCATTCTACTTTTTAAAAAAAAGAAAAAAAAGAGTGAGAGAGAAAGAGAGTGAAGGAAGACCTTTGTGCAATCATATTTGTGCTTCTTCTTCTTAAGCATGGATACCACTAGGCAAATGAGTGGCTACCCCTTATTCTTTGGAGAGCCCGGTGAGGATGCCGAGTTGTTCTTATCAAACTTTAGAATGGCACTCCACATAAAGAGAGTGGTAGGAGACCAAGAATGCTCATGTTTGAGTTGGTCCTACGAAGAGATGCTTCCACTTGGTTTCGATCTCTACCTGCACCCGCACGAGTAGATTACAAGGGGGTCATAGAACTTTCTAGAGACAATTACTTCACTCCTTTCAACACACAAAAGCTATGGCAAGAAATAGTTGCTCATAAGCAAAAGGATCTAGAGGACTACTTGAGTTATAAGCAAGAATTCTTACGTCTTTGGACTCTTTGGTTGTGTAGTCTTCCTAACCTTGGAGATGGTGCAGAATTCTTGAAGAAGGAGAGATTTATTGCAGGGATGTACCCATCACTAAAATTGCAAGTAGAGTCAGGAGAGCCCACAACATTTGATGTTGCTGAGGCTAGGGCTACCAAGAAACTCCGAAAGATGAGGTGTATGCTGGGGGGGCTTTATCTTTGATGATTCAAAGCCTAGGGAAGAGGTACAATCTTGCACTCGTAGAGAATTACCTGAGGTCACAGTCGAGGTGATAGAAAAGTTAAATGAGTCTTTAAATAACTTGTCTATCCACTTTGCACAAGCCGTGGAACAGAAGGGCCAAGCCAAAAGGGTTGAAGAACGAGAGCCACGACCTAGGCGACTCTTGCAATGTTGGAATTGCGGAGAGTCAGGGCATGGGATGTATAATTGTCCTTGGCCTCGTGGGGAGCTAGGGAAGCCTAACATGAATTATCCAGTGATGAATGCAGGTGAAGGCACTATTCAACAACAACCGATGATTTTGTAGAAGCCCAATGCAACAAGACCACCTCCACGAGGAGTGGAAGGAATGCCGCCCTTGCCGGACCCAAATGTACATGTGGTAGAGGTAACAAAGGCCAAGGAGGTAGACATTGAAGCAAATGGTGTCAAACGAAGGCGTGGAAAAGAGAAGGAAAAGGAGGGTGTGGCATCACAAAGTGACCATGGATGAGGAAAGAATGTGAAGGAAAACATGGAAGTAGAGAGGAGACGACATCATATAAACCTCCAAGATTTCCCCCTTGGACATGGTATGGCTCCATACAACCTTTTGGAAGACATGAGAGATAAGGGTCCTGATGTGAGCTACATCTTGGAAGGTGAATTCCCACAAGACTTCCCAAGGGCACAAAAGAGGGGGCTCATGAGTGAAGAGGGCAAGTTCTTTCTTGTTCTTAGAAGGTGCCCTCTACCAAAGAGGAAAAGATCAAGTGTGCAGAAGAGTACCAACAACCAAGGAGATTCTAGCCATTTTAGAAGGTTTGCATGAAAAAGCATGTGGTGGCCATTTTGCTCAAGAACTAACTGTGAAAAAGATTTTGCTTGCTGGGTATGTTTGGCCAAGCTTACACGTGGATGTCCAACATTGGTGTAGGAGCTGTCATAACTACTAAGTCAATGGTAATAAGAGGTTGCTACATGGTCCACGCCAATTAGTCATTGCAAGTGATTCATTTGAAAAATGGGGCATTGATGCTATGGGTCCACTACCTAGAACTAAAAATGGAAAATTGTACATAGACTACATGACTAGGTGGGTGGATGCTCAAAGTGTGGCAAGGGTGAATGAAAAGACTATAAGCAGATTTGTTTACACTCATATATGTTGCAGATTTGGCACACCCTTGGAGATTGTTTCTGACAATGGTCCAGGTTTTAGAAAAGGTTTGCTCACCGAAGTTTGTGAAGAGCTTCATATTTCACATCGTCATAGCACACCCTACTATCCCCAATCAAATGGGTTAGTAGAGAAGGCTAATGGTGTCATTGCAGGAATCATAAGGAAGATGGTGGAGAACAAGACGAAGCTTTGGGACGAGTTCCTTGATGGAGCACTATGGGCATACCGGACTACCTACCGAGAAGCAACGAGGTTTACGCCCTTTCACTTGGTTTATGGTCAAGAAGCATTGCAGCCTATTGAGCTCAACATCCCAACAATGCGGCTACATGGAAAAGGTGGACTAGGAGACCAAGATGCATGGGTGGATCGACTTCTCACTTTAGTTGAGGTAGAGTGGAAAAGAGAAGCTGCATATGAGTGTTATAGAAGAAAAGCCATGCAAGCAGCGGAGAAGTTCAATGCAACTTTGAAAGACAAGGGCATCAAAGAAGGAGATCTTGTGCTAAAGTATGACAATCGACTTGATAACGGGTTTGATGCCAAGTTTGAAACTAGATGGGCAGGGACCATACATTGTCAAGAAGGTTTTCAACTCTAGCTATTATCAGCTCATGGATTTGGATGGCAAAGAACATTCTAAGAAGGTTAATGGCTACAGACTCAAGCCATACTTGAGTCGCATTCTACCGTCAGACTCACAAAAGCACCCACAAAAAGGAGATAAAAGGGCATGTAAGTTCTGTGGTTTGAGTAATGTTTGTGGTGCAAAACACGAGGAACATAAGAAAGATGGACAAGAGAACCACATTACACCACTTGCTTTAGAAGGCCTACTAGATGATGGTACATGAATATACCATCATCTAGGGGGAGGCCTAAATGATAGCCGTTTTTTCGACTATCCACATTGCCATAGGGAGCTACCTCGGCCAAGGAAAACTCTTTGTCATAAATACCTTTTCACTGTAAATAGGCGTGTGTGCGTTAGGGACTTTATCCATATCTTTTATATATTTTTGATATTATTAAAAAAAAGTTTTTGCTTGTTTAGCTACTCATCAAAAATAAATAAAATTATTACGGCCCATTTTGTGTAAATATTTCATTTCATATAAGGGCCTAAATATGGGAGTCTTTATTTTCTCAAATATGTAAATACTTCATTAGGTGTGTGTATTACAAAACCTAAGTATATTTTATTTATTATTATTATTATTTTTATTTTTTCTTCATAATACTTTTGGACCATCATTGTACATATGCTTCAACTTCACCATGCTTAAGTAAATCCTATGCCCTCACATTTCTACCCACACCGTGTAAAAAGCCTACTACCCAAATCACTTTTTCCCTTAGACTATTTCATCTTTTATTCTCTCATCTACCCTAAAATAATGAGGGTCTCCCTCCCTTTTGACTTCCATAGTTTAGTATTTTTGTATATATTTTTTACTGTTAAATATTTCATATATTTTTATTAAATAATTTTTCATATATCAATTATTTTTGTATATTTTATTTTATTATTTTTATTCACAATTTGATCTCTTTGTTTATTTTATTTTTCTATCATAATAACCATATTATTGTCATGATATGTTGACTAGTTAAAGTACTAGCTTGTTTTTTTTCTTATTATATTTTTATAAAATGGAAAAAATATCCTCCTCCATGCAAGTGTCCACATACACTTGAGTCTCTAAGGTCAGGGTATGATGTATTGGGGGGCTCACTCTTGGAGCTATCAAGAAATTCCACCAATGGGGACCCACGTAAAGATTTTGAAAATTCAGAAAATACATAATTCTGCTGAAGTTTTTGCCCCCGCCTCCACTATGAATTCGGACTGGTCATCAAAAGACAAAAGTTAGCTCGGAAGCTCAGGAATATGCTCAAAGTTTTTGAGAATTTTTGGAGATGATGGCGGTGAGATATGAATTTTTATTGGACCCCAGTCTGCCCACTTTTTGGCAAGGTACACCTAGTCTCTTCTCACCTCCCTTACACATTCATCACCTACACACTTACTCATTCCTTTCTCACTCCATCAAACCTGCAAACTTCATGTCCTCTCTCACCCTCTCCACCTTTGCCCTCTCCTTCCATCTCCATTTGCTCTCATATCTACTCTACACCCATACCTCATCTCCATTTCTCTCCCTACTACTCCCATATTACTAAATTATTTTCCCAATCTCAAAAAATACATAAAATTCAGCATGAATGTATCATATTAACCTCTGCAAATATGGGGTTTCCATCTACAAAAACACCTATGTTCTTCACCTCAATCAACTTTTGTGGCGTCGAATGCAAGAAGGAGACCGGCGGTTAACTTAAAGATCTACACATGGGTGAATCCAAGCTTCTTCGAGCTTTCAACCACACAAAGGATCTTTGCAAATCTTTACTCCTCTCACTCAACCTCTCAGCCCTTCTCACCCATTTGTACATTGTACTACTAACCTTTTATAGTGATTACTAACTACTAACCACTAACATATGTAAATAAGCACCCACTCTACTACTTTTTGAGTAGGCATTACTACAAGTTATTTGCTCAAACCTCTACATCACACTCTCCTCTCATCTTCAATAATTCTCTCACCTTGATCCCACATCCATGTGACTCAAGGGATAAGAAGAGGCCCACTCTCATTCCAAAATAAAAAATCCATAATCTATGATTTCTCATAATAAAATTAATTAGGCTTAATCCTAATTGGGGCTTCTCAAACCTATAAATAGAGCCCCTCCATTCCTTGTGAGTAAGGGGGATTACACACATTATTGTACACCACTCCCAACTCTAGTGTGTAAGGAGATAGTGAACTTGTGAGCTCTCTCTATACATCAATACCTTTGATTGCATAGAGAAGCTTGAAGCTAGTTATGTCATTGTGAGGGCTTGAGTGATGCCATACTCCCTATCATAATTGTATCTTGCCTTTGTGCATAAATAAGATTAGTAGTTTGGGTGCAATTGTGTACAAAATCTTGGACTCCTACATCTCCAAAGTTGATTTAGCAAAGCGGTCCGATGTTTGATTTAAGGTAAATTCGATCCTTGTATTTTGTGGTGTGATTTTATGCTTGGCAACTTGAGGGCCTGTTTTTGATTTGTTGCCTTTCATTCCATGGTAAGAGGGTTGTATGGTGAGAGGGCTCCCGTAACCTTAAGACCATGTGTATACCAACAACAAAATCAAGCTTATATTGTCTCTCTAAGTTTTTCTCCAAGTTTGGTGTGCATCTATTTGTGTTATGCTAGTCTCCTCCACACACAATACCATATGTTATGAGTGTTTGTTGAGGGTGTGTGTGCCTTTTGATTAATGTATATGGTTAGCTTGTATTGATTGGCTACAAGGAAAGATCTTTGGTGTCCTAGTTCGTACACATAACTAAGTGATGCCCCTTTCTTGTTGAGTGTGTGGTTTTTTGGTTCTTATGTTTGTGCTGCGTTGTGCCCCAAGCCCATTGAGTAACACGGGAGCCTTGAGGAGTGCTTAGAGGTCGCTCTTCTTGTTGCCCGCCCCGGACTGCCTCACTATCGTTAGCTCAGAAACTTTGTTTCATGGCCTATACAAGATGGATGTATTTGAAAAGTTGCAGCATGATGCTGCTTAGTTTCTATGACTCGTGCTATAAGTGATGCAGAATTATGGCATGCATGATTTGGCCATCTGAATCATGGCAGTTTGTTACGCCTCGTGCTATAAGTGATGCAGAAATATGGCATGCATGATTTGGCCATCTGAATCATGGCAGTTTGTTACGCCTTCAAAGGTATGATATGGTGTCTGAGTTGCCAACTCTTGAGACCCCTACTAGACATGTATGTGAGGGGTGTATTCTTGGTAAAATGCATGGGGCATCATTTCCAAAGGATGGATCTGTGAGAGCTGTTAAGAAATTACATCTTATACATAGTGATGTATGTGGTCCTATGAGAACACCATCTATTGAGGGATATCTCTACTTCGTTACTTTTATTGATGATTACTCCAGATATAGCTGGGTGTATCCATTAAAGCAAAAGTCAGAGGTTTGTATGTGCTTTAGGCACTTTGTATCCATGGCTGAAAATGCATGTGAATGTAAAGTTATCACCCTTCGTTCAGATCGAGGGGGGGGGGGAGTATATGTCCAAGGAATTTCATGCATATATAATTGAAAAAGTCATAAGGCATCAATGTACAGTGCCATACACACCTCAGCAAAATGGTGTGGCTGAGAGGAAGAATAAGTCTCTCATGGAGATGGCATGATGTATGGTGAAAGCCCAAGATTTACCTCATGGTTTTTGGTTAGAGGCAACTATGTGCGCAAACTATGTGTTACAAATGCCCTACCAAGGCCTTGCAGTCTAAAACTCCTTATGAAGCTTGGCATGGCAGGAAGCCTTCTGTGGCTCATTTGCATCTTTTTGGTTGTGTTGCTTGTTTGTTAAAAATTACAGCAATGTGATGAGCTATGGTGGATCAAATGCTAGAATCAACATCATTAACAAAGAGATTAGATGATAATTAAGATATGATTAGTGAGTAATTAACTAATAGCTTAATGTAGGCATGGATAATCAAAAACCAGCAAATTCTCATTAGGCCAATGCCTCAATTTATAGTATTTACATCCAAGCATCAAATCCCACTGATTTCTCCTTGATTCACTCCACCTCTTTTGCTTGATTCTCTCCACCTCTCCCAGAATATCTCTACACTTCCTAAATCTTCTCATGCTACCCTTTATTCTCTCTTAGTAGATTCTTCTCACCTTTTCATAGGTTCTCTCACATTTACAGATTCTCTTTTACAGCCTCTACTTGTATATTTTAACACCTCCCCTCAAGTGAATACTCCTAGAACACCTAGACCCTATACCAAGTTTCCCTCTTACTTGATAGTCCGCGACCGACCAGTGCCTAGCACACCTCCCCTCAAGTGAACTTAGCACACCTGGACCGTATACTAAGTGTCTCTCTTACTTGATAGTCCGCGACCAGTGCCTCAAGTCCCTAAACTCATAGTCCTTGACACTCTCTCTCTCTATGTGTCCAAGGCTACTACAAGTGCCCGCGACCTTGACTAAAGTGCTCACACATACATCTACCACGTGGCCTATATTATCGGTGGCTCAGAGGCGGTTTTACTTTGTTGGGGCAGGTTACATTGGGTTGTGGGGTCTCTCTCTCTCTCTCTCTCTCTCTCTCTCTCTCTCTCTCTCTCTCTCTCAGAGATTTTCACATGGCTCCTCACTCTTTGGAGCCTCACATCTTCTCTTGTCTTCAGTCTTCTTATCGTGGCAGCTTCTCTTCATGCGTCCATGTCTTCCTCTTCTTTCAGTCTTCTTGTTGTGGCAGCTTCTCTTCTCGTGTCCACGTCTTCCTTCAATGCTTCCTCTAGCTTTTCTTCTTGGTATGGATCTTCCTCTTGGAAAGAGATGTTCTTCTCCTTTCATGGCTGGGGCCATGAGCTTGTCTGTCAGTTCTTCTTGCTCCATGTGAGTAACATGTTTAAATGTTTTGTTGATAGTTCTTTTGGGCTTTTGATGTTTATCTTGTGTCATTATTCAATGCAAACCCAAATCTATGCGGGAGGTCTTACCTCTTGCCTTATTCTGGACAAGGGCAATGTCTGATCCCATTTTTACATTGATGTAATGTGCCTAATACATAATGCATATAGCATTCATTCTTATGCACATTCCCAAATGCAACTCTGGCTGTGAATAATCTTGAATTTGAGTGTAATTTGTAGGCATTAACCAAGTGTTAAATGTAAAATGATGATTACCATAAATTTATCAGCATAATTTTATCAGAAATTACATTAAATCAAGGGTAACCAATTTGTACGGAATGGTTGGAGTATCAAACCAACTCCGAATTGCAATATGAAGTTATAAGGATCTGTATCAGATACCTAATGGTTAATTTGAGCCCTCAATTGCACCAAAATATAGTGATTAGTATTGATTAATAACTGATTAGCAAATTAATTCTCTGTTTTGTGTGTAAAAAATAGAGTATGCGGGGAGCCCAGATCTGAGACCTTAGAGTTCAAATGAGCTCAAATCCTTTCAAGGCCATCAATTGCAATTAGTCTAGTAGAGGATTAAGCCAAGAAACACAAGATTTGACCAAACATTGAATGCTTAATCTCTGTTTTACCAAAGTCACCTGTAGATTTGATGAAGAGCTTGGATCTAACTGTAGACTTGATCAAATCAAATTCTGACTTCACCAGCTTGTAGAGCATGCTTGAAAATCCCTGGGGCTAAGAGGAATTAGACCCATTCGATCTGTGGAAGAGAAGATCTCAATTTTTCTCCCAGAAACAGGCGCTTGATAAATCGCGAATTTCAGCAAGCCGACGGCGGTTTGACGATTTGAGCACATGGGCTGGTGCGTGGGGATCATAGCTGTATGTGGCTAGAAGCAATGGGCCTAATTTGATGTGTGCAAGGAGATAGAGCTCCTCCACCAGCTGGGGGTTGAAAAATAACTAAAAATTTGATTATTTTCTACTAATCCTAACTAACTAGATAATGGGCTCATAAACTTGATGGATTCTACGCTTGGCTCTGATACCATGTTAAAAACTATAGCAATGTGATGAGCTATGGTGGATCAAATGCTAGAATCAACATCATTAACAAAGAGATTAGAAGATAATTAAGACGTGATTAGTGAGTAATTAACTAATAGCTTAATGTAGGCATGGATAATAAAAAACCAGCAAATTCTCATTAGGCCAATGCCTCAATTTATAGTGTTTACATCCAAGCATCAAATCCCACTGATTTCTCCTTGATTCACTCCACCTCTTTTGCTTGATTCTCTCCACCTCTCCCAGAATATCTCCACACTTCCTAAATCTTCTCATGCTACCCTTTATTCTCTCCCAGTAGATTCTTCTCACCTTTTCACAGGTTCTCTCACATTTACAGATTCTCTTTTACAGCCTCTAACCAAGGGCTTGTTCTTCCCGCACACACCCTATTCACTTGTATATTTCAACATTGCTTATGCTCTTGTGCCTGAGCAACAATGCAGTAAGCTTGATGATAAGGCAGTTAAATGCATATTTATGGGATACAGTTTAGAAAGCAAGGGATATAGACTCTACCATCCGGCCTCAAAGCGGATTTTGGTAAGTAGATATGTTGTTTTTGTCAAAAACTCAGTTCAGCCCATGCTTTCATGCAAAAAATAGCAGAATGTATGCCCATAGGACATGTTTGATTCGCTCCTACCTTTGTTTAATGGAGGGCAGCCATATGTAGGGCAATTGAATGCTCAACCAAGTGCTGAAATTCAGCCTTTGTAGGTGCAAAATCAACCTGCAAATCAGCCTTTTGATGAGGCAATTATTGAGGATGTAGTGGATGAGGAGAGAGCAGCCATGGAAGAATCTAGGCGTATGCCAAAATGGCTTATTCTCATGTGGATCATGTTCTCATTTCTACTTTATGTAATGAGGAGGAACCTGTTTTCTTTGAGGAAGCACAGGATGATTGTAGCCCCTATTCTATATACTCATTTATCAATGTGATGTAACCTTAGTTGAAGGTTTGGGATCTCAAGAGGCATGTGGGAATTTGGCTATATATATGTAATGTTTGAATCACATGAAGAACAAGAAGAGATAAGCAGTTACGCATCGTTCGTTTTGTCTCTCTGTCTCTCTCTCTCTATCTCTATTCTATGTGTGTATGCTGTTTTGAGAGTCGTGTGTGTGTGTATGTGTGTTTTCCCTGTTGAGGGCTTGTTGAGGGCTTTGGCCCTCAACACTTTGGTGATCATCGGCGGGTATCCCATCTCTTGCTTGGCGGAGTTGTGGAAGGAATGAGTGTTGAAGCGCAACGTGATGAAGAAGGCGATGCAGGGCGAAGTGCAGAACAAGGTTGCTGTGCAATTATGCAAAGATTGAGAAGCATATCATCTATCGTGCGCAGTTTGGCAGCAATAGCAAGGAAAGAAGCGTCGAATACTCCTACGCTATACATTGTTGTTGCTATGGTGCGATTGTAGAACAAATTATTCAACGCTGTAGAAGAGGTGATGATGAATGAAACGCTGGTGCAAGTTGTTATCGACAGCGGGGCTGCGCGTTTAAGCATCCCGATAGCGTAGCAGTCGCCCTTTCTTTCCAGCGCGCCAAGTTGCAGAACTGTCAACGCAGGAAAAAATGATTATTATCATAATTAATAAATGTTCTTGTTCTTTAAGTAAAATAAGCAGGCATTCATGCTGTGCTAAAGGGTGTTTATCAAGCGGAGCCATGTATGCGCATTCAATGAGGGGATTTGCAGAGGCAGAATTAAAGTTCTTAATCGACATCAAAGGCATACTTCTTAAGCAGATTCAAGGGGATGACTTCAGCAAGGAAAAGAGTGATCTCAAGGGGACATACCAGGCAAAGAAGACCGGATGTACCACCACCAAAAAGACACCGTACCTACATGAAGCACCGACTTGGACAAGCTGATGGAGATTTCTTTGGTGAACCAATGCCAATTCAAAATTTGTTTCATTTCTTAATGCACATCATTTTGTATGCACAAAGGCACTTGACTTCAATCAAGGGTGTAAGTGGGTCCTCAATTGTAAACAATTGTTCCCTCGGGTGTGCCAAGTGTAGCCCCTATTCTATATACTCATTTATCAATGTGATGTAACCTTAGTTGAAGGTTTGGGATCTCAAGAGGCATGTGGGAATTTGGCTATATATATGTAATGTTTGAATCACATGAAGAACAAGAAGAGATAAGCAGTTACGCATCATTCGTTTTGTCTCTCTCTCTCTCTCTATCTCTATTCTCTGTGTGTATGCTGTTTTGAGAGTCGTGTGCATGTGTATGTGTTTTCCCTGTTGAGGGCTTTGGCCCTCAACAATGATGATCATTGGATGCATGCTATGCAAGATGAGTATAACTCTATACTCAAGAACGACACCTGGTATTTGACAGATCTGCCTCATGGCAAGAAGGCCACTGGTACTAAGTGGGTTTACAAGTTAAAACGCAAAGCAGATGGTAACATTGATCGCTACAAGGCCAGACTTGTTGCAAAGGGGTATGCCCAGCAAAAGGGCATTGATTATGATAAGACCTTTGCACCCACATCTCATATGACTACCATTAGGTGTCTCATTGCTTTGGCATCACATCATGGGTGGAATGTACATCAGTTGGACATTAAGACTGCAATCTTGAATGGTGATTTACATGAGGAGGTTTATGTATCGCAGCCTCCTGGTTTTGATGTGAAAGGAGAAGAGTCTAAAGTATGCAGGTTGAAAAAGGCTCTTTATGGCCTTAAGTAGGCTCCTAGAGCATGGTATAAGAAGATTCATGCATACTTGGTTGCAAATGATTTCAACAGAGAGTACCCTCTATGTGAAGAGGAGTAAGGACAACAGAGAGTACCCTCTATGTGAAGAGGAGTAAGGACACATTTTTGGTCATCGTTCTATGCGTTGATGACATGCTGCTCACGGGACCTAATATAGATTGGATTTTAACCTTTAAGGCTAATTTACAGTCATTGTTTGAGATGTCAGATTTGGGGCCCTTGCATTACTCTTTGGGGATTCAGTTTATGCAGTGCAATGATGGTATTATTATGTTGCAGTCTAAATATATACAGAAGCTATTGAAGAGGTTTAATCTTAAAAACTGTAAACATGTGGCTACACCTATGGAGACAGGTACTCAACTTAGTCTTCAAGATATGGAGACTCTTTTGATGCTAGTTTGTATCAGCAGGCTGTTGGATCCCTTCTTTATGTATACAACAATACGAGGCCAAATATACAATATGCGGTCTCACAGTTGAGCAGATTTATGCATAGCCTAGGTATGAAGCATTAGTAGACTGTCAAGCGGGTTTTCTGCTATTTGCAAGGCACTCAGTATTTTGGATTGTTTTATCCAAAGAGGGGTGAGTCAGAGCTGCATGCTTTTAGTGATTCAGATTGGGCTAGATGTAATGACACACGTGTGTCCACTAGTGGGTTTTGCTTTTGCCTTGGTGATTCATGTATATCATGGCTCAGCAAGAAGCAGCCTACAGTGGCCACTTCCAGTTGTGAAGCTGAGTACAGGGTAGCTTCTACAGCTACAGTTGAGTGTGTGGCTCAGACATCTTATGGCTGATTTGGGTGTTGACAGTCGTCTGGCACTATGATTTTCACTGACAGCCAGAGCGCATTAGCAGTTGTGAGGAACCCAGTGTTTCATGCTCGCACTAAGCACATTGAGGTGCATTACCACTTTGTCAGGGAAAGACTCTTTGTAGAGCAGAGATCAACTTGGTCTATGTGCCTACACATGACAACATGGCAGATTTATTCACGAAGGCTCTTCCTTGTGAAAAGTTCAAAGCTTTTCGTAAAGCTTTGGGATTACTGCCTTTTCAGGATTGATTGGCCATACCCTCCTATACATGTTCACATTATCACTCCAGGGGAGATTTGTAGCATTATACGATAGTGATGTGTGTGAACACACTTAGGACCGACGGGCCACTTTTTCCCACACTAGGAGGTTTTTTCCCCCGTACGTATGTACACTCTCTTATCTACTCATTTTGGGGTGTGTACTTATCTTTTGTATCTGGCACACATTTGTTCATTCTAATCTAGTGAGTTTGTGTGCTCTCAAGCTTCTCTATCTTGTGTGTGTGCATTGTTACAACCCTAACCCTAATTCCAATAGGACTCAGGGAGTCTCTCCCAACAAGAGCTCTCACATACGGCCTCAGTGACTCATACAAAAATATGGCCGGTATAGATTTTCAAAATTATGGGCAAATACGATGGAGCAATAGACCATGTTCAATTCATTCAAATGTTTGAATAGAGATGTGAAGCCTTTGGAAATCCCAATTGTCCCACCAAGGCACATGCGTTGAACCTATGCTTAGAGGGAAAGGCTAGTTCGATGGTTCATCACATTGATGCCGGCAGTCTCAAGACCAACTTCAAAACCTTGAAATAGCCTTCATCCATGGCTTTTCTAGACAAGGTGATCGGTGGAGTGCAGCAAAAGAACTCTATTCATGTGCGTAAACCAAATGAATCCATTAGAGACTTTATCCTACAGTTAAAACTCTTGGACTCATGATGTGAGTCATGGGAAAAATTAAATGATATTCAATTGAAGAGATGTTTCATGATGGTCTTAAAGAATAATAGCTTACACAACTTGATCATTGTATCCAATGATATTCAATTGAAGAGATGTTTTATGATGGTCTTAAAGAATAATAGCTTACACAACTTGATCATTGTATATCCAATCCAGAAACATTCGATCAATGTTGTAATAAAGAAGCAGTACGTTTAGATGACAACATGCTGGAAGATGATCATGCTACTAGATATCCTCATCTAAACCAAGTGAAGAAATGGCTAAAGAAGGATCGATCTCGAAATTATCATTCCCTGAATTCTATGTAGCCTTGCTTAAAAGCTTTCAATCGACATCTCTAAGAGAAGATGAGCTCCTTCAAAACTAAACATCCTTAATGCCTCTACAAGTGAGGAATGAAATGCCTTGTGTTGAGTGCAATCACTACGACCATCCCAATCCTCATTGTGCATACAAGGCACCTGTTTTTCTATACTGCATATATTGTAAAACCTTTGACCATGATACAAAAAAGTTTCCCACTTCATCCACAATTGACTCAAAACCTCCATCTCTCGTGCACCAAACAGAAACAGTCCAAAGGGTAGAAACTGCTTAGGAAGCAATTAATCAAACACTTCAGTCGAACACTTCAGTGTTTCTATTGTTGTGGACCTCACAAGGTGGCATACTGCATAGTTTGGAATACTTCCATGCCCATAGTCACTAACACTTTGCGACCCATGTGTGAACGATGTGGCATTGATCACATGTTCCAAGATTTCCTAAGACGAGTTGCTTTAATGCAACTTATCTCACAAAATACAACTCTTAACATCTTAAGTCTACAAAACAGGCAATTGTCCATGTACCCTTGAATGTGCTTACATGCTTACAAGCCAACGCACGAGAGACAGTAAAAAAGAACGCAAAAAGACAATACCTCAACATGGGTTGAAGAACATGCTTTAAAGTAAAACCCAAAACATAAAATAAAACCTTCTAAGCCCAAGAAAGACAAGAGACAATAAACTATCAAAACCAAGGTTGAATTAAAAGACAAGAAAAAGGAGCCTATGGAGTACATAAACCCAAAAGAGCCAAAAGCTATACATGATGCAGAAACGTCCATCTCAAACGCCACCACACAAACCACAAAACTCATGTGCGACACAGGGTACAAAAGCCCAAAAGAAAATTCGATCTTGTCGCGCATGGGCAAACATAATGAAAACTAACAATCCAAGAAAAGTCAAAAGATGAAACAAGTTCTATTACATCACTTAGTGAGGATGAAACAAGTTTTAATTCATCACTCATCAGTGCACCTCATAGGTCAATCAAGAAACTAGAACCCTCCCAACCACCCCAAATGGAAAATCCTGATCGTATGACGTGTACAGAACACAAAAAGCAAGCTCAGAAGAGCATGCTTAGCTTGGTTGAATGTCTTACAGGATCACCGGTTGTCATTGAGTCTCATAATGCCAATCCTAAAAAAGTAACCAAAATACAAAGCCCAGAGGAGTACCGCTTTCCCTTTCAGAGAGGAAAACATACTCTCTACAAAAGAGTCATTTGAGACAGATTGCACGAATTATACGCTTGAGAAAGCACGTGAGGAATTCGATAATTCCCTTACAACATTAAAGCAGTCTCTCAAAACCTCATTTGGATGAATGCTCGAGTCTCTCATGGTGAAGCCAGCATAACATCAACACTTGTACCTTTAAGGGCTCAACATGAGTTATACCAAGACATAAAGAACTCCATAGAACAGGATTATGAGGATTCACAAGCTTCCAAACAGACCTCATTTAGAATTGTCAGAGGGCCAAGTGTGCCAGTGTAACACATTCGGTATTCTTGAAAAAGCTGAGAGCCAAAATGAGGATGAAAGTGAATGGGAATATGAAACAAAAATAGAATCTGAAGCTGAAACATCCATGGTTCCTTTGGAAGATTCTATCATGGTATGGTTGGATTTCCCTATAGGCAATGATGTTAAGTGCAAATGCACATTGATCAGTGCTCGAGCTAGTCATAACATCATGACAATAGACACTTGGGTGTCATTGGGGCAACCTAAACTCAATCCTACAGACAATAGTCTTGCAAGAGGAACCAATGGACAAAACATTGAAGCCCTAGGTTAAGTAAAAGCCTCCTCTTTTCCTTGGCATCGGCATTCAGGGGAAACCTAGCTGTGCTTAATAGCATCACAATGTCCTCATACTAAGTAGGGGTGGCATCCACCACAAACAACATGTTGTCCGGGAAATCATGACAAATCCCATCTTCAGAGGCTGGCTCCCCACTTGGGATTCTGGACATATGATCAACCATGACATGGTCCTTGGACCATAATCTCAAAGTCAAATTCTTGAAAGAGAAGGAGATCCTGCCGGCCAACTGGGCTGTATTCAACAAATACTTTAGGGCTTGATGGTCCATGATCACCACAAAGTGATGCCCCAATAAATAATGTCTGAATTTCTAAAATGGTATAGTATGGCCAAACCCTCCCGCTCTATGGTGGAGTAGTTTCTCTTAGCCCGATTGAGCTACGTGCTTGCATAGTGGATAGGCCTATCCATCCTCAGTTCTACATCTCGCTATACTAGCATTGCTCCTACTACTATTGCACTGTCATCCGTGTGCACATGGAAGATTAATTCCCAATTCGGGGTGATGATGAGTACCGGAGCGTGCACCAGAATGTGCTTGAGAAGAAGAGTGAAGGCTCTCTCTTGATCGGGGCCCGAATGGAAGGGAACATCCAAGTGGAGCAAATGGTTGAGAGGAAAACAAATATCTGCATACATGCGGACGAACCGATGTTAGTAGCATGTATGCCTGACCAATTCCTGCACACCTTTAGGATTGGACGAAGGGCCTAATTTGAGAATAACAATGATCTTGTTGAGATCCAGAGAAAAACCATCAACTAAGATGATGTGACCCAGCAAGGCACCATGACCCACAAGGAAGTCACACTTGAAGGGGCTAAGGCGAAGACCAGATACCTTGCACTTCCCGAACACCAAAGTGAGTTAAAGCAGGTGTTCCTCTAGAACCACCATCCTAAGCATGCCTTTTTTCCCACTAAAGTTAGAGAAGTCATCCAAAAAGATGTGTAAGAAATCCTTCAAAATACTCTTGGAAAATCTTGGTGGCAGTCCTCTGAAAGGAGGGTGGGGCATTGCAAAGACCAAAGGGCATCATCCTGTAGACATATGTTCCCCACTATGTGAGAAATGCTATCTTGAGCTGATCCTTCTCATTGATCACTACCTCTAGTAGCCCGCTGAACCCATCCAGGAAGGAATAGAGCACATAGTCAGCCACATCTTCCATAACCCACTCTATGAAAGGCAAGGGAAACCCATCTTTGATTGTGCAGCATTGATTAAGGGGTCTAAAAATGACACATATTCTGATCTTGTTGGTATTCTTTTTACGAATCACCACTATAGGTGACAACCACTCGGAGTGCTCAATGGGAACAATAATACCGGCCTCTTCCATCTTGTCTAGCTCTTTCTTCACTACCTCTAAATATTTTGGGTTCATGTAGTAAATGCCCTTCCCTGATTGGTCAACTGCCTTCTTTTAGTGGAATTCTGTGAGTGAAAATGGTTGGGTATATCCCTAGGAGGTCCTTGTAAGTCCATGCAAACACATATTGCTACTCTTTGAAAATGTTCGTGATTCTCTAAAGAGTGGATGGGTTCTCCCAGACCCAAGCTGCCCACCAAGATGGGGCATGGCTCCTCTGTCGTGCCTAGGTTTAGTTCTCTCACCTCCTCGTGGTAAGTGGTGGGTGGAAGAGGAGTGGTGCCGAGTGCTTCTTAATGGAGAGTTCTTAATGGAGAGATAAGGGGTCATGGGCTGGGGTGATGTCTAGAGGGAAATCACCAATGTGTTCCTTCATCCAGCCAGTGGTGGGTATCTCTTCTACTGGGCAAGGCTTCCTCCCTAGTCTTGAGGTGCTCTGCCCGCCGCTCCTTGCGGGTATGTCTAGGAGTAGAATAAGGTGAAAAGTGTGATTGCCTCTTTTCATACACCAACGGGAGTAATGCATCAATTGAAGGGTGACTTCACAAAGACCAAAATGAAAGGAGAGGTATAATTATATGGCCCCGCAAGACACATGATTGGCACAAGAAATTACAGGTATTCAAATATTCTTTTATTTCAATCATGGTACTAACTTTCATGTACTAAATTTTCACATAATTTGTAGGTTCATGTACTAACTTTCATTTTTTCTATGCATAGTTTATTCTTGGTGAGGTATGAATCTTCTTACAAAATGGGATTCTTGGTGAGGTATGAATCTTCTCTTGAGTTCACTATCTGAGGTATATTTAATATTTGGTATTCTCATGCAATCACAAGTTATGTATAATAAATAGTACACATAATTGCTATGTATGTAGGTACATATCATTCAGATGGCTCGTCTCAATACTATTAAGGTAGTGTGTATGATCAAGGAAAACTTTCCTAAAACAATTCTCACTAGAAATTGCATCTTGTGGTGCATTTTGGTTGATGAAGTGGCACTTTGTGGTGTTATTCATGTTCGATGGATGTTTTTTCTTGAAAGGTTCATGAAAACCTTAAAGGACTTTGTGAGACAAAGAGCAAGGCCAGAAGCAAGCATGGCATAGGGATGGTTGATGCAAGAGTCTCTTGTGTATATCTCAAAACATCTCTCCCGAATAGATCCTTCCATGCTATAATAGTGGAGAAATGAGGAGGATGACCGACGAATCACTAATTTGCCATAAGGAAAAGGAATTGTTCAAAGACTTGATGAAGCATTACACCAAAAGGTGAATACATTCTACATTCTAAATAGTCCTATCATGGATAAGTGGATTGGGAGGTACAAGGATGCAATCAATAGATGAAAGGATGAGATATAAGAGCTTTTAGAAGAGCAAATAAATGCTTTCCATACCCACCCAGCATAGAACCTCCCCCAAATGTGATCGATATAGAATGTCTTCTCGTAAGGAAATATCAAAGGCATTAAAAAATGAAGAGACGATCACAAGAGAAGAGCATGTGATAAGAATCCGGCAATGCATTGAGAACTGTGGGCACCAATGTACTATCAGGATATATCTCATCCACACTAGCAAGTTGCTCCTTAAAGTCTTTGATCTTGGTTAAGAAGCTGTCCATTGAGTCTCCCTCATTCATGTACTCAGACTCCAACTATTTGCGCAGATATGCAACATGTGCTTCATTGCGCACCTGGTATAATGTAGCAAGTGCATCCCATGCATGTTTTGAAGTCTTACATGACTGAATATGAGGAATAATGTTCCACTTCATGGAAAGTGTAAGCAATGCATGTGCATGTGCATCTCTTCCATCCCATCTTGTTTGAGCAGCAGTGGGAGGTACTTGTGGTGCATGTGGAGGAGCCACATCCGTATCAGATTCTACTTCAGATGTACCTATAGCACCTGTTTGCACTGGTAGTTATGAAACAAGACGAGTTTCACTACCACTGACCACATTCCAAAGACCAACCAATACAGGTCTCATCATATAGGACCACAATGGGTAGTTAGTCCCATCAAGTTTGTCTTAAGCACAACATGTTGAATACATCACTACTACTAGCCATGACTTTCTACCAACTGTAAAATCTTTCAACACACTGCAATAAGTACTCAATATTCATTGAATGCAACCTTGGATGGCTGCCAAGTGACTAAATCACTTGTAAAGTGTATGAAAATTAACACAGAGTAGAGAATAGAGTGTTATTGGTGAAAGTATGATGGTCGATGTTGTTGAGACACTGTAGATGCTACTGCACACCAAATCTTTGCCGCTACATATCCCAAAATCGAGCAAAACCAATCTAAAATGATACCTCTCCAAAATGTCTATAGAAACCTTGCAGTGCCCAAAACGCGCCCAAATCGCCCCGCAGACCCCGAAAATGTTATATACTTTGTATACAGAATACTACAGTATTCACCTTCGTCTCTTAAGAGGGTATCTCAATCGGAGATAGAAAAATAGGTTCGTGTGATGAGGAGGGAGGCAGACTACTAGATCAAGTGTCAAGGAAGCTAGCTCTGATACCAATTGTTAGAACTAGGGTTAGGGTTGCAACAATGCACATGCACAAGATAGAGAAGCTTGAGAGCACACAAACTCACTAGATTAGAATGAACAAATGTGTGCCAAATACAAAACATAAGTACACACCCCAAAATGAGTAGATAAGAGGGTGTACATATGCATGGGAAAAAAAACCTCCTAGTGAAGAAAAAAAACCTCCTAGTGAGGGGGAAAAAGTACCCCGACGGTCCTAAGTGTGTTCACACACATCACTACCATATAATGCTACAAGTCCTTGGGCTACCCCCTTCCTAGACTAGTCAGTATGTCCAAGGTGTGGGTATCCAGAAAGGGGTTGGTACCTATAGGATTTGTGGGAATGTTAGGTAAAGGGACCAAAGCCCGGTGTGATTGAAGTGACAGGTGGTGTAAAACCCGATGACACGCTTGTTATGGGCATGGCGAATGGTATTGGGAGGTGTATTTGTAGCATAGATCTCAATGGCTCAAAGATGTCAGCCATTGGGTTCAGTCCTTGTGTGATCCTTGGCAATCCCTCTATGGTTGCCATGTCTGATTCGTAATTGCTTCTTAATGAGCAAGCACACATTTTTTTTTTTGCTTTTTATATTTTCTCACAGCCTGTTATAGCCTCAAGAGGCTTGGCGTACTCTTCGTTGGGTCATAAGAGTGTACGCTATACGCACGTGAACGACCTTAGAGATAATTTTTCGAAAAAAGTGTATGCTAGTAACTTCCCAGATGGAAGAGGAGGCCCTAAAACCTATTTTCCATCACTGTCTCAAGACGAAAATTTTTCCCTGTTTCGCAACACGTTTTTGAGAGTTCCAAAAGGAATTTTGAAAAACCCTGTATGAGAGAGTTGCATTATTTTTGGAGTACTACAACTTTGTTTCCTTAAGTCGTTTGGATTTTGTCTTTTAGATCCTCAAAAAGTAGCCCGAATGTGGTTCGTCGTCGTTTTCGCGGTGTTTTTTTACGATTTATGGTTTTCAGCTTGTTTTTTGCCTTGATTTTAGGGTCGAATTTTGAGGCTCCTAGTCGGAGGCCAAAACGATCGATTTTGATTTCGGACAGGTGGTACAAAGTTGAAGAGCTCGATGTTAGCTTTCTGATGAGCCATAGAGCGCCTGCATCGGATATACGGTTTAAGATATACGTGCCTCTAAACAAGGGTGTTTTTTAGAGTTTTTTTTTTGGGCCGCGTGAACAATGGATTTCACATTGTGAACCCTTAGCATTTCACGCCGTGAAGCAGACTTCACGAAAATGTTAAATTTGATTTTTTTTTGGCCGCGTGAACGAAGGGTTTCACGCCATGAAGGGGACTTCACGAAAATGTTAAATTCGATTTTTTTTTGGGCCGCCTAAATGAAGGGTTTCACGCTGTGAAGCAGACTTCATGAAAAGGTTAAATTCAAAGTTTTTTTTTTGGCCGTGTGAACGAAGGTTTTCACGCCGTGAAACCCTTAGCGTTTCATGTTGTGAAGGCGGACTTCACGAAAAGGTTAAATTCAAAATTTTTTTTACCGCGTGAACGAAGGGTTTCACGTCATGAAGCGGCCTTTATAGAAAAGTTAAATCAGTTTTCTTTTCAGTGCGTGAACGAAGGGTTTCACGCCGTGTGGACCCCTAAGCGTTTCATGCCATGAAGTAGACTTCACGGAAAAGTTAAATTCGTAAAAAAAAAAGGCACGGACTCTTAGGACGTGAAACCTTAGGCCGTGAAGTTGCAGAAATGGTTCATGACGTGAACCATTTTTTGATTTTTTTCGGCGCGCGAACTCCTAGGGTGTGAAACCTTAGGCCGTGAAGTTATAGAAATGGTTCATGGCGTGAACCATTTTTTTGATTTTTTTTTCGACACGGACTCCTAGGGAATAAAGTTGCAGAAATGGTTCACGGCATGAACCATTTTTTGTTTTTTGTTTTTGGGAGTCTAGTGGAAAATACAAATTTTCTTTTTTGGGGCGGATATTTTTTGAATTTAAAATGAAGGAGATATGGGCATTTTTCTAAAACGGTAAGTGGGAATAAAAAAAGTCAACCTTTTAATGACACCCCTTACACCTTTCATAAATGACCCCCAAAATGGGTAATTTTGACAACTCATGAGTATCTAGTCATTGAATGCTCATTAGCCTTAATGAGTTATGTAAAAAAGTCATTAAGAATTAATTTAAGATTAATCTTTTCACTAATCTTTCTCTCTTTTATACTAATCAAGGACTCTAATTAACCATTAATCTCTAATTAATTCACACAATTGAGCACATCATTGGTAGAGCAAGGGAATGCTAAACTTTGTACATTAACAATTGTGTAAACTAATCTAAAATAGGATATTAATTAGACTCTTAATTATAGTCTCCTCTTTCAAGGTAAAATTAAGCAAAGAGAGTCAAATTTCTCTAACTGATCAAAAAATTGATGTGATTAGGTATTTTGATGCATCTAGATACTCTCAAAACACTCAAAAATCCCAATTTTGACTACTCATATAATCAATTTAGATCCCAATTAACACATTTTCTAAATTTTTGGTTTCTTGAACAAGATTAATCACCCTTAATGACAAAAACGAGTCCATTAAGAGAAATTAGTCAAATTCAAGGATTTTTTGATGGTTTTAAGAAATTTTTTGAAAGATTGAGATACTCCTAATACTTGATTACACTCTAATGTAAACAATTTCAACAACAAATACACAATTAAGCTAAAATTAATGATTTTAGCTCTATGTTTAACACTAAAGAGAGCTAACATTCACTAAAAATTGCATTCTATTGCATTTGTTTGATGCAATGGATGAAAACTAAGCCTAATAAAACCTATATGCAAGCCCTAAGAACTTGAAAACCACAATAACAACAAAAATGACAAATAAAGCTAAAAACATTCTTTACAAAAATAAAAAAGAGAGATATTCTACATTAAATCACATACAAATCACCATCAAATCCACATCTTTTTCATGGAAAACCATTAATCAAGATAATGGGCAATGGGTAATGTGTATATTAGAGAAAAAACGATAGAAAAAGCCAAGGGATGGCTCCTCGGTAGCGGCTCCAAAAATGTTATGGCTCACCCTAACCCTCCTTGAAACACATCCAAAAAGAGATTACCTGGTGAACCAAAATTATCGTGAGGATCCTTCCAATGGTCGAGCTCGTAACCCTTGAGGTCTCCAAGCTCTACAACTCCTTGAGAAGTAATTCCACTGCGTCTCCCATGAGCGTTGTCACACCGCGCGTTGCACTATGGGTACTCGTCCCTCCTATCACCTCACTTCACTTACACACACTCACTAGCATGTATTAGGGAGAGAGATTAGCAAGAGCAAGACTTAATTACATAATGGGAGAGTATGTTGTATTATGAGAGATATTCACTTATATACATGGCCATAAGCGTTCACACTCACTTAAACTATGGCCGACCGGGCACTTTAGGCTCATAAGAGGCCTAATGTTATTACGATGACTACTCTCATAATCTATCCATGAACTACATCACTTAGGACTTCATCCTAACTTGCTATCTACCACACACTCTTGAAGAGAGAATCGCCATAAATACTCTGTCGTCACACCATTAGGGATGTCAAAATTATGGAGAGTATGCACAACGGAAGCAATAGTTGATGGCAAGATAGAGCAACATATATGAGAGAGAGAGCAAGAACACAAGATGTATAGAAAGCTTCTATATTACCTTCTATTTCAGCCACTCCAAAGTTGGCTTAACCTTCATCTTCAAGTATTATGTTACTTGAGTTGTGTTGTGTTACAAAAAGTGAGGCCTCCTGCTCTTTATATAGGGTTCACCAAGGGCTAGGGTTGGGGGCCAACCCTAGATCCCTTTTCCACCCACATGCCCACTTTATTTGGGGTGTGTTCACACCTACATGACCTCTTTCTCTTACCCTTTATCACTTGTACATCATGTATTTCAACACCCCCTCTCGATGACACCATGGGACAATTCCAAACATGGAGTAAGGTGAGCATTGGACATACAAGAACAAAATGACCCCCTTTCAACCATAGGATAGATGACAAGGTAGGTAGCCTTTATAGATTAGGCTTTTACAAAAGTGATGAGTTATAGAGAAATGTGGTTCACTCCCAATTCTAGCAAACATGCTTCACTCTTCAACTAGAAGAGTTTCTCATCGAGAACATTTGAGGAATTTACATAATTCCCCTCAACCTTAGCAACATCTTTGGTACTATCTCTTCCATAGTGGCTTCGTGCACCACCCTTGTTGCTCCTTCGCTTTGATGAAACCATCTTCTTGCAAAAGACAATCTTCAAGTGGGATTTGGATGTACCATTCTTCATTACATTGGTTTCATTGGTTGCATCTTTGTGCTTCTCCAATCCTTTCTCATGGTAGACACGCTTTATGCGTACATGTCTCCTTCCAATCATGCTAGCTTCCTTAGTCTAGCTGCCACATAGACTAACACAAGGCTGTTGCTTCCACCTTCCACTTCATCATGATGCATAAATACATACACCAATGTGAACATTGATTTAGGAGAGGTCTTACCATTTGTTTATCAACACAAGGGCAGTGTGTCTAACTCCATTACAATATAGTAGATGACTTCCATGCATATGAGTTCATCAAAAATTTTTTGAGGATTGGTTTTCATGAAAAAAGTTACGGTACCCTTGGATGAGCAAGGATGATTGACATCCTTTGGATGAGCAAAGGTTGAAAGCCTTTGAGATAAAGGTTAAAAAAAAGAACCTTATAAAAAGGTTTAAAGAACCTTTGGAGAAGGTTTATTTTTCCCTTTACTTCAATTTTTTTTCTCACTGAAAAAACGCAGATGCGTTACTGTGTTCGTTGCCGCCTTGTTGTCGTTTACAGTCGCCGCAGACTCTGTTGTGCAGAAAACAAATGGCACTGCTTGTTTGTTGCTGAGGCGGATGCAGGCTTGCCACACTATTTCTTGTTGTTTCTCTACCACAACGTTGCATAAGCAACAAAGAAGTGGCTATGCTTACTGTGCCCACAGGACAGCAAGACGACAGACGGCGTAGAGGTGTCCCGTCGACAGAACCACTGGACGACGCGTTGTTGCGTTTTGTTGCCAGTTATGCGTCTGCGGTCGTGGCTGTGTGTTTAACCACCATACAAAGGCGACAGGTGCAGATCAGACGGACGTTGGAGGTGACGGAACTTTTGTTGGACGGAAAAAAATGCACAGCGATGGAAAAAAAACAAAAAATTACCAAATTTTCTTGCGTTTTTTCATTCTTCTCTTCCCGCTTTAGCGATTAGTTGAAGATCTTGAATTTGATGTGATGAGAATCTCCTCTTTGATGAAGCTCTTTTGTTGCCTTCCTTCTTGATGCCTTTTTTCTTCTCACCTTCTTCTACCACCGTCCTTCTTGTGATGAGGATGTGAATGGCTTATAATATTGAGAGAGAAAGAAAAGGGAATTGAAGGGGAACTTAGCCTTCGCAAGGCTCTGATACCATGTCAAAATTATGGAGAGTATGCACAATGGAAGCAATAGTTGATGGCAAGATAGAGCAACATATATGAGAGAGAGCAAGAAAAGGGATGTATAGAAAGCTTCTATATTACCTTCTATTTCAGCTACTCCAAAGTTGGCTTAACATTCAGTTTCAAGTATTGTGTTACTTGAGTTGTGTTGCGTTACAAAAAGTGAGGCCTCCTGCCCTTTATATAGGGTTCACCAAGGGCTAGGGTTGGGCCAACCCTAGATCCCTTTTCCACCCACATGCCCACTTTATTTGGGGTGTGTTCACACCTACATGACCTCTTTCTCTCACCCTTTATCAATTGTACATCATATATTTCAACAAGGGACGCTCGTACAAGTTGTAGCTTTGGACACTTTTACTTCATATCTTGAATGTATGACCCTTTCGTGTATCTATCGTGACTCCTTGATGTAAGATAATGGCGGTAGATCTTGCTAACCCTAGGAATGGGTTAACAAAGAGCTTGGGATTCCAGCAATGAGGACACTTGGTTGAAGAAGGCTATGGAAGCCATGAATGTAAAGTTACGAAGATCTAGAAGAGTTAAAAACCCTGTGCAGAGGTTGACTTATGATGGTTATGTGGCACATCACTATGCTTGTATGGCAAAAGTTGTGCAGGTTATAGAACCCACATGTTTTGATGAGGCTATTGGAAATGTGTGTTTAGAGAAAGCTATGGATGAGGAGATGTATGGAAATGAGACTTGGGATTTGGTGCCATTGCCTGAGGGCAATGCCTGAAGGCAAGAAAGCTATTGGCTGTAAGTGAGTGGATAAGGTGAAATATAACAGTGATGGTAGCATAAGTAGGTACAGGGCTAGATTGGTAGCCAAAGGATATACCCAGACACATGGGATTGATTATGAGAAGACATTTGCCCCGGTTGCAAAGATTGCAACTGTGAGAGTTGTGATTGCGGTGGTTGAAGCTAAAGGCTGGTTTTTACATCAGATGGATGTAAAAAATACGTTCTTGTATGGCAACTTGGATCAGCCACCTGGTTTTGAGGATATAGGTCACCTATAGTATGTATGTAAGCTTTATAAGGCTTTGTATGTGTTAATCCCATTCGGATTAACAACATGATCCTCAATTGAGGACATTAATAAGTGTCATGCAAAGACACTCTAAAGGTTGTACATTATGAGATATTGGCCACCCAAGGCCTAGTTAGTAAGTTTTGGGTGCCCAAGTGTGAATAAGGGCCAATTGTATACAAGGTATTTTTGCATAATGAAAAGGACACAATCCCCTTTGTGCTATTGAGAGCTCTTCCCTTATGCTTTGTGAGAGAGTGAGGAGTGAGAGGTTTTCTTATCTACCACAGTGACCGTCTTCACCTGCAGTGATTCCGGTGTCTTTAGCATCACTTCAGCCCGCTGTACCCTCTCCTAGAGACCTAAAAACGATCCAACCATGGACCTTAATGTAGCCACAAGGGCAGACTTGTTAAATATGGCAGCAGAGATGGGTAGGGGGATGGTCAGGTAGTTACGTTCTACTCTCGAACCCCGACCTTCCCAGATGAAACCCCATATCATTTCAAAACTTGTCCAAAAATTCTTTGGGGATGGGGATCCTATCCAGCATCATGTAGAGATTTTTGAATCTACATGTGAAACCTGCGGAGGACCGGTCAGTGATGTGACCATGATACATGCTTTCTCGTCGCTAACCTTGGAGGGAAAGGCTCATTAGTGGTTCAAAACCCTTAAGCCTGAGGATAAGGTTAACTTCACCAGGTTAAAGAATGTTTTTGTGCCTAGTTTTGCCCGCAGTGGGGAGACAGATGGAGCCCTGTGGCCCAACTACATAACATCAAACAAAAGGAAGATGAGTTAATGAGAGACTATGTCTCTCGCCTGAAGCACTTAAATTCAAGGTGCAAACTCCGTGAAAGGTTAACAGATGATCAGTTGTTACCTTGTTTCAGGAGAGGGGTTAGAGATCATAAAATGCATGATTACCTGGTACTAGCCCGGCCAGGTACCCTTGATGCATGCTACAAATTGGCAATTACAGATAACATGTTAGAATTGCCACAACCCGAGGATGTTAAAACATCTGTAGCAACTGTGACCTCGTGGGTCTTGAGTCATCAAGAAATTGGCCGAAGCAAGCAAGTCAGACATATGATTGTGGATGAGCTCAGTAATGCCATATTAGAGAAATTAAAGGTTAGGGAAGGAAGAGAGACATCGGGCCATGGGCATAGTCACCTTTACCCCCCCGTAGGGAATTGGTGTGGTGCTCCATGTGCAGACTAAATCATACCACCACCAAATGTCCACATTTAAGGGCAAGACCATTACTTTATTGTGCGCACTGTGTAAAATTGGGAAATCATGACATGAAAATGTGGCATAACTACTAGCAAATAGAGCCCCATTGGCTTTGCCAGCACCACACATCACTGCCACTGCTGGACAACCCAACTCTTCCTACTTACCTAGGGGGATGTTTCAGGTAACAAGGCGCTTTGCCCTTGTTGCCACCACTAGTTCTACTGCCAACCAACAAAGATCAATCAAGTATTGATTGAAGAGCCATCAGAAGATGTTGAACTGGTGTGAGAATTAGAACTTAGCGGGGAATACTACAAGGACATGGGTGAGGTCACCCCATAATACTATGTCCTATAGAATAACATGCCAGTACCTGTGTTTCAAACCACGATACAGTGGAAGGGCAAGGAAATAAACTAAAATATAAGAAGAGGACCTTTACAATGTTATGGCTGCAATGGGCCACATCGAGTAGCCGAATATAAGTCTTCTTGATTCATAAAACTAAGCTAAAACAAGATGAAAATATGCACATCAAAGGAAATGGTGTAATCTACAATGGGAAGTATGACAGGATTAGGTGATGCTAAAACCTCTCTTAGTCTTTCTGGACCAAAAAGAAGAACCATGCGTTGTTGGTAGAAAATTTTTTTATCAATGCAAACATTCACTCTAATGGAGCGCACCCAATGAAACTGGTTGAATTGAATCCCAAGAGGATTAGGAGGAGGTGGATTATTCATGAAAGATCACACAAAAGTACCAACTTTCCTTCTTAAAATATGATACCCAACAAGCACACAAGGAAATTTGTGTTAAAGAGATCGATGTACCTTAAATACCCATTCAAAAACTGCTTGTCCTCAGTTAGGGCACCAAAATTGAGGCAGTCCGGGGCGGGCAACAAGAAGAGCGGCCTCTAAGCACTCCTCAAGGCTCCCGTGTTGCTCAATGGGCTTGGGGCACAACGCAACACAAATATAAGAACCCCAAAACCATACACTCAATAAGAAAGGGGCACCACCTAGCTATGTGTGTGAACTAGGACACCAAAGATCTTTCCTTGTAGCCAATCAATACAAGCTAACCATATACATCAATCAAAAGGCACACACACCCTCAACAAACACTCGTAACATATGGTATTGTGTGTGGAGGAGACTAGCATAACACAAATAGATGCACACCAAACTTGGAGAAGAACTTAGAGAGACAATATAAGCTTGATTTTGTTGTTGGTATACACATGGTCTTAAGGTTACAGGAGTCCTCTCACCATACAACCCTCTTACCATGGAATGAAAGGCAACAAATCAAAAACAGTTTTCATGAGTATATCCTTACTGTCTTAGGCTTGAAATATAGTTGGCATTTTACTTTATTTATTACATGATATATATGCAAATTTGCAACTAGTTTAAGCTTTTATTACAAAATCTTCACCATATCTTGGAACATGATGCTAAGATTTATTGAGTTTATGCTATTAATTCTTATTTGGATCCTCAACTTCAATGCTATATAATAGTGATATGATTAAATCTTTCTTGAATTTATGTTATTAAAGCTTATTTGGATCTCCCAGCTTTAATGCTATGGAGTAATGTAATGATTGAAGCATATGGAACTATATCACATGAATGGTTATGGTATTTCTCAAGCAGTTGATAATGGAGATCATTATGTTAATTAATTCTTACTAGTTTTTATGGCTAATGGATCTTTCTCATAGTGTTTTTTGTTAACCATAATGACAACAATAAAGTTTTTTTGGAAGTGGAATCTTTAACAGTTCGATAATAACGTCTTCTTTATTTTGGTTTAAAAGATTTTACTTTCACATCCCACATTTTTTAAGGCAAAGGCGGGGGGAATGGGGTGAAGATCCTAAATCGCGTAAAACCCTATTAATTATTAGATTTTAAAAGAGTATTTGGAAATATAGTTTTATATTTTCATAGTAAATAAGTAGAGGCATGAATATTTTCATGCAAAAATTGATACCCATTATTGTGTGCGCATATATGACAAGGATGAGAGAGAGTGAGAGATAACATTTTATGTGTTTTCCATTACATTTAGTCATTCGATTGATTTAGATTTTGATGATTACCTAAAGTAACCTAACACTTGGAATGCTTCTTATTTATGCAAACACAACCCAATAGAGCTTTCCATAGAGTGTCCAATCCAAAGCAAAAAATTTGAATAAGGAAATACTCCAGGAATACTCATACTCCCAAAATCCCAAAATGAATAGTATGATGATGGATATATGTTACAGGTATATATTTAATCATATTTTTTATGAATTAATAATCAAATAAAAATATGCTTGATTTAATGTGTGCAGGAATCGGCTTAATGGAATGTGCAAATGTGCACAAGATTATTATGTAACAAGGCCCACTAGCAATTTTATTTGGGTAAAGGTTTTTACATGTACAAACCTTAGGGATTTTGATATGATCAAAAATATGTAAAGCAATACCCCAAAAGTGGGAAAAGCAAGCCCAATTTGTACGCTCATCTATTCTTAGCTCCTTGGGCTATTTTTATGAATAAAATTCTTTAAATACTCAAGTCGTGGAAGTGGAGCTACACACTTGAGTGAGGAGATTACACCCAATCTGGTCTTCTGTGTGGTATTCTCTATCCTTTACTTTTGATGGTGATGTTATTCTAATTCTTTTGCCTTGTGTTATGCTAAGTTATTTAATTATCAATTTCAATTCAAGTCTTTATTTCAATTACGATGTAATTTGTGAGATTTTTAATTAATTCTTCAAGAAGTACAAAAGGGTCCCGTGACAGTGGTATCAGAGCTTTGGTTTAATTTAATCTTCTTGAAGTGGTCAAAGACTTGTGGACAAAGAGGTGAAAGAGACAAAGGCACATGTGATTATGGTTTAAAAATTTTGAATTTAAACTGAATAAGAATTTATGTTTATGTATGGTTGAAAGAAGGCTTGTTTTTAACCATTGGATAATAAATTTCCATCAATCTATTGCCCCCAAAGGGTAAAGCTAGGTAGAAATCCATTAGTGGGTTTCCCAAAACCACAAAACCACCTTCCTCAACACTAATCCTCTTCATAATCTGTCCATACAAATTGAATCAGCAACAAGGAGAGGAGCATGGAGAGCCGCTATATAGCCGGATTGTTAAACTGCTCCAACTACAAGAAATCCATCATGGACGGATGAGGGCTGCCAGATTTAATTTCTTCTCCCAATTTATCTTTTAGCCTTTTTCTTCCTCAATAATGCACTGGGCGCAAATCCCTTTTACCCAAGCTTGCAGGCAAGCTTGATATATATATCTCTCTCTCTATTTTTTCCTCCACCATTCCCCTTCGCTGATGGCGGACAGCGCGAAACTGTTTATCTCCCTCTCTTCCTCATGGCAATGGCGTTGATTCTCCTCCTTCCACAATAGCGCTGCGTCGATTAGCTAGCCCAAAGCTTTGTAAGCTTTTACTAATAAAGCTTGTATTGATTAAAAGCTTTGTTAAGCTTTAATAATAAAGCTTTGATAAGCTTTATATATATATATATATATATATATATATATATATATATATATATATATATATATACCTTATCCCATCCACCTCTCTCTCTTTTAGTACATTCTTGTGACCAAATATTCAAAGAGAGAAACTTCATAGTTTCTCTTAGAGAAGAGAGAAACCCCATAGCTTCTTTTAAAACAAGTTTTTGCTAAAAGGCTTTAAATTTTTTTATAAAGCCTATCCTTGTCACTTTAAAAGAAAACTTTTTGAGAGAACTCATCACTCCCCACAAAAGGTAACAATTTAGAAAGGAGTTCGAAAATCTCAAATATTTTAGAAGACGGAATTAAACCCATCATTTCGTGACTGATTTATAAGCTAAAACTCTCCATCTTAATTTAGTTACAATGGTTGCTTTACCCATTCCACCCATGGTACAAGAACAAATCTTAGCACTTCAAGAACAAATTTCTAGTGAACGAGAACTTCGACGTAAATTAGAGCGTCAAGTCAAGCGTGCCAAATGCAAACGTGATTCTTTCAATTCTCGACTGAGACGAGGAGAAAAGTGATCATGTTAGACGCATTGTTGAAGCTACCTTGTGTGCTCAAAATTCTAGGAAGGACTCATGTTAGACGCATTGTTGAAGCTACCTTGCGTGCTCAAAATTCTAGGAAAGACTCATGAATCAACCGAAAGGCATTCACTTTCCAAAGTTATGATGGCAAGAAGGATGCTCAAGTTCTTATTGCATGGATAAGCCAACTAGATGATTATTTCTCTAGCGAAAAGTTCTCAGAACATGATAAAATTAAATGTGCTTGTAATCACTTAATTGAAAATGCTGCCTTATGGTGGAATGTGATCAAACAAGGTGAACATAAACCTTCAACATGGAAAAAGTTTCAAAAACTCTTAAAGAAACATTTCCTACCATCTTAATACAAAGCTAAGACTTGACAACGATGGTCTACATTCATACATCTTAACACATAAAATATATCAACTTATGTGGACAGGTTTTGGCAAACTTTATTACAAATGCAGGTAATCGAGAAGGTTCGCACCAAGAATCAAAGAAGAAAGTTCATAGCAGGTTTGAAACCTACAATTCAATCTGAGAGGTAAATATATTTTGACCACATTCTCTTAGCTCAGCTATTTCTCTAGCCTTGGATTGTGAAAATAAAAATGATTTTTCTAAGAAAATAATGACTCCCCAAACCTCAGCATCAACATCTTTGAACCCTAAAACCTCTCCAAAATCATTTTACACATCTTTTAATGACCGTAACACAGGTATTAACACTAAAATAGATGATTCACAAAAAGCTAATAGACATGATTCCAAGAAGTGTTACAGGTGTAACAAGATTGGACACATTGCATCAAATTGTCCATGGAAGTTAAAGTTTATTTCATTAGAACTCAATATGATCGATGAAGATGAAGATGAAGAATACCACGACGACTACTCAGACTCTTGAGGTAACATATTTATTGCATTTATTATTTAACACTTTTTGGTAAACTCAAGGAGAGTTTTTATGTATCAAAAGTATAACTTCTTGAAGGAATTGGCCCTTCCATCTTGAATTATACTTTATGAATTTTTCACTATGTATTAGTCTTGTGGTATGGGACACGAGATTAATCCTGTGTGAAGGATTTTGATGCATACTTATCTCTACATTTGTGTGGGATAATTTCTGGTGGTATTAGACACTAGAATTTATTACACATAGAAGTCCTTGATATAACAAGTGAGTTTATGGAAGTTTTGCCAAAGTAGCTATTTTTTTTAAATTAAAATTAAGCTTCTTTAGCTTTGAAAAGATGATGAATGGTGATTTTTTACTTACAAGAAGCCATGTTCAAGATAAAGGGTAACATAAGGGTTTAGTCTAATGCGCATATAAGGTGATTAAGTGATAGTTTATGGAAGTTTTGCCAAAGTAGCTATTTTTTTAAATTAAAATTAAGCTTCTTTAGCTTTGAAAAGATGATGAATGCAAGTGTGAAGTTGGTTACATTGTACTATGGCATCTTAATAAAGATACTAAATGCGATGGCTGAATTATAGTTTATGGAAAGAAGGCCTCTTTAGTTTGAAAAGGCATTATACAAGAGTATGAAATTTGTTACACCATATGGTTCTAAGCACTTTTCTTACAAAAGTGAATAAAATCGAAAGCACAAAAGGGTGTAGTATAATTTTGTTTGCATAATTCAAATCGCAAAAAAGTCATTCCAATTTCAAGTATGTTTTTGCACTTGCTAACATATTTTATGGATTTTTTATATTAAATAATGAAATAAAGATCCATCAAATATAGCTAATAGCTGAGTTACATAAATCTGAATGAATTAAAGAGCCATCGAATATAGCTAATAGCTGAGTTACATAAATCTGAATGAATTAAAGAGCCATCGAATATAGCTAATAACTGAGTTACATAAATCATAATGAATTTAAGAGCCATTGAATAAAACTAATAACCAAGTTACATAAATCAAAATGCTAAATTCATTTAGCACATAATCAAGTGCCACATTTACTCGAGAGCATTCATGCAAACATGTTCTAAATAAGACGAGATTAACATGATTTAATACATCTCTTGAGGTGAAAAATAAGAACTTAAATGATAGAATGAATAACTATAAGCATTATGCTTATATCCACCATCATACCATTCATTTTGGGGGGTATGAGTATTCTCCAAGTATTTCCTTATTCAACTTTTGTCTGTGCATTTAACTATGAGCATTATGCTTATATTGTCACGGGACCCTTTTGTACTTCTTGAAGAATCAATTAAAAATCTCACAAGTTACATCGTAATTGAAACAAAGACTTGAATTGAAATTGATAATTAAATAACTTAGCATAACACAAGGCAAAAGAATTAGAATAACATCACCATCAAAAGTAAAGGATAGAGAATACCACACAAAAGACCATAGGGGGGTGCAATCTCCCCCCTCAAGTGTGTAGCTCCACTTCCACGACTGAAGTATTTAGAGAATTTTATTCATAAAAATAGCCCAAGGAGCTAAGAATAGATGAGCGTACAAATTGGGCTTGCTTTTCTCACTTTTGGGGTATTGCTTTACATATTTTTAATCATATCAAAATCCTAAGGTTTGTACATATAAAAACCTTTGCCCAAATATAATTGCTAGTGGGCCTTATTACATAATAATCTTGTGCACATTTGCACATTCCATTAAACTAATTCTTGCACACATTAAATCAAGCATATTTTGCTTTGATTATTAATTCATAAAAAAATATGATAAAATATATACCTGTTAACAGTCCTCCCGTTTGATGAAGCAACTATCCTCCCGTTCTTGCACACATTAAATCAAGCATATTTTGCTTTGATTATTAATTCATAAAAAAATATGATAAAATATATACCTGTTAACAGTCCTCTCGTTTGATGAAGCAACTATCCTTAGTTGTGTAAAGAAAATGCTACAACAACAAAATATTGTGCGACACCTAAATTGGTGATCCTCACACCATCATCAAATCATAAATAATAATACAAAATAATTTGATATAGACAAGATCCCTTATGTGTGACACACACACATTGCTCATCACCTATTTCTGTAAACATATCCCAATTAATTGCCTAGTGTACAATTAATCCCAATATGATACATTGATAGGCACAAACACAGCATATATTCACCACTTATTTCACAATGATGAGAGTATCATTATGTACACATCATCTAGCATGATGTGAGTTACCACTTGTTACACTCCAATGAGCATGGTACATCAGTTGCATAAACCACTTGTTTCACTTCGACCGTGTGTAGTTGTCAAGCATAGTCCACTTGTTTCACTTGACCACAATACAGTTGTCAAACATGGCACTACTTGTTACACTTTAACAACATACACCCGTCAAGCATGGTCTCAAGCTATGCCAATACCACTAGGTAATTAGTATTTAATGTGGATTCACCACGATACCAATTCACTAGGATGGCACACTAGCGTCCGGGCATCCCCTTACAACTAAAGGGTGGACATTATGTAACATCCCTCTTGCTTAGATAAGCATGGTCTCAAGCTATGCCAATACCACTAGGTAATTAGTATTTAATGTGGATTTACCACCACAATACCAATTCACTAGGATGGCACACAAGCGTCCGGGCATCCCCTTACAACTAAAGGGTGGACATTATGTAACATCCCTCTTGCTTAGATAAGCAACTGACCTCTGATGCTTGTTTGCTTATGCGAGCAAAGGAGATCAATTGTCATATAGTATATAAATTTAAGTATGTTCCCTAACAATCACCTTATATGCGCATTAGACTAAACCCTTATGTTACCCTTTATCTTGAACATGGCTTCTTGTAAGTAAAAAATCACCATTTGACCAGCTCATTCAGTGTATAAACCAAGACACGAAATTGCATTTTATCTTAAATGTAGTTTCATATCTAGGAAACTTCTTAGGGCATCTAATACTCATTCTTTAGATACCACTATACCAAATTTTACCAGCTCAAAAGTTGTAAGTCAAAACTTTCTCTAAAACAAGTGTAGGAGACACTACATATACATGCCATAGCTGTTAATATCTTTACTTATATATATTGAGATAGTAATGACATGTAGGTAAAGATATGGCTAATACCTAGAGTCTAGATATTACCCATAAGGCTGATTGTGTAATGGGCCTCAATCATACAATAAGCTTATTGTATAGTTGGCCTTAATCGTATGGGTAATATCCAGAAGAGTCTAGAGTTCCTACAATAAAGCTTATTGTGTAGTGGGCCTCAATCATACTATGTAGTACCACTTTTATTTAGCCAATAGGGAACTAAAGTCAACAAAAAAGAGAGAGATCCATTAATTAGTTGAGGAGTAACCTTACACTAATAAACACTTTTACTATTAAACCTTTACAACCTTCAAAATTGAGATGTTGCCACAAGTTCTTCATGTAACTTGAAATCTCTCTCTTTCTTTTGATCTCTTTGAATCTATCTAGGTAGAATAACATCATAAACTTCTCTCTCTCTCTCTCTCTCTCTCTCATGAGCTTTTGCTCCAAATGATACTCTCTCTTGGTAGAATAACATCATAAACTTCAGGCCATCCCCCAACACTACAAGAGAGTGAACATGTGTATGCACATTTTAGGGTTGGTCTAGGGATGGCGCACTAAAAATTTGGAGGAAATCAAGTAAGGGTTTCCGTTATGCTAAGGTATTGACCTCAACATTGACTTTTAGGGGAAAAAAATTTCCTCTTATTCTTATTCTTCCTCTGCAAAATCTCTTTTATTGCTTTTGATAAAAAGTTATATATGACCTTTTCAAATCAGAAGGGTGTCAATCTTAGCAACTTTTGCCTAACAATAAAGGGACTAGAATTTCTTGGATATGTGTATACTAAATCAATATAACATTTACATTATATTTTCTTTTAGTGTTGACAAAAATGTGTATTGAGAAAACTCAATCTAGGTATATCAATTAATGCTTGTTGACACGTGCATTAAATGATATGACCTTAACATTGAAGGTCCCCCCAAAAAATTGTGAGCTCTACATTGCCCCTTCTCCTCACAAAACACCTCTTTGTCCTCATTCTGAATTTCATACCGGAATTCCTGGAATCATTAGGGGAAGGTTGAGGTCTATGGGGGCCCTTTAAGCTGCCATATTATGTTTTTAAGTACTTTTGCTTAAGGACTCTAAGCAAACTTTGACTAGGCCTGAAAAGGGAATCTTTATACAATCATTATTTGAATTTCTATTTTTTTAAATATATATTTACTTGAGCTAAATTGGGGGTAACTTTTTGGTTTTACCAAATTCAAAATGGCTGAAAAGCCTTCCCTCCTCTCTTCCCTCCACTTTTAGGACCCCCCACCACTTTCTTTCTTTACATTCTCTCTCTCTAAGACACCCTCATCTCACTAAAACCCTCTTTCTCTTCCCCTTTCTCACATTTGGACGTGCCATCGCCAATGCCCCTTATTTCTTTGCATGAGGTTTCTTTTATGAAGAGAAGATCGTGAAATTAAAGGTGTTGGGATCCTCTAACACATGGGTTGTCATGAGAGAGAGAGAGAGAGAGAGAGAGAGAGAGAGAGAGAGAGAGAGAGAGAGAGAGAGAGATAAACATGCTTACCGCCAATAATGTTATATCTAGCGTTCACTAGAAACATTATTTTCATTTCATCATAAAACTCATGACCTCAAAAAATTATAAGTTTCTTTTTGAAAGCTTTCATAATGCATTAAATTTTATAATACATACAATAAAAAATGAAAATCTTCTAGGTTCATTGTACATATTTTGAAGGTTTTTTGTGAAGAGGGGTCACCATTTGCCAAATATATATTGGCTAATAAAAGAGTTGGTTGAGAGTCCTTAGGTTAAGTAATTAAACCTTAGGAGAATCTCCCTACTAGTTAGGGGAACATATAAATATTTTAGGGTTTACCGGTAATGCTAGAAGAGAATCTTCCACACAGCGAATTGGGGAACTGACTTACTGTGGTTATTTTAGTGGTAATGTTAGAGAGTAGGCTTTGAGCTATGGCGAGGGCTTCTTCGACTTCCCCGCTCGTGGTATCACGATGGGAAGCAGTAGAGCTGGGCCATGGCGGACTGGCCCTTGTGCCGCGCCTGCGTGTCCTGCTCTCCTTCACGCGCGCGGACCTCTCCGTGAGGCCCCTGGACGAGTGGCAGCTCCGCCAGTCTCTGCTTGCCTTCCTCCACGACGCCCTTTCCATATCTGTCTCCGACAAGGACCTCTCCCTCCACAAACACAGAGACCCCCACAAGAAGCGCAGCAACGACGCCGTTGCCTCCGGTGTACTCTACATTTGGGACATCCAGGTCAGTCTTGCCCCCACAAAATAACCTGCATGCTTGCAGTTTTCTCTGTTTTGCAGTAGTAAATTATGCTTAGAATTCTGCACACGCTCGCGTACACCCTCATGTACGCATACTCGACATACATGTATGTAGATGCATCCATACATGTTTGCAGATTCATAACATGCATATGTAATATATATTCATGCTTGTGCAGTTACACGTACATACATACGTTCATGTATAGCATAATAATACATACATGCATGAAATTAACATACATACATACACACGGGATTCAAAACTACAAGATTCTATAAGAACACACACACACACACACACACACACACACACACACCCCCCACGTGAACACCTACTTACAAAATTTGCGAGTTGTGTAACACACACGCATACACCTACACACATGCATCCATTTATGCATGTGTACACCCCCCCCCCCACACTCATGCATCCATCTATCGTGTGTATGCGTGCACACAGATATACTCCCAAGAATGTATTTGAGTGCAATTGGGCTGTTGCCTCTGGAATGTTCTATGTCTGGGACTTCCAGATCAACATAAAGCCCCTTTGTTTTGTTAGTAAGGGTTCAAATTCGCATAATATGTTTTGATCTTTGCAAACTTTTATGTCTTACATTACTCGTTTGTATATGTGCTTTTGTGTATCTGTATATAAATTTCAAGGTTTTCCACCTATAGATTTCGTGTGTAGAGTCTTGATGTGTGATTTTTGTTTTTCACATACAAAGTGTCACATACTTAAGATTTACAAGTCTTAATAAAAACGTGGCTGCAGATATTACTCTGCATTTGTTAATTTTACAAAATCTTATCAAGAAAAACCAGGCAAAATTTGTTTTTTATTGATCAAAGTAATCTGGTGCAGGCACTGAGGGGAGAGAGTTGGAGTCACAGGGAGGATGCAGATACCATGCTTCAAAGAAAGGAGGCTCTGATTGTTGATAAGCTAACAGGCATAGAGCTCAATCTTGGTGGTCTGAAGCTGAGGTGCCACGCACACTCAGAGGACTGTGATAACTTTTCTTCTGTGAAACGTTTGTGGCATGAAGCTCACGAGACCCTCCAAACAGGTTTTTTTCCTTGGCCTTTTGAAACCTGGATGTATGTCAAGGTGTAGACCACCTTTAGGGTTCATTTTTGCGAAGAAGCTTTACCTTTCCATATGTAGCAAGGACAATCACATCCGGCGGCAAGTGCCATCCAGATCTCACACATGTACACATTTGTTGAATGGTTCTAAACGTTGGAAGTTCTTGGCAATCTAGGCCTTTCTTACATGGCATTTGGAAGCTTTTAGTGTTGTTGCCTCATGGTATTGATCATGAGTACAGTATAAACTGATTTTTCGTGCTCTTTTATACACTTCAGTTTTGACTTTGAAAGGTGTAACTTGGGGTGTGGGGCTTAGTGCATTTGTTTAGAAGGCCACTCTTATTGGTGAAGAGGTTGCTGAAATGCAGATCACAGCAGCTCTTCAAACTTTCCCTTTAAATCCTACAGTAACTTCCTTTAACCTTTTAAGGTTTGCAAGCTTAACCTTCTGAAAATCAGTTTGTCTTGGCCGGGTCAACTCCAGTAAGATGATACCTAAAACCCATGCAGACACACACTGTAGACTACTTGAACCCTTGTGCAAGTGTTTATCAAAGAAGAGAAGTGCAGCGGAATAGAAAACACAAGCACAACACTTGTAACCTGATTCCTACTGTATGTTGATATACAAGAAAAAGTGTATGACTGTTTTCTAACTACAAAATGATACTGAAAATGTGGATCTCAGATCTAGCCTGTTACGCTGCTGTAGACCTCAGCGCTCGTCCCAGCACTCTGATGCAGATTGTTTTTCAGAGTGTAGCCTTGTAGAGAATTGCTCTTGGCTTCAAACACTTCTGCTCCTGGCCCTCAGACTGCTGCCTGACTGCATTTGTGCTGGTCAAATGCTCAGGCACCTAGCTTCTAACCAAATGCAGGTGTGCTGCACACACCAAAGGAATAGGATAACCCACCTTACCAATGCAGACATAGAATCGTCATTTTATAAGTCAAAGAATTGTAGGATATGGTTGTTAGGGTTAGGGTTTTGGAAGGCACATGAACAGGAGGCCTGAGAGAGAGAGAGAGAGAGAGGAACACGTTTGCTCATATGATGATAATTATAAAAAGGAGTACAATAGCCACATATAAAAGATGTGACCTAAAGTGTGTTCACATGGTCCGGCCATAAACTGTGCCAGGTGGACCAAACCACTTATAAATCACTATGAGTGAAACTAAGCTAAATTGGGGAAAAAAACCTCCACTAACTGAAGTAAAAAGTGCCCCAGTAACCTACTGATGATCACTAGCACTCCCTTGGGTGCATACACAACATAAAACCCAACAAACCCCCCCGGAGTGATATGTGATCTCTGTACATCATCCACCAAAAGGAAACAAATTCAAAGCAGTGCGGAATGCTTCGAATTTCGGATGTGGTAGTTGTGATATGTAGCGGAAGTCTTTGTATTGGTTGTTCTGTCACACAATATGCTCACACCGTTTATATTGACATTGGAGGAGGGGACACGGGAGCCCAGCTTGCAGTTGAGGATCCCAGAGAGGGTACTTACAGATCCCAGTCTCGCTGAGGACATTGAGAGGATCTGGCATGATAGTCAGTGCTCTGACCAGGATGCAGCGGGCCAGTGTGCCCAGGGACTCATTGATCTTAGCTCTTTTCTACACGCTGCAGCTTTGACACGACTGGGAGAGATTCGCGAGCGGGAGCAACGGCTGAGACGCAGCCTTGCTTCGCTACAGCGCCTTCAGGAGCAGCAGCCTGCATGTGAGTGGGTGGCGTCCCAGCTGAGCCAGGCACGCCAGGAGGTTAGAGAGGTAGAGGAGCAGAGACATGAGTTTTACTATCGTTGTCAGGCCTCTCAGTGGACGCAGCTTGGTGATAGAGTGACTGGGGAGTTTTTTGAGATCACTGGACCCCGTCATGCGCGAGCAGGAGTTCGCCAGCTTGGTAGACCGGATGGATCGATAGCTACTGAGCTCGGGGAGATCAAAGCCATTGCCACTGCTTTTTATAGTGACTTGCTTTCAGCGGAGCCAGCCACTGAGGATCGAGATGTGTGCAGACAGACTGTGTGGGCCCATGTGCAGAGGAGGGTCACAGACCATATGCGCACAGTTCTAGGTGCGCCTCTGTCAGAGATTGAGCTTGCCGAGGCCTTGAGGGTCCTGCCGCGACATAGTTGCCCAGGGGAGGACGGACTGACGCCGGCCTTTTTTATGCGCTATTGGGACCTTTTGGGGCCAGGCCTCCGCAGGGGCTTTCAGCATGTTTTGGACACTGGGGTGATGCCGCAGAGCTTTTCAGAGGGCTTGATCTATCTTATCCCCAAGGGGGAGGGAGTATCGGATGACATTCGGCATTGGAGGCCTATTACGATCCTCAATACTGTCTACAAGGTCTTAGCAAAGGCCTTGAGTTTGAGGATCCAGCCCTTCCTGGGGGAGTTGATTCATGCTACTCAGACAGGATTTGTCAAGGAGCGCAATATCCTTGACAACATCTTTACTTTCTGGGAGGCGACGGCCCGAGCTAGGTTTCTTGGCGAGGACTTGGTCGTGATGCTTCTCGATTTTGAGAAGGCATACGATAGAGTTGATTGGGGATTCTTAGAGGGCACTATGCTACGCCTGGGCTTTGAGCCAGGATGGATCAGAGGGGTGGCAGCTTTGTATTCCACAGCTCGCAGCCAGGTGCTGATTGCAGGAGGTCGGGGGCCGAGTTTTGAGCTGACCAGATCAGTCCGTCAGGGGTGTTCTCTCGCCCCTTTCCTTTTTCTCTTCTTTGCGGAGGCTATGAGTATGTATTTGACGGCAGAGGAGGTTGGTTTGAGAGGACTTCAGCTCCCAGTCCGGGGGGAGGATTTGCTTGATGCTGAGTTTGCAGACGACACGGGCTTATTTTTGCATGGCCAAGAGGCCAATCTTATTCGGGCAGAGCAGTTGCTCCAGGTTTTTAGTACAGCTTCGGGAGCATTGATCAATTGGCGCAAGACAGTGGCCTTTTGGATCAGTAGTGCTCCCACTCCGGCATGGAGCCCGGACCCCGGTTTTAGATGGATTCCTCCAGGCACAGCAGTGCGGTATTTGGGATGCCAGATTGGCCTTGATTTGTCACCTGAGCAGCAGATTGCCCCGCTTCTTCTGAGCATTCGGAAGAAGCTATTGTATTGGAGTACAGCTAGACTATCCTTGGCTGGGAGGGTGGTGGTGGCAAATCAGGTGCTGTTAGCGACTATGTGGTACATTACGTCTTGCTGGATTTTCTCGAGCTCTTGCATCAGCCAGGTACAGAGGCTGATCAGGAACTTTCTGTGGTCTGGGCGGGACGGTCAGCCAGCTCGGGCAAAGGTTGCATGGGCAGTTATTACACTTCCGCTGGCTAAGGGCGGTTTGGGCATTATAGATCCAGTCGATCAGAGTAGAGCCTTATTGGGGAAGCTTATTGTTCGGGGGTTGCTTCCAGGCGCTGAGCCTTGGAAAGAGCTCCTCTTGCAGCGACTGCAGGCCCGGGCGCCTCCTGCAGGGGGTACTTGGGCACCAGAGATTCGCTGGATCTTCATAGAGATGAGGAGGACAGGCCTCAGTAGAGGATGGGAGGACAGATTTGCTTTGAGTATCCTGAGAGCTTGGGAGCTGCTGAGACCGGGGCTTTCTCAGCGGCCTCCTTCTTGTGTTGAGGAGCGGGCCAGGCAGCCGCTCATCTGGAGCCCAGCGGTTCGTACAGAGCAGGGTCATATGCTGGGTTCTCGGCCTCGTCTAGCCTGGGGACCTTTAGCGGCAGGCCCAGCTCGTAGTTTTGGAGACTGGCAGGCTTTCTGCAGTCTACCAGAGGAGACCCAGGTGGAGAGGCTGAGTCACTTCAGAGGGGGGTTGATTATGAGGGATGATATTCAGGAGGCACTTACAGAGGAGTGGTTCACACCTCTCGAGCCAGTGGCCCCACGGTGGATGGGTGCCTTTACACAGTTGGAGATCCTGATTGCTGTCAGAGCTAGCACTGAGGATGGCAGATGCCTCTATTATGAGATACAGGATGAGGGCAGACTCCAGAGAGTGGAGGTGGAGTCGCCTTTGGTTGCAGAGTGCACTTTTCAGAGGATTCGGGTAGTGGCTGCCGCTTCTCGGAAGTGGCATATTGACCCCGACCCTGCTGACGTGCTCCCGGATTGGCGCATATGGGCATATGCAGCGCGCCCCTTGGCCCGGCTACAGTGGGACCCCGGGGAGTACGAGTGGCATGATCCTTATGCATCCCTTGAGGCCACAGAGATCACCTTTTTCCAGTATACTGTTCGGCTGGGACGGCATATTTTGACGGCGAGGAGGACGGTTTCTCCAGCGGCAGCGGGGCATTGGCGATTGCAGGGACTATCACAGGAGTTCCTGGAGGATTTCTGGGCTCGGCTCTGGGCTAGTCGACAGGCCCGCAGGATCTCGGCTTTTCAGTGGCTGGTCGCCCACAGGGGCTCAGCGGTTGGCACTTGGCTTGTTTACAGCGGTCTTCCGGCGGCCTGCGTCCGATGCGGCCACCCTATGGAGACACAGAGACATTGCCTTTGGGACTGCCCTCAGGCACAGCAGATTTGGCTGCGGATGCTGCGTATTCTGGCCCCCCTCTCTCCAGAGGGTATGTTTACGTGGGGTGCCGCTGCTTGGTCGACTTCATCAGGGCCTGCTATGGGCTATGAGATGGAGCAGGGCAGTCAGGCCATCAGATTTATTAGGGGCCAGCCTCGCCTGGTTCCGGCACCGGATTTCTCGTCTGCCAGCTGGACACAGGAGAGGGATTTACGATGGGAGCTCCTCAGCAGCCTCACCATCTGGTTCACCTAGAGGGCCCGGTGCTTTACGGCCTTTGAGGGGAGATTAGAGCCACCAGCAGAGACTGTTCGGGGGATTTGGCAGGAGTTGATCCACACCCTGCGAGGACAGTACGACCGCATCCGGGGAGACTCGGATGAGGCGATCTTACGGCGCCAGGCCTTTCATACCACTTGGCGCTGCGGCCCGTTCTACACCCTACACACGGGATCCCCCTGTTGGCACTACAGGCCACCTGTTTGGCTCTTCCCCCCCCCTATTGTATGATTTAGCCGCTCAGTTCTTTAGACTGATGCTTGTATTTTGCAGCACCTAGGGAGAGTCTCCCGGGCTGCCATGATGTATTCACTGCTCTTCTCTCTGTTAGGAGCAGGAGAGTTCTCTTTTGTAGCCCTACGGGCGGTTTTTTACATAACTAATGAAAGGATCTTTTCTCGGAAAAAAAAAAAAATATATGCTCACACCGTCTTCTGTATCCTGAGTTTCGTGAGTTTAGCAATCCACTTTAATTACTTCAAACTTTAAAGAGATGAGAGAGAGATAGATGAGAACTGTACACCAAATTGGGTCCCGAATTACCCATTGAAGGCCCCCCTATCCCGATAACGAGATAGTATTTGCTTTATTACTTTAGAGAGAACGACTTTGGACTGTAGATAAGCCGAACGCAAGATCTCGGAGGATCGGAGAGTGGCTGATCTGTACACTGCTGTAGAAACACCTCAATGACTTGATCTCGAGCCTATGCACTCCTCCCAAGGGCATGAGGAAGGGCTGCACACCTGAGGCTCAAAGAAGAAGAAGGTGGACTGTTCTACACACTGTTAGAATGCTGAAAACACATATGAATGTTGTGTTACCTTCACCAGATGACTGCTGAATGTGTTGATGATGCATAGAAGGTTGGACACTGATGCAAACAACAGTTTCAGGGCTGGAAACTGCTGTAGACTGTTGCTTCAGGGCTGGAATCTGCTGTGGACAGAAACGCTGAGGTGAGGAGGATGCTGTGGACTGAAACGCATGTGAATCAGGACTGCAGGAGCTGCTGCTGTACGGCTGGGACAGAAACGCAGCCTACTGTACTGCTGGATCAGAAAACGCAGGTGTATGCAGGCTGCAAACTGGCGTTGAACTGAAGGTGAAGGGTATGCTGAATCTAGGCCTGAACTGAGTGCTGAATTCAGGGCTGAATGCAAGCACCTAGGGCTGAATGAAGCTAGGGTTTCTCAAGGGCTGGAGAAGCAAGCTTATGGGCTCTAGGGTTGGATTAGTCTTGGGCTGAAAGCAAGAGAGAGGAGAGCTCTTAGCACAATGAAGACTGAATGAGAAAAGAGGCTCTAGGCAAGCCTATTTATACTAATTGGGGGTTGGTCATTTAATAAAGTTAATATTTATAAATGCCCAATAATGCAAATAATGATAAATAAATACTAATAAATATGGAAAAAAATACCAGATAAATCCCAGTAAATTCCCTAAGGCTTTGGGGATGTTCTAAATGATGCACAGGCATATGAATGCATATTATGCAGGATGCAGAGTGCTTTCTGATGCAAACCCTAAGGCTTCTACTGACTCTACATGCATGAATGATTCTCCAAGTGGGTTAAGGGACTTGACTGACTGACTGACCCACTAAGGTTGAGGAATGACCTACGTAGCTCGTGCCTGACTTATCCTGGACTGAGGATGTACAATGGGGTCACGGCGTACGACAAATATCATCCTATTGGGTTCTAAAACTGTACAACTGCTGCACTTCTGATGATGAGCCATCTTGTCACCATGCACTGAGTGCAGAGTGCATGTGACATTCCCTCCTGATTAGCTAGGCGGCGGCAGGTTCATGGCTTCCAAGTAGTCCGCCAATAACTAGGGGTACTCCTGGAAGAACTCCTCGTCGAGCCATACGGCTTCGTGGGTGCCTCGATCTCGGAACTTCGTATAGAACTGACGAATCCGTCGACCGGAACCATGCTTCCATCGATGAAGAAGGATCTGCTCAGGCTCAATCACTTTTGCCTCGTCTACCACGTCTGGCTGCTGTTCATTTGAAACATCAAACACTTCTGGACCAACATATGGTTTTAGCCAAGAAACATGGAAAACATCATGCATTGTCCAACTGGCAGGCAACTTTAACTTCATTGAGACATCACTTATCTTCTTAACTATGGGAAAAGGGCCAAAACTACGGAATGAAAGCTTGGGACAACGTTTGCCCACTTGTTTCAATCTTTGCTTCATGATACGCAAATAGACCCAATCCCCTTCCTTGAAGTGGACATCTCGTCTAGATTTATTTGCCTGTCTGCTATATGCTTCCCGAGCTTTGGTCAAGCGGTCCTTGACTGACTCAATGATCTCGGAAAATGCTTCCGTGGTTTTATTAGCCTCTAAAGATGGAGACACCAATTTCGTCAAAAGAGAAGAAAAACGACGACCAAAGGCTGCTTCATATGGAGTCCGTCCGACACTGGATGAATGAGTGTCGTTCAAGATAGCTTGGACCAACGGAAGATAGTGCTCCCATTTGGACTGCTGGTCATGACAGTATGACTTGAGGACATCAAAGGCCAACTGATTATAAATTTCTGTCTGGCCATCTGTATGGGGATGGAATGCACTAGACAACTGCAACTTAGTTCCAAAGTTTTCAAATAATGCCCTCCAGAAATGCGAGGTAAACTTGGAATCTCTGTCTGATGTTATGGTGCTATGCAAACCACAAATTGGATACCAATGCTTGAGAAACAGACGGGCTACGTCCTCGGCTGTGGCCGTATGCTTGCATGGGATGAGCATGCAGAATTTACTAAAGCGATCCACAATGGTAAAACACTGAGTATTACGGGATCCAATGGATGCTGGTAGAGGCCCTACAAAGTCCATAGATATGTCGATGAAAGGTCCGTCAGGGATAGGCAAAGGTTGAAGTAAACCTGCCTTCTTTGTATGGGGAACCTTGACTTTCTGACAAATCTTACAGGCTTGTACATGTGCATAGACATCACGCCTCATCTTTGGCCAATAAAAGGACCGTTCTAATTTCTCGAGGGTACTGTTGATACCCCTATGTCCTCCAACTAAGGAGTCATGGGCATCGTGGAGAAGAGCGGAACGCTTTTCTCGAGTAACACAGAGACGGTTCTTGTAGAACAACCAACCGTTCTGTACTGAATAGTGGCCAGGCTCAGAAGTGAGGGCCAAACTATACTGAGTACCAAACTTAGGGGAGTCGACATATTGGTCTTTCATACTATCCAAGTCCTTTCCCGTGATTTCGAGAATGGTAGCTTCTTGGACTGCCTGGATGCTGGACTTTCGACTGAGAGCATCTGCTACTGGGTTATGCTTACCAGGGATGTATTCAATCATACCTCCAAACTGTTGGAAGATTTGACTCCACCTGGCCTGTCGATCACTCCACTGGGCACTTGGCATAGTCTGAAGCCACTTAAGTGCTTGGTGGTCTGTTTTCACTGTGAAAGCCTGTCCATAAAGAAAAGGCTTCCAATGTTTGAGCGCTGTGATCACACCCAAAAGCTCTTTGTCATATACCGAATAATTCTTTTCGGCGACATCCAACTTTCTGCTGTAATATCCCACGGGTCTATTGTCCTGCTGGAGGACTGCTCCTATGGCAGGGACTTTGCTCGCGGAGCCATGTCTATGATGCCCCTATCCTAGGGGCGAGCATGAATGGCCCGGTGAGCTCGATGTGTGAGTCTGTGTTTTCCTTTTTGTTTATACTTAATCGTAGGGTCTGTTAGCCTAGGGGCTTGACATTGGTATTAGAGCCAGACCTACTAGAATTAAGTGGGAAACACTCTGGAAGGAGAGGAGAAAATCCATCGCGTGGATCTTTCGGGTTCTAATCTATGGGCTCCTTTTTGCCTTCCAAGGCTCAGTGGTATGGGACACTTAGGGCGGAGGACAAAGCCGAGTAAGAGGTGAATGAGGAAGAGCACAGACAATTCTTGGAATCGCTTCATATATATGGAGAAAGTAGGAGTGTTTGCTCCTTGATAGTTCTCGTATCCACATGTTTAAGGGTGTAACCATAGATCTTAGTCATTCTTTATGCGGAAGAGGTTTTGTGACTACCAGCTATATGAAACAAAGAGTTTGTTGAGTTCTGTCGGAGGCTTTAAACAAAGAGTTTGGTTGAGTTCTACCGGAGGCTTTAATGTTGTTGGACAGTGGGTTGAATGGCGGACAACATAGAGAAAAACACAAGGGAATAGGTGGTTGGATTGGGCTCTTCTATAAAAAGGACCAATTTTCATAATCCAAATATGCCTTCCACGATTCATGCGTAATCTCCTTAATCCCCTTGTTAATCCTTGGTTAAATGTGCTGAATATCTTGTTGGTCAACATTACTCTCTCCCCATCAGTGTGTTAGTCTTTTCTTCTATGTGTGTGTTTCATCTTTGTAATAAGCCTTGAATCTTATAAAAGGCACCATTTTTCTTTGCATACCCTTGTTTAGATCTAGGGAGGGTTGTCTTGATAGATTGATGTGTTAGTCTTTTCTTCTATGTGTGTGTTTCATCTTTGTAATAAGCCTTGAATCTTATAAAAGGCTCCATATTTCTTTGCATACCCTTTGTTTAGATCTAGGGAGGGTTGTCTTGATAGACCGATGTAGGCTATCTCTTATATTAGGCTCGGCATGAGAGTTCGGGTGTTGGGCCATTGTCTCTCCGTTGAGCACATGGTGCCGTCTCGAGTCCAAACCACGATGATTATTGAACGTTTTTAAAGCATCTCCACCTGGGGTTTGTCACGATTTGGGGCTTAGTGTGTGTGAACACCTTGTTATGAGAGGATATAATAAGTGTGACATGTCATTAATATAGTGTGTGTGTGTGTGTGTGTGATTTCTATGGGTCAAAAGATAAGGCTACTAGCCTACAAAAGCATGAACTTGTGGAAGGTTTCATTATCAATCAAGCAATCATCATTGAGTTGTGCAATCACTTTCTCTTCTATCTCTCCCTACAGTCGCCATAGTTCTCTCTTTCTCTCTCTTCCATATCTTTCTCACTCTTAATGCCTATGCACAAGCTCATGATCGCCATGTAATCTTTGCATAGGTGACCTTCCATAGGGCTTGCACTCATCCTGCACAGTCATGGCCACGGCATCCAAGTGGGGAATGCACATGACAATACTCAGTCGTACTTACAACATTAGCGAGAAGGGAGTGGGAAGCTGTTGCTTTGATCAAACAATGTTTGCCATTTTACAAGATCATGCTTATCTTTTTAAGTTTCTTGCATGGTTTTTGTGTTTTTTAACTTAGATAGTCATGAACTTTACATACATATGGATATCTATTGCATTGTTGATGAATTACAAACAAATGAATCAACTTTTAGGATGCAGAGTGCCAAAGATCAGTGTAACTTGATTAATTTGGAGTTCTGATAGTTTTTTTGTTCATTTGTGGCAGGCTTTCCAGACACAATGATTTTAAGAGGTATTCCATCCCGTTGGTTGGCAGAACTTCGTGTCTCCTCCAAGGCTTCAGTTTTAGTGACCCACACAATCTTCTCTCTTTTTGGTACAATAAGGTGGGTCAGAAATTGTGTTGTTGCTAGCCCTCGTCTTTCTTAGCTTCTTTTTTATGATGATTGAGTGAGTGTTATAACTTCATGTTTGTACAATTTCAAATTGGCCACCAATTTAGGTTTTTGCGTGCACCCTTCTAGCTCCACCATGTGCAATGTGTGTCCAAGGCAGGTAACAAGAGGCTCTCCACTTGAAGTAGATTACACAATATACTACATAATTGATTTTGGGCTATGAGATTGCCCAATGGTTGTGCTTATTCAGCCCATGGCTGAATAGCTAAGAGAAAATAGTTATTGGTAGTGTTAGAGGGCGAGGGGAGTTTTTTCTTGTTTTCTTCTATGAACACGAGCTTGTGCATCGATAGTCTGTGGAGTACTAGTGCCGCAAGTAGGCTTTGCATCAGACAATCCTTACACCTTAACCATTTGCTACCTTTCATATTTTCACTACATGAGCCTTGCAAACAAAGCTAGACCACATTTTTCACTACATGAGCCTTGCAAACAAAACTAGACCACATTTTTTAACACTACAACTCTGACGTGAGTAGGTGCCATCATCTCCTCGTAAAGCATGGCATAAATGTTGCGCTCCTAAGAAATCTCTGGGATCTCTTTGACTTTCTCAATGTCGATTTTGTCTACATTAACTTGCCAAGGCTCTATTGCATTGCTTGATTGCCCAATGAAGTGGAGGTTGCAATGGCAAAACACCAACCGCTCTAATTGAGCTGTAGACATTCTTTGTGTGGAAGAGAACCTAGGTGCTCTAGTTTCTCTCACACACGGACTTGAGTGGCATTTATGTCATGATTCATGAGGTGACAAAAAGGCTGGTTAAAAGAGGTAATAAGCGTAACTCGCGGATGCCTGGGGGACTAGGGCCTTTGACACACTTGTTGATACCATCAATGCATATTAAAACACTTAAACATGGCCACAGCCTTAACACATATCGATCATCACTTTGCATAAAACATAAAAGCTAGACAAAACATCCACAAATGTTGAAAATGGAGCTTGCACATGTGACACCACATAGAGGCCGGAATGGGCCGACCCCCCCCTTGGAGTATTTTATTACCCAAGGAGAATAATATCATGTACAAGCTTTGAGGGCCTTACTCTCCCCATGGGAGATGCCGGATTAATCCATATACAAATGCCATAACATAGCCCAACACGAGGCTACCAAGCCAGAACACAGGCTGTAGAAATGCCGAACCGGCAATATAATCCATATACCTCCGTGTGGGTACTGATTCTTTCCCAAAAACCACGGGTCTTCATGCAATAGAGTTGGTACAACAAGTACAACTCTCCATTCAGTCGGTACAACAAGTACAATGGTTGGTACAGTTGGTATAGTGGTTGGTACAGTCGATACAACAAGTACAAATATGGGTACAGTAGGTACAATGGTTGGTACAGTAGTTACAGTGGTTGGTACAGTCGGTACAGTGGCTAGTACAGCAGGTACAAGGGTTGGTACAGCCAGTACAGTGGTTGGTACAGCAAGTTCAGAAAGTACAAGGGCTGGTACAACAAGTACAATGGCTAGAAATCATAATAAAATGATTAAATACCCTTGCCTTAAGTATTTCTTCGCGATGGAAGCCTCCAAAACAGGCCCCAACAGCCGGTATTCTTCATGGACAGCCTTCAAGAGAGAGAGAGAAAGAGAGTAGCCATCATTAGGGTAGCCTGTAACGGTGGTAGAGGCTAGTGTGCACCAAGAGAGCCTCCATTAATGAAGAGAGGGGGCTCCAATTTATAGATTTGGGGCTCCCATGAGTGAAAATGGAAAGAGAAGGCTATGATGACAAGTGGAGAGCCACACAATAGCTGGAGTGACAAGTGTGAGGCCACTTGTCTCACTTTGATCCACTTTCTTGCCACATGTCCCAATCTAAGAGATGGGTTCTCCCATAATCTTTACCTCTAAAAATATCCCAACTAGTAAACATTCTATCATAGGCACTTTGCCCACTCTTGGTATCTTCTCAATTCTAGATGTAATGACGCGAATAGAATTTCCATCGGAGTTGGGCCAAAAATAGCAACTCTCCTAAATTTTAGGAGTGTGGTCCTTTGTATTCTAGGATAATCCCCCATTCCCAAAGCTTGTATACTTTTTAAATATTTAGACATCCTGGAGTCCACCAGATTCCTTTCATACTGGGAAATGTCCAGGTTGGTAACAATAAGACCTAGTTAACCGATGTTAATTACAATTTACAAAGTACTAGCTTCTATCTTACCAAGAGGGGTACTCTGCCTGTATTTCTCCCACCATGAGAGGGTGAAGTTGTGTCTCACATTCTTACCATGGCTCTCCCAAAAGCAAAGCTAACGTTCCTAAAAGCAAGCTGTTTATCATCTAGCCACTTCAAGTGGTCCACATCCCCTTTTGTCCATGTCTGTATGTGTTCTTGCTATCCCTTCTCAAGCTTGTCATTGTGATATTGCTCCTTGTTTTGCTGGAGAGGATGCAATATGTGGGCAACAACATGGATTCGTCCATGAAACCAATTTCAATGTAGGTTCCACATGGATAAAATGTCGTGGATCCTACAAAGTAGCCATGATAGATTTTACATAAGACTCAAGAATCGATCTCAAGAGTCAAGAATCAAGGTTCAAGATTAAGAAGAGTCAAGACAACTTAGTTCATACCTCTTAGCAGACAAGAGAGTGCATAGTTTCAGTGCTTCACTGCTCCTGTCCATGAACTTGTACAAGAGTCCAAGGGTACCGCCCTCCATGTTTGTGATGCAGAGAACACTATATATATGCTAAATTGCCTTGACTAGAGCATTAGTTTGTATCCACCAAGTGTCTCTCATCACTTTGCGCGCAAATAATTCCGCCTTAGGACTATTTCCTTCTAGTCCCACTCCCCATTGATTTTTGGCGGACTCTCACTGTCACGTACACACCTTAATCCAGTGCCACGTAGACATGATTATTCCTTACAGCCACCTTAAGGGCAAAGTTAGAGGTTGTATATGGGCAGTTCAGAGGGCCACCATTTTGGTGGCCCTAAAGGTGCGTGGAGATGCCCAGGACATGCAGCAACGGTTGGGACATATTATGGGCACAATATGAATACATTTTATGACATTTTTGATGACTTTCTATGGCCTGAAAAGTGAAAACCAACTTGATTACGACTTGCTATCACTTTCCTATATAAAGGCAGGTCATCGGTCATTTGTAATCATTCAAAGAGAGGGATTGTAGAGCCAAGACCAAGGGCATGCAGTCTAACAGTTTGGATGAGCCAAGTACATCTCCAAATCAGTGTTTTCCATTAACGCACAGAGGAGGACAGCAAGCATTAGTTCAAGCATAGCATTCATAGTCTAGATCTACATTAGATCTATGACAATTATTGTAATTACTCATTAATTTAGTAATATATAGTAGGATTAGGTTAGGTAAAGAGTCTCTCTTCTCCTTCTCTAGTTCTCTATGTCATGATCATGTGATTAGCGTTAATCTTTATTGATTTGCATTAATCATCATTAAGCACGCTTCCGCATAGTACATTGGTATCAGAACATGTCTAGGTTATTCCTAGGAAAATTAACGCATGGAGGAGGACAGCAAGCATTAGTTCAAGCATATCATTCATAGTCTAGATCTACATTGGATCTATGACAATGATTGTAATTACTCATTAATTTAGTAATATATAGTAGGAGTAGGTCAAGTAAAGAGTCTCTCTTTTCTCCTTCTCTATACTTCTCTATGTCATGAGCATGTGATTAGCGTTAATCTTTATTGATTTGCATTAATCATCATTAAGCACGCTTTTGCATAGTAGTCATGTTACATTGGTATCAGAGCATGTTTAGGTTGTTCCTAGGAAAAGCTTTGCATCAATACTAGGGTTTGCATGTAAATAAAAAAATTAGGGTTTACAATGAAAATTAGGATTTGTGTTTTTGCAATAAGCCTTTTTGCATCAGCTTTTTACTCATTGTCAACATAGTGTAGTACTAGAAAGTTTAGATTTCAGTCTAGCATGGTTCTAGGGTGTCTAGGATGCATGTAGAAGCCTAGGTTTAGGGTTTTCAGGCTGATTATAGAAGACAAACACCAAGCGGTTCTTCATGGGAACCATGGAGGATATTTGGCTTTGATGAAAAGGCAAAGTGAAGCTAATTGGGCAAGGTTTGAATGAGCATCCCAAGAAAGCGCAAAGATTTATTGACAAGCGTATGAAGATCCAGATCGCCGAAGGGAACAATGTGAAGAAGAAGCAAGGCAAAGAAGGGAACAACGTGAAGAAGAAGCAAGACAAGGAGAAGAAAAGCATTGGAATGAAATAAAGCAGCTTTTCGCAATGTACTGTAGTGGAAGCAAGTGTGGTAAAGACCAAGGAAGAAGACAAAAGTATTGCAGTAGAAGACCAAGGACAAAGGGACACCAAAGAGGCACTAGAATCCGTGTCGGATCCATAGGTCGAGTTTAATCAAGAGGTGCAATTGTTCGAGCATGCAGAGCCACAAACAGTTCCAGATTCCATGCGAGTTCTCGAGATCATCATAGCCATTGAGGAGGTGACAATTCGCGAGGTTCCCACACTTATCTCCAAATCCATTGACGAGGAGGAGAACATAAGTACTTCAGTTCATCAGGTTTTCATGGAGACTTGGAGTCTACCATGCCAATAGAGTGTCCAGAGGCAAAGGGGCCAGTTCCAGTGCTTGCAGTTCCCGAGGAGATTGTGGTGGAGACACCATATGGGAGATCTAGTCCGCACTTGGATCGACAGCATGCAATAAAGGTGCATCATGTGCATCCCAGCTCCAAGTTTAGTAGGAGGGGATGTCATATGCACACCTTAATCCGGTGCCACGTAGATATGATTATTCCTTACAACCGCCTTAAGGGCAAAGTTAGAGGTCATATATGGGTAGTTCGGAGCCATTTTTGTGGCCCTATAGGTGCTCAGAGGTGTCCAAGACATGCAACAATGGTTGGGACATATTATGGGCACAATATGAACACATTTTATGACATTTTTGATGACTTTTTATGGCTTGAAAAGTGAAAACCGACTTGATTATGACTTGCTTTCACTTTCTTATATAAAGGCAGGTCATGGGTCATTCATAATCATTCAAAGACGGGGATTGTAGTACCAAGACCAAGGGCATGCAGTCTAACAGTTTGGATGAGCCAAGTACATCTCCAAATCAGTGTTTTCCATTAAAACACAGAGGAGGACAGCAAGCATTAGTTCAAGTATAGCATTCACAATCTAGATCTACATTGGATCTATGACAATCATTGTAATTACTCAATTCATTCAGTAATATATAGTAGGAGTAGGTTAGGTAAAGAGTCTCTCTCTTCTCCTTCTCTCTACTTCTCTATGTCATGAGCATGTGATTAGCGATAATATTTATTGATTTGCATTAATCATCATTAAGCACGCTTTCGCATAGTAGTCATGCTACACTCACTGACCCCTTGACCACAATAAACATGTAGGCAAACTTGGTCGTGAAAGGCTTGAGAAGCTCCAAGTCACTTTGTGGATAAATGGCAAGAATCTTGGGCTCTTCATCACAAACTTCACCATGTTGCAAAAAGTGTTGAAGATGTTGGCAATCCGACTGATCTTTGCCACATCTTCAATGAGCACATCCAAATTGTGGGTAGCACATGGAGTCTACCATCCTCGAGTATCCTTCCCATGGAGACACAATTTGAACCATCGTTGGTAACAACTTGCCCGACATATTGTAGGCCAATCTTGATCACTTCCTTGTATAGGTGTCTCCATATGAACTCACCCGCCACTACAATGCTTGGTACGGACGCATATATCGCATGCAAAAACATCGTGCCCTTACAAGAGGACACCGGAATGTTACACATTCCTCTTTCTTGAAACTATTCACCTATCACATAAAAGTCAGCATCCATTCTTGGCCCATGTGCTTTTGAGTAACTCAATCTCCAATTCCATTGCATCTTTCTCTTCTTGAGCTTTGTCTTATGCATGTTCCTCCCATTCAACCAATGTGACTAAATGCCTTCAACGCTTTTTTCTAGTGTATGTTAAAAGACAAAGCATGCTGTATGACTTGCTTCGTCAACTCTTGGGGGCCTCCTTTATTGCTTGCTTTTGCACATTGGCTCTATTGCTTCCTCTTTAAGGGTCCGGCGGTGCGGGTGGCCAAAGGGGTTCTATTGGCTCGTGGAGAAAAACTAGAATCACTAGGAATGTTAGGTTGGCTCTGAAGCTCTTGTTTTGCATCCCATCCTATGTCTCTTGGATGCATCCTTTGTATCCTCTGTATTCTCAGTGGCATCGTCTTCACTAGGCTCCTTTAGCTCTTGCCCTTCCATCGATCTTTATTTCTAAAGGATTTCTTAATTTGACAAGGGACCTGCGATAAGAGCCAATTCCATTCCCTTTGCATACCCTGTGCATACCCTTTGAGACCCATGAAATGGGCCTTCACACGGGTTTTGTGCCACCTGCAAGCAACCCACAAAATTTGCATCTCCATTTGGTGCCATCACCTAAAATGCATGTCAAGGATCGTGCGGACATCAATTGCATCAAATAAAGAGGCATTGCATAATACCCCCTTGAAGGCAAGCATCCAAATGCCAAAGTGAACTGCATGTAATCAATGATAACAAGAGAGCAAAGCATAGCTTTGTAACTGCACCAGTGATAAGCATAAGAAGATATAGTAGTACGCATGTGTAAAAGGCAACAGGATCCAGAAGTCATGCTTGTGAGACATGCAATGTAAATTGCAAGAGAGAAACTCGTCAATGGAGAGCCTGATGAGGAAAAATCAGCAATGGTAGGGCTGATAAAAGTAAAAATTCAGCAATGGGGAAAGCTGAAAATTGGGAGAAAAAGTGGGGGCTCGGGGCGGGCATCAGCCAATGCTATGAGAGGATGGGTAAACTCTCAGCGATGCCATGATCAGTGGCATGTATGGCAAGTGTAAAGATGCATAATCCCACAATGAATAATATACATGTGACATGTCAAAACCATGAGGGCAAGCCAACATTGGCCAAGTGTGTAGAAGGCACTCCCAGTAAACATCACATGTGAGAAAGTGACAATGTCAACACTGTAGAAACAATCCCGCTGCAAGGGAAAGCAACATAAAAGGTGTCTCCAATATACATCACATAAGAGAAAGCGTCTAGCAGAGATAAGCATAAGGGTCAACAAGCATAAGTGACCATGAGGCATCACCAACTGCATGTGGGCAAGTAAAATCCCCCTGTGAAATGCATTTGCCAGACAATGCATACCAAGAAGTAGTGACTATAGAGCATAGTGTCATCAAAAGCAACGGCATCAGAAGACATCTCTGTAGGTGATGAAGATGTAATGGTCAAGGCTGATACATGTGTAGCCAAATTGGCTTGATCTGCACCTGGGGAAGAAGATGCCAACTTCTTTTTTTTTCCACTCTCAATACGCTTCCTGCATTCCTCTATGGTGTGCTCTGTTTTCCTGCAATAATTACAACCCTTTTTCTTTTCAGGCTTGTCCTCTGATTTGGGAGGATCCGATAGGCTAGGTTTAGGTCCAGATCGATTCCCACGAAAGGGAGCAGTCATTGTTGGCTCAATAGACATCATGTTGTTCCTGTTGGAACGGGATTGCTCTTCACTGAGCAAGAGAGTCACAAGGTTGTCAAAAGTGACCGCATTAGGTGCATTGCCAGCCAACAACCGCAAAGTGGTGCCAAATGTCTGATAAGAGTCGAGCAAATTACGCAAGATTGTCTGAACAAGATAGCCATCTGTCAAGACCTCATCAATGTTAATGAGTTGCTCTCGAAGGTCTTTCACATGTGTAAGGTACTGATCGATAGTGTCACCTTCAAGCATCCGGTCAGAGTCAAGCTTGCCCCAAAGGTAAGCTACACGAGCCTCATTGTGACCTGAATACAACGCCACCAAGGTATCCCATGCACCCTTTGCGGTGGTGCAGGAACGAACGTGCGGAATGATATGCTTGCGGCATGAGAGAGCAATCAACGCATGGGCTTGAGCATTGCTAGCATCCCAAGTACGTTGCTGTTGGGTAGGAGGACAAGGAGGAGGTGGACGTGGAGGGTGGTGAGGAGGAATCACTTCACCTTCCGTTGGAGTAGGTGTGAGAGGACGCTCCTCAGTGCCATCCACATATAGCCATACATTCTTGGCAACCAATACATGACGCAGCATCTAATCCCACATAGGGTAGTTATCCCCATTGAGTTTGTCCTCTCGAGACAACATGCTGTTGGGGTAAAGGCGTTATGCCCACCCTTATAGTGTGTACAAGCCCATAAGTTATAGTACATAGTACACTTAGTACTTTTAATGTACTAAGTGCACTATGTGTACTAGTGCAATATACATGTGTGATAGGGGAGTCACACACTCATTCCCATGAGTTGACTTATCCCCACAACTCTCTCTCTCTCTCTCTCTCTCTCTCTCCCTTGTTTCTCTGTGTATGTCTCCCACATGTACTCTAACCCTAATTCTAAGTCTCCCATTCAACTGGTATCAGAGCCTGCAGGTCGACTAGGGGTTGACGCTGAGTTTCTTCAGAAACGCGTAGCTGAAGCGTAGAAGCAAGAGCAGGCCCGTCCTCTCTGTTTGATCGAGCAAAGAAAGCCCAAGACTCCCTTTCGTCTGTGTATACTCTGGAAAGGCCAAGGTGTGTGAAGCGAAGGCTACGCAGGCGTGTAATCGTGAAGGCAAGCTCGAGCAGCGAAGCTTGTAGCGCTATTAGGCGAAGGGCGTGTAGAAGCGCTGGCCACAAGGCGTAAGATACGCAGGCCAAGGCGGCGGCAATTGAGCGTGGAGCGAACACAGGCGAAGGCACACAACGCGTGTAGCGCTACTAGGTGGAGGCGTCGAAGGCTTTGGTCGTCGACTGGGCGTCAATACAACTAGGCGAAGGCTTTCGAGCGCTGGGCGTAGACTGGCGCTAGGCGAAGCAGGTGTGGAGGCTTTGGTCGTCGGCTGGCTACCTGCGCTAGGCGTCAATACAACAGGCGACGTGTCCACGTCACCCAAGGTGCAGTCCGCCAAGGCCCGCCTCAACGTCACCAGGCGGCCTATGTCGTGAAGCTGGCAGAAGAGGGTGGTAGCCACGGCGCCTCTCATAGCCACGCCCAAGAAGAGCAACACGCTGCCTGCTGAGGAGAGCTACGCTGCCCAGCCATCCGTACAGCTGCAGGTGCATCAGCAGTACCTTCAACATACACACAGTCAGTGTGTACAGCAGCATCAACAGCAAATGCAACAACAGAAATTCAGCCTGCATATCAGAGAAAATCAGAAAATTACAAGGTATCTTGCTTCAATTTTTTTTTTGGGATTTGCAATTGAGCAGGTACAATCATCAATTGAGCAGATACAGGTGCCGAATTGCTCAATTTTTTGAGCAAAATTGGCAAAATTGGGTGACATTGGTCACAATCAGGATCAATTTGCAGGAAATTGGTCACAATCAGGATCAATTTGCAAGAAATTGGATGTCGAAATTTGGGGCTTTTGATGTAATTGTGCAATTAAGCACTCATACATGCTGTATGATGTGAGAAATCGCACATTTGGGCAAAATTGCAGCAAATTGCAGTGAAAATCAAGGGGCTTTTGTGCCGATTGGATCGATTTGCATGCAGGCAATCGCATTTGATGCTGTGGATAATGTGTTGATGCCCGACAAGCACTCGATGTGCCTGTAAATCAAGGGGCTTTCATGTGTTGGATGTATATGTGGCCAGGGGGAAGCACCGTGAAGACTTTGGATGCCTTCATGTGCGTCAATGTACCATGTATGATCAGCAATTGATCTTAAATCAAGGGGCTTTTCAAGATTTTATGCTTGTTAAGCTCGGCAAAGTAGCAGGCAAGACTTTTATGCCTTGAATCCTCAAAAATCAGCTTGCAGTCAAAGGGGCTTTTGCCCAATTTTTGTTCGGAACTGTTGTATGCAGTGTTCGGGACTGTAAAAGTCTGATTTTCACTCATTTCGACAGCTAGGAGAGCATTTATTGCTATTGTACCTGCTGGTACAGATTTGGTACAGCTTTGTACAAGTTTTGCCATGGTTGCACATTGATTTGAGTGGGGAAAAGGTTCATTTTCAGTTGCTGTACTTGCCGGTACAGGTTTGGTACATTACAGGTGAGCACTTGGTACTGTTGTACAGTACTTTGGAAGGGCAACAGAGCACATTCAAGGTGCTGTCCTAAATCTGCAGCAACCAGATTTTGGTGTTTTCATCACATACAGTGGGAGAAAAGTTGCATTCTTGCTTCCGCAGTGGGAGATAAAGCTTGGGAGAATAACTGTGAGCACTTTGTGTGCTTTTGGTGCAGTGTTTGCACATTTTGCAGGGAGTCAGGCATTGACAGGTTGCATTTTGCTATGGCAACCACAGGTGAGAGCTCTTCATTGCTTCACATCAAGAAGCTTGAAGGCTCACATAACTATGATATTTGGCAAACCCAGTGCTATAATGTGTTGCTCCAGAAGAAGCAGCACAAGCCTATCAAAGAAAGGGGTGTAATGCCCGCTTCTCTTACTGCTGAAGAGTGGGAAGATATGGATGAGCTGGCAAGATCTACTATCATGTTGTCTGTGTCAGACTCTTTACTTTTCAGCATTCGTGAAGAGAAGACAGCTTGGGGAATGTGGCAGAGATTGCAGGACTTGTATGCCCAGCAAAGTGACTCAAGCAAAGTGTATTGGTTGAAGAAACTCATAGGTCTTCAGATGAAGGAAGGGGCGTCTATGACAGCCCATCTAAATGAGTTTAATGGTATTGTCAGCCAAGTTATTAATCAAAAGTTGGCAATGGACGATGAGTTCAAAGCCACTTTTCGCTTATGCACTTTGCCAGAGAGTTGGGACACATTCAGGACAGCCACTAGCAATTCGCATGCTATGCTGTCATATGCAAATGTTGAGGGTGCTCTTCTTCAAGAAGAGATGAACAGGAAAAACAACTCTGTTGGAAAGTCCAATGCAATGAATGCACGTGGGAGATCCCAGCAAAGGGGAAAAAGCCAAGAACGGGAAAGGAGCAAGTCTCGCTCCAAAAAGGATTTGGAATGCCATTATTGTGGCAAGAAGGGACACATTAAAAAGCAATGCTACAAATGGAAAAATGATAAAAAAGAAAAGGGAAAAGGCAAAGACAAAGACAAAGATGAAGCCAAAGATGTAAAGCCAAAGGGCAAAAGTGGAGTCAAGATTGAAGAAATCAATGTGTCACATGCAGGTGACAGTGAGGATGAGGTCCTAATTACGTCTTCACTTGATGCCCATTCACTTCTTACAGGTGGTCATGGTATGCACTCATGGATCATTGATTCAGGTGCCTCCTTTCATGTCACAGGTTGCAGAGACTTGTTTGTCAGGTATACTGCTGGCAATGAAGGAGTGGTTTATTTGGGTGATAACCATGCATGCAAGATTCTTGGCAGAGGTGATGTGAGGCTTGTGTTTTCAGATGGCTCACAGCTTATGCTCCATGATGTCAGGCATGTGCCTGAGATCAAGAAGAACCTGCTTTCTACTGGACAGCTTGATGATGCTGATTATGTTACCACATTTGGTTGTGGAAAGTGGAAGATTAGTAAGGGCTCACTGGTTGTTGCCAGAGGCTCTAAGGTGGACACTCTTTACTTTATACATGCAGGTGTTTGTCACCATGCTAATGTAAATGCAACCGAGCTGCCGGAAATCTCTATGTGGCATAGCCGGTTGGGACACATGAGTGTCAAGGGAATGGAGCAATTGTCTCGTTTGGGTTACTTGCCTTCTCTAAAGTTTTCAAGTTCTCAGTTTTGTGAGCATTGTATATATGGCAGGCAACTCCAGTGCCCCCACAAGAAAGCTCTTGGACAGAAAGATGCTCAGTTAGAGCTTGTGCATACAGATGTATGTGAGATGCCTCAGCTTTCTTTGGGAGGGGCAAAATATTTTGTGTCTTTTATTGATGATGCCACACGCAAGGTGTGGGTTTATCCTCTTCGTTTGAAGAGTGATACATTCTCAGTGTTTGAGAAGTTTGTTGCTCATGTTGAGAATCAAACTGCCAAAACACTGAAGGCTTTGCGTTCCGACAATGGTGGAGAGTATATGTCCAAACAGTTTCAGGACTTTTGTGATGCTAAAGGCATCAAGAGGGAGCTCTCTTCTCCTTATGATCCTCCACAAAACGGGACAGCAGAGAGGATGAACAGGACCATTCAGGAGAAGGTCCGTTCTATGTTGTCACATGCTGCGTTACTTCATGGTTTTTGGGCTGAAGTTGTTATGACAGCCGTTCATCTTATAAACAGGTCACCTAACACGAGGCTTGGTGGGAAAGTGCCAGAGGAAGTATGGACAGGGAAGCCTCCGTCCTACAAGCACTTGAGAGTGTTTGGTTGCGTTGCGTACGTGCACATACGCAGGGAAATACGCACCAAACTTGATCCTAAGTCTCACAAATGCATATTCCAAGGATATGGTGACAGAGGTGAAATGGGGTATAGACTTTGGGATCCAGTGAATAGAAAGATTATACGCAGCAATGATGTCATTTTTGATGAAACATGCATGTATAAGGAGCCTGCAAGGCAACAGGAGCCTGGCAGAGTCATCTTTGATGATGATGGACATCATGGACAACAACCAAGGGCTGTAAATCAGCCATTACAGCAACAAAACCAGCCCTTAAATGGTGCTGAAAATGGTCCAAATGGACAGCCAGAGATGGCAGAAGATATCCCTATGGATATACCACAGTTAGAGGAGATACCGGGCATTATTTTTCAGCCTTATGGCATGGAACAGGAGCCACCAATGGGTGATATGCAGGCTGGACAGCAACCTGCAAATGATGGTCATTGGGTACGGAGGTCCACAAGACCCTCCAGAGCCCCTGACAGGTTTGTTCCAGGGGTTGACTACTTGATGCTCACTGACTGTGGGGAGCCCTCATGTTATAAGGAGGCTTTACAGAGGGCAGACAAGGCTTTTTGGGAGCGTGCCATGAAGTCAGAGATGGATTCTCTGCATAAAAATGGAACATGGAAGTTGGTGCATTTGCCTGCAGGCAAGAAGGTTTTGCCATGCAAGTGGGTATACAGGCTCAAAGTTGCACCTGATGCAAAGCCAAGATACAAAGCCAGGTTAGTGGCTAAGGGCAAGCAGGAATATGGTGTGGACTTTGATGAGATCTTCTCTCCAGTGGTCAAAATGACCACACTTAGAGCTGTGTTAGCTTTGGTTGCGCATGATGATCTGGACTTGATTCAGATGGATGTGAAGACTGCTTTTCTTCACGGTGATCTCCATGAGGAGATATATATGCAGCAGCCAGAGGGTTATGCAGTGAGTGGAAAGAAGAAGCTTGTATGCAAGCTGAAAAAGAGTCCTTATGGGCTCAAACAGGCACCAAGGGAATGGTATCATAAATTTGATACATTCATGAAATCCCAGAAATTCAGGAGAAGTGACATAGATCATTGCTTATACACCAAGAAAGCTTTGGATGGCAGTCTATTGATCCTCATCTTGTATGTTGATGATATGTTGATTGCCGGGAAATCTCGTAAGGAGATGGATGCCTTGAAGCAGAGGCTGCATCAAACCTTTGATATGAAAGATTTGGGTGATGCAAATCACATTTTGGGTATGCGGATACTTCGGGACAGAAATCAGCATGTGTTGTATTTGTCTCAGAAGGAATACATTGGCAAAGTTTTGCAGAGGTTCAATATGGACGAGGGGAAGAAGACTAGTACTTTGCCTCCATATGTGAAACTCAGTGCTATGGACAGCCCACTGTCAGATAGAGACAGGACTGATATGGCCAAGATTCCGTATGCTTCAGCTTGTGGCAGTCTCATGTATGCCATGGTTGCTACTAGGCCGGACATTGCATTTGCAGTGGGAGTGGTTTCTAGATACATGGCCAACCCTGGCAAGAAGCATTGGGAAGCAGTGAAAGGTGTCATGAGATACCTGAAGGGCACACAGGATATGTGCATTTGCTTTGGCAAACAGGATGCATTAGTGCATGGTTACACGGATTCAGATTATGCCGGTCATCCAGATAACCGGAAGTCTACTACCGGTTATGTTTTTACATTCACAGGAGGTGCTGTGTCATGGATATCCAGGATGCAGAAGTGCACAGCCTTATCTACTACAGAGGCCGAGTATATTGCAGCCACAGAGGCTTGCAAGGAGGCATTATGGCTATCTCGGTTAGTGGTTGATTTGGGCTATACAGGGGATATTCCATTGTTGCATTGTGATAGTCAGAGTGCCATCCAGTTGGCAAAGAACCCTGTCTTTCATGCAAAGACGAAGCATGTGGATGTGAAGTATCACTTCATCAGAGAGGTGATAGAGAACAAGCAAATTCAGCTTGTTAAGATTCATACGGATGACAACCCGGCTGATCTGTTGACGAAGAGTTTGCCTCCGGAGCGGTTTGCTCATTGCAGACACTTGATGGGCATTGGATGAGGCCAGTTTCAGCCTTGATATGGCCTTGTATATTATCATGTACATGCTGATTTTTTCTTTTCCTTTCCTTAAGGGCACTTTGCCTTTAAGTGGGAGGTTGTTGGGGTAAAGGCGTTATGCCCACCCTTATAGTGTGTACAAGCCCATAAGTTATAGTACATAGTACACTTAGTACTTTTAATGTACTAACTGCACTAAGTGCAATATACATGTGTGATAGGGGAGTCACACACTCATTCCCATGAGTTGACTTATCCCCACAACTCTCTCTCTCTCTCTCTCTCTCCCTTGTTTCTCTGTGTATGTCTCCCACATGTACTCTAACCCTAATTCTAACTCTCCCATTCACATGCCAAAGAGGTCATTGTTGCTATTGGCCATGACAACATAGCAAATCTGTCACACAGGTCACCACAAGAGTAGGCAATGTCCAGCAAAATTGTAAGAATGGGGGAGATAAATAGCAGGATAATCAATGGATTGAAAGGGAACTCCTTCACCGCAAGAAATACATATGCATGTTCCAAATCTGCAAGTGTACTGCAGATAATGCAAATATGTCAAAGTGTACACAATGGCATACATACACTGCAGCAAACCACAAATGTATACATGTGCTGTGAAAAACACGATCAGCTGACACCTGTAAGAGCTGCAAGTGCTCAAATCCCGGCAAAATCAATGGTAAATGGGTCGAATGTTGCAAAAATGGGCTCAATGTAGAAAAGCCCCAATTTTTAGGTAGCCAATTAGACCAAATCTGAATCGGCACTTGTAAATCTGGTAAAGTGTCCAAATGTGCAATTGTCACCAGCACCAAATGTTGTAATGCCCAAAAAATTGGGGGAAATGCCCCAATGTCAAGTGAATGTGTGTGTAACACCCAAAATGCCTGTAAATGTCTATGATAGACCTGCAAATAATGTTCTGCAAAATCCCCAAATTTCTAGTGCAATTACGCACCAAATTTGCTGAAATCAATGCCAATGTTGCAATTGCAGGCTCAATGATGAAAAGTCCCAAATTTTACCCTGAGTCTGAGTGAAAGCGAGCTAGCCTCTCGTGTGTCTCCATCTGGTGTCTCATTCGGATAGCTGCTCTCGGTGACGGAGTCGGGGTGCTCTATGTCCAGTCTGTCTAGGTCTCCTCCTGGCTCTCAATTTCTCTGCTCTCTGTGCGGTCACCCCACGTGGTACATCAGCTGGCACTGCAATGCTCTCTGGAAGAAATCTGTGAGTTGGGACTGTCTCCCACCCCTAGTGGGAGCGGGTGTCTGGAGTCGTCTCTCTCGAGAACTATGAAGCTCTAGTAGTAGTCTGCCAAGATGTCGCTGGTCCGAGGCCTCCATCAACTGATGTAGTGAAGAGTGCTCCTCAAACAATCCTGCATATCTGGGCTCTACATCTACATACAAAGTGATCCTCAGTCTCCACCTCCTCGCGGCACAATCTGCATATCCGCTCAGCTCTGGGAACCCGTGCCGCTCTCCCAGCCTCTATCTCTAGCTGATGTGATGAGACTCGTAGCTGTCCAATAGCAACGCGAGAGCTGTGTGGCATGTATACATCCATGTACAGCGGTCGATGTATAAACCCATCCCCTGAGACGCTCATAAAGTGGTCTCTGTAATACAGCATCTTCGGTGGTAGTGGGCTCTCTGGTGCTGTCCATGTCTCCTGTATGTAGTGCTGCCATATGTCCTGTCTCATCACTCTGTTCCTCTCATTGAGAGAGAGGTACCCTCGTGGAGCAGACTGATCATACTGAAAAGGTGGCAACCGCTCAATGTCTATCCCATGATGTGAGAACCACTGTAGCATCTGTGCATACCAAGATCCAGTGTGTCCAGCCTCGGCCAGCTGTTTGGATGCCTCAAAAGCTCGCAATTGTCTCGTTTTGGTTACTTGCCTTCTCTAAAGTTCTCAAGTTCTCAGTTTTGTGAGCATTGTATATATGGCAGGCAACTCCAGTGCCCCCACAAGAAAGCTCTTGGACAGAAAGATGCTCAGTTAGAGCTTGTGCATACAGATGTATGTGAGATGCCTCAGCTTTCTTTGGGAGGGGCAAAATATTTTGTGTCTTTTATTGATGATGCCACACGCAAGGTGTGGGTTTATCCTCTTCGTTTGAAGAGTGATACATTCTCAGTGTTTGAGAAGTTTGTTGCTCATGTTGAGAATCAAACTGCCAAAACACTGAAGGCTTTGCGTTCCGACAATGGTGGAGAGTATATGTCCAAACAGTTTCAGGACTTTTGTGATGCTAAAGGCATCAAGAGGGAGCTCTCTTCTCCTTATGATCCTCCACAAAACGGGACAGCAGAGAGGATGAACAGGACCATTCAGGAGAAGGTCCGTTCTATGTTGTCACATGCTGCGTTACTTCATGGTTTTTGGGCTGAAGTTGTTATGACAGCCGTTCATCTTATAAACAGGTCACCTAACACGAGGCTTGGTGGGAAACTGCCAGAGGAAGTATGGACAGGGAAGCCTCCGTCCTACAAGCACTTGAGAGTGTTTGGTTGCGTTGCGTACGTGCACATACGCAGGGAAATACGCACCAAACTTGATCCTAAGTCTCACAAATGCATATTCCAAGGATATGGTGACAGAGGTGAAATGGGGTATAGACTTTGGGATCCAGTGAATAGAAAGATTATACGCAGCAATGATGTCATTTTTGATGAAACATGCATGTATAAGGAGCCTGCAAGGCAACAGGAGCCTGGCAGAGTCATCTTTGATGATGATGGACATCATGGACAACAACCAAGGGCTGTAAATCAGCCATTACAGCAACAAAACCAGCCCTTAAATGGTGCTGAAAATGGTCCAAATGGACAGCCAGAGATGGCAGAAGATATCCCTATGGATACCCCACAGTTAGAGGAGATACCGGGCATGATCTTTCAACCTTATGGCATGGAACAGGAGCCACCAATAGGTGATATGCAGGCTGGACAGAAACCTGCAAATGATGGTCATTGGGACCCTCCAGACCCCCTAACAGGTTTGTTCCAGGGGTTGACTACTTGATGCTCACTGACTGTGGGGAGCCCTCTTGTTATAAGGAGGCTTTACAGAGGGCAGACAAGGCTCTTTGGGAGCGTGCTATGAAGTCAGAGATGGATTCTTTGCACAAAAATGGAACATGGAAGTTGGTGCATTTGCCTACAGGCAAGAAGGTTTTGCCATGCAAGTGGGTTTACAGGCTCAAAGTTGCACCTGATGCAAAGCCAAGATACAAAGCCGGGTTAGTGGCTAAGGGCTTCAAGCAGGAATATGGTGTGGACTTTGATGAGATCTTCTCTCCAGTGGTCAAAATGACCACACTTAGAGTTGTATTAGCTTTGGTTGCTCATGATGATCTGGATTTGATTCAGATGGATGTGAAGACTGCTTTTCTTCACGGTGATCTCCATGAGGAGATATATATGCAACAGCCAGAGGGTTATGCAGTGAATGGAAAGGAGAAACTTGTATGCAAGCTGAAAAAGAGTCTTTATGGGCTCAAACAGGCACCAAGGGAATGGTATCATAAATTTGATACATTCATGAAATCCCAGGATTTCAAGAGGAGTGACATAGATCACTGCTTATACACCAAGAAAGCTTTGGAGGGCAGTCTATTGATCCTCATCTTGTATGTTGATGATATGTTGATTGCCGGGAAATCTCGTAAAGAGATGGATGCCTTGAAGAAGAGGCTGCATCAGACCTTTGATATGAAGGATTTGGGTGATGCAAATCACATTTTGGGTATGCGGATACTTCGGGACAGAAATCAGCATGTGTTGTATTTGTCTCAGAAGGAATACATTGGCAAAGTTTTGCAGAGGTTCAATATGGAGGGGGGGAAGAAGACTAGTACTCCTTTGCCTCCATATGTGAAACTCAGTGCTATGGACAGCCCACAGTCGGATAGTGACAGGGCTGATATGGCCAAGATTCCGTATGCTTCAGCTTGTGGCAGTCTCATGTATGCCATGGTTGCTACCAGGCCGGACATTGCATTTGCAGTGGGAGTGGTTACTAGATACATGGCCAAACCTGGTAAGAAGCATTGGGAAGCAGTGAAAGGTGTCATGAGATACCTGAAGGGCACACAGGATATGTGCATCTGCTTTGGCAAACAGGATGCATTAGTGCATGGTTACACGGATTCGGATTATGCCGGTCATCCAGATAACCGGAAGTCTACTACCGGTTATGTGTTTATATTCACAGGAGGTGCTGTGTCATGGATATCTACTACAGAGGCCGAGTATATTGCAGCCACAGAGGCTTGCAAGGAGGCATTATGGCTATCTCGGTTAGTGGTTGATTTGGGCTATACAGGGGATATTCCGTTGTTGCATTGTGACAGTCAGAGTGCCATCCAGTTGGCAAAGAACCCTGTCTTTCATGCAAAGACGAAGCATGTGGATGTGAAGTATCACTTCATCAGAGAGGTGATAGAGAACAAGCTTATTCAGCATGTCAAGATTCATACGGATGACAACCCGGTTGATCTGTTGACAAAGAGTTTGTGCCTCCAGAGTGGTTTGCTCATTGCAGACACTTGATGGGCATTGGATGAGGCCAGTTTCAGCCTTGATATGGCCTTGTATATTATCATGTACATGCTGATTTTTCTTTTCCTTCATTTAAGGGCACTTTGCCTTTAAGTGGGAGGTTGTTGGGGTAAAGGCATTATGCCCACCCTTATAGTGTGTACTAGCCCATAAGTTTTATAGTACATAGTACACTTAGTACTTTTAATGTACTAAGTGCACTATGTGTACTAGAGCAAATATACATGTGTGATAGGGGAGTCACACACTCATACTTGTGAGTTGACTTATCCCCACATGTCTCTCTCTCTCTCTCGCCCTATTTCTCTGTGTGTGTCTCCCACATGAAACCCTAACTCTCTCTCTTCACCATACGGCTTTGTGGGTGCTTCGATCTCGGATTTTCGTATAGAATTGATGTATCCGTCGACCGGAAGCATGCTTCCATCGATGAAGAAGGATCTGCTCGGTCTCAATAACATTTGCTTCGTCTACCACGTCTGGCTCCTGTTCATTTGAAACATCGAACACTTCTGGACTAACATATGGTTTTAGCCAAGAAACATGGAAAACATCATGCATTGTCCATCTGGTAGGCAACTTTAACTTCATGGAGACATCACTTAACTTTTTGACTATTGGAGAAGGGCCAAAACTACGGAATGAAAGCTTGGGACAACGTTTGCCCACTTGTTTCAATCTCTGTTTCATGATACGCAAATAGATCCAATCCCCTTCCTTGAAGTGGACATCTCATCTAGACTTATTTGCCTGTCTATTATATGCTTCCCGAGCTTTGGTCAAGCGGTCCTTAATTGACTCAATGATCTCGGAAAATGCATTCGTGGTTTTATTAGCCTCTAAAGATGGAGACACCATTCTCGTCAAAAGAGAAGAAAAACGGCGACCAAAGGCTGCTTCATATGGAGTTCGTCCGACACTGGATGAATGAGTGTCGTTGAAGATAGCTTGGACCAATGGAAGATAATGTTCCCATTTGGACTGTTGGTCATGACAGTATGACTTGAGAACATCAAAGGCCAATTGGTTATAAATTTCTATTTGGCCATCTATTTGCGGATGGAATGCACTAGACAATTGCAACTTAGTTCCGAAGTTTTCAAATAATGCCCTCCAGAAATGCGAGGTACACTGGGAATCTCTATCTGATGTTATGGTGCTAGGCAAACCACAAACTGGATACCAATGCTTGAGAAACAGACGGGCCATGTCCTTGACTGTGGCCGTATGCTTGTATGGGATGAGCATGCAGAATTTACTAAAGCGATCCACAATGGTAAAACACTGAGTGTTACGGGATCCGGTGGATGCTGGTAGAGACCCTACAAAGTCCATAGATATGTCGATGAAAGGTCCGTCGGGGATAGGCAAAGGTTGAAGTAAACCTGTCTTCTTTGTATGGGGAACCATGACTTTTTGACAAATCTTACAGGCCGTACATGTGCATACACATCATGCCTCATCTTTGGCCAATAAAAGGACCGTTCTAATTTCTTGAGGGTACTGTTGATACTCCTATGTGCTCCAACTAAGGAGTCATGGGTATCGTGGAGAAGAGCAAAACGCTTTTCTTGAGTAACACAGAGACGGTTCTTGTAGAACAACCAACCGTTCTGTACTGAATAGTGGCCAGGCTCAGAATTGAGGGCCAAACTGTATTGAGTACCAAACTCAGGGGAGTCGACATATTGGTCTTTCATACTATCTAAGTCCTTCCCCGTGATTTCGAGAATGGTAGATTCTTGGGCTGCCTGGATGCTGGACTTTCGACTAAGAGTATCTGCTACTGGGTTATGCTTACCAGGGATGTATTCAATTATACCTCCAAACTGTTGGAACATTTGACTCCACTTGGCCTGCCGATCACTCCACTGGGCACTTGGCATAGTCTGAAGCCACTTAAGTGCTTGGTGGTCTGTTTTCACTGTGAAAGCCTGTCCATAAAGAAAAGGCTTCCAATGCTTGAGCGCTGTGATCACACCCAAAAGCTCTTTGTCATATAACGAATAATTCTTTTCGGCGACATCCAACTTTCTACTGTAATATGCCACGGGTCTATTGTTCTGCTGGAGGACTGCACCCTAAAGCTACATTGCTGGCATCAGTAATGACCTCGAAAGGTTCGTCCCATGATGCTAACTTTAATACAGCTGCTTTTGAGGCAGCTTTCTGGAGCGCACGGAATGCATCAAGCCTTGCTTGTAACTGAGACTTTCTGCTTGTGAGTCTTCACCCCCTTGAGGAAGTCGTTAAGAGGTGCTGCAAGGTTGGAAAACTGATGGACATGGGTACTATAGGCCTGACAAAGACCTACGAATGAACGGATTTCTTGGGCGGTCTTAGGAATGTCCCAATCTAAGATCTCCTGAACCTTTGAGTGCAGAGTGCATGTGACAAGTACGACCTGGTGTAAAAACCAAAAAATTAGTGTCAAAACCAAGGAACTGATTGTGCATGGATTTGTTCATTTGATTTATGCTTGTGAGCATATCTGTGTATGTGTGCTAAGGGTTGGGGATGCCGGGTTAAGCCCAAGGACGAGCATATGTGCATGTGTTTGTGTCTTTTGACATATAACGGATGCATGTTGATCTTGACAGGAAGAGAATCATATTGGGAAACTCCTGCTTGAGGGCGACCCTAGAGGTGCAAGGGGTGGGAGTATGTGCAAGAGCGGTCAAATCCAAGGTCACTTTATGTGAAGGGTGAAAACTGCGAGAGCAAGATGATCCTCGAAGCCAAGCACAAGAGAAGAGGAGAACATTGAAACCGATCCCGTCAAGTGGGAATAGACTCCGTTGGACACCCACACGCGTAATAGCACAATTTAATATCACAATTTGAAATGGACAACTTAATAACTACTTGAAATTGAAATTGAAATGAAATGAAATAGATGGACACCAGCACTGGGGCCGGAACGGGCCGACCCCCCCCTCAATATATGATATATTTATTGGGAGTATTTAACAAATACAATGCTCCATGGGTTCAAAGAACCAGATGGTGTCCATGTACAGATGCCAGGCTACAATGGAGAAGGGATGGCAGCCTGCAGCCGCCGCCGGCCTGTAATGCACAGTTTGCGCGAGAGGACACACAGTGGACAGCCGCCTGCTGAAGTTGGAGCGCTGCCTCCATGAGATGGACAGCCGCCTTGTTGAGAGGTGTAACGCCTGGGCTCTGGCTGCAACCTGCGCAGCCGCCTGCAGGAGAGGAGGTGGTGTAGGCGGCTGCAGTAGACATGCGTAGCCTGCTGGACAGAGGTGTAGCACACAGTCGACAGCCGCTTGCCTGTTCACACACAACAAAACTCGTCAGAAGACAACAAACTTCACGACTCACTGGCAGGCGTCCGCGCTCATTAAGTAACACGTCAAACAGGCAAACACAAAAATACAAGTCATGCGAAAACAGTTTCAAACATGCAGAACATGAGTGCATGTGCAAATAGTATCATGGACATATCTCCCGTTCATGGAACAAGTACAAAATATCTATCGGGCATAAAAATGGCACGACGTAAAACATAAATCCTGGTCTTCCTATGGAGTGACAGTCCCATAGGTAAAACACAGTTCCAGGCACGAGCCTCCCTATGGAGTGATAGTCTCATAGGTAAGACCCATGGCGTGACAATCCCATGGATAGAACACAGTCCAGGTCATACACGGGTGGCACCAGTCTGGCTCCCGTCCATACGACACCTTCCTGCTAACACACGGGTGGCACCAGTCTGGCTCCCGTCCATGTCAAGCAAAAATACTGGCCTCTTCACATGAGACACCGGCCTGGCCTCAAGTGAACGAGACACAAAAACTGGAGATGGACCAAATGGTGGGCCAATTGGTGACATCCCCCCTGGGCTTCTAAAGAGTTGTCCTCAACTTAAAAGCCTCTAGATATGCCTGCAACAATTGTGGGTAGTCAACAAAATAGTCCTCATTTACCCATTGTGCATCAATAGGCAAATAATTTTTAAACTTCACAAGGTATCTCCTGGAAAGCTTCCCCGCAGCTTTCGCTCCTTGTGAAAAACAATCTGTTCTGGCTGGAGGATCTCCTCAAGCTCATCAATCTCTGGTGGATCTTCTGTGACAGGCTCGTCAGGATCTGGCCCCACATATTTCCGAAATAGACTCACATGAAATGCATTGTGAATCTTCCAGTGACTAGGTAAAGCAAGCCTGTATGACACTTCAGTGATCTTCTGAATCACCTTGAAGGGTCCATAATAGCGCTTAGGATATGATCCTTCTCGTCCTGGCCTCTTCCGAAGCCTAGCCTTCTCAAATTTCAGCAAAACCCAATCACCTTCTTTGACTTGCATGTCCCTTCTATGCTTGTCAGCAGCCATTTTATGCTTATCTTGTGACCTTGCAATGGCTGTCCGCACCTGACCAAAGGCTACATCCAAGTCACGAACATATTCATCAACTGCAAAAATCTCATCCTTTGTACGAAGGATGGATGGCAATACCACTCTGCCATAAATAATCTCAAACGGAGCCTTTCCCGTGGAGGTATGGATCGTATTGTTGTAGGCAAACTCAACAAGTGGAAGATACTTCTCCCATGCAGTCTTTTGATCTGCCACATAACACTGTAACAAATCCAACACGACTGAATTTGCAGCTTCACTTTGGCCATCCTTTTGGGGATGATAAGCTGATGAAAACTCAAGTTTAGTGCCACATATTATCAAATAAAGCCCTCCAAGAGAGGCTTGTAGTTATGGGATCTCTATCCCCAACAATGGATTTAGGCATACCATGATGCTTGAAAATATTAGCAAGAAAAAGCTTTACCATATGATCAGCTTTAATGGTTTTCTTGACGGGCAAGAAATGAGCTTGCTTGCTAAACCTGTCCACAATGGTCCAAGTAGCATCATTCCCATGCTGGGATCTAGGCAAGTCCATAATAAAATCCATAGTAATACTTTCCCAAGGTTGCGAGGGAATAGGCAATGGCTGAAGCAAACCTGGAGGTTTTTGCCTGTCAAATTTCACCTTTTGGCAAGTAATACATGTTGGGGTAAAGGCATTATGCCCACCCTTATAGTGTGTACAAGCCCATAAGTTTTATAGTACATAGTACAATTAGTACATTAAAAGTACTAAGTGCACTATGTGCACTAGAGCAAATATACATGTGTGATAGGGGAGTCACACACTCATACTTTGTGAGTTGACTTATCCCCACATGTCTCTCTCTCTCTCTCTCTCTCTCTCTCTCTCTCTCTCTCTCTCTTCTTCTCTGTGTGTGTCTCCCACATGAAACCCTAACTATTTCAGCTGAGCTTCTTTAGCTTCTTCAACTGGTATCAGAGCTTGATCACCTCCCTCTTCTCACAGTCCCCTGTTGATTACGCTACTGGTCGCTTCCTACTGGCCGTACCATTTGCACGTGATCACCCTGCTGTTGGTCGCACTGTCTATTGTGCGCCTGCTGGTCTTACTTAGCTGGTCGAAGAGCCCTGTCTATTGTTGCTGGTCGTACTGCCCTGGCTACCCAACGCAGGCAGCCAACAGACCACGCAGCTGAGCCAGGCGTGCCCAACCACAGCGTGGGCTGCTTAGCTGCTGCCCAACCGCGCAGCCAACAGCTGCTGCTTAGCCAGGCGCACCACAGCGCAGCAGCAGCATCATAGCGCAGCCAGCTCCCAGCCTGCACAGCAACAGCTCTCAGCTCGCAGCACCAAGTCCAGCAGCAGCTCCCTTCAACAGCCGTACAGCACACAGCAGCATCCGTATCTGCACAGCAGCAGCAGCAGCAGCATCAGCACACGAGTCAGCAAATACGACGCCCCCCTTCCTGCAACAGAAATCAAGAAATTCAGTCTGCAAATCGCAAGAAATAAAAAATTTCAGAGGTATTTGCTTCAATTTTGGGATTTGCATGTCCATTATCATCAATTGAGCAGGTACAGGTCCTAATGGCTCAGATTTGAGCACAATTGGCAACATTGGGTGACATTGGTCACATTCCGGGTCAATTGGCAGGAAATTGGGTGTTAACAATTGGGGGTTTTGATGTAATTGTGCCATTGGGCATTCATATGTGCTGTATGATGTGAGTAATCTCACATTCGGGGCTAAATTGCAGGAAATTGGAGTGCAAATCAAAGGGCTTTTGTGCCAATTGGGTTGATTTGCATGCAGGCACTGGCATTTGATGCTTTGGGCAATGTGTTGATGCCTGTCAAGCACTCAATGTGCGAGTAAATCAAGGGGCTTTTATGTATTGGATGTATATGTGGCCAGGGGGAAGCATTGTGAAGACTCTGGATGCCTTCATGTGCATTAATGTACCATTCATGATCAGAAATTGATCTTGAATCAAGGGGCTTTTCAAGATTTTGTGCTTGTTGAGCTTCGCAAAGCAGCAGGGAAGACTTTTATGCCTTGAACCCTCAGTAATCCACTTGCAGTCAAGGGGCTTTTGCCCAATTTCTGTCCGGGACTGTTGTATGCAGTGGTGGGGACTGTCAAGGTCTGATTTTCACTCATTTGGACAGCCAGGAGAGCATTTATTGCTACTGTACTTGTTGGTACAGATTTGGTACAACTTTGTACAAGTTTTGGCATGGCTGTACATTGATTTGAGTGAGGAAAAGGCTCATTTTCAGTTGCTGTACTTGCCGGTACAGATTTGGTACATCATTGGTGAGCACTTAGTACTGTTGTACAGTATTTTGGAAGAGGAACAGAGCACATCTAAGGTGCTGTCATAAATCTGCAGCAACCAGGTTTTGGTGATTTTATCACATTCAGTGGGAGGAGAGTTGCATTCGTGCTTCCGCAGTGGGAGATCAACTTTGGGAGAACAACTGTGAGCACTTTGTGTGCTTTGGGCTCACATAATTATGACATTTGGCAAACCCAGTGCTATAATGTGTTGCTCCAGAAGAAGCAGCACAAGTCCATCAAAGAAAGGGGTGTAATGCCCGCTTCTCTTACTGTTGAAGAATGGGAAGATATGGATGAGCTGGCAAGATCCACCATCATGTTGTCTGTGTCAGACTCTTTACTTTTCAGCATACGTGAAGAGAAGACAGCTTGGGGAATGTGGCAAAGATTTCAGGACTTGTATGTCCAGCAAAGTGCCTCAAGCAAAGTGTATTGGTTGAAGAAACTCATAGGTCTTCAAATGAAGGAAGGGGCGTCTATGACAGCCCATCTAAATGAGTTTAATGGTGTTGTCAGCCAGGTCATCAATCAAAAGTTGGCAATGGACGATGAGTTCAAAGCCACCTTTCTCTTATGCACTTTGCGAGAGAGTTGGGACACATTCAGGACAGCCACTAGCAATTCAAATGCTATGCTGTCATATGCAGATGTGGAGGGTGCTCTCCTTCAAGAGGAGATGAACAGGAAGAACAACTCTGTTGGAAAGTCCAATGCAATGAATGCACGTGGGAGATCCCAGCAAAGGGGTAAAAGCCAAGAACGGGGAAGGAGCAAGTCCCGCTCCAAAAGGGACTTGGAATGCCATTATTGTGGCAAGAAGGGACATTTCAAAAAGCAATGCTACAAATGAAAGAATGATCAAAAGGAAAAGGGCAAAGGCAAAGACAAAGACAAAGATGAAGCCAAAGATGCAAAGCCAAAGAGCAAAAGTGGAGTCAAGATTGAAGAAGTCAATGTGTCACCTGCAGGTGACAGTGAGATGAAGTCCTATTCATGTCTTCACTTGATGCCCATTCACTCCATGCAGGAGATGGTCATGGTATGCACTCATGGATCATTGATTCAGGTGCCTCCTTTCATGTCAGAGGTTGCAGAGACTTGTTTGTCAGTATACTGCTGGCAATGAAGGAGTAGTTTATTTGGGTGACAACCATGCATGCCAAATTCTTGGCAGAGGTGATGTGAGGCTTGTGTTTTCAGATGGCTCACAGCTTATGCTCCATGATGTCAGGCATGTGCCTGAGATCAAGAAGAACCTGCTTTCTACTGGACAGCTTGATGATGTTGGTTATGTTACCACATTTGGTAGTGGAAAGTGGAAGATTAGTAAGGGCTCACTGGTTGTTGCCAGAGGCTCTAAGGTGAACACTCTTTACTTCATGCATGCTGGTGTTTGTCACCGTGCTAATGTAAATGCAACCGAGCTGCCGGAAATCTCTATGTGGCATAGCCGGTTGGGACACATGAGTGTCAAAGGAATGGAGCAATTGTCTCGTTTTGGTTACTTGCCTTCTCTAAAGTTCTCAAGTTTTCAGTTTTGTGAGCATTGTATATATGGCAGGCAACTCCAGTGCCCCCACAAGAAAGCTCTTGGACAGAAAGATGCTCAGTTAGAGCTTGTGCATACAGATGTATGTGAGATGCCTCAGCTTTCTTTGGGAGGGGCAAAATATTTTGTGTCTTTTATTGATGATGCCACACGCAAGGTGTGGGTTTATCCTCTTCGTTTGAAGAGTGATACATTCTCAGTGTTTGAGAAGTTTGTTGCTCATGTTGAGAATCAAACTGGCAAAACACTGAAGGCTTTGCGTTCCGACAATGGTGGAGAGTATATGTCCAAACAGTTTCAGGACTTTTGTGATGCTAAAGGCATCAAGAGGGAGCTCTCTGCTCCTTATGATCCTCCACAAAACGGGACAGCAGAGAGGATGAACAGGACCATTCAGGAGAAGGTCCGTTCTATGTTGTCACATGCTGCGTTACCTCATGGTTTTTGGGCTGAAGCTGTTACGACAGCCGTTTATCTTATAAACAGGTCACCTAACACGAGGCTTGGTGGGAAAGTGCCGGAGGAAGTATGGACAGGGAAGCTGCCGTCTTACAAGCACTTGAGAGTGTTTGGTTGCGTTGCGTACGTGCACATACGCAGGGAAATACGCACCAAACTTGATCCTAAGTCTCACAAATGCATATTCCTAGGATATGGTGACAGAGGTGAAATGGGGTATAGACTTTGGGATCCAGTGAATAGAAAGATTATACGCAGCAATGATGTTATTTTTGATGAAACATGCATGTATAAGGAGCCTGCAAGGCAACAGGAGCCTGGCAGAGTCATCTTTGATGATGATGGACATCATGGACAACAACCAAGGGCTGTAAATCAGCCATTACAGCAACAAAACCAGCCCTTAAATGGTGCTGAAAATGGTCCAAATGGACAGCCAGAGATGGCAGAAGATATCCCTATGGATACCCCACAGTTAGAGGAGATATCGGGCATGATCTTTCAACCTTATGGCATGGAACAGGAGCCACCAATAGGTGATATGCAGGCTGGACAGAAACCTGCAAATGATGGTCATTGGGACCCTCCAGACCCCCTAACAGGTTTGTTCCAGGGGTTGACTACTTGATGCTCACTGACTGTGGGGAGCCCTCTTGTTATAAGGAGGCTTTACAGAGGGCAGACAAGGCTCTTTGGGAGCGTGCTATGAAGTCAGAGATGGATTCTTTGCACAAAAATGGAACATGGAAGTTGGTGCATTTGCCTACAGGCAAGAAGGTTTTGCCATGCAAGTGGGTTTACAGGCTCAAAGTTGCACCTGATGCAAAGCCAAGATACAAAGCCGGGTTAGTGGCTAAGGGCTTCAAGCAGGAATATGGTGTGGACTTTGATGAGATCTTCTCTCCAGTGGCCAAAATGACCACACTTAGAGTTGTATTAGCTTTGGTTGCTCATGATGATCTGGATTTGATTCAGATGGATGTGAAGATTGCTTTTCTTCACGGTGATCTCCATGAGGAGATATATATGCAACAGCCAGAGGGTTATGCAGTGAATGGAAAGGAGAAGCTTGTATGCAAGCTGAAAAAGAGTCTTTATGGGCTCAAACAGGCACCAAGGGAATGGTATCATAAATTTGATACATTCATGAAATCCCAGGATTTCAAGAGGAGTGACATAGATCACTGCTTATGGACACCAGCACTGGGGCCGGAACAGGCCGACTCCCCCCCCCCTCAATATATGATATATTTATTGGGAGTATTTAACAAATACAATGGTCCATGGGTTCAAGAACCAGATGATGTCCATGTACAAATGAATACAGTACCAAACAAAAGGCTCGAAGTCGACGTTCGAAGTAGAGCGACCACTTGAGTGGTCCAGTCTCTACGGTCCTGTGCCTTCACTGGACTCCGCGGAGAGTGCCCCACTGGTGTTCCAGGACCATGCACAAACAGGCGCTCCCGTACTAACGCCTGGCTCGCCCGATCTCAGCACCTTTGGACCGTGGTTCTCCAAGAGCTTGGACTTCCCGGCACCGAACGGGTGTTGCCGTGGAGAGAATCCCTTATCAGATTTATCACAAAGTACTTTACTTAAATCTGAAAATTCACTTACTTGTGGATGGCAGATGGAAGTCCAATACCCATGGTGTCTATGTGCAGCTACTTGAGAGGGACACCGAGCCACAGCAGCGTGTCGAGAGGAGTAGTTGCTTTGGGAAAAGTATTACCTCCTGAAGAAAAGAGATGCCGCCTATGTAAAGGAGGCACAACCGCCTACAAAGGAGAAGAGGAGCAGCCGCTGGAGATAGATTCACAGGGGCTTGCTGTGAAGGCAGTGCAACCTGTATGGAGGTGACACACAGCCTGTATGGTTGCTAGGCTACAGTGGAGAAGGGATGGCAGCCTGCAGCCGCCGGCCTGTAGTGCACAGTTTGCGGGAGAGGACACACAGTGGACAGCCGCCTGCTGAAGTTGGAGCACTGCCTGCATGAGATGGACAGCCGCCTTGTTGAGAGGTGTAATGCCTGGCTGCAACCTGCGCAGCCGCCTGCAGGAGAGGAGGTGGTGTAGGCGCCTGCAGTAGACAGGCGCAGCCTGCTGGACAGAGGTGTAGCACACAGTCGACAGCCACTTGCAGGGCAGAAGGAGCAGCCGCCTCTGTGTTGCTGTAGTCGCTTAGTTGCAGCCTGAAGAGGAAGAGGCGTGGAGGAGCAGCCTCACGCAGCCTGTAGCATAGAGGAAACAACCGCCTGAATGGGAGGAGAAGCATGCGCTGATGGAAGGAAACAGCCACCAGCTAAAGCATGCGCAGCCGTCTGTGGACGAGGTGAAGGTGGCGCAGCCTGAAGGGAGGAGGCGCACCAAAATGTCTGCAGTGATGCTGAAACCACCGGGCTGCAGCCTGTAAAGGAAATCACCGCCGCCTGCTGTGTGCAGCCGTCAGGGTGTAGAGGTGAAGGTGGCACAGCCTGAAGACGGAGGCGGACGATCATGTGTGTGGAAGGATGGTCGTGGTGCTTCTTTTTTTAAAGGTTGGAAGGGGAGTAAAACAATTTGATTTGGCTGGCTCCCCAGGTTTGCATGTGGGCGGCCAGTTCCATGGTGGTATGGGTAGGTGGCCATGCACCCACCCCCCCACACACACAAGTCAAGTGTGGCTCCCCACCTTGGCCCCTAAGTGGGTGCCCACTTTTAAGTGTATGTGAACATACAACTTTATAAAACAAAGGGTTAGAAATAAAATTATTAAACCAACATGTGCAATACACTTACCACCTGTTCACACGCAACAAAACTCGTCAGAAGACAGAGCAAACTTCAGGACTCACTGGCAGGCGTCCCCGCTCAGTAAGTAACACGTCAAACAGGCAAACACAAAACTACAAGTCATGCAAAAACAGTTTCAAACATGCAGAACATGAGTGCATGTGCAAATAGTATCATGGACATATCTCCCGTTCATGGAACAAGTACAAAATATCTGTTAGGCACAAAAATGGCACGACGTAAAACATAAATCCTGGTCTTCCTATGGAGTGACAGTCCCATAGGTAAGACACAGTTCCAGGTACGAGCCTCCCTATGGAGTGACAGTCCCATAGGCAAGACACGGCAATAATACTGGCTCTTCCATGGTGTGACAATCCCATGGATAGAACCAGGGTTAGTTCCGTACGTCGTACGACTGAAATCGTACGTACCTGCCGTACGGTACGGTACCGTACGGATTCGTACGATACCGTACGATATTTTTTTTGGGGGGGGTGGTGGTGGTGGTGTTGTTGTTGTTGTTGTGTGGAGCAATTTCACTCTTCTAGAGAGCCATTCATCGCCCTTTGCAGCCTATAGGAAGCTGTTTGTCAGGAGCGTGTGCACTTGCCATTGCCATTGCCATATTAGGCAAGCGATCATATTGCCTGATGAGGAGGAGGAGGCAATCTTCATGGAGCTCTATAGTGAGCTTCCATTGCTCCCTCATGATGATACCCCACTGCCTAGAGAGCCCTTGTTTGATGATGATGGCAACCTACTTAGCGAGAATGATCCCCAGAGTATCTCGTCCACCTTCGAAGAGTCCTCTTCAGAGAACTCTCTTGATGGACACTCTAGTAGTGATCATGTTGATGATCATGCAGATGTTGGTGATGATGTAGACTTTTGATATGTTATAGCTCTCTAGGCATTGGGCATCTATCTCCTTCTAGCCCATCGATGATGTATTGTAGACTTTGTAGTATGTAGTATACTGTATCATGTATGTACGCATGTTGGCGGTCGCCCATGCCATGAGTTTTTGGCCTATCCTTTTGTAGCAATTTTGTACTCTAATGGCATGATGACATTGTGTTCATGGTTCTACTATTTTGTAACTTCTTGTCTACAATTTTTAAGTTTAGGAAGTATTTTAAAAAAAAAAACGTACTAATATCGTACTGTACCTCAAAAAATTTTAAGGTACCAATTAGTACCGTATTTTATCGTACCGTACCGTATCGTACCTTTCGTACTAACTAACCATGGATAGAACACAGTCCAGGTCATACACGGGTGGCATCAGTCTGGCTCCCATCCATACGACACCTTCCTGCTAACACATGGGTGGCACCAGTCTGGCTCCCGTCCATGTCAAGCAAAAATACTGGCCTCTTCACATGAGACACCGGCCTGGCCTCAAGTGAACGAGACACAAAAACTGGAGATGGACCAAATGGTCGGCCAATTGGTGACATCACATTCTGCATGAAGAACCATGTCTCGAGCTAGAGAGAGGAGCTAGGTCCACAACAAGAAAAAAGCAGAGAAAAACAAGAAAAAGCTAAGACAAAGCTAGACCTATCAGTTGAGGACAATTGTTTAAGAAGTTTGGGGGATGTCACCGAAGCATCAAAATACAAGTTGGTGACATGCAAAAATGCAAATAGCAAAAAAAAGGTAAAAAAAATTTGATGTGGCAAGATAGCAACGCTGGGCAACCTTGCAGACTTGGAATGATGAGACTAGCTTTTGGAAAGCAAATGATTAAATACTTAAAAGAGAGGAGCTTTTATTATTAAAAAGGCTATGAGTGAGTTTAAAGCGCTTTTTCCAAGTGCTTTTGGACAAGAACTATAAATTCAGCTACTCTCTCATTATTGAGACATGTAAAAAGACAAGAGAGCTCTCCAGCTCTAAGAACTTGTACTCAAGACTCCTCCAAGGGGTTTTATCTAATATAACTCAAAGGGGGGGGGTCAGCCCAAGGCTATTCTGACCCCTAGTGTGGTGTCTTCTCTCTCTAGTCTCTCTTTTATTTATTTTCAGATTTTCTCAAGGTTTTATGTGAATATGTTGTTTTCTTTAAGATAAGCTAAGTACCCATGCCATAGCCCTTACGAAGGCCTGTTACAATGAGCTTGAGGAGGTTATACAATATGAGCGTATTGTATTTCATAAGGAATGGAAGGACCCTAGGGACAACATTATCCACTGATACCTTGTGAAATTTTGGAGACTTTTCAGTTGCAAACAACTGATTAGAAGTCGAGGAGATGTCACAATTCCCTAATTTCTCGGAGTTATTTGGATTTGATTATCCTGATTATTGTGTAACATGCTTGGCATGCAGATCATGATCATGATAGGATGTATGGGGCCTACAACTAGGCTCATATCTTAGATCTCGAGCTTCGCGATTGTCTCTTAGGTCAGGTTTTGGTTGTATGGGACTCCAAGGCTGGTTGTTGTGAGTATAGCCTTGGTTCCTATGATTCGATGTACCGGATCTAAGGTTGCGTGGTGAGCTCGGGGAGGTGAATCCGATGAATCCGAATTTGGAGTAACTACGCTTATGTCTTGTGTTTAGGGGATCTTTGGAAGGTCTCCAAGCACCTTTAGTAGATGAAACTGGGCAATTACACTCTGATGGTTTGACGTGTAAGTTCTCATACGTATCAAAGTAAGGTCTCCAAGCACCTTTAGTAGATGAAACTGGACAATTACACTCTGATGGTTTGACGTGTAAGTTCTAAGTTCTCATACGTATCAAAGTAAATTCTATACAACGGGGTGGATATCTTGGCCAATAGTGTGCGCATGGTAATTGCTCTTTTATTATTCATCTCCTCGAGTAAGTGTGATTAATTCGTTGCTTCTGTTAGACTCTTTGAGGTCTGCAACACAATGTCATTGAGATCCTATGTGGACCACAATAGCAAAAGAATGAATTTTGTTGAAACGAAAAATGTTTCTAGAACAATCTTTTGAAATGTGGATGAAGCTTCTAAACGAAACACATTTTGCTCGATTTTGGGAAAAGTTCAATATTTTTGAATCCTTTGGTGTACTAATCAAGCTCTACTGTACTTGCCTCCCTCAAATAGCCTCCAATTTCTTGTTATTTGCATCCGAATTTGGGTGCTTGGATTCTTGATGTGGAGTTATTTGAGCACACCACGTGAATGACCTACAAGAATCTCTCACCATGCTAGGTACGAGATCCAATATCCAAAATCAAGTCCAAGTCCAAATCCAAATAACTCCCAAGCTCATGTACAAGGTACATAGGAGATTTGTGTATGATGTTCAGCGCCCAAGAAAGCCATGTAGGTGGCAGTGTTTGTGGCATTGTCAAATGTTGAGAATTCCTGTCGGTGATGGCAGCACTTTGGCCGTGGGAATTTTTTCAAGAATAGATGTTGATTGCGAGGTCTTGGCATCAAACTTCGTAGGTGAGGATGGGTTTGAAGGAGTAGATGCTTTATTAGAGTCAGTTGTTGGCGCAGATGGTAGGTCATAATGTAGAGGGGCTTTTGTGGAAGAGGCTTGTATCCTTTTGTGTTTAGATCATAGATATCCATTAAAGTTGGATCCTCTTCCTTGCACTACTTTTTATCGTTGACCATCATGATGACTCCATCGCTAGCAAAGCATAGTGGTGCTTGGGTAGCAATCAGTCCATTTATGTTCCAAGATTAAATCTGCTTCCAACACATACTCAACCACATAAAACTTGCAAGTGAGGGGGTTAGTTTCAATATACAGTGTATGTTCAAAGTACCACAAACATGGCATGTTCAAGTCTTGTGTAAAGTTAATCCTTTTAGGATGTGCCGTGAGTGTTGGTTGACCTAATAAATCCCATAGCTCGTGGGTCATGAGATTGTGTTCTCGTGTTAGATAAAGTTGTTCTTGAGCTGTGGTGATTTTATTTGAAATTTCCAATCCCACCAAAATCCTAGGGATATTTTTAGTAAGATATGTTAGAAGTTCCAGCTCTTTCAAGGTTTCTTCCTTCCATAAATAGCAATGTGTCCAAGCATTGGTGGTGGTGGCAATACCCAGGTGGGTGGCGGCAACCAACAGTTCAGGGAAAGCAGCTTTAGATGGCATGTAGGCAGCGTTGGCTACAAACAGTAGCTCTGGTGACAAAAATGCTAGCAAGTAGGGAGGAGGGGTAGCCAAACAGAGATCAAAAGGCTGCGCAGCATTGTCAGCTGGTGCAGGAAGCGCTGGCTCAAGCGGTGATGAGACAAGCTGGGCAGTGGCGCGACTGTTGCTGGTGGTTGAAGCTGGCGCAATTGCCAGCTATAGCTGGTGCAAGCGCTAGCTGAAGTTGGTTCAAGCGCTCGCCGAGGTTGGCGCTAGCGGTAGTTTTGGAGGTAGCAGCCAGGCAGCTGACGGAGCAAAGAATACAGGCGACAAAAGTGGTTGGCGCAAGTGGCGTAGATGGACAACAGAGGTTGGTGGTGCAGTAACGTTGAGGAGTGGTGTTCAAACCAGATGGCGACCAAGTGGTAGGTGACTGGCGGCGGCACACTAGCGTAGATAGGTGGAGAGATGGCGGTAGTAGAAACTGTACGCTTCAAAAGCTTGATGATGGTGATGAAAACGATGAAGATGGTCTTCACACACTCCAGGATCTCATTCATGATGCTACAAGAGAGGTTCAAGCCTTTTTATACTTGAAGAGGGCCTTGCTTTTTTGCCAAAAGCTTAACCATGCTTTTGCTTTTGCCTTTTTCCCTTTGCTTTTCCCTTTTTCACTTTATACAATAAAATAAGTTCTTTTATGCTTTACTTTTCTAGTTTTAGGGCCTCGCTTTTTGGCCTTAGAGTTGCTTTTTGAAAAAACAGCTTTTAGCGTTTTGATCGGGCTTAGTCTCCTCTTGCTAGTTGGAAATGCCTAAGTTTATAAGAATTTTTTTTAAACACCGTATTTTATCGCATGGTAAGAAGTTTTTTAATATCATATTGTGTTTTCCCGTATGGTATCGTATTGTACGGTGTTGTACCTAACAACTATGGTTCCATCATATGAAATAGAGCTAAGAGGGCCAAATAGTTACACGGGGATTGTTCGTACCATTGCTGCATTGCATAGCATCTTTATGTACTTGCTTGCAATTGAATTTGCATGCTGTTTTCATGCTTGCTTGACCAATGTGTAGTTTCGGATAAGGGGACGCCCGCTCGTGAACCTTGCACATGAAATTGTCTGTTGACATGGTTATGTGGCATGTGACAAGTGGTAAGTATTGGTCAACACCTAGCCTTAGAAACTAGTACTAATTTATAAGTGAGTGTGTACATACTTCATTAAGTTTTGGGCGACCAACCTCACTTATAAATTATGACTAACCCTCTGTTCGCACGCACTGATGTCACAGGGCAGACAAAACTCAATGGCCACCAACCAGACCTTATCCCCTTTGTACAAAGGGAGCAATCAGCCACCATGTGTCCATCCCAGCTTGCACCACAAGTTACTTGTCGTCTCTACCTGACACCTAGGGTGGACATCTCATTATCTCTCTCTTCCCTCTTTGATGTGATTCTGCTCGCTGAAAAGAGTGGCTTGCTAGAAATTCCGAATCTGACCTCTGGAAAGTCTGCTGCCGCGGGAAAATTTGCTTACGAGGGTTGTGGTCTTCAAAGAGGCTAGTTTCGTCTCTCCCCACACACACAACTGCCCCGGCGGCCCTGTTATCTCCCTCCCATTCTACATTGTATACTCTACTTCTTTGGAGGGGAGGCTCTTTTCCTTTACTAATTGAAGGATCTTTTTTAAACAGATTCTTCTCAAGTCTCTGTCGGTTTCGTGTGTAGGATTTAGATTTCTCAGGAAGGTCTCTGATATTATCCAACAAATATTTTGCAGGAACCTTGACATACAAGAAGATGATTCAGAAACGTTTTCATGTAATGTATGGGTGCAATTTGAGCACTATTCTAATTTCTACAATGCTATGAGAGCCCTTTGTGGCCGCTCAATGATAAGGGTTAGTAACGGCTGACAATTCATCTTTTGTAATCTGTTTTACTTTAGGAGCATTCTTTCTATTTTTCTCCCATTTCTTTTTGATACTAAAGTGCGAAGGTCTCTGCTTGCTCATGTATGCTATGTACTGCTTATGTTTGATGTAGGAAGGTTCCAGTTTTAAGGCCAACTATGAAGTGAGCTGGGATAATGATGGATATTTTACTGAAGGAAACATTAGAAAGAGAAGGTTTGAGAAAGAGCGAGTGGATGAATTGCGGCGCCGGCAGCTCCTCATGGAGGCACGGCAGGCAGAGATTGCTCGTAGGCAGGCTGAACTTGCCAGGTTGGAACAGGAAAGAATGGAAACTGAACGGATGGAACGATTAAGGTGTAATATCACAGTGCCTGTTATGAGACAGGATACTTTTAAGTGATTTTTTCTTATTGAAAGGGGATGGTAATGTGAGTTCATGCTTTGTGCATGTCTTCTTTTGACAAGACAGAGTCATGTGCTGATAGGGAGGAAGAAAAACTGAGGAAAGACAGAGAGGCTGCATTAGCTGAGCAAGAGATACTAAGGCAGAAGGAGTTGGAGCGTCTGAGAGAGGTAAGGATTCCACACATGTTTATATCATTTCTGTTTGGTATATGATAACCTTGAAATAAGGCTCTTATTATGCAATGATTGTCTCAGGAAGAAAAGATAAAGAGGGAAAAGATGCAGAGGGAAGAAGAGCAAAAGGCGATTGAGATGAAAAAACGGGAAAGTGAGTTGCGAAAGGAAGAAGAGAAAAAGAAAGAGAGTCAAAGAGCGCGTGAGACGGAAAGCAAAGAGACCTGGACAAACAAACTCCGGAGAATTGAAATGATGGGAACTAAAGACCATAGTCATGTTGTATGTCCCACCACCACAACCAAAAGAATTTTCAATTTTGGATGTGTGTACCGCTTCCCATTGATTCAGAACACCACCAGATGTGTGATGGAATGTGTTATGCTGCATGCATGTAGGAAGCGAGACATAAATTGGAACATAGAAGACGGGGGGATGAGGAAAGTCTGCCATGGAAGTCACTACCGAGGAAAGGCATTGGAGAGCTTGAGAATCAACCCAGAAGAAGGTAGGACTGAACGCTTTCTCGCCATTATTAACAATATTTTATGCACACCTGTCTTTGTGTTTACTTTACCCTTTTGTTTTTCACAGTCCAAAGCAAAGAGAACATTCAAATAAACCTCAGCAAAGCCAAACGTAATCAAAATTTTGGTGACACTATTGTTGCTTTTGTTTAAGATGTTTTACTTTTGCTAATTCAATAATGATATTTTTTGAATCACCTTTCCCTGTCATTATAGCTTGACGAGGAGGCAAGATGACAACGTTGAGGGCTTCAATGATGATGAGTTTGAAAGATGGGTGCTATTTCATGACCCATCAACCTTTTCTGAAAATGGGGGTACCATTAAAGAAGATAAGGAGCCTACATACTACAAGAAGCGAGTGAGAAGTGTAATTGTTGATATGAGATATACATAAAATGTCCTTGATCTGAACCAGACATTTTACCTCTTGCTATTTTTCATGGGTGATACACCCATGCCATGAAGGCCGCTATGAGGATAAAGGCTTAAAGCAACGTGTATGTACCCTTTTCATACCCATCCTTAACCTCAAGGCATAGAGCTTACGAAAGAGGTTGGGATGGACCATCAAATAACTAAAGCTGCATCTTTGTAAGGTAATTTTCAAGAGCGAAATGTACATTATTAATCCACACTATGAGAATACCGTAAGTAGCACACATTTTTCCAGGGAGAGTGACTATATGGTGACACCTTAATAGCTTTTCTTTATTAGCTTATGTAAAGTTTATTTTTTGATCGCAGCCTTTACAAAATAGAGAGAGAGAGATAGAGAGAGAGAGAGAGAGAGAGCTTATATCATGGTCTTTTGAGGTCAAAATTCACAGCCTGTGAGATTAGCATGCGATGTGTGCATGCATATGTGGCACGCGTGTGAGTATAATTTTAATGTGCAAGGAAGGACAGGTTACATTATGGCACCAGTAAAAAACGGAGGATCTTATGATCAGCTAATGATAACAGAAAAGGGAAGATAGCCTACTCCATCACATGGTCAAAGTTTGTATTTGTTTTCGATGTTTAGAGCGCTTGTTGGGGGTTGGACCCCTCTTAACATTGTCCACTTGTTTGTTAATCGTGCTGCTCAGACCACATCCAACTGCTATTGCTTCCACTGTGTGACCTTGTCTGCTCTCCACAATTAGTGTGATGCAATGTTTTACTGTTGGAGAATTGTGGCTCGGTTCTGCTTAAGAGGTGCTCGGTTCTGCTTAAGAGGTGAAGGTTATCGATCAGTTCTCAGCTCTTTTTTGGTTTCAAGGTTATGACTGCATGATCATTAGCTCACTGTAGAATTGTGATTCTTGATTCGGTGTCCCACAAAATTGTGTGGCTTGAGGCAAATCTTGCATTGCTGATTCGAATTCTGTCTCCATTTCAGTAGTGCTCCTTACTGTCTCCATGTTGAGGACTATGTTAGGCGGTCACTGTCCTGTAACCCTTACCTGAAGAGCGGGTTGTTTCTGTTGTTTCAGTGCTGTGGTCACAGCTTCTTTATGGCCTCTGATGTTGTATTCACATAAGGGTTCTACCTCTTGCTTGAAAACCTGGCTTTGGGTTCATCCCCTTGATGTGTTCACTTGTTCTTCAAGCCTCTTGAACTTTGCATTGAATTTGACTTTTTGCTTGTGGAGCTCAGGGATTTGCTGCTGAAGATATTGCACTCAATTCATCTGCCTTGTTGATATTGCCTCCTTGGTGAAAGCGAGTGTGGCGAGAGAGAGAGAGAGAGACAGAGAGAGAGCATCCTTATTTGTAACTAAACATGTACAATGGAAGTCTATGTGGGAAAGCCTTGGTTCTGGAGATAGAAGGTTGAGACTGAACACGTAGATGGTGTAAACTCCCAATGCAGCAGCTGAAAGTCTATGTAAACTCCCAATGCAGCAGCTGAAAGTCTAATAGTAAATGCAGGTTGCTTCAGAATTTGCCACAGATCCATTGCCCATCCATTTCTGTTATTGAATCACCTGATTTGGTACAAGGTGAGGCAGGTAGATTAATCTTCGGAGTCCAAGTAGCTTGTGCTAGAGCTTGTTGCTTTTTGACATTATCCCTACCAAACCCTAACTTGAGCTCCTCTCATAGGTTTCTTCCTAAAGTTATAATGCGGCTCAGGGTATTTGCATTCCATGTGCTTGTTAATGTAATTCAACTTTGGTGCGAATGTACGTTGTTGTCACTGTTGATTTATTTTGATTTCAGCTTTGACTTGGTTTCTGAGAAGTGCTAGCTCTCTCTTTGGCAAAATTGAGTGTGCTTCTTGTGTTGATTTGTTTCTGGCTACTCTTTTTCTCCTTTTATGCCTGTCGCTCTTCAAGCCGGCAAAGTTTGAAGAACCCATAGTAAGGGGTGGGAGGCTTCTCCCAGGTAGGCGAGGTCTCATGCAAAAGACGTCATGTGTCTAGAGCATTGGTTGCATGCTGGTTTCTCCTGGTGGGTGTGAAGCAATCGCTAATTTTCTCGTGTTATGGTGGCTGCCTTTTGCTCTCTGCTTCAATGGGGTGCCTTTTGCGTTACTGGATAGATTGGTTATGCAAGCAGAATAGATTGGTTACTGGATAGATTGGTTATGCAAGCAGAATAAGTGTAGCGATGGTGATGAGCAGCTAGAAGAGACTGGACACGGGAAGGGATGGCAGAGAGATCAAGCTCCACTTAGATTGGTTTTGCGATCTGAAGAAGAGTGGGGATGAGTTAGCCAACGAAGACTAGACCTGTCACTCACAATACCACAAAGGTTTCTATGTTCCTGATAACCCATCGAATCTCTACCTTTGACCCGTTGAATCTCTACCCTTCAGTGAAGCCAAAGGAGACTAAACATGGGATGGGCAGGTAAAGAAAACCAATCAAGCTCCTCTAAGAGGTCCTAGTGTCCCAACTTTTACTGTGGGCATTGTAACTTTACAATGCAAACTGCTTTACAACATACATCCATGCTATGGACATGAAACGGAGAGTAGGATGGCTATGTGTAACAAGCTATTGAGTAGTGTTCAACTAAGTAGGTGCCAAACATGCCCAAACTAGCTAGCAATATGTTTCAAACTAGTATCCATAATGCGATCACCATTGCGCTTTCTCTGTGATATCTTCACAATGAATTTAGTGTGTTCATTCTTCAAGGGAGGCGAGGGTGAGGGAGAGAGCCTAGGGAAGGCTGAAGGAAACAGGACACTTACCCTTGGGCTTCAAAAATATCAATTTAAGTGTACTTTATACTTATTATCTATCTTATGTGAGTGTGCACAGCAGCCAATATAAACGCATGCAGATCCAAAAACTACCAAGACCTCATATCACGTGATTCCTCAAATCATTCATGTTAGCTACTCTTGAACTTTGAAGTTTGTTTAGCACATCATTATGTTCACAAGTCCTTCCTTAGGTGGTCAATTTGATCGACGGTTATGCAAGGTGCTAGACGCCAAACCCAAGTTCCAACCCTAAATTTTCATTTGAATCACATTAATATAGTGGGAGCAGTGTTTGGGAAACTCATTTTTTAAGGAACCATACACACTTCCTACTCACCATTGATGTAGCCACACACACTTCCTTTTCACCATTGATGTAGCCGGAAAATTGAAGAAAATAGCTTCACTTTTAGAAAATTGTATACCGTCATTGCATTTTCTACAACTGGCTCAATTCTCAACCGGCTATTTGGAATTTTCATCTGAAAAATTTTCAAGGTGAGGCACCTATTTGGTGGGAGTGGTGACTTGAAGATCTACCACCTACTCTCAAGCAATCAATCAACCATTTTTCTTCCATTTTTTTTTTTGCAACCCATTTTCAAATTGGGGCCAATAAACACCATTAAAAACCTGGGAATTAAGTGAATTCTACACAGGCACCATAGTGGAAATTGAAATTGGAAAGGAGAGGTTTCAATGTTACAAAACACGCTACCAATCAAAAATTTAAAAAGTTTTTGAATAAACGGCGCACTTTATTTACTCGGAGGTTACAAAACGTAAACATAAATAACGTTAAGAATGAATGACTCCTTCAAAAATCTTGCTCCAGGCAGCTCCATCACAAAATGCGAGATCTGTAGAAGTATTGGTAAGCACATGCTGATCTCATGCTCTGCCATTGTTAGGGTTTCCTAAAAGAATAGGAAAGAAGAAACCCTAACTCCACAGGAGAGACCAGAAGCCCTAGTTCCAGGGCAGGAAGCCCTCAATTTCACAAATGAGAGAGCTTGAGAATGCAGACGAGGAGAGCGGTGAAGAGGAGAGCGTGGAAAGTAGGGAGGGATGGTGCATGGTTGGGCTTAGCGGAAGGGCCTGTTGCAGCAGAGGACTGTGCTGAAGAGGGGGAAGATGAAGATGGGGAAATGAGGGGGGCTCCTGTGGAAGGGGAAGGGGCAGGCGCAGGTGAAGGCAGGCCAAAGATGTCCTCAGGCAAGAGGACCTCATTGATGGCAAAAATGCTGCAGGGGGCTGCATTGTAAAGAGTGCTTACAATGTCAGCATTGGACCACCCTGTCTTGATGGTCACTGTCCCATCTTGATCTGTCACATTCAAGGTATACTTCCCGCCCCCTCCATTGTATGTTGCATATGTGCTTGTTATGTTCTCTTCTGTCTGCTGCAGAGATGCAAGAGGGTACCACTTGGTAAGAGCATGATACTCACACAAGCTCACCTTCTGTTGTTGGGTTATGTTCTTCAATAGTGTAGCAGCTGGTTCACTCACAAAGGCCTTGTCGATCGGAGCAAACACCGTGATGCCCACATCAGTCTGATTGGCTTGGTTTTGGAACCCCTCCCCCACTTTGGTGTCACTCAAGAGCTGGAGGAAGCTCGAGAATTGGCCTGCACTCTCTATGACTTGGGTTATGTTGCAGAAGGCGGGGGCAGGTGCAGGCGCTGGGCTTGGAGAGGCTATGGGGGATGCAAGGGGAGCTTGTGCATTGGAAGAAGGTGTAAGAGAAAGCATCAACACCATCATTAGGAAGGGCAAATGCGCCATGGGCAAGAGTTGCACTCTAGATCTAGCAATGGCAACAATCTCCATAGCCTAGTTTGGGTGGAGGGATCAAGGGGGCGGGGGGGAGAGAGAGACCCAACAAGAGATGGTAATGAAGAGAGAGAGAGAGCCCAACAGGCTACCACCTTCTCAAAGGGCGAGAGAACCAACAAGAGAAAGGAGAAGTGCCTCCCACTTCTGGGAGTGAGTGCTTTCCACTTGCACAAACTCCAAGGCTAAAGCTTTGCCAAAGGACAAGCACATGGAATTGCTAATACACTAACACTCCTAACCCCATACACCACCCACATACACACGCACTCTCTCTCTCTCTCTCTCTCTCTCTCTCTCTCACAGTGTCACACTCTCCATTGTGTAGAGCTTAAGTACAAAAAAAAGGAAGGGCAACAAGCGGTGGAGGCTCCAACTCACTTTGTTGAAGGGGTCCCCACACAAACAAACTGTTTGCCCACTCAACTTCACATTCTTCCTTCTCACCAAACAATTAATTTATATTATTACATAAATATGTTTGGAAATCCCTAGCTTGATCAAGTGGGCACCATTCCTTTGAAAAAACTGCCTCTACTTTTGTTAATATAAATATATATAATTATTGTTCCCAAAAAAAGAGAGGAAAAAACTTCCTCTTTCCCTTGTTCTAACCGATTTTTCAAATAGCTCCCAAGTGACTGTAGAGATTAATTTTAACATCAACCTTCAAAATTGCCATAGTTATACAAGTTCACATCCATCCACAATTTGTGTGTGATAGTATGAAAATTGGGTCATATGAATCACAAGGTTTTGAGATGATATGAGTTTGTTCAATTAGATCAAATGGATGGTTTTTCAAAATACTAGGAGATAGTACGTGGCACTATTTTTAAGGTATGCGAGCAACCACACTAGCTTTCCTACCCGTTTTTTCCATTAAAAGCAAGGTGATGTGACAATATTATTGGTGGAAATATAGCAAACACTAAAGTTCTTCATTGTTCCTCTTCTCCCCCTCTTATGCTCCTATGTTGGCACTAGGCTTAATTTTTGACGGTCGTCATGCACTTTTTTGGGATTTTCGGCCAAACACCAAAAAATCTCTAAGAGTAGTCAAAAAATCTCTAAGAGCAATTAAAAAATGCACTTAATCTTGAAAAAAAAAATCAAAACTTGCAAGTGTCTTGTCATTTTCAAGGGAGATCTCGCTGTCAAAAATCAACCTTGATTGGCACTCTCTGTGTTGGTCAATGCAATCTAGAATTGAAATTAGCTTGGAACAATTGTGTGATGAGTTTTTGACCTCCATGCAAGATTTGTGTGTTGGTATACAAAGTAACCTCATGAAAATGCGTGTTTAAAAAAAAAGAGTGTTCTACCAGTCTCCAAACCCTAATAAGGGAGCTTTGTCAAATGATTTAATCCTTTCTATTTGATTTTCCATCCCTTATTTAGTCTTATTATGTGTCACCAATGAGACAAATATTTACCAATTCCAAGAATAATCAAAAGATAAAACACTTATTATCTCTTGTAAGCATCCCATTTTGGAGATTACAAAATACTTTCTGTGTGAAGATGGAGTCAAAGATTAGATGCCTACATCATCTTTTACCCCTCCCCCTTTTTTTCCCACTAAAGTTAGTGTGAAGGTTGAGGTAATGTGGCATCTTCCATCCCCCTCTCTTCTTCTAGTGAAATTTGAAATACATCAAGAAATTACTCTTTTTTAAAACTTTGCTAGAGTAACCTTTCCATTAAGGAACTAATAGAGGAAAACTTTGTGATAGTTTTACCCAAAACTCGTAGTTTGACATTAGGCACATAAACTAGTAGAACATGTCTATCATACAAACATGCTAACTTGATGTCCCTACAAATTAACAATAATGCTTACTCATAACCACCTTTTAATTGATAGCTCAACTAACGAGGTGGCATATCACTCTTCCTCGCTGTATGCATGTCTTCGTGTAGAGGAACGTGACCCAAGCTTTTACATAAGGGAAAAAAAAAGAAAAGAAAAAGAAAAACCAAGAGAGTGAGAGTGGCATGTAAACATTCATTTTGTTTTAAAAATTTGATGGAGGTACTTTAACTAGGTGTATTGAGCGCAAGATGTACACAATATAAATTCATTAAAATTTTATAAAGAAAAAAAAAGTTCACATGTTCATAAGTTGCAAAACTCACATCAAAGTTCTTTTGAATCTAACATCAGCTAACCATTCGTTCATGCCTACATGATGCATATGTCAAGTGACTTTTTCCCTAGAAAGGTAAGTGTGAATGATCACTTTTTGATTTTTGTGTTGACTATCACAACATGGTTGTTATTAAAATGCATTGATGTACCAACCATCTCAAGCTGTGCTCCCCATTCTTTATATATAAATCTCAACAAGTTGCACTTAACCAAGTGAAGAATAACTTGAATCATCACATTAAGATTGGTTGGAGATAGTTTTTCTACATGACACTAAAGCAACAAAATGAGCTTGCCACATGTGCCTTTAGTCTATATTGAGAATAGTAGAAAATTAGTCTCATTTTAGACTTGCGAAATTCTTAGCGTTCAATGTAATTGTTAAACATATCTTTTTGTAAAAAATACTAGCGATAGTTCTCCTAGATGACAGTAAATACACAAAATGAGCTTGTCACATGTTCTTTTAGTCTATAATGAGAAAACTGAAAAATTAGTCTCATTTTAGACTTTAAAAAATTCATATCATATCAATGTGGTCATTAAACATATCTTTTTTGTAGATTACTTTAAACAACTAGAGTTGAAAAGTCTATTAGTCACATTATACTTGCATCGCAATGACATCTCAATGATAAAACCAAATAAAACACTACATGAAATCAAAATGATAATAGTATCATACTCACCTAAGGATTATATAATAACAAATTTAGGTCAATAATATGGATATTCTTTTTGTTAAATTTTTAATATTTAAACTATATTACAATCTTAATTTGATCCTACACATGCATGCATGAAAATATAGGGGGAAATCTTGTGTGCCTGCACATAGGCGTGTGTACCACACACACGCACACATGATTTACATATTCATATCATACCTTACACTCTTAACTATTTTAGTAATTTACATTCACATATTCATATTATACATTGCACTTTATCTCTTTAAACTAATCTACATTCACATATTATTCTCACTACTCATTTGAAGTATAACACCCCCCCATGGAATAATTGTGGTGACAAATTATTTTATAGAGGGACCTTGAGTGGCCTTATTGGCCTTTTTAACTAACCACTTGCTATAGGCACACAATTGTCATTTCTTGAGGTTGGGTAGCATCAATGAGAGACACTGGCATTGCTATTATCACAAAGCTTCAACAATGGCTAAGGTGGTTTGTTGGGGCCCTATCTGTTCCACTTATTATCAATTAGGCAGTGGGGCAATGAATTTAGTACTATGACAAAACTTCAACAATGGCTAAGGTGGTTTGTTGGGGCCCTATCTGTTCCACTTATTATCAATTAGGCAGTGGGGCAATGAATTTAGTACTATGACAAAACTTCAACACCTAAAGTGGTTTGTTGGCTGTTCTACCCGTTCCTCCCTCTACTTATGTCTCACCAAGTAGAGCTTCACCTAGCTCCATTTGGTTTCTCAACCAAAAAATATGTCTGTACCTACTCCTACTTCACTTACTCATCCGAAAACTCTTCTAATCAAAGATGACAAATTTGTGACTAATAGTGCAAATATTTTCCAGTGAAAAGCCATCTATTGTGAGAAGAAAAGATATCTCAAATCTAAGAAATACCTTGTCAAAGTGAAAAAGTCAGGATCATCAGGTTGTTGGAAATGACTCCAAGAAGGGAATGGCCAATATGGCTATTCTTAAGGAATTATGTAATTATGAGATGGTAAACCAATACAATTTCCCTCCATAAAAATACAAACCATGGGAAGGTGTTGAGTGAGAGACCACTAGTAGTGGAGCCCTCTTATCATTTATTAGTTTATGAATGAATATCCCATTAGAGGAGCTCCCTTATCATTTATTATTTACCAATGAATGGAGCCGTCTTATCATTTATTAGTTTATCAATGAATATCCCATTAGAGGATCTCCCTTATCATTTGTTGTTTACTAATGAATATCCCATTAGAGGAGCTCTCTTAGCATTTAACAACTTACCAATGAATATCGCATTATCATTTAATAGTTTACCAATGAATATCCCATTAGTATTGATGAGGCATAGTCCCAAATTTGTGGCAGTTTGCCTAAAGTAATGGATGGAGAGGGGTGAAACACCACTACAGAGAGAAGTAGATGTGATGGCTTGCCATAGGGAAATGGAGGTGAATGTGTGAACTTGTGGAGCTTGCCATTATGCATAAACTTATTAGTATGTTTCCTTGCCCATTCCCATGTAATCAATTCTCTCCTAGCCCCACTTGATCCATGTGGATCTTGCAACCCACTGCCAATCTTTTTTTAGCTCACCATATCTCACCATTCAATGCTCCATACACGTGGATTGTGTGCATGACTCATCCATGTAACACTCTCTCATTGTTGCACTTACCCCATACACGTAGCATGTGAAATCACATTCTCCATGCAACCTATGCTTGCTTCTTGGAGATGATGTTGTGAAGTTTAGCCATTGGGAGTATTGTCTATGATGCCAACTATCACCTTGGTCCTTGCACATTGCCTCATCTAGCTTTGCCAAGAGTCTCTCTCTAAGCTCAGCATGTGAATCACCTCCAAGGAATGGCTAGGCTAGGTTGCCCAAAGTTTCCCGTTGCATGAAAGGACACACTCATGCACATTGCCTCATGTAGCTCTGCCCAGAGTCTCGCCAAGCTCAGCATGTGAATCACCTCCAAGGCACGGCTAGGCTCGCTTGCCCACAGTTGCCCATTACATGAAAGGACACACTCATGTGAAACCCAAACTTTAGGTTTCTAAGGGTTTCCATGCATAAACAACACAACCCTGTGAATCATGTAACTCATGACTAGCTTTGAGCATCACATCCATTTCCATTGCTTAGACAGTTGTCTGCTGTGCTGCCCTGCCCCAGGTTTATGCTTCCCCTTGTCCAAACTCAAGATCCAAGATCAATATTTCAACACCCCCCTTGATATAATGATCCTAGAGTGTCATAGATCTTATACTTTTGTTTCGAGAGAAATAAACTAATGACCCAAATGCAAGGCAAGACTCTAAAAGGTTTCCAAGATGGTTTTTTATCCTCACTTTGGGATGGTGACTTGTCCCATGCTAAATGATAGAGTGCTAGTGCCACGCTAAATGAGAGTGATAGTGCCATGCTAAATGATAGAGTGCTAGTGCCCATCCATATGCCCTCCACACAATAGTGAGGTGCATCATTGATGGTTACAAAGCTCATGGTAGACATGAGAGCCCAATGACTTGCCACACACCTACACATAGTGAGGTGCATCATTGATGGTTACAAAAGCTCATGGTAGACATGAAAGCCCAATGACTTGCCACACACCATGTGCTCATTTGGTCATGAAATTTCAATACTTTTTAACTCATGGTCAGTCCTTTGCTTGCTCATATTGGCAGCATATCCAAAATTTTGGTGAAAATATTCATCAATGATGTAGTAGATTCCCAAACTTTTTATGATGATATTTGATGATGATGGTAAGGAATTTATTGAAGATGAGGCCATTAATGAAGAAGACATCGATATAGAGTGAGCTGATGGTGATGAAGATCTTGAAGTTGTCATTGGGGAGACCAATGAGAGCATGTGTGCAAGTCCATAAAGATAAGCATGCTCTCATTGGGGAGACCAATGAGAGCATGTGTGCAAGTCCATAAAGATAAGCATGTGAACAACCTCTTGTGTCAGAAGTGGTGTGAAGGGTTTTTTTAAAGACTTCAGTGTATGAAGTGGACGTTGAGGGTAGTTTAATATCTGAAGCATCAGAGCTGAATGGGAAAGATAATTAGAAGATGCTAAGCTGGTTATGTTCATTCTAGAACTGTCTAGCATTACTGTAGGCTGTACAATGTTCTTCTTTCTCTCTCCTTGCTCTTATCTTTTCCCTTTCTACGGTCTACTTGTTGTTGTAGCTAACAACACTACTGGAGCTCATATTGAAAGTGCTCTACCAGTATATTCCTATGAGCTATATGTTATCCAAAGAAGCTCTTTATGCCATACTGAGAAAGAGAGCTCTAACACTAAAACTTAATTCTAATTACACTTTAATCTACTCAAATGCTAGCTGATCATTCATGATTCTTTACCCAGATCTAATCACCTTCTAAACCTACGTTGAAATACTACGACTCTCCCTATTTGGTCATCTCTAGGTCTGATTAGACACAGGTTCTACTAAAAATTCTATGGGAAAAGAGCATTTGCCATCTAATATCTCATACTTGGTGAGGCAGATTTAGACAAGAATTGGCACAGATACCCCATAGACCACACCTGGCAACTTGCATTCTGGGTTAGGGTTTCTCAGTTTTGGAATTGATGTGGCATAGAAATCATCTTGTTTTCCATGCCTAGTTCCAAAATTCCCCCCTTCATCTTGTTCCAAACTATGAGCTTACATATTTGCGACTTGAACCTTGAAGCATCTTCACACCAATTTTGAGGCCATTTTGATGACACTGGTATACTAGCTTTGCCTTTTTTTTTGTTTGGCTTGAATTGGTGAATTTGGGATCAAAACAGGCTGAGAGTGATCTTGTGGGTATATGTCATTAAGAACTAGTCCAAGGGTTAGACATATTTCTAGCTTTGTGTGAAGGTAGCTCAGATATCGAGCTCAACTAGTACTACTGATATCGATGACCCACCTGGTTTCTGCACTTACGTAATTGTTGGCATGGTTGGTGAGATTATGAATGATATACCTCCAGTGGTTTATAGGCTATGTGATAGCCACTTTAGTGTACTAGAGTTATGGCATAGTAATTGTTCCAGCTCCAACAAACACGGTGCCATGATAGAGGCTACAACACGAGGGATGGTTTAGCTCTTAGAGGCTGGCGATAGCTTGGGCTAAGAGGTGAGATTATGGACAATATGCCTCCAGTGGTTTATAGGCTATGTGATAGCTACTTTAGTGTACTAGAGTTATGGCATAGGTATTGTGCCAGCTCCAACCAACACGGTGCCATGATAGAGGCTAGACCACAAGGGATGGTTGGCGATATCTTGGGCTAAGAGGCACCTAGGCTTGGCTTAGCTCCAGTCATAGTTTAGCTCAGGGGCACATGGCAGGCTTGGGCATAGAGGCTCATGGGCTTGGCTTGGCCGATGCCCCCTACAGCTTGTACACAAGATGTAGAAGCAAGGGTTGCAGGGGCGGCAAACGGGATGGCTCTGATAGAGCTCAGATACCATGTTAGAGTTGAAGAACAGGCATAGCACATCAAGAAACAAACGACACAACCACCAATAGGTCAAGCCCCCTCCCTCAGATCGCATGCATGCCACCTTGATGGAGAAATAAGGGAGGCCATAGGGAATTAAGCCCTATATACTAAGGTCTTTTTAGAACTTTTAATCAATTATGAGATATGTCAACCACATGTGTTAGAGCTGAGGAGAATGATCAACCTGTCAACAAGGTTTCCAAGTTGATATATGATGGATGTTAGACCTACGTACACCTGGATCACTACCAGGTGTCCTCAAAACAGCCATGGTTCTCTATGCACGTGGAGTAACCACCAGTAATGGAATGCCAAGCTCCTAATCAAGTCTATGTTGCTTGGAGCCACTAGAATCACCATTTACATAAGTGACATGATGATAGATTAGGCACAAAAGGTTGATATATGATGGATGTTAGACCTACGTACACCTAGATGATAGATTAGGCACAAAAGGTTGATATATGATGGATGTTAGACCTACGTACACCTAGATCACTGCCAGGTGTCCTCAAAACAGCCATGGTTCTCCATGCACGTGCAGTAACCACCACTAATGGAATGCCAAGCTCCTAATCAAGTCTATGTTGCTCGGAGCCACTAGAATCACCATTTACATAAGAGTGACATGATGATAGATTAGGCACAAAAGGTTGATCTACCTTTTCTTCCCTTTGCGTGATACATGCCAGCACTTGTAGTACCACGAGATGATACATCAACATTTCTTACATCTACATGTGGGTTAGCATCATTACTTCTTACATCTACATCTTGAATTTCCTTCAGGTGCATATTGGCTACTCATCTCATCAAAGAAAATATCTTTGCTTACTTGATCTCCTGGGGGTGGTAGCATCTATAACCTTTTTGCTCCAAAGTATAACCAATAAAGATGCATTTCTCTGCCTTTGGATCCAACTTGTCTCTCACTTGATCAAGAACTTGAAAATCAGCAACACGTCCAAACACTTTCAAGTGAGACACATATGGATTTATGCCTATAAACTTTTGTTTAGGCATCATGCCATAAACAACTAAAGTGGGAGGGGGGGTTAGTTAATGAGGGAGATTGGTGGAGGAAACTTTTCTTGGACACCTCTCTTTCTTCTTAAGGAGAAGACTCAAGGGAAGAAAAGAACCCACGCTGAGAAGTAAGGTGCCTGCTAGCACCACTATTGAAACACTAGAGACATTGATTTGTCCACTGATATGCATGCATCATATATAGAAGGGTCATAATTGCACTACATAATGAATGCCAATCATCCTGTGCATAGTTCAACGACTTCTTCTTTTCATCACTTGGTGTTGATGTATCAACTACTTGCCGCTGCCACCATGCCTAACTCTTTCTTCTGCGCCTTCTCCAATTTTTAATTTTTATTTTTTTGTTTTTGTTTTTGTTTTTTGCATTCATTGGCTTATCAACCCCTTTTTGATCATCATTTCTAAAAGATTGAGCTGATTTTACCTTTGTCTTATAGCTTCCTTAAGAGAAGGCTTTGCCTTTACGCTTTTGAGAGTGGCAACAAATGCCTGATCTCCCACATACATATACTGGTTTAGTTTATCAGGATTGCTTTTCTTGCAAGAGAATTGTAACCAACTCATCAAACATAAGGGCATTGGCATAGTATGGATGCAAAACTCTGGTATAAACTCGATAAAGCTGCGAGAATAGTAGACGCCAATGAACTACTTGGATAAGACTCATCATACAAGCTGCTCTTTGAGATATTTGATCCTTGTGAGAAACTCATACATCAAGTCTCCCTTATTCATATGATTGCACTCTAATTGCCTAAGGTGCTTCATTTTGTTACACACTTGGTAAAGCACAGTAAGTGCATCCCAAGTCTCCTTGATAGTTTTACATGAGCAAATATGAGGAATAATGCTCCTTTTCACGGAAAGTGTTACCAATGTATGTGTTTAAAAATCCCTACTGCCATCATCCCACCAAGCTTGTTTTGTGTGAGAGGTGTGGAGGCAAATGCCACAGTTAAATCTGAACTAGTATCACCATATGAAGTATCCCTATTATCATGCGCTGGCGAGACAGGGCATGCCTCAATGCTAATAACAACATTCCAAAGCCCTTTGGCACAACCAATAGATGGCACATCATATAAAACCATAACATGTAGTTGGTCCCATCAAGCCTATCCTCCATGGAAAGCATTCCAAACATCACTGCCTGCCATTCAACTTGCAAATAATGAATCTTAGCACAAAATGCAAATATCCCAAAAACCCGCAAGTTTTGTAAATGCCCACTCAATGCAACCAAGATGGCTTACCAACATATCGCTTATGATGAAGAGACCTGCAAAGTGTATAACAAATGGTAGAGTGTAAAGTGTAGAAATGTTACTGTGGTAAGGATGCAAAAGTCGATGACAATGAATGATGATGATGCTCAAAGATGCGATGTCGATGATAACAAAGAAGCGACGATGACCAAATGTTTGCACACCAAATTTATGCTGCTGCACATTGTTGAAAGCCTAAAATTGACCAAATGTTTGCACACTGCTGAAAGCCTCTCTGCAAAAACCTTAAAACATGCGAATGGGCCTCGAAATGAGCCTGAAATGGCCTAAAAGCTACAAAACCTTTGTCAACTTTTTTATAACAACACTCTATAAGTATACCTTCTCCACCTAAGAGGATAGCTCAATATGGGACAAATCAGAAGAGCAACTCAAGGAGGTGATGACGGGAGCAAATGAAGGAGGTGAGAGCCAAAAAACCTGCTCTCATACTACCAATTGTTAGAGTGGAGACTACGGTAGCAACCCACACACATATGCAACAAATAAGCAGAGATTATAAAGAAGCACAACACTCAATGTTGAGTGATGAGAATCAGTAGAGTACAAGTGAAGTGACATGGGAAGGTCATTTACACAGTCATTGATAAGAGTGTACATATGCTTGAGGGAAAAAAATGTCCTAAGTAGGGAAAGAGTGCCTCTACACATTATTAGTCTATGTGCACACATCACTACTATATAAAGGGCTACACTGGGGTCTTGAAAACACAGAGGGGGAAGGAAGCAAAGTTGAGCTAACATGCATTATTGGCAAGATATAACTTTTAATTGATTATCAATGGGTAAGGGTCGATATTTAATGATAAGTAAAGAGTGTGAATAACTATGTGGCATCAATTTTTTGAAAGGGTTTCTCTAATAATTTTCTCTTTTAGAAAATTGAGCCACCTATATCTGTATGACATGCATATGAGCATTTTTCTCTTAATGCAAGCTGTAATTGCATCCTCTGCATGTGTGTGTCTCGCTTTTGTACACGATTCGTATTTGTTGTGTGTGTGTACGTGCATGTGTGTGCTTTGAGGGAGAGCTTCTTTATTGATCTCTCTCTCTCTCTCTCTCTCTCTCTCTCTCTCTCTCTCTGCCACCCACAAGTGGGGCAGATTGGCTAGTGCGAGGGCTCTTATAATAAAGGCCATAATTCACCCGAGTTCAAGTCCCACCGTTGGTCATATATGCCCTCGTGTTGCATTCTATCGCCATTAATATCTACCCCCCTCTCTCTCTCTCTCTCTCTCTCTCATTAAAAAAAAAAACCAAAAAACAAACTGATTTGCCTTCTCAAGTTGCTTATAACCATTGGATCTCCCAAGATCGAAGGGCGAGGAGGGGTTTACTGCTCAACTATAAAGTTGTGTTCTAGAGCAGCCCTTTGAAGGTCGGGAGTTTTAGGGTTTCGCTTGCTATGGAGGCGTCGGTGCCAGTCGCTGTGAAGCCTTCTGTGTGTCTGCTTGTTTTTCTCGTGCTTGACTGTGGATCTAGCAGATTGCAGGGAAAGCTTCCCTTTTGTATGTGTCTCTCGCTTGGCCGCGTGGTTTTGAGTGCTATGATTACAGCAAAGATCATGTGTCTCGATGGCTACTGTCCCGTGAAGACACTCTACACCCATAGAATATGAGCACTCTCTGCTGTCTGTAACAACTACTGTAGGGAGTGATCAGAGCCCCTTAAGTGCCATGATTCACTCCCTTCACATGAGCACTGGGTGTGCAGGGGATATCTGCATATGAATGCTGCTGGTTCGTGGAGTAGTACTGTGAACACCATGTCTTTAATGGGGATTACTAGTTGTGTTGCTTTACATTAGATGTTTGTATGCGTGCTTGATTGTAACGCAGGCATGCGGTTTACAAGGAATAATTAGCAACCATGCTTTTTAAACCGGGCCTTATAAGCTTTGCAATTAGTTTAATTTATCTTTGAACAAAGAATTAGAAAGTGTTCTTGTGAGGAAGATAGTTCATTGTGAGGCCTCCACCAAAGATAATAGGTGGACTGAGAGGGAATCAAGGTCTAAAATTGTGCTTTAACTTAGTACTATTTGTCACCCTTGTCCATTAAAAAGAAGAGGTGAAGAGGTTAAGTTAATCAACACACAACAAGTGAATTATTAAAGGCATAATTTTTATCCACCTAATTGATTGCTATTTAGTTACTTTCGAATGCAATAATGTCCCATTAGATTGATTCAGTTGAGTTCAATTGGATATTTAAAATGAGTTTGACATTCAATCCATGAGTAAGCTTGCTGTATTGTAAGGTATAAAGGAACTTTTATAATTTAGAATTGAAGGAGTATCATGGTTTTATAATTGATTCTTAATATCTAAAGCTTACAATAAAGCTTACAATTGGATATTTAGAATGAGTTTGACATTCAATCCATGAGTAAGCTTGCTATATTGTAAGGTATAAAGGAACTTTTATAATTTAGAATTGAAGGAGTACCATGGTTTTCTAATTGATTCTTAATATCTAAAGCTTACAATAAAACCAATCATTTGATTTATAAGTTTTTCTACCATCATGGATAATGATGTGTCATGCATACTCATATACACACAAAATTATGAAGATACATGTGGTTCTCGTATATTTGTAGGTCATTAGACATTGATAGTGGGGGGTGCATTGATAGAATCCACTTAAAAACCTTCACAAAATTAGTAGGTAGAGAGCATTGTCTTTGATATTATTTGTCAAGGCTAAAATTGTGCATGTGAACTTTTGCCTTGTTTTCTTGTAGTTTCATTTTTGGCTTGGGTTTCATGAAACGTTACCAGTTTGGGAACGGTAAACCCCAAGAAATGGGAGGAAACAGCAAACTCAACTTCAAGGAAATGTCAAGGGTAGGCTAACATAATTCTTGAAAAAATACATAGTTCTCCCACCATGCACATAAGTCGCACCATCCTCGCCAAAATCCCCCTTCTATCCATTGTAATCCGAGAGTTGTGCCTTGAACTTTGTCTTCTCCGCACCATCTTTGGCTAGTCGGTCCGATGTCTGCCTCCACCCCTTCAAGAAACGGGGAAACATGCACACCATCCAAGAATCAGGGAAACGACGTTTCCCTATCTCCAGCCCACATTTCTGGCAACCAAGAAGCTTAGCTAGTTACAGACAGCACTCTTTGCTGTCTGTAACTACTGTAGGGAGTGATCAGAGCCCCTTAAGTGCCATGATTCACTCCCTTCACATGAGCACTGGGTGTGCAGGGGATATTTGCATATGAATGCTGCTGGTTCGTGGAGTAGTACTGTGAACACCATGTCTTTAATGGGGATTACTAGTTGTGTTGCTTTACATTAGATGTTTGTATGCGTGCTTGATTGTAACGCAGGCATGCGGTTTACAAGGAATAATTAGCAACCATGCTTTTTAAACCGGGCCTTATAAGCTTTGCAATTAGTTTAATTTATCTTTGAACAAAGAATTAGAAAGTGTTCTTGTGAGGAAGATAGTTCATTGTGAGGCCTCCACCAAAGATAATAGGTGGACTGAGAGGGAATCAAGGTCTAAAATTGTGCTTTAACTTAGTACTATTTGTCACCCTTGTCCATTAAAAAGAAGAGGTGAAGAGGTTAAGTTAATCAACACACAACAAGTGAATTATTAAAGGCATAATTTTTATCCACCTAATTGATTGCTATTTAGTTACTTTCGAATGCAATAATGTCCCATTAGATTGATTCAGTTGAGTTCAATTGGATATTTAAAATGAGTTTTAGACATTCAATCCATGAGTAAGCTTGCTGTCTGTAAAGTATAAAGGAACTTTTATAATTTAGAATTGAAGGAGTATCATGGTTTTATAATTGATTCATAATATCTAAAGCGTACAGTAAAACGAATCACTTGATCTATAAGTTTTTTTACCATCATGGATAATGATGTGTCGTGCATACGCATATACACACAATTATGAAGATACATGTGGTTCTCATATATTTGTAGGTCATTAGACATTGATAGTGGGGGGTGCATTGTTAGAATCCACTTAAAAACCTTCACAAAATTAGTAGCTAGAGAGCATTGTCTTTGATATTATTTGTCAAGGCTAAAATTGTCCATGTGAACTTTTGCCTTGTTTTCTTGCAGTTTCATTTTTGGCCTAGGTTTCATGAAACATTACCGGTTTGGGAACGGTAAACCCCAAGAAATGGGAGGAAATAGCAAACTCAACTGCAAGGAAATGTCAAGGGTAGGCTAACATAATACTTGAAAAAATACATAGTTCTCCCACCATGCAATAAGAGAGAGATTAAGCATGTCATCTGTCGCACCATCCTCGCCAAAATCCCCCTTCTATCCATTGTAATCCGAGAGTTATGCCTTGAACTTTGTCTTCTCCGCACCATCTTTGGCTAGTCAGTTCAATGTCTGCCTCCACCCCTTCAAGAAACAGGGAAACATGCACACCATCCAAGAATCGGGGAAACGATGTTTCCCTATCTCTGGCCCACATTTCTGGCAACCACTTATCTTAGCTAGTGATTTTAAAATAGAACAGTTGATTGAAAAATAATCTTTTGTGCGAACTACAAATGAGTTGTTTTCTCATTAAAGAAATTGCAAGAAATCACTTTGTCTCTCTCACATAAATACTCACAAAAAGTTTTTCTCCTAGAGAAAGGATCTTAGGTGGCCTTTTCCTTATCGAAAGCCTCTCAAATAGATATAATAGGGTGGGAAATATTTGTTAGGTTGTAAAATATTCTCACAAGTTCTCAAAAATAGGTCTTAGATGGAATCAAAATGGTTTTCGATGAGGCATTCTTATCTTGTTGGGTGTAAAAGATCATAAAATAGCTTCTTGTTGGGTAGTTCTTTGAATGTCTCACTCGAAACGTTGAAGGGTTGGTTCAAGTTCGCATAAGGAAAAACGAGCTAGTAGAGTGAGTGGGAAGGATGAGGAGGGAATCTAGAACATGATCATGTGGCTAGTAAATGTAACCAATTGTAGAATGGGGTGTAGTAAGTCTGTAGTTGTTGCCAAATCCTAGATGGATATAAAAACCTTGTAAACTTTGTAGAAAGAGCTTATGTTTATATTGTCTATTTTGAGCTCTGTTCAGCTAAAGCAAGTTGACTAAGTGACCTCTTCTTGCCTAATTGTTCTTGTGTGATCATTGTAATGTAATCATCAGCTATATAATGACTCCACTTATGAATATAATGGTAAAGCAAGTTGACTAAGTGACCTCTTCTTGCCTAATTGTTCTTGTGTGATCATTGTAATGTAATCATCAGCTATATAATGACTCCACTTATGAATATAATGGTAAGCTTCATTGATCATGATCATTACTTGATTCCATTGAGAGAGTAAGAAAGAGGGAGAGTGTGTTTGTTAACTTGTGTGTTTGCTAGCTTCCACTAGCCGTTGTCAATTTACGATGTATCTAGTCAGTACTTATAGGAGTCTATTGGTGTTTAGTTATTTGACAATCTAGTGTGTTTGCTAGCTTCCACTATCGGTTATCAATTTATGAATGTATTTAGTGAGTACTGATAGAAGTCTCAAAAATAGAATGGAAAGGTTTACAATTATTTATTTACATTGTGGGAATTATATTGAGAACTATTTATTATAGTGGATTCTCGAGAACCATTTATTATAGTGGATTCTCATTAGAATTAGTAGAGCTAAAGAATGTTTTAATACAAATAATCAAGGAGAATAGGAGGCACTAGGAAAGCTTTACAAACAGCATTATATGTTAAAATTGCATCCATAGGAATCCGAAATAGGAGTGTTAGGAGGATCGGAAGGAGACATTCATCAGAAAAATCTCTAAAATGGATCCAAACAAACAAACAGAGAACACCGAGGGAAAAGAAGAGCCCAACAACGAGTTGTGTAGGAAGAACAAGACTACGACACAAATGTAGATGACTTCAAGATAAACGAAGAGAGCATGCAATTATTCGAGGAAGATTGGAGGAGACATTCATCAAAAAAATCTCTAGAAGTCTTATTGAGGGAAGAGAATGAGACATGTTGATTAATGAAGGTAAAAGTTGACTTGCTAGTGTATAAAGGGGATAAGAAGGACCTTGGCATCCACATGCAAGCCTTTAAACATTGGTCTCACAACTACTAGCTATAGATAAGGAGGAGTGGAAGGATTATCTTTCTTAGAACATTATTGGAGAATGCTAAAAAATAGTACTAGTGTCCTCTTGAAAGAATTCCATCATACAACTATAAAGGCAAGCTTTCTTGAAAAGATACATAGAAACTCGCAAATGACGAAGACTTGCGTTGTAAGTTGGGAATGATCAAATAAGGAGTTTTTTCTAGTGAGGGTATTTATTACGAAAAAGATCAAAGAGTTATCTAGAAAGTTTATTGATCCTCTTATCAAGCAGAACTTAAGATCTTGTTTTCTAAATGGATTAAAAAGCAAGAAATTACCGGAGGTAGAATACTTTCACTCGGCTAAGAAAATTGAAAGAACACTTGGAGCAAGCACTAAAAGTAGAGAGCTAAGCACAAGAGTTATGAAATAGAAAAATCAGAGAGCAGCTCGAAAGAAGAGAAGAAAACCAAAAAGAAAAAGAAGGAAAAAAAGTATGATATCTCAAAAAATGAGGACTAAAAAAGTGAAACGAATACCCATGCCAATAAAAAGAACAGAAGTTTAGAGGCTAAATTGGAAAAAAAGGTTGGAAGAAATCACCAAGCAACCCAAGGAGCTAACTCACAAAAGAACGAGTTGGCCTCGCAAAAGGGAGGTGTGCACCAAGTGCGAGAGTTTGGGACATTTAACAGAAGATTGCATCAGGTGCAGCTATTGTGACAATCAAGGCTATCTAGCAAAAGTCTATTGGAGTCGAATTTGGGATGAAGATAGATTTGAGAATTATCACAAGAGAAGTATCAAGAGGGGAGCAAGAAGAGGTGGCAAAAGAGTCATCAGAACTCCAATGAATGTTATGTCTATGGTAGAGAAGAATATATCGCGAGGGGTTGTCCATAAAAGGTCGAAACAAGTGTTAAAGTGTTAGGAGTACTCTTGGTGATGGAAGAGATTCAAGAGCTAAAAGCCATAGTAATCACTCTAGCAAGGGTAAAAACAATTAGGGAAGTAACCCTGGTGATGCAAGCGATTCAAGAGCCAGAAGCCAGAGTAATCACTCCAACAACGGTAAAAACAATCAGGGAAGTCGAGGCATCCCAAAGAGAGGAGCAAAGAGAAAACAAAGAGTTGGGAATAAAATTATGAGAACAGGTTGTCGTAAAAAGAGCAGTAGTAGAAGTCATTGAGGGATTGCAAAATAAAGCTACCAAAATAAGGCTATCTTGTGCTTCTTTGAGGACAGAACCAAATAAACCAGCACAAAAAGTCATTGAGAAACCAAGGCCAAGCGGATTGCCTTGTAACTTTTCAAGGAGGAAATACTCAAGGACTCCCATAACAGGAGTAAGGACTCGGTTATTCTGAAGCAAGGGAGTAAGGGAACCAGGAGGGTTCTTAAGCAACTAAGACCAAGGGGAGTGCCTTGTAACTTTTCGAGGATGAAACACTCAGGGACTCCCATAACAGGAGTAAGGACTTGGTTATTCCCAGGCAAGGGAGTAAGGGAACCAGGAGGGTTCTGGTGAGAACCCGAAATAACAATGGGGTATTTGCATCAAAAAATGCAAATTGGTTTCAATGCTTACCTTCGTAACTGAAGGGTGGTAACTAGATGTTAGAGCAAGCAAACAATGTGGCTAGTGTATCGTGTTGAACCATAGTTTTGAGTAGTGGGCATCAAGGTGAAGATACATCCTGACATCTGCATGGTTGGGGTTGGGCATAAAGCCGACTATTTCTAGGGCAACAAGCTGACTGAAACTCTAATTGAAGAGCTCCAATTGTAGGAGCATTTCGAGCTGAATGGCCAAGTAATGGCCTATGTATTATAGAGATTGTAGAGCCATTGATTTGGCAAATAAGGCTACCTCTCATGAAGTAAGAGGATGGAATCTACAACTCAGGTATATCACAAAATTGTGACTGGGCCTACATGGAGAGACATAGTTAAAGTGTTTGTAAGAGGAAGCTTGGGTCCCCTAGTGTTGAAGGGAGCTGCAAGGTTAGGTGAAAACATCCCCTCGTTGGAGATGGGATTTTTTGTAGCATCAAATAAGGGCCCCTTCTCAAATGTTGGTGGATGTAAAGCATGTGAAGGATCTCTTCCACTGAAGGAATTGAGGGATGTCATAGTGGGGGGTTATGCCAATAGAGGTTGAGTGTGCAGAAGGTCGTTAACAATTTGTGATTTGCAGGGACTCTATTGAACGTGCAAAGCACTGAGGAGGGTTGAGGATTCCTGTTGGTGAAGAGTCTTGTTGCAAAGACATTGCAATAGCATGGGACCCATGTAGGAGGTCATTGAGTAGCTTTGTTCCCCTTTGTGTGAGGAGATGGCGTCGACAGAGATGGACCCTTTCATATGTGAAGATGAGGGCTGAAGAGTCAAGACCCACTCTCCAGACTACTATGATTTTAACTTCACTTGTCTGATGCTCAAAAGTTCTACAAGGAGTCAAACATCAGCGTCTACCAATTTTTCTTAGAAAGCACCACCACTATCATATCTCAGTATATGAATTCACTCTTCGATATAGATCCCCATATTTCCCACTCTATATATATTCACATAGATCTCCCCTACCATTGGACACAGACTAACCCTCCTCTTCCTTACTACTGGAGATGCTTACAAACTTCCATGAGGGAAAGAGCAATTGAGCATTGAAAGAGCTATCATGCAAGAAGCAACAATTCACTAAGCTTTTCAAAAAAATAAAATTTTTATTATAACTTTCAAAAAATCAATTTGAATTTTGGGACTTGAACCTTTTGAATTGTAGATTTTGAACCAATAACTTGGATGCTTATAAAAAGATATTTTTCGCCACTGTAGTACACATGAACTTTTGACTAATTTGGAATAAACATATCCCATATGCTTATTTTACTTCGGAGAATAAAATAAGCCCTTATGTATGTACATTTTTGTAGCTCCAAATAAAGTAATTACTCCTTAATTTGAACACACGTAGTAGGGTTATAGATATGAGGGTGCACCCCTCGAGACTAGATTTAGCACACTTGAAAGTGTTTGGGTGTATTGTATATATACATGGACCAAATGAGATGAGAAAAAAAATAAGATCCCAAGGTAGAAAAGTGTATCTTTATTGGATATTTCCTTGAGCAAAAATGTTATAGATGCTATAACCCCACTACACATGAGATGCAAGTGATTAATGATTTTTTATTTTTTATTGATGAGATGAGTAGGTGGTATACACCAATGAAGGATTTCATAGAAGCTGATGTAAATAACAATGTGCTATACACAATAGTGAAGGATTCCATAAAGGTTGATGTAAATAACAATGTGGTATACACAATAGTGAAGGATTCTATACACCAAATTCCATAGAGACTAATGTAAATAACAATGTGGTTGTTAGAAAATGGAGAGTATCAATATCACATATGCTTAGTGGACTTGGAGAGTCCTCTAGTATAGTGGGTCTATTGTTAAACCTTAGTTAGGAAGGTTGAGGCAAAATGCTAGGAATTATGACACACCATTTGGTGGTACTACCAAGTACTGAAAATCCAGCAAATTCATATGTATCACACAAGAAGAGAAAAGAGAAGGTGGATCAGTCTTTATAATGTTTAATGTTTTAACAAATCATTCATTTACTAGGAACGGAGGCTTGATGAGGAGTTTGGGATCTCGATAGTTATTATATATGGTATTTAAAGAGCCAAAGCAATGTTAAGAACACCTGGCAGTGATCCATGTGTATGCATATCTATGAGAGTCAAATATCCAACAAACATGTAGAGATATGATGGGTACACAACCCATCATTATGTTTATATGTCAAAGAAATACAAGACATAAAGGCCACATATTTAAAGCAGGCACTTGGACATAAGCATTGGGAAGGATGAAGAGATAGGTACGTTGGATGTAAATGAGACATGGGAGTTAGTGCCTTACCTTAGGAGAAGAAGGTAATTAGATATAAGTGGGTCTATAAAGTAATTAGATATAAGTGGGTCTATAAAGAAGGTAATTAGATATAAGTGGGTCTATAAAGTAAAGTAAAATTTAGACGGGTTTGTGAGACAAGTACAACATAAGATTGGTAGCCAAAGGATATACATAGATAACTATAAGGAGACTTTTAGTCTAATTATTATTAGGATGTCAATAATAATGAGAGAAATCATTGCTATAGCTGCACGAGAGAAGCTAAGAAACGGTATTTATATTAGATGGATGCAAAGAATTCATTTGTATGGTTATTTACAAGAGGAGGTCTACATGGTGTAGTCACCATGATATGAGGATTATGCACACCCATAGTTTATTTACATGTTGCATAGAGCCTTGTATGGATTGAAACAAGTATCTAGAGCATGATCATACAACATAGGAGAGTATCTTGTCACTACTAGATTTCATATATCCACATTACATTTTTTACTATATGCGAAAAACACTAATAGGGGCATTTTTCTAATAGTCATCTATGTGGATGACTTGATTATCATAGGGGAAAATGATGTTGACATTCATGACGTGAAGATGCTCCTTAAGAGAGAAGGTTTAAGATGAAAAATTTGGGTGTCCTAGGTATAGAGGTGATTCATGTGATGGGATTTTGAATTTACAAAGCAATATGATTTAGACATGCTATCCAAGTATGGGATGGCAAGTTATAAGCTAATCTCGGTGCTATTAGAGTAGAACACAAAATAAGTAGATACAAGTGATCTTTTGGAGAACCCTATTATGTACTGGCACATTGAAGGGACTTGGATCTACATAGCTATGAATAGTTATCACCCAAAATTGGAAAATACAGGCAATCTTTTGAAGAACCATATTATGTACTGGCACATTGTAGGGAGTTTGATCGACATAGCTATTACCAAGCTAGATTTGATCTATCCTATTAGATTTGAGTCCGCTTATGAAAGCCCTAAGAAAAAGCCACACTTGGTGAATGCAATTAGGAGGATACTTAGGTATATAAAGTCCATAATACACTATGGAATTTTCTATAAGGCTAGAGTATAGGAACATGGATATACATATTTAGATTGGATTGCGTAGTGTCTCATAAAGGAGATCTACTAGGTGGCTTTATGTTTTCTTTTGGGAGTGCTATTGTTAGCTAGAGCAACAAGAAGCCACTAGTGATTAATTTGTGCACGTCAATATAGAAATTTCTCCACCAATAGAGCCAGCTTGTAATATTCTCCAACTTGTGATCTCAAAACCCATGCGCCCTTTAGATGGTCCCCAGTGTGCTTCTATAAGATCAGCTGGTTGCGAGTTTCTCACGGAACACATCTTCAAAGCACCATGTCAACTCCAAGTCGATAAAGCTACCCCTCAACGATTGCAAATTTTGTTAATTTTAAAACTAATTCCCTCTTTTGATTTAAAGTTAGTTCTTTTGGCATCTCTCCTATGGTTAAGTACTCGATGACTTCTTGCCATTCTGGTTGCTAAGGCCAAGAATAGTTTTGCATTGGGAAAACTAATACCTCACTTGTCCTTCCTCAATCTTTGCTCCAAATGATCTCGAGAGGTAGTCAGCGCCACTATTAATTTCCCCAAGTTTATGGCTAATTTCAAAGTCAAACTCTTGCAAGAATAACATCCACCTCAGTAGCTTTCCTTGGATCACCACCTTATTAATTATGTATAATAATGCATGGTGATCAACATAAAACAAAAACAAATTTTCCAACAAGTAGTGCTTGAATTTTTGGATGCTATAAACCATCATTGGAGCTTCTCGCTTTGTAGTGGCATAGGCCTTCTCAGCTCTCCAAGAATTTCCCACCTGCACTAGGAAATCTACCTTCCCCTTGGGTTGAGTTATAGTATTATTCCTATGGCCAACCCTAATGCATCTACAATGAACATGGAAGATTATATCCCATCTAGATTGCCTAAGGATCGGTGCATTGATGGCCATTGCCTTGAGTGTTTGGAATGTGAATTCCTCACACTCCCTCCAAGTAAACTTGATATCATGTTTTGTGAGCTTATATAAAAGAGTGGCTATTTTTGTAAAATTTTGAATGAACCTTCTATAAAAGCTCATATAACCCATAGATGACCTAACCTGGGTGACACTTGTTGGGGAACTCATATTCTCTATGACCTAAATCTTACTTTTAGGGATATAAGAATACCTTAACAAGATATGATATAACCAAGTAATTCCCCCTTGTACACATAGAACACACATTTGAAAGGATTTAGGGATATAATTTTTTCTCGACATCTAAGAAATACCTTCTTTAGATACCTTAGATGTTCTCCCATGTTTGAGTAATGTCCATGCTTTTTGTTCTCAAGCTTCCTTCTTGGTCTCATCTTCTTTGCTTCCCTTGCCCCTTCAACCGACTCCTAAATATCTCAAGGTACATTTTTGATGCTCATCTTACTACCTTAAGTTTGATGCTACCATGTATAAATCAAATTTTCCTACAAGGAAAATTTATATTGCCAACAACTTTTCTTCAATGTCATCCCCTAGCTCTTTCCTTTTTCTTGACTTCTCTACTACAATTTAGTAAAAGTTGTGATCGAGCCTCCTTGCCATTGTACTGTTAGCTGTGTCTTATCCCAGTCATGCAACCCTTTTGTTGTTCTAAGAAATGGCCTTTCCCATAGCATCGGATAAGAAGTGCTCACATCTAATACTATGAAGGTCATGTTAAACCTCGTACCTTTGATGTTTACTATACTTCTGCTCGTGGACTATGTGGTAAACCTTTGATATTCATCACAGTGCTTGACAAACTCAAGCGCATCTCCAAAGAGTGTAGGCCACAAAAGTTCAACCTATGGAGAACCTTGTGGGGCAATTGTGTCCTTGGTAAAGTGTCCACCTATGCCAAAATGGGCTTGTTTAAGAACAATGACAAAGTCATATCTTCATGGACACACTTCCTTATGATGTTGTTATGATGCCATTTTAACCCTTCTTATAAAGAATTCCTGCCCCAACAGATAGGGGGCACCCTTCCTGATAAGGTGTCGAGCTCTATCCTGTTTGATGATGGGGCGGTCAATGAAAGATCCAAGAAGTGGGAAATGTCTTCTTTCCATTCTAGTATGTGGTCAATGTGGAACAATGGAGCATCGAGAAGATCATCTTCCACCCCTAGAGGGAATTTTCCATTTGGAATTCTAGAAAGGTGAACATGCATAGACCCCATTTTCACCATGATGTGGTGAAAGAGCACACCAAGTGGGTTTTGTTGATGATAGTGATTGTTCTTAAAAAGAACATAAAGCTTAGAGTGTGCATTAACCTCAAAAAGGTCAATACGACCATAGTTCACAATCACTACGCCCCTTCCCTACAGAGACTATATGCTAGAGAGAGTCATTGAATCAAAAGCTTACAACTTCCTTGGATGGTTGGATTCTATGGCTATAACTAAGTGATGATCGACCCCGCCAACCACCAATATAAGATGATATTTGCTATGGATTAGGGAACCTTCATGTATCATGTTATTCCATTTGGCTTGACCAACGCCCCTACCACCTTCCAACGCTTGATGTGTACAACCTTCAAGGATCTCCTTTGGAAGATCCTAGAGATATTCATCGATGATCTTTACATGCACTCCAAGTGGAAGGTGCATCTTACTCATCTTCGGCTAGTCTTGGAAAGGTGTGCAGAGTCTATTATATCTTGTTTAAACCCACTCAAATGTCAATTCTAGGTTAAACAAAGTATCATCCTTAGACACATTATCTCTAAGAATGGCATCTCCACCATTGATGGAAATAAGATCTACGTGATCTTGGAGTTGCCATCTATTGACTACAAAGGGGTGAAAAGATTTATGGGACACATAGGGTATTACAGAAGATTTATCTTCTTGTATGCCATATATGCCAAACCTTTGTATAAGCTATTGATTGTCTTCGAATGGACAGATGAATGGTAATGGGCATATGACAAACTGAAGAAGGCATTACCAAGCCCACCCATCTAGAGATCCCCCTATCAGGACAAGGGTAGGACTAGATGAAGTCGGGCAGCTCAGGGGAGTCCGAACATGTGTGGATGACCAGGGATATTTTAGCCGGCTAGGGTTTCTATATCCTGAGGTTGGGTGGAGAGTTGCCCTATTCTCTTCTAGAATGAGAAATACTTGAAGAGAATAGGGAAACTCTCCACCCAACTGTCGGATATAGGAATCCTAGCTGGCTAAAATAGCCCTGGCTGTCCACACCTGTCCGGACTCCCTTGAACCGCCCGACTCCCGCCTAGTCCTACCCTTGTTACCCTCCAATTGGGATTTAATCTTCCATGTGCATACAGATGCTTTAACCTTTGCTATTAGATGCATGCTAGCATAGAGGGGAGAGCACAACAGGGACTTCCATGTGACCTTTGCTAGTCATCAAGTTAATGATGCTGAGTAGAACTACACCACCACTGAAAGAGAAGGGTTAGCCATGGTATATAACGTGAAGTGCATGCATTACCTACTACCAAATTTGTGTTCTTTGTCAACTATCAAGTATTGCTTTATTTGTTGAACAAGCCTTGCACCACACAGGGTGCATCACTAGATTGTTGCTACCAAATTTGTGTTCTTTGTCAACTATCAAGTATTGCTATATTTGGTGAACAAGCCTTGTACCACAGGATGCATCACTAGATGGTTTCTACCAAATTTGTGTTCTTTGTCAACTATCAAGTATTGCTGTATTTGGTGAACAAGCCTTGCACCATAGGGCACATCACTAATCTCATACATAAATACCTCATCAATGAGCTTGTCTAGCTCTTTTTTGACCATTTGAGCATACTTGGGATTCATGTGGTAGGCTCTTTGTTTGTATGGTATTGGGCCTTCATGCAAAGGGATGGTGTGTTTTACCACTTTCACAGGAATTCCCTTTATGTCAGTGTATTTCCAATAGGCAAACATATCGTGAAATTCCTTGAGCAAGGTAATAAATTCTCTTTCTTTCTCAAGGCTGAGGTCCTTGGCAATGAACATTGGCTTAGGTTCTTCACCTAGGCTAACAAGGTTTATTTCCTTAATCTCAGCAAGACCATAATTTGAGGCATGTGGTTCTCTTCCCAAGCTCCTTTGAGCCTTCTTGCCATGTACCACTCTATCCCCAATGCTGTAGGACTTATAATACTCGGGCACTCACCTCATATCTTTCTCTCAAGGCTCTGCAAGCACTTTGAATTTTGCTTCCTTCTTTGCCTTGACCTTAATCTTATTGAGCTTCCATCTGGCACCTCTAGCTCTTTAGCTACTTATTTTGCAGTCAATGCTTGGGATTTCTACTTATTAGCAGCCTTGGCTATTTCCCTCGTCTTGGATTGAAGCCTTGTGATTACATTAAGGGGGAATGTGTGAATGAGTACTCCTCGTAAGCTTAATAGGTTAAGGCCCATTGAAGTGGAGGTAGATGCTTCTACCATGGGGGCCACTGTCGCTCTGTTGGGATAATCTTTGTAAGCATGATTGAATCCACATTTATAGCATAGGATTTGGAGTACTAGGAGCACTTAGGGGATTAAAAGTTCTAGGAGCACGATGCAGGTTCTTTGTGAGGGCACTCCACGATACGGTGTGAGCCTTTGCATTGAAAGTGTTACATCGGTGGTCTATATACTATATTTTTACTCTTTGTTACACCATGGCTTTGAACAAAGGGATACTATATTTTTACTCTTTGTTACACCATGGCTTTGAACAAAGGGGTGTGTTCTCTATGGGTGAACCCTCATCAAGATACCCATAGGAACTATATTGTTGCTTCTCATGAGGGTCTTGTTGGTAATAACACTCATAGATATCTCGTTATTGTGTTTCTATTTGTGTGCATAGGGTCACCGAGTACTATTGTACTGGTGCAATTCTTACAGGAAGGATGATAGTACTAGAGGTGGATATGGCAATTGGGCAGTTTATATATACCTAGCGGTAAAGGGTTTTAATATGTGGGCACACTGGAGCTTGTGCCTCTACTGAGGAGTGACTAGATATGAAAATTGGGGTGGTCTATACATACCTTAAAGGGTTTTGATATGTAGGTACTGGAGCTTGTGCCTCTACTCTCAAGAGTGACTGGATATGGAAGTTGGGGTGGTCTATATATACCTTAAAGGGTTTTGATATGTAGGTACTGGAGCTTATGCCTTTGTTGGGGAGTGACTGATGGGGCTAGTTAAGGACAATGGTTGCCTCTGTTGCGAGAAGTGACTGGAGGGGCTAGTAAGGCCAATGGTTGCCTTGGCGCAGGGAGCATCTATCATGGTGCCAGAGTCCACCCTACTAGGTTTCCTTGATACCAACAATGAGCTATGTCATGGTTCTCGTGGTGTTGGCAATGAGTATAATATTGTTGTTATTTAGGCCTTAACATTGGACACTCTATGTTTATATGATTTCAATGATAGATTACTCAGCACTAAACCATCTCTTTGTGGGAATATATGTGGCCATGCCCACTATGGGCCTAAACAGTTTAGTAGATTTTTTCCAAGTCATCCATGCTCATGTCCTTAACTAGGACTCTAGCTGGTGCTCGCCGAGGACCCTAGGCCGATGATGAGATTGATGATGAGGCTTTGGATGATGCCTATCTCTTGGTTTAGGTGTGAATGACTTCTTCATCATTATCTTGTAGGTTGTCTACTAGGTCTATTACCTCGCGTAGGTAGTAGCAACACTCATTTTAGATGTAGTGCCTAGAAATGTAGAGATCGTCATGAAGCCTTTTCCTCTTAAGACGATCGATCATAAACTAATCAACGAGAGCGACAAGTCATCCAGTCTTTCATGGTTGCTGCATCTCATCTGGAGATACTTGGTTCTAGAAATATAGTCCCACATGGTTTCCCCCACCTCCTACTTGAGGTTATAGATCTATGTAATTGGGCTCCATCTAGCTCCATTGGGCAAGAATCCCAGTATGAAAGTGAAAGCAAGTGCACCTTTATGTCACACAAGAAGTGGAATACTTGGGTCACATTGTGAGGCTGACTTCAAGGTTCTGAAGTTTGTCTTGATCGTCGGCATCAATGTGATGAACCATCGACTAGCGTTTCCCTCTAAGCATAGGTTCAACACATGTACCTTGGTGGGGCAGTTTGGATTTGCAAAGGCTTCACATCTCTATTCAGATATTTGAATGAATCGAACAGGATGTCTACGGCTGTGTTTTTTCCGAGTCACTGAAGCCGTATGTGGGTGCTCTTGATGGCAGGGACTCAATAAGTCCTTGGGCTATCCCCGTTCCTAGACTAGTCCAGTATGTCCAAGGTGTGGGCATCCAGGGATTGGAAAGGGTTGGTACCTATAGGATTTGTGGAAATGTTAGGTAAAAGACCAAAGCCCAGTGGGATTAAAGTTACAGGGGGTGCAAAACCCGATGACACTCTTGTTGTTGGCATGGCAAATGGTATTGGGAGGTGCATTTGGGGCATAGATCTCAATGGCTCGAAGATGTTAGCCATTGGGTTCAATGAGGGTGTCGGCCCACGTAGACCCTCTATCACTGCCATGTCTGATTGCCTAATTGCTCCTTAATGAGCAAGCACACGTGTTTTTTTTTAAATTTTTATATTTTCTCGCATCTCGTTACAACCTCAAGAGTCGGCGTACTCTTCATTGGGTCAAACGAGTGTCCGTTTGCCCTAATTAGCTTAGACGCTACACGCACGTGAACGACCTTAGGGATATTTTTTGAAAAAAGTGCATGCTAGTAACTTCCCAGATGGAAGAGGAGGTCCTAAAACCTATTTTCCATCCCTGTCTTAAGATGAAATTTTTTTCTTAGAAATTTTTCCCTGTTTTGTAGCACGCTTGAGAGTGTTCCAAAAGGAATTTGGAAAAACTCTGTATGAGAGAGTTGTAGTGTACTACAACTTTGTCTCCTTGAGTCGTTCGTGATTTTGTCGTTAGACTCTCAAAAAGTAGCTCAAATATGCTTCGAAGTCGTTTTCGTGTTGTTTTTTTAACAATTTTTAGTGCTTTTCGGGCTACCTTTTGCCTCGATTTTCGGGTCGAATTTTGAGGCTACTGGTCGGAGCCCACAACAATCGATTTTGACTTCGGACGGCCAAGACCAAATTAGAAGAGCTCGATGTTAGTTTTTCGATGACCACTAGAGCACCTTTATCATATTCACGATTTAGGAGATACAAGCTGCCAAACAGGGGTGTTTTTCAGAGTCTTTTTTTTAAAGGCCGACGAACCTCCTTTCATGTCGTGAATTGGCAGGGTGCTGTTCACAGCGTGAAGCAGACTTCACAGATTTTATCAAAATTAATTTTTTTTAGGGGATTGTTTCACGCTGTGAGATACTTACTGTTTCACGCCGACCGACTTCACGGAAAAATTAAACTTCAATTTTTTTTGGACTGTTTCATGTCGTGAGATACTTAAGTGTTTCACGTCATGAAATGCTTAGGGTTTACGCTGTGAATTGGACTTTACGGAAAAATTAAATTAAATTTATTATTATTATTATACGAGGACTGTTTCACGCTGTAAAACACTTAAGGGTTCACGTCGTGAACCGATTTTTGATATATATATATATATATATATATATATATATATATATATATATATATATATATATATATATATATATTAGGCGCAGACTCCTAGGGCATGAACCCCTAGGACGTGAGAGTGCATAAAATGGTTCACAGCATGAAGCAGACTTCACGTATTTTATCAAATTTGATTTTTTTAAAGGGGATTGTTTCACGCCGTGAGATACTTACTGTTTCACGCCGTGACCAACTTCACGGAAAAATTAAACTTGAAAATTTTTTTTAAAGCCTGTTTCATGCCGTGAGATACTTAAGTATTTCACGTCGTGAAATGCTTAGGGTTTTATACCGTGAACTGGAGTTCACGAAAAAAATAAAATAAATTTATTATTATTATTATGCGAGGACTGTTTCACGTTATGAAACACTTAAGGGTTCACGTCGTGAACCGATTTTTGTGCCATGAGATACTTAAGTGTTTCACGTCGTGAAATGCTTAGGGTTTTATACCGTGAACTGGACTTCATGAAAAAAAATAAATTAAATTTATTATTATTATTATGTGAGGACTGTTTCATGCTATGAAACACTTAAGGGTTCACGTCGTGAACCGATTTTTGATATATATATATATATATATATATATAAGGCGCGGACCCCTAGGGCGTGAACCCCTAGGGCGTGAGTGCAGAAAACGGTTCATGCGTGAACCATTTTTTCAATTTTTGTTTTGGGGCATGAATCCTTAAAGGCATAAGAGTGCAGAAAATGGTTCACGCGTGAACCATTTTTTTTATTTTATTTTTTGGCGTGAACCCTTAAGGCGTGAGAGTGCAGAAAATGGTTCACATGTGAACCATTTTTTTGAGATTTTTTTTTAGTCTAGTGAAAAATTCAAATTTCCTTGTTTGGGGGGGGATATTTTTTGTATTTTAAATTAAGGAGATATGGACATTTTCCCAAAAAGGTAGGTGGGAATAAAAAAAAGTCAACCTTTTTATGACACCCTCGTACACCCTTCATAAATGACCCCCAAAATAGACAATTTGATAACTCATGGGCATTACTCATTGAATGCTCATTAGTCTTAATGAGTTATGTAAAAAAAGTGATTAAGAATTAATCAAAGATTAATCCTTTCACTAATCTTTCCCTCTTTTATACTAATCAAAGACTCTAATTAACCATTAATCTCTAATTAATTCACACAATTGAGCACATCATTGGATAGAGTAAGGGAATGCTAAGCTATGTGCATCAATAAATGTGTAAATTAATTTAAAATAGGAGATTAATTAGAATCTTAATTTTGGTCTCTTCTTTTAAGGTAAAATTAAGCAAAAGAGAGTCAAAATCCTCCAATTGATGAAGAATTGATGTAATTAGGTGTTTTGAAGCATGTAGATGCTCTTAAAACACTAAAAAACACTAATTTCAACTACTTAAATGATCAATTTGGACCCCAATTAACACATTTTCTAAATTTTTACCTCTTGAACAAGATTAATCACCCTTAATGATAAAAACCAGTCCATTAAGAGAAATTAGTCGAATTTAAGGATTTTTTTATGGTTTTGAGAAATTTTTTGAAGGATTAAGCTACTGCTTGCTAACACTATAATGCAAACAATTTCAACAAAAAATACATAAATCAAGCTAAAATTAAAGATTTTAGTTCTATGTTTAACACTAAAGAAAGCTAACATTCACTAAAAATTACACTCTAATGCATTGTTTGATGTAATGGATGTAAACTAAGCCTAATACCTCTATGTTCAAGCCCTGAGAATATTAAAAATAACATTATCAAAATAAATTAAGCTAGAAATTAAGGAAAAAGGCATTCTTTATAAACCAAAAAAGAGAGCTATTTCTCACACAATCACACACAAATCTCTATCAAATCCACATCTTTTTCATGGGAAACCATTAATCAAGATAATGGCCAATGGGTAATGCGTAGATTAGAGAAAAAATGATGGAAAAAGCCAAGGGATGGTTCCCCGGCACAACGGCGCTAAAAAATGTTACAACTCACCCTAACCCCCCTTGAAACACATCCAACAAGAGATTACCTGGTGAATCGCGATTGTCGTGAGGATCTTTCCAATGGCTGAGCTCGTAACCCTTAAGGTCTCCAAGCTCTAAAACTCCTTGAGAAGCAATTCCACCGTGCCTCCCGCCGCCCCGCGAGCGTTATCACACTGTAGTGTTGCACTATGTGTACTCGTCCCTCCTTTCACCTCACATCATTCACACACACTCACTAGCATGCATTAGAGAGAGAGATTAGCAAGAGGATTAGCAAGGCCAAGACTCAATTGCAGAATGGGAGAGTATGTTGTATTATGACAGAAATTCACTTATATACATGGCCATAAGTGTTCACACTCACTTAAACTGTGGCCGACCGGGCACTTTAGGCTCATAAGAGGCCCAATGCTATTACAATGACTACTCTCATAATATATCCATGAAGTACATCACTTGGACTTCATCCTACATGCTACCACATGCTCTTGAAGCTGGAATTGCCATAAATACTTCGTCACACCATTACAGGTGCTTATCCAAATTGTAGATTTGGACACCATTACTTCATATCTTGAATGTATGACCCTTTGGTGTATCTACCTTGACTCCTTGATGTAAGATAATGGTGGTAGCTCTTGTTAATCCTAGGAATTAGTTAACAGTGGGCTAGTAGGCCAGCTCCCCTCCTGACACTCCTACTACCATGGTAAGCACCTCCATCCCTGTAGTTACCTCTACCATCACATTTGGAGGGTGTTGGAACTCATTAAATGGAGAGTCAAACTCACACACACATAATGCTCAAAGACAAGAACACAAGGGTGTAGAGCATGAGAGACATCGGCAAGCTCAAAGAAGGAGAGAGATGAAAGCTCTCTACAAGTACAAAAAAGTACAAATAAGCAAGCTACCCTAAATTGTAAACGAGGTTGCTTATATCTAGCTAACTCTAAGGTGCTCTTTCACACCTAGATGGCCATGGGGGAAAACCACCCAATGGGATAAAAGTGCCCCATGGCATAAGCATATGACCTCACAATAGTGTAGTACTACCAAATATCTAACAAACCCCCCTATAGTACAAATGTGAGGTTTACAAAGATTTTAGATCAGTTTATGAAATGGAAAAGTCCCAAAGCTTTATGGGAAGCCTCAAAATTTTCAGGTGATAAGGCTTTAGTAAAAATATATACCACATTTTCATGTGTGATCACAATGATCTCTCCTACATGGAGCCTCTCTTTGACGTAGTGGTAATGCACTTCAACGTGCTTGGTCCTAGAATGAAAATAAGATTCTTGGCTACTGCCATTGCACTCTGGTTGTCAGTGAGAGTAGAATTAGGGATGGTTGAAGGGACACAAAGATCCTCCATCAATCTTCTCAATCATACACATTCAACTATCACAATGAAGCTACTTTGTACTCAGCTTCACACGAAATGTTGCCCATAGTTGGTTGTTTCTTGCTTAGCCAAGATATGCACAAATTGCTAAGTAAAAAATGATTTCTAGAGTTATCATGTATCGTAATCGCATGCTGCCTAATCGGAATCGTAATCACCTACCCAATCAGAATCAATTAGGGTGTGGAGTTATAAATCACCCCCCTTACATTGAACAATCCGTTTAACTACCTACTATTGCCAATGCTTAGTGTGCCTAGGCAATGCATGAACTTTGAAAGTTGTGACACACCATACTGAATGTCTAGTCATGAGTTGCACAAATAGTTTAGGCATCCAATGGCTTTTTCATGTGTGGTTATGTCAAATGGTTCACCATCATATTGCAAACTAAGTTTTACACCAAGTTCCATTGGTATAGGGATTTGTTTGCAACTTCTAGCTCTAGAAGCTTGTTTCAAACTATATAAAGCTTTATTAAGCTTGTATACCTTTCTGTTCTTTACCAGGTTGGGTAAATCTAGCTAGTTGACACATAAACTTCTTCTTGTGAGTCACCATTCAAGAATGTTGTTTTCATGTACAATTGGTGCACCTTCCATCCATGATGACCTACCAAAGCAATAACGAATCGAATAATGGTCATACGGGAAGTGGGAGAAAAATTTTCACCATAAGCAATCCCTTTCTGCTAGGCATAACCTTTTGTAAAACAAGTCTAGCTTGAGTTCATCAATAGACCCATTTGCTTGTTTGTTGACTTTGAAAACCCACTTAGTACCAATAGCTTTCTTGCTAAGTGGTAGATCCACTAAATCCCAAGTACCATTTTTCTAAATGGCATGAATTTCATTTAGCATCGCTTCACCCAATTTGGATCATCATGAGCCTCTTCAAAAGACTCATGTTCATCTACATCATGTAGGAAACTAAGAAATGCAAACTCAACAATATTTGTTGATGAAGAAGTGAATCGAGCACCAGATCTAGTTCTACTCTGCAAAGGAGCATACAATTTGTTATGCTACAAGGTGCTTCTAACCCACCTAGGCATAACCCTATATCCATTGATTGCTGAGCTTTCAGCATTTATTACATCTTCTAGCTAATTTGAAGTTGGTGCATTAAACCGTTGAGCATTCCCCCCTTGTAACAAATAAGGATCAGTATGCAAAATCTGTTGCAAATAGTGGCACATGTACTAACCTATAAAACATGTATGGATAATTGGCATAGGCATGCTTATTGAATTCCATCAATGGATAGACATAATCCTCCGCAAAAGTGCCATCCCTACTAATAATAGTCTTCTTTGTGAGAGGATTGCAGAGACTGTAATCTTTGCTTGCAGCACTATAACCACAATGAAAATGCATTTCATTGCCTTGTCACATTAAGCTTAGTTCTACTTTTTGTTGGCACATGTGCATATGCCAAACAACCAAAAACATGTATGTGTTCAACCTTAGGTTTTTTATTGAACCAAGCCTCATAAGGAGTGATAGTATTCAAAGCTTGTGGGACACCTATTTAGCACATAGATAGCACAAAGAACTGCTTCTATCCAAAACTTGTGTCGAAGTTGTTGACTTTTAACCATGCATCTAACCATCTCCATGAGAGTTCTGTTTTTATCTCTCAGCAACGCCATTTTGCTATGGTGTATGAGGAGTTGCACATTGATACTTAATGCCTTTTTGTGCCAAAAAATCTTTGAATGCATTAGACATATATTACCCCCCTCTATCGAAATAAAGAGTTTGAATCTTTAAGCAAGTTTTCTTTTCAACCATAGTAGCAAAGTTTTAAAAATGAGAAAATACCTATGATTTTTGTTGGAATATATGATCAATGTCATGGTCTAAGGTTAAGGCACACAATAAAATGTAAAAGGACCATGTAATATGAAGAGAATCCAGGTGAATGAAAGGGTCAAACCCCACTTGAAGTAGGCGAGTTTCTGAAGATTCTCTGGAGGCTATATTCTAGGGAGCCATGTGGGGGGAGATGGCCTTGGATGCTCTTGATGAGATGTAAGCAATGATGTCATTCAACCATGTACACTTTGGCTATAAAATGGTGGCCCTCCTAATGAGAAAAACACGAATTTATATGCTATGTGATGCTCCTTATTGTGCTGTCATTATGTTCTCTTAATCTTTGATTAAGTACTAGTTAATTACACTTTTGCTCATGTGACCACCATGGCTTATCTTGAACCACCATAGCTCTTTCATCACTCCATGCTCACATTAAGCTTGCATTATCACTCATTATGCTTTTCCCAACATGGTATCAGAGCCATGATTATCCCTAGGCATAGTAATTAACCACATTGATTAGTTTTTCATTTTTTCAAGCTTTCCATTAAAGCTTCAATGCACCCCCTGCTGGTCTTTTGCTTCATATGAGCTCTATAGTCCATCAAATCTCAAGCTTTTTGATTCAAAAGAGAGCTAACAGCCGGCGCAATCTACGCCTAGCTCCATTTGAGCTCCCACGAAGTACACGCGGCGAAATCAGCTCTGCAACAACATGCTTCTGCGCAGCAAAATTCCTCAAATTGGCGCCGTACGATGAATGGTTTGCTAATTCCTCTTGTGAGCATAACATTGATGCTATGAAGCTCCCACGTGTTGATTTTCATGAGCAATGGTCCACTGTAGCTGCTGTTTGAACTAATTTATCAGTGACAGTACATGCTCTGTTGCAGAGAAGATTTACAGAGATTGAAGCAACATCTTGACATGTTTGAGTGCTGAGCTTAAAGCCAATACCTTGGTTTTCACTTGGTTTAAAGCATTTTATGTTTCTCATTTGGGAAGAGCTTCATTCAATTGCTCAAAGCTCACTCTATTTTTGGGGGCAGTTTTTCCTCTTTGAATTAATCATCTCCACTAATCATCATATAATTAATAGTAATTATCTATTGAGATGACATTCTAATATGCATATTGAGTTGAATATCTCTTTGTAGTCATGCATTCGGATGCTGAATCATCTAATGAAGATTATATCAAGAAATCATTGAAACCCAAAAGCAAAACTAGAAAACCTAGGATGAAAATCAAGTCTAGGCCCAGTTATTATCACTATGCAAAGGCTTATGGGTTTGGGGAATTCTTGAGTAATTTCATGCATCTATATGGTGATGGGGGATTCTAGATTTTAATATTTTGCATTGTTCAGTTCCAATCATGGAGTCAACTTACATATCATCCTCTTTCATCAAAAAATTCAACGGTCATGACTTCCATACTTGGCAAGTCAAAATGAGGTTTTTACTAATGAAAGAAGGAGTTTGGGGCATAGTCAATGGTACTATACCTAAACCTGCCACACGAGAAGGAGAAATCTCTTGGCAAACCAAGGATGAGAAAGCATTAGCTCTCATTGCCCTTGGAGTTGAAGATAGTTATATACATTACATTGGTAATGGAACATCTTCACAAATTGCTTGGAATTCACTGGATAAATCTTTTGGTGCTCAAGGCCTCCACAGCAAAATCAGTCTCAAAGTAGACTTTTACAGTCTAGAGTACAAGATTGATGAGACACTTGCATCTCACATCAACACCATGAAGAGCTTGATGGCCCAGCTCGAAGCCATCAATGAACCAGTCAAGGAGAGTGATGCCATAACCATCCTCCTAAAGTCAATGCCATCCGAGTATGATACACTCATGCCGACCTTAAAGTACATGCAGGATCCCACTTTGGAGGGAATAGAGAGTGTTCTCTTGGAAGAAGAGAAGAAGTTGAAAGGTAGAGACATTGATCTTGTCTCAAACCAGGCATACCTTGTTCAAAAGCAAACCGGCAAACCACTCCAATGTACACATTGTGGAAGGACAGGACATCTTGCCAAGAATTGCTACCACAAAGACAAGCCAAAGCGAATATGCACCAAATGTGGAAAGCCAGGTCACCTCGCCGACAAATGTTACACCAACCAGGCAAATATGGCAAGCACTTCGAATGATTCCGAAGAAGCAATTCAAGCATGCAACAATGTTACTACCTCTTTTGATGAAGCGGTAGATGCAGAATGGGCTTTCTAAAGCCAACAATGTTTATGCCCTCTCTTACCCAAATGTTTATGTATGGACACCTCTAACCACCGCGATGATGTAGGTTATGTGTTATTATGATGCCCACAATATCTCTCAGTAGGCCATGTAGCCCTCAAGGGGGGATTGATGGGGAGTTGAGTCTCCATGACCAACAAATGATGATGATGCCCATGGATATGATGATGATGATGCTATGATGATGATGGGGTATGGGAGAGGAATGTTTTCATGTCATGCTATTTTCCTTTCGCAATGTAGAAGCTATGCTCCCTATGAGCAATGCTAATTTCTTTTATGTACTGTAGAGCTATACTCCTTATGAGTTAAGCTTTTTTCTTTCATGTAATGTTTGGATCAAGGGAGGGCAATATACCATGCCATGATCAAGGGAGGGTGTTGGAATATATGATCAATGTCATGGTCTAAGGTTAAGGCACACAATAAAATGTAAAAGGACCATGTAATATGAAGAGAATCCAGGTGAATGAAAGGGTCAAACCCCACTTGAAGTAGGTGAGTTTCTGAAGATTCTCTGGAGGCTATATTCTAGGGAGCCATGTGGGGGGAGATGGCCTTGGATGCTCTTGATGAGATGTAAGCAATGATGTCATTCAACCATGTACACTTTGGCTATAAAATGGTGGCCCTCCTAATGAGAAAAACACGAATTTATATGCTATGTGATGCTCCTTATTGTGCTGTCATTATGTTCTCTTAATCTTTGATTAAGTACTAGTTAATTACACTTTTGCTCATGTGACCACCATGGCTTATCTTGAACCACCATAGCTCTTACATCACTCCATGCTCACATTAAGCTTGCATTATCACTCATTATGCTTTTCCCAACAATTTTTTCTTCATAGGGTGAGACTAGTCGTATTTGCTATAATCAATGAATGTAACAAAATATAAGTTTCATCCCAAAGAAGTAGTTTGCTTTGGACCACACACATCATCACTGTGTATGAGCTGTAATTTGTGATTAGCTCTATCTGTTGTATTCTTTGGGGAAAGGTTGGCGAGCAAGTTTGCCAAGGATACATCCTTCACAAAATATCTTGGTGGTGGATCAAGTTAAGGAAGGTTCTTTAACATCCCATGTCTTTGGAAAAGCATCAAATCACCAATAGAAGTGTGGCCAAACCTAGCATGCCACAACTGGGCATCTTTCATTTCTTGTCTACCAGATTGGCAATAACACACTTATCATACATGTTCAATTTGTACAAACCACATGTGGTTAAAGATCTAGTAGGAACAATATGTTTGTCCCTATTCTTTGTCTCACGGATAATGCATTTATCATTTGAAAATTGAACATTAACACCCTTGCTTGCTAGAGTGGGTATAGAAAGCAGATTCTTTTAGATTCCTAAAACAAAAAATACATCGATACTCACCACTTGTAGTGTGACTTTGCGTAGTCTCCATATGTTTGACCAAACTTCTTTGAGAAGTTACATGCTTAGAAGCACCACTGTCTCAAGAAACCAAGTGTTGCACTAAGGCGGCATGTATCTTGATCATCATTATAACTACAAATAGTCATTAGTGGAGAAGTCTTGATAGACAACGACATTAGCATAGTCCTCTTTCTTTGAGCTTTGATTGTCAACACAGAGGTAGAACTACTAGCCTTGTTGGATTCCTTTTTCTTCTTTTCCTTATTTTGAAGGTTAAAGCAATTTTCGATTCCATGGCTAGGCTTCTTGCAATACCAGCAAGTCACCTTCTTTGGCTCAACGGAATCATTCTTAGCCTCAAAAGATCTATTTAAATTGGTCTTTCGCTGAAATTTCTTGTCCTTATTCTTGGCTGCTAGAGCTTGCTTGATCACTACTACCTAGAACCCTTAGATATATTCTTCCTAAACTATTCCTCCTAACAATAAGCTAACAAGCTCTTAATAGGTAAGAGGGGCTACACTGTCAAAGGGAATTATTAAAAAATCCCAAATAAGATTTAGGCAACGAGTTAAGGGTGATGTTAATGACTTCATCAATATTAAGAAGTGGAACTCTGAAGTTGTTAAATGTTCATTCATGGACCCCTTTTCTTGCATATTTTCGTTATCAAGTTCCCTTCAGAGATAGACAATCCTTGCATCAGTTTTAGCATGATGCATAGTTTCTAAAGTGTTCCAAGTAAGCGTGGACATTTTACAAGAGCGAATGTGTGAAATAATAGACCTTTTAATTGATAAGACATCCAATGCGAAAGCTTGAGCAGCATGTGAATCCCATCTTCTTTGGTCAGTAGTAGTTTGAGGAGCTTGGTGCTGCATCTACTAGCCTTGACTCCTTTGAGGAGTAGCAGGAGCAATTGCAGCAAGACGAGGGAGGGTCTTCACCATTGACATGACCCCATAATCTCTTTGCAAACAAGGACATTTCTAACCATAAAACTCCATAAGAAGTAATTCGTCCCAACTAATTTATCATCTTTGGAAATAATACCAAAACAAACAAATCATTTGGCATAGTTATTGATGATACCTGACTACTGGTGAATTTGAGAAAGAAAGAAAAAAAGCTTGAACTCAAGTTAGTAGATGCTGTAGAATAATCTATAAACTAGTAAAAGAAAAGCTTGAACTAAAGTCAGCACATGCTATAGAACAATCTATAAACTGCTAAAAAATAGCAGTAGAATCGAATGATCAGAGTAGATAGTACCGAATGATCCAAAAAGTAGAATCAGATGATCCAAGAAGGTAGAGTCGGACCCTTCCAAGAAGGTAGAGTCGAACCCTTCCAAGAAGTAGAATCGATCGATCTAAAAAGTAAAAATTATTAAAGTTGGATCATAGAGGTAGGATTGCTCGAGGTAGGATCACTGTGAAAGATCCAACTTTTAGAATCTTGATTGAAGGTGGAATCGCCAAAGAAGTGGAATCATCGAAAAAAATGAAATTGCCGAAAAAGTGGAATTGGTGGTGTTGGATCGTTGGAGTAGCATCATTGATTGAACCAGGAATCGTTTCGATTAATCTATCTATTCATGTGTGCGCTACATTGTGAGCACAAAGGACTCTAGACATACTATCCAGAGTCTAGACATATTGTCCAGAGGAGAACCACCACTTGAGTGTGCCGGGCAACCAACCCTGCTACACCCACACTATAACCATACTTTATTATTCAAATGCTTAAGGGTAGAGAGAAGATTGATATTATTACTAATTTTCCATAAAACAACTTTGGTTACATGATATTAAAAATGTATAGAGGAAGCTCTTAAGGCTTGTGGTAGAGAGGTGTGTAAAAAGAGGTTGTTCTCTCTAGAGAGAGGGAGAGAGAAGATTGATATTATTACTAATTTTCCATAAAACAACTTTGGTTACATGCTATTAAAAATGTATAGAGAAAGCTCTTAAGGCTTGTGGTAGAGAGGTGTGTAAAAAGAGGGCCTATGACAATAAGAGAGAGACAGAGAATGGGAACCTAACTATCGTAGGCTCTCTCTTTTGTCTCTTGAAGCTACTAGGAGGAACCTAGAAGTGAACGAAGTTGTTAAAAGGAAGGTGTAGCTACGAGTGTGGCGCTTGTAGTTAGACAAAGAGATAAACAAAAGCAAATCTAAAGATTTTCAAGAGAGAAATAATGCATGAGATCGCATCTTCCTTCTAGAAGAGGGGGATGGTCGCCAAGGGAGCTCAGTGGAGGGAGCTTTTCTTGGCTATCCTCTCTCTACTTGAACACTCCCTCTCTAACTATTCCCGCCACCATCTCTGCCCACCACCTCCCAACTCAGCCCAACCTAACCCAGGCCCCTCCACCACCAACCTTGCTCCTCCTTTTCTCTCTCTACTTATTACTATCTTGTTAAAACCCTAAGATCTCTCTAGATAATTGTCATGCACAAACTAGGCATAAACTCATCCACTCGACCACCTCCGGAGCCCAAGGGTGCACACATAAATGCAATGAAGTACCACATACCTTACCTTGGTGTCCCATACCACCAAGAGATATGACATCATTCAAGCAGCATATAGCTCGTGTGAAATGGTAAGAATATAGATACAATCCTCTATACAAGAGAACATCCTTTAAGTGTGCCTCATGCCCCTATTATATAGGAGGGCCCTCAAGTGACTCTTGACTCTCCAATTCCAATGTGTGACCCTTGGATGCTTGACCCTAACCTCAACCCTTAAGTTTAGCCCTAACCCATGCTCCACTAGAGCTTGTTCCCATGCTCCTGTGCTCATAAGCCTAATGTGGGTTAGCCTCCTAGTATATGCACATATAATGTGCACATAACATACTTTCCTTCTCTCAAAACATTGCACTCTTGCAATGAAAAGAAGGAAATCTATGTTGAACATTCTCAACCGACTCCCAAGTCGAATCCTCTATTTTCCTATCTTTCCACCTAATTTTAACCTAAGGGATTAGTCGACTATGAAGTTTCCTTTCCCTGAATTCAAGTACCTTTTCAGGTTCATGTGGAACATAGGATAAATCTTCGACTTCAACGAGTTCTTGAGGAGTAACTATGTTATCCTCACCTCCCAGTTTCTCTTTCAATCTACTGATATGAAAGACTGGATGAAATCTAACATGTGGAGGCAGTTTTAGTTCATACGCAACGTGCCAATCCGACATATAACTCGAAATGGACCACAATATCTAGGAGATGATTTTGAGCACTTCCTCCCTGATGACAAAATCTGAGAATATTTAGGAACTTTCAAATAAACCAACGCTCCTGGCTCAAAAGACCAAGGTGAGTGTCCCCTATCAGCATAAAATCGTGCTCTATCATGCACTCTTGATAGAATCTTGAGCGGGTCAACATTTCTTGCATATCTCGCAAGAAATCCCTTGATGCATCAAGCTCAATGTCCTTAAGATCGATATCAATAGGTGCCCTGGGTTGACACCCATATATAAGCATGAACAGACTATAACCAGTAGCCAAATGCTTAGAACTATTATAGGTGAATTCCATCATTGGAATATATTTTTTCAAATTTGATGGTTTTCCAGAGACATATGCACGAAGCATATCCTCTACAATTTGATTCACACGCTTTGTTTGCCCATCAGACTGCGGATGATCACAGAAACTTATACTCAAAGTAGTTTCCTCGTTGTAAACCATTCGAAATAAAGTAGGAAGACATGGCATTATGACGGCAGGAACCAGGGATCCATCGGTGGCCTGATGTACCCACATTTGCACAGGGAATTATTGGTGTCCCGAGTTACCCATATCAACATAGGGAGTCATCAACATTTCAATGAGTCACATATGTACATCCGTAAACCATCAGGTGGATTGTATTAATCACCTAAAGGACGGAACTAGAGAAAGAAATGCCAACAAAGGAAGAATCCAAAATTCCTTAATCTGAACACAACAAGATAAACTCGTTGAACTCTAAACAAAGAGATTTCAACAAGTGAAAATGCTGACAAGATTACACTCATCATCAAAATATGCAGGCTATAGATAAAAGAAGTTTATCTAGAGAATGCCTACAGTATAACTTCAAGTGAAGTCAAAAAATGAGATTGTCTTTGAATGTTGGGGTCAACATGCCAAGTGATGTAAGCAAGACAACAATCCTAAGCCCAAATTATCCGATAAGATAATATATGTGAGGGATCACTAGCGTCCCGTACCACCATGATACCACCCATACATACCTTACCAATTTAGAACTCCCTAGTATGCCGTCTAGGAAATATAAACAAAATTTTGCATGAAAGGAATGCAATGGCCTTATCCCAGACTTTCGCATACTAAAACCTGTCTCTATATACCACATCAAGGAATAACTCTTTCCGAGTATATCATTAGAAAATAATTTGAATTATTGGCGTCTTTCTAATGATAACAATCCAATAAACACAATAAAGCTAGGGTAGAAAAATAACAATTCACCTAAATACATAAGCAACTAGGTATCTAAGTTGGAATATGTACAAGAGTACAAGGAACATACTCCAAAATTATGTGCAAAAACGAAGGCAAACGCTACCTTCAAAGCACATGATGTTATCCAAAAGATCCTCATAAAACCATGAATAGAAGCATAGAAGCACCTCGAATCCATAAAAATCATAGTTGATCATAAGAATCAATGCATGCCATCTAATGGTCATTAATCATGCCAAAAGAAGCATCAAAATTGGTGGCCAACTCATCAATCTGGAGTATATGAACGTGGTGTTGTTCAAACAAAACTCCAAAGTAAGAAAGTGAAACACATGTGTGTAGCACTCATTAAAAAACCCCTAGACACAAGTGATCTAGGTAGAACTTGATGAGTTAATATAAAACTTGAAAACTATCCAATAAAATCCACCAAAACAGCTAGATCAACTAATCCATGAACTCCAAATAACCCTCGAAAATAAGAACTCTCGAGAAAAAGGAATTACCATAATTTTTTTTCTAATTTTTCCTAATTTTATAGGGCCTCAAAATACGCTAATTTTGAATTCCACCAAACCCATCTTATGGCATTCTAACCTATATATTTTTCCAGAAAATTTTTAGCAATTAGATTTACCAAAATACCATTGATATTTTATAATACCAATTTTTAAGATTTTTTTTAAAAAAATCTAGAATATTCCTAATTTCTCCTGAGAATCCCATCATTCACGAAATTTCCAATTCCGCCCGACAATTCTTAAATCCAATGAGAATTTACAATTTTAATGAATTTTCTAATTTTTTGGGCAAAAAATAGATTTTTAAAGGCATTTAAATGGTCATGGGTGCCCGAATGGACACACCACATGCCAATCACCAATCCCAATTTTTTCAAAAATTTTTAAATAACCTTTGTCAAATTTTCCACTAATTTTCAATAATTTTTCAAAATTTTTAATTTACCCCGAACGCATTAGAATATAAACGGTCCAAAAATTTTGAAATCCCAATGGTCTTCCGGGAATACGGAAAGCTAACAGTTTTTCGGGAAAATGAAAAGACCAAAAAAAAAAGATCGGAATGAGAAAGGTCAAAAGTTTTCGGAATCCAAAAGATCAAAAGATCCCTGGAATTCAAAAGGTCAATAGGTTTCCTGAAAATTGGAAAGCCAAAAGGCTCCAAGAAAAAATTTTAGGGAAAAAAAATCAGAGAAGCTTTTTTTAAAAATCCAAATCTCTTTTCTTTTTTTTTCAAGCATTTTTTTGGAAAATTAAAAAAAAACTATTTATATATATATATATTTTTAAGCTTTAATTAAAAAGCTTATAATTTTTCTTTTAATGGGAGGGGTTTTTTTTTGCCCGACGGCTTGCAACGTAGCCCCCCCCCGTGTTGTGAATTTGTGAGAGAGAGAGTATGAGAGTTCCTCTCTCCTCTCTCCTCCCCTTCTTCTCCATTCATTCATTCTTTCTCTCTCCACCCCCTCCTTCTCTGTTAACAGAGTGGAGGCTGATTAAAATTTTAATTAAATAATTTTAATCATAATTATGATTAATATTTAATTAAATTGTGCCTTCTAAGAGGCGTTCACACACGCAGGAGAGAGAAATAGAAGGAAATTCTAAATTTTGAGGGAAGAAAAGAATTTTACGCACATGGGAGAGAACCCAATGCATCAATTGGCTGCCCCACACTGCATTAGAAATTTGGCAAAAGGTTGATAACATCTCTGCAGAAAACCCGCCAAAATGCATTAAAAATATAATTTTTACCATAAAAATACTCTAAATAATTAGGAAAAATTCTCAAAAATTATAGAAATTAAGAAAATTTATTCTACTAAGAATATCCACAATAAAATGTGTGGTATTTTGGTAAAAAGTCCATTAATGATTATTTTAAACTAAATTTTTTTAGAAAAAATAGCATTGACCTCAAAGAATTTCCCCACAATGTCGATTTATCCATTGAATAGAAGAAACACGCGTTCCAACTGCCATATTGACGATCCACGTGCATAATCATCGAAACGAACCAACAAAATAACATTTTTATTTAGTAAATATTAAAATTTACTTTAAAAATTACGTTTAAAAAATAGAATAAGAAAGAAAAAACAACAACAATTAACTAGAGATTGCTCTCATACCACTGTTAAAACCCTAAGATCTCTCTAGATAATTGTCATGCATAAACTAGGCATAAACTGATCCACCGACCACCCCCGAGCCCAAGGGTGCACACATAAATATAATGAAGTACGAACTACCTTACCTTGGTGTCCCATACCACCAAGAGATATGACATCATTCTAGCAGCATATAGCTCTAGTGTGAAATTGTAAGAATATAGATACAATCCTCTATACAAGAGAACACCCCTTAAGTGTGCCCCATGCCCCTATTATATAGGAGGGCCCTCAAGTGACTCTTAACTCTCCAATTCCCATGTGTGACCCTTGGATGCCTGACCCTAACCTCAACCCTTAAGGTTAGCCCTAACCCATGCTCCACTAGAACTTGTTTCCCATGCTCCCATGCTCACAAGCCTAATGTGGGTTAGCCTCCTAGTATATGCACATATAATGTGCACATAACACATCTTCCCTTCCTCTCGTCTCCTCTCTCCAACCATGTCACATCTTTTTGTTGCTCTTCTCTCTCTCCCTTGTCTCACTCCTCTCTCTCTCTCTCTCTCTCTCTCTCTCTCTCCATCTCTTTGCTCACTCTCTATATCCTCCTCTCTCTCTCTCTCTCTCTCTCTCTCTCTCTCTCTCTTTGCTCACTCTCTCTATTCTCTTGTGTCAAGGATAACATGCTACCTTCTTGCACACAAGAGAGAAAGAAGAGAAGAAAGATGCATGCAAGAGTCGAGCCAGAGAGTTGCACTTAGCCAACCCTATGAGGATTAACCCTTGGATGTGAAGCCTCTAGGAGCTCACTCCACCTCTTCCTATGTTGTCAACCAAGAAGAGATCCAAATGCTATGTAGAGAGCAAGAAGGAGGAAGCTATGGAGAGGTCAATCTCTACTTCATGCAGCTAGCATTCGAAAGAGACATGGTAGTTATCAAAGAGACATGGTAGTTATCAAAGAGAAGGTAGAGAAGAGAAGAAAGGAGAGCATTACCATCCCTACTTACATACACCAACAATCCAACATGCAAGCAAACAAAAACACAAGCTAACATGCAGCCACAATCTCAAATGACAAAGAGGGAGAGAAGGAAAACTCAAGTGAGACAAATGGGATTGTACCTTTTCATATTCTATAAAATGACTTATATACATGAGCTCATAATTACAATGTCCGGCTGCCCATTTATAATTGGGGGCCCAAAACTAGTCTTCCTGGTTTCTCTAGCTCTATGTACATCTATTCCTCATGACCAGCATTATGCAAGCAGTAAGCTCGGTCATCCCATGTCACTTTTATAATGAGTGTTGCGTGGTTACAAAAAGATAAATTACAAAGGTGTAGCAACACACAAGGTAATGTTAACCGGAGTGGTTAACATACCCCCTCCCTAATGTAGGTCCATCCTCAGAGCTGGCTGGATCTATCGGTAGTAGCTTGAGTAAGTGCCGATGAAATCATGGTGTGCGAGGTTTGAGCAGGGGGGCTCAATGGAAGACCTTGTAACTCATCCAAAAAGTAGTCTCCATTATATCTTCGAATGTTTTTAGGCGCCTAGTGGACATCCACAGAATGTGCTCGTAGTAGCCAAAGATCTGCTTGAGGGTGGGCCCTTTGTTGATGTCAAAGGCCAGACCTTGTGCGCCTTCATAGTAATGGTCCCAGTTAGGAAAGGACTCCAGCAGAGCAGCATGATCAAATTAAAGAATCGAATGGTTGCGATCACGGTTGGGTTAGGGACTTGGTCGTATCCGACGGCGGATAAATTCGTGGAAGTGCCGGACCATGCTTTCTTTAGTGCAAGGGTGCTGTGTTGACGGGGGAGTGAACCAAGGAAAGTTGAATTTGAGTTTGGGGTTCATCTTCTGCTCCTCGTCGTGGAAGAGATTCCATGCCCACCATCAGTGAATTGGGAGGCAATCGGGGCTGATCCTGAGTGCGCGAGGCGCGTTGCAGTAGGTCTCTTAGATAAGAGGTTTGGCGAGGAAGGGTCCGGCTGCTCGCCTATAAGTTTGAACGTGATGGGGCGAGTAGCCGGCGGGTGGCCGGTGGTATCTGCTTCATGTCCTTGGGGGGTGGCCGCACGGCCATTGGTGGTGCTTTGCATTGAGGTAAGGGCATATGACATAAAATGTCCATGTGATCAGTGAGACGGGTGATTGGCTCTTCCTAGAGTTGTCGACTGAGCAAGATGGTGATGGTTTGCTCGAACTCCATGCGGTCGAGGGGATCTCACCAATTGAGAGGGTTGAGCAGAGGGTCGACCTTCTCACTCTCCAATGGTGGTGACAGCGGGATCTCCCCTTCTTCGAGGTTCTAGGTGGAGGGTTGTTTAGTTGGTGATAGGGGTGGAGGGGTTGTCGATGTTGAGGGTCCCGTGTGGCAAGGCTGGAATCGAGGATGGGTGGGGGTTTAGCGGTGGAAGTAGCATACCAGCTACTCATCTCATCAAATACAACATCTCTACTTATCCTCAATTCACGTGTAGCAGGATTATAACATCTATATCCCTTTTGCTCAAGGGAATACCCAATAAACACACATTTTTTTTTGCCTTAAGTCAATATTATATAAGTTGGAAAAAATCTCATATTTTGGGAATAATCACTCCATTTTATTTTGGATATATCTTAAACATGCCAAGTCCAAATTTGTCGGAGATTGTAAATCTAGATTCTACTCTTTAAGATCTTTCCAATGATATGTCACATGAGGGGGTTTTGACAAAATTTTGGACAAGCTCACCATGATCCCATTTTTCAAATGGGAATGGGATTTTTCCCAAATTATCTAATATGGTGTTCTTTGGATCCAGCTTGGTACGCAACTCATCTGGCACATGCACATATACAATACATCCAAAAACTTTCAAGTGAGATAAATCAAGTTTCCTGCCAAAGTAAACTTCTCCTCTGGCATTACATCATGCATGGCTGTAGTAGTAGGAGTCATGTTCATGATATAAACTAATATAGACATAGCCTCATCCCAATAGCTATGCCGTATATTCTTCTCTGCCATTAATGCACGTGCTATCTCTGCAATGTGCGTGTTTTTCCGCTCAACAACTCCATTTTGTTGTGGAGTGTATCTACATGTGAATTGTCTTTGAATGCCTTTCTTTCGCAAAAATTTAGAGAATTCATTGGAGAAGTATTCTCCCCCTCCACTGACCTTACACATTTGACATGCTTTCCTATCTATTTTTCAGCCATTACTCTAAAATTCTGAAAATGAGTGAACACATCACTCTTCTCCTTCATGAAATGCACCCACACTTTCCTCGTGTGGTCAATGAATGTTACGTAGTACCTACAGCCACCCATAGACATAGTCTTCGTAGGACCCCATACATATGAATGCACAACATTTAGACATTCCTACTCACATTTATGTCATGTGGAAATACATGCTTTGTTTGCTTTCCAAATTGACATGCTTCACATACTTTCTGCATACCTTCAACTTTAAACTTAGGCAGCCTTATCACAATTTCTTTAGTTTGCACAACCAATCGCCTTCATGTAGTTCCAAAAATCAAAGTTATGTAGAGAATCAAAACATACCCACAGTGCTCGTGGACGCCTACGAATTGAAAAACGGAGGTCCAGACGTGCCCAAAACGCATTTTTGGTTGGAAATATATTATCTAGTCCATCGCACAGTATAGTTTCCCTGTAGCTCTGCTCCTGCGAAAGAAAGCTCCGCAATCGGAGTTCATTTGCCGGATGCCTCTCGAAGAGCTCCCAACAAGGGTGTAGTAGCCACAACAAAGGGGGAAGAGTAGATGAAGCTCTTACTCTCGTATCGCTTCTTGTGCTTCTCTTGCTTGCCGCTCAGTCCATAGCATGAACCAGGATTTGATATCATGAAAAGATGTAAGGGAGAAGAGAACTTGAGCTCTTGCAAGCACACACACACACACTCACACAAACCCTAGAAGAGAACACACAAAGGTGAGAGGCCAAAAATTCTTCTTCTTCTTCACACAACAAAAGAGGCCTACAAAGAAGATAAAGTGACTAACACACATAATAGAGTATATATAAGCGGTCCATAATGTGAACACGCTAAGAGGAGTGGGTAGGTGTGGCCTAATCGGTGTAGTCCAGTTGCAGAATCGCTGGCAAAGATATGTCGGTGCTAGCTACCAAACCTGCCAATGATGGTAAATGTCAAATGGTCATGCAGGCGGCTCGTGAGTGTCAGCTCATGTTGAGCTTGACATCTCAATAGGGGGGTTTCTGAGATAACATTGAAAGTATATCAATAATTAACTCTATCAATGGCAGCATGGAGGTTGTAGTGTCACCGTGAAGCTTCTGCTTCCCTTTTTTCATGGGCAGTCTTTACAGCAGATGTCGCCTTGGGTTTCCATTGAAGGGAAGGGGACTGCTGTGAGTGATATGGGGTGGAAGCAAGGTTGGGGAGATTTGGGGATCCAAATATGATGATTGCCCTCGTAGAAGTGGGGGGCTTGTAGAAGAGGTTTGGGGATCCACCGGAGAGTTGGTTTTGGGTATAGTTGAGGGTTTGTTTGAGGATTGGAACTTTGTGGGGAGCGCTTGGGCTTGCGTTTGTCCTGTAGCCTGTAGGCTTGTGGTTAGCGAATGTGTTGTTGACGTGGGGGGACGAGGAGATCTGGTTGCTTGTGGACGAAGAGGATGGTTGGATCTTTTAGGGATCCATAATTTAGATTCGCCCTCATAATAACCTTGTGCTGCCAAGAAGCTTTTTAGGTACCCAAAGGCAAGATGGTAAGCCTTGTGGAGTTTTGTTAGTAGTGTTATCAGTGCTAGTTTGGTTAGTTTGGTTTGGTGAGGCAGCAAGTGGTGAGGTGACCATGTGAGAGTGGGTTTCTCACGAGCGTGGTGGTGGGGGGGGTGTGAGAGGCATTGATGTGGTTGGAATAAGAAGCAGCCTCTTTTTTGGGGGGGATGGATTGATAGGGGTGAGGTGATGGAATGATGGTGGGTGGTGAAATGGGAAGTGCTTGGCATGGGGAAGCTATGGATATGGGCTCTTTGTCCGTCAAGACCTCTGTAGGGTTGGCAAGAAGCCAACTATAGGGTTGCTGTCTGTGCATCCCAGTCAATGTGTTGCACCGGTTATATCCCATCCAACTCCTTCCAAGGAGTATCTCTTCATGCATAGTTCCTGCAAGCATCATGTAGAACTTCCCTTCCAAGGGATTATTTCCAATGTGGAACAAAAGTGTGACTATGCCTACGTAATGAACATGCTGCGATGCCACAGCTATAACAATGGTAGGGGTCTCTTTGAGTGAGGGTTCCCCAAGAAAACGCCAAGTTTCATAGGACATCAAATTGTAACTTGCCCTTATATCCATGAGAGCTAATTTTTGGACAAAGCTTGTCGGGGTGTTCATTCCTAACCACAATCGAGCAGGCTTCACCTCCCAATGTTCTTCTTTAAGGTTGACCACTTGGCCCATATTAACCATGATTTGTTTTTATTGAAGTTTAGCTTGGCTTGCTTTGGCTTCTTCTTGTATAGCTTGTTTCATATCCTCATGGTCTTTCTTTCGCCGTTTTTTTAATATCGTGGATGGCTTTTAAAGTGGCCTCTGTGAGAGGGCCATGGTAGCGTTTAAGTTTGCTACCATTGAAGTAACTAACCATTTCCACACCTTCTAGTGTTTCGATGTGCATTGTGCCTTATGGTGTTATCTCAGTGACTAGAAATGGTCCTAAGCCTCTAAGCTTGAGCTTCTTTTTGTGTGTCTTGGTATACTGAATAAGAGGACCATGTCGCCCTCATTCATTTGTTTATCCTTAAGCTAGCTGTCAAACCATTGTTTGTGCCTTAGCTTCTCGGCAATCATGTTGTATACCACTAAAAGGCGTATTTCATCAAGTTTTTCAAGCTCGAATAAGCGACAACCTAAGACGTTTCCAGTGAGCTTTTCTTGCATTGTGACACATAAGCTAGGGACTAAGAATTACATGGGCCTGACCGCTTCAGTACCATAGTTTAAACTGAAAGGGGTAGCGTTGGTTGTTGCTGCCTTCTAAGAAGTTTTATAAGCCCAAAGTGTAGCTGGCAACTTTTGTTCCCAATCGTTGCGGCTAGCCTCCATAGTTTTGGTTGGAATGGCGCATAGGATCTTGTTCATCCTTTCCGCTTGGCTATTTGCTTGTGGGTAATATGAGGAGGAATTCCTATGAGTGACATGGAACTCTCGCAAGAGGAATTGGATTACCTCATTAATGAAATGTGTCCCATTGTCGCTGACGAGCTCGAGGGGGTAGCCAAAGTGAGTAATGAGTGATTCATAGAGGAATTTAGCAGTCGATTTAGCATCGGCCTTGCAGGTTGCACGAGCTTCTACCCACTTGGTACAATAGTCCGTAGAAGGCAACTATTATGTATCGAGCTTGCGTGTATTCCGCCAAACTGATGGGTCCGATGAAATCTATGCCCCGTTTCTCGAATGGTTGAAGGACACAATGGGGTTCAGGGACATGTGGTCCTTGAAGCGGGGAATTGTTGTATGCACACTTTTTGATGTAGTCGTGTCAACCAATAGAGCGAACCACCATAACCCAGCCGTGAGGACCTTACGAGCACTGATATCTACTACAAAGTGCCTACCAGCGCACAAGTAGAGTGAGCATGTTCAAGGAGGAAGACATACTCATCTTCTCGGACATAGCATCTTAGGATTTTATCTTTCCCCTTCTTATAAAGTTGGCCTGCAATGAGCTGGTAAGGGGCCGCTTGTTTAATTAAGCGACAGGCGTGGTCTTTGTTGAGGAGGGGATCTACAGGTAAGCCATTGGCTAAGAAGTGAGCACCTTCCTCTCCCCATTCAGGAATCAAACATAGTTGGAATAGGGCATCATCTGGTAAATCGTCATCTACTCCCATCGGCTAGCCATTCATCGTTAGGAATCCTTGACATGTGGTCTGCAAGGACATGCTGAGAGCCTTACATCACTGTTTAACAGTGAAGTCAAACTCAAGCAATATAAGCAACCATCGGGTGATTCTGCCTTTCATACAGGGCTTGTTTACCATGTACAAAAGGGCTTGGAGGTCTATGAAGAAAACAAACTTAGTCGCCAGAAGATAATCGCGGAACTTCTTGACGGTGTAGACCATGGCTAATCCCTCTCTCTCAGCCGTAGTGTAGTTTCGCTCAGCTTCATTGAGCTGGCAGTTAGCAAAACCGATGGGGAAATCCATCTTGTGTTCTCCTGGTTGGGCCAACATGCATCCTATATATAGCAAAGGTTGAGGCGTTGATGTGGACATGGAAGATGATGTCCCAATTTAGGGACCTGAGAATTGGATCAGTTATTACCAATGATTTTTTGAGCATAGTGTAGGCCCTTTGGCATTCATAAGTCCATTCGAAGACAATGGGGAGTCCTAAAGAGGTCAAGCAATATCAACGTACATAAAAATGAACCACTGATAGTAACCGACGTGTCCCATAAAGAGCTGGACTCCCTTGAAGTTAGTGGGTGGCGGTGGCAGCTCTAGGATGAGTTGCACTTTGCTGTCATTAGTAGAGATTCCCTGCCTGGAGACAATGTGTCCCAGGATCACTCCATGTTGAACCCAAAATTGGCATTTGAGGAGGTTCAATGAGATACGATATAGCTTGGATTTTTATAGCACTTTGCGCAAACATGCAAGGTGCTCCTTCCAAGAGAAATTGACACAAAGGTCATCCATCAAGACCTCAAGGAATTTTCGAAGATATTCCTTGTAAGCCGTACACATGAGACGGAAGGTTCCGGGGGCATTGGTCAGCCCCGAAAGGGCATACTCAATATGCATATGTACCCCATTTGGTGGCAAAGGTTGTTTTGTGCTGGTCATTGGGATCAATTAGCACCTGATTGTATCCAGAGAATCCATCGAGGAAGCTGTAGGCTTCCTTTCCTACCACTCGTTCTAGTACATGTTTAGTGAAAGGTAAGGGATAGTGGTCCCTGATGGTAGCTTTTGGAGGTCGACGCACACTCTAACTTTTCCATTCTTCTTGGGCACTATCATGATAGGTGATACCCACTCCGTATGCTCGATTTCATAGATGAATCCAACATCAATAAGTCTCGATCTCTTTGTGGACCATCTTGGAGTATTTATATAGGGTTTATCGGATACGCTTGTTGTTTGACCGGCCTGGCTCCATCAACCATTAGAATGATATGCTAGACCACTTTGGGAGGTACACCTTTCATGTCCGTGTACTTCAAAGCGAAGCAATCCTAGAATTCTGTCAGTAGAGCGATAAGCTCGCTCTCTTCCTCTGCAGAGAGGTCTTCTCCAATATACACATCACCCTTGGGTCTTTACCTGAGCCTACCAAGTTTATCTCCTTGACCTTAGATGGACCATCATAAGAGGTCCCTGGTTGCCCACTGTCAGACCTTTGAGCCGAATCATAGTGGACAAATCGGTCGGCCATCTTTGAAATGTTTAAGCACTTGTCTAGTCTCTTCAGCTTTAGCACTTTCTTCATCATCGACTAGCCTTTTGGCTTTGTTTTCAGCTTGTGCTAGCTTCTTGTTGTGTGCCTTACACATTGAGGTCAAAGCTTTTATGAGTCTAGTTTAGGTTCAGTGGGCTTTGCTGGCTGTGGAATGGTAGAGTGGATCAAAAGAGAGCTATTGACAAACTCCTTTTGCCGCATTTCATTGAAGTGGTCATGTGCTTCCATAACTCCCACATACTTCAACTAGTGGGTGTTTGAATCATCTGGGAAGACGTATCGTTCTGGCCAAGGGAATCCCTCAGGCCTGTGTGTTCTATGGGAGCATGTACCCCCTGATGGCTTTGCTCAAACAGCTTGTTAAAGTTCTTGGGTGGCAACATTGGGCAGATATGCTGAACTGAGCATGTATAGCGATGTAATCTCTTGCCCGTCTGCCCCATAGCAAACCTTGTACCAAAGCGTCTAGGCAAAATGTCCAGGGTAGCAAGGATATGCATCCAGTTCTCAGAGTCTTCAGGCTTTGGAAAAGGTGCACATCCCTCACTCTCCATTTCATCTTCTTCAAGTGTCTTATGGCATGTTTGGCACAAGTGGACTGGAGTGGATCGTGTCGGTGTGACAGAGTCCTCTGCGAACGGTCTGCCGCTCATGGGGTGGACCTTCCACGTTCGTAGATTGATCTTGAACGTTAGATCTTTTCACCGAATGTATATGTGGTTGGTATCCCGATCATGAATCATTTACGACTCTCTTATGAATGGTCTGGCAAGGATGCAATCGTAAGAGACTGGCTGATGTCCAAAATTCATCACCACGAAGGTGTGGTGGTAAGTCGTTCCCAGGATCTTAAGATCCTTTAGTAGACCAATGGGTCTAGCTGTGGCTCCATCAGCACGAAGGTGTGGTGGTAAGTCGTTCCCAAGATCTTAAGATCCTTTAGTAGACCAATGGGTCTAGACTGGCTGATGTCCAAAATTCATCACCACGAAGGTGTGGTGGTAAGTCGTTCCCAGGATCTTAAGATCCTTTAGTAGACCAATGGGTCTAGCTGTGGCTCCATCAGCAAGTTTAACCAACAAGGTGGTGTCATCCAAGGCAGGTGCTCCCCATTTTTCCCAGCATTGTTTTGTAACAATGCTCACACATGCTCCTCCATCTAAGATAGCTATAACTTGGAGGCCATCAAAGGTTATTCACAAGGCTGCATTGAGTTCATCACCTTCGAAGTACTGTCCGAGCTTATTCACTTGAACTGTAGGGGTCCCAGTCATCTTATGGGGTATACAAAATTCTTCTATCTCAGATGCATTAGAGCTGTCAAGCTCCATAGTTTTGTGCATGCCTGCCCTGAGGCGTCCTTCCATCCAATCCTTCATACCATTCCATAGACTTGGGCTACTTTGGACCAAAGTGCCGATAGGGATTTGGACTTGAGAAGACAGGAAGGAAGAGAGACTTGCAATGTCTCTTGGAACGGGGGCTGTTTTGCAAGGAAGGTTGGTTTGGCTTAATCTTAAGCTCTTTCGAGTGTAAGGGATGGGAACAAGGATTTCTATGATCGTTTCCCTAAGATGGTCATCTCCCAGGTTTTTAATATATTCGGCACCGTGTTTCCCTGCTGGGGGGTAGCTGCTGAAGTGGAAGCTGTTGCTTCTGTTAACCTTTGTGGGAGTGGTTGGTCTGGAAGCTCTTCAGGATATACCTGAGCTTCTTCAGTGGGTTTTAGGTTTGAGACTGATAGGCACAGCTCAAGGTAGGCAGTAGGAGGGTCATCTTCTATTTGTGCTTGGCATTCCCGGACCAGTTCCTATTAAAATTACAGCAATGTGATGAGCTATGGTGGATCAAATGCTAGAATCAACATCATTGACAAAGATATTAGACGATAATTAAGACGTGATTAGTGAGCATTTAACTGATAGCTTAATGTAGGCATGGATAATCAAAAACCAGCAAATTCTCATTAGGCCAAGGTACAGTGAGCTACTTGAAAATAACTAAAAAAGTGATTATTTCTTAATCATCTACTAATCCTAATTAGTTAGATAATGGGCTCATAAATTTGATGGATTCTAGGCTAGGTTCTGATACCATGTTAAAATTACAGCAATGTAATGAGCTATGGTGGATCAAATGCTAGAATCAACATCATTAACAAAGAGATTAGATGATAATTAAGATGTGATTAATGAGCAATTAATTGATAGCTTAATGTAGGCATGGATAATAAAAAACCAGCAAATTCTCATTAGGCCAATGCCTCAATTTATAGGGTTTACATCCAAGCATCTAATCCCACTAATTTCTCCTTGATTCACTCCACCTCTTTTGCTTGATTCTCTCCACCTCTTTTGCTTGATTCTCTCCACCTCTCCCAGAATATCTCCACACCTCCTAAATCTCCTCATGCTACTCTTTATTCTCTCCCAGTAGATACTTCTCACCTTTTCACAGGTTCTCTCATATTTACAGATTCTCTTTTACAGCCTCTTGCCAAGGGCTTGTTGCCGCACACACCCTATTCACTTGTATATTTCAACAGTTCCTGGGCTGCCAAAAGTCTCTCCTTTTCCTTAATAGGGTTAGGATATTCAGTGAGATTTTTTGGCAGTTAGTGCGTGTCAATAGGTTTCTTGGCTCAGGCGACAGCGTGTAGTAAATCTTCCTCTTCAGATGAAGAAGTCGATGCGTGAGTTGTAGTGCCGCCTTTCGAACTACTTTTCATAACCACCCATCAGCTCTCACCCTTTTCGATCTTTGTGGCTTTCTTTATTGAGTGCCTGGTCGCTCGTGCTTGTTCACGGGCTCTTGCTTGGCCCTGGCTTTGCGAAGTTGATGCCTTTGCAGAGCATCATGTGCTGCGGATCTTTGCCGGCTTTGTAGTCTTATTAAAAAGTTGAGAGGGACTGCTCAGATGAAACCATCTCTAACACTCAGCAGGTTAAGGTTGGTGTTGGGATTACCTTCATGAGCCTTTCTCGTCATTCCTGGTCTTAGCAGACAATCCTTATACATGTGATCAACACCACACCCTATGCACAATGGGGGTCATGGTAGAAGCACCTGCAGTGGTGCTTGCCATTCTGTTCCTGTTAGGACAATCAACTGCTCGGTGAGGTCCTGCACAATCATAGCACTATATGGGTGGTGGCTTTGTCATCTAATTCATGTCTCTGGCTCATGGTGCTGGGGTTGCTAAGTACACGGGTACATTTGATCTCCCTCCATAACGCAATGACTGAAGGTTATGTTGAAGACTTTAAAGACAAGTGCAGGTTGGTTTGCAAAAGGCAACAGAGTGGGCAGAATGTTTACATTGAATGTAAACATGCCTGAAGTGAATGCTAGGATGTTTGCAAATGGTTCACGAATTGTTGCAAACACAGAAATTTGGCATAAAAGAATTGGACAGGTGAATGTGCAGAGAATGAAGTCTATGCAAACTAAAGGAATTGTGACAAGGCTGCCAAAGTTTAAAGTTGAAGGTATGCAGAAAATATGTGAAGCATGCCAATTTGGAAAGCAAATGTATTTCCACGTGACAACAGGCTCTTGGGTTTCATAGATAGGGACTTCGAGAATTTCCCCCTCATTTCCATCTTCAAAGATTTCCCTCAGGGTTAGCTGACGAACTGGTGCAACTCTTGGCAGTGGGGGTTGAGGTGGGAGAACCGGGGGTGGTAAGGGCATTTTAGGTACCCTGAGGATTCCTCTATGGGCCACTTCTTGGCCATGTTGAGGTACGTTATAAAGTACAGGTACTGGCAAGGCTAGCGGTTGCATAGGGTGGTTGGTGGGAAACACCTGAGATAGAGCTCTACCTAGGCAACTTTTTGATGATAGCAGTTGGAGACCTCATGATTGCCCCATTTCATACAATATGTACAGTAGAGACTAGGGTGGGGGGTCGCAGACGTGCACTCTGTTCTGGTATGGTTAGCTCGACAGCAGACAGGGCACCATACAAGATCTCTCTTTAGATAAAGATGGGGTTGATCTCCCCAATCCCGACCTTGGCTTGTTCTCCATTGGTGGGTCATTTGTTGCATTAAAGCAGGGGCCAACTGCTCTACACTTTGTCCTGGCATGGAATCCTTGCTTTTCCCATCAGGCTTTGTGTCAGTAGTCTTGAAAGAAACTTCTGATGTGCCCTCATGGAGTTCTTGGGAACGCGTTCCCTTGAAATTGTCCTCAAAATCCATAGCACTCCTGTAGCATTACTCAAAGGAGGTATGGCCCAAGGCATACAATGAGTTATGTAAGGGCACGCCATTAAGACCCTCTAGAAATCTCCCTATCAACCTACCATCAGAGAACTTGTCTTTGGCTTTTGCAGCGGGAGTGGAGATATCTAATTCTATTGATGTAGTCTCTAATAGATTATCCTTCCTTCTGCCTTCTTACGTTATGTAGCTGCTCAAGTGGGCTCCAACTGGTACCTTGGCAAGAATACCCAACCTTGAAAGCCTCTTTCAAAGCTTCAAAGGTGGCTTCATCCTTAGCCTTCAAGGACTTGAACCATTGGCCTGCTTTACCATCAAGGGTGAGGCCGAAGGTGCTCACCTTGACTTGATCTTCTACATGGCTAAAGGCGTCGTAGATTTGATTAAACATCTCTAAATGTGGGATTGAATCTCTAGTCCAATCAAATTTTGTGATAAGTTTTGATATGTTAGCGGGTTTATTCCGCTCTATTCTTGGTGCTGGAGGTGTGATACCTGCAGCCACCCCCTTCCCTATTTCCATGGCCAACAATCTCAACATTTATGGTGTTAGCCTTGCCATGGCTTGAACAAGAGTAGTTTGTGGAAGGGTAGGTAGAAGAGTGGAGCAGGGAGGATAATATACCATGGGGGGCCCCTGTCTGATAGGTGGATTTAAATGTGCCCCTTGTGGTCCCATGTGGTACCTAGGGTAGACTCCTTGTGGTGGGTACTGTTTATATAGGTGGACCGGGCTGATGTGAAGGGCCTGGGTAGACCCTCTCCCTTTGGTGCGACATTTCTGGTCCTTGAGATGACGGACGTGGCCCTAGGTTTTGCACTAGTCCTTGGGCCCTATACTGATTATCTATTCTTGAAACATGCACGGCCCTGTAGATTGATGGTTTTGTCTGGGTCTGTTGGATTTCACTTTGCCCTACTTCTAGGATCTAGAGACGGAGTGGGCTGGCTTTGTTAGGGTTGCTCCATGCCTCTCACCCTTGCTTGTGGTTATTCTGACTGTGTATTTCCTAAGGTAGAATCACAGAGTCTCGAAGCAAGGCTTCTCTGAGAATGTGTGGGAGAGGTAGGAGCTTGCTCTTGGACAGATGGTCTTTCCATGCACTGAAGTTCTCGCTCTCCTGTTTTGAGGTTTGGAGTCCCTTGCCCCATGCTTGGCTGGTCTTCGCTTTCACTGGTACTGTCAAAGATAAGCACCGTTTGACTCCACGCGGTACTAGCTGATGGGTATGACGGAGCTTCCTGAGAGTTTGCTTCGTCGAAAAGAGGGTTATTTCGTACCAATCTACTCGATTGTAGGTGCATGTAAATATGGAACTGCTGTGCAAAACCCCTCTATGGAAAGTTTGTTTTTTTAAAAGTGTGGAATGGCCGTATGCTTTGGAACGAACGGCCGTACGCTTTCAAAATGGAAAAGGAACGGGCATACGCTTCTCAGGGAGAGAAGGAACGAACGTTCGCTTGCGAAATGGCAATGTGTGCTTTGGAGATGAAAGAAGGAACAGACGTATGCTTAGGAGAAGAAGGGAATAGGCATTCCAATTGGGTCTAGAGTGGAACAGGCGTGGCGTAGATGCCATGAACGTTTGCTTCCAAAAGCAGAATGGAACGGGCGTTCGCTTCAAGATGGGCACAGGCCTGTGCTTAAAATCTTAGAAAGGAACGAACGTTCGCTTCCAAATGCAGAACGGAATGGGCGTTCCAAATTAAGTCCAGAGTGGAATGGGTGTTTGCTTAAGTGAAGGAAGGAAACGGTCGTTTGCTTGCGGAACGGCATGGTGTGCGCTCTCGCGATTGAACTCTAGAACGGGCATTTGCTTCGAGATGAGGAGCGAACGGGCGTGGCACGTTCAGAACGACCGTGGCAGGAACGACTGTGACACTTTAGGAACAGCTGTGGCACTGTCAAATTTGAAAATTTTTTAAGATTTGTCTAGGGATTTATGGGTGCAGGTTTGACAACACCCCCTAAATATTCTCTGACAGTACAGTTACACCCCCTAGATCGAATGCAATTCAATGCAATTTATGCTCAATTTAATGCAATTATTCCTATTTTAATGCATCTACCACATTCAAGTAGGAGATCTTGCTAAATTTGGTCAACTATAGAAGGGAACGCGCATGGCACATGTGCCACGGTCGTGGTGGCCTGTTAAGCGAACAGACGTTTGCTTCTCAGAATTGCCAAGCAGAATGCAGTTTTCGCCTAGTGTTTCTCTCAATCCCTTGTTGATTCAGGTATTTTCCTACTATTTTTTTGTGTTTTTGTTTCAATAGGGAGCTAGAGCTAATCTCTAGCTATCTATTGATGCCTACAATGTATGATTAAAACTAGCAAATTGAGATTAATTAGTTGATTAAGCTAGAATGAAAACTTAAAAAAAAAACTCGAAAAATTAAGGTTTTGCATGAATATTAAGGGAAAATGTGAGAGCACTCACTTGCTTCTCTCGCTCTTGGGTGAGGACTTGAACACTCCAATGCTCGATTAACTTCCAATGCTCCGGATAATCACCACCCATCAAAAAACAAAACAAAACAAGATTAAACAACCAACTGGTGGATTTGTACTCCAATCAAGCTAATCAAAGGCACTAGAATGAATAGTGTGGAGGACTTTAATCACCACCCATCAAAAAACAAAACAAAACAAGATTAAACAACCAACTGGTGGATTTGTACTCCAATCGAGCTAATCAAAGGCACTAGCAAATGAATAGTGTGGAGGACTTTAAGCTAAATGCATTTCCCAGCAAAACGGCGCCAAAGATGTTAAGAATAACATGCTACCTTACACACAAGAGAGAAAGAAGAGAAAGAGGATGCATGCAAGAGTCAAGTCCGGAGAGTTACACTTAGCCAACCCTATGAGGGTTAACTCCTCGATGTGAAGCCGCTAGGGGCTCACTCCACCTCTTCATGTGTTGCCTAAGAAGAGATCCAAATGCTAGGTAGAGAGCAAGAAGGAGGGAGCTATGGAGAGCTCAACCTCTACTTCATGCAACTAGTATGCAAAAGGGACATGAAAGAGAGGGTAGAGAAGAGAAGAAAGGATAGCATTACCATCTCTACTTATATACACCAACAATCCAACATGTAAGCAAGAAAGGATAGCATTACCATCTCTACTTATATACACCAACAATCCAACATGTAAGCAAGCAAGAACATAAGCTAACATGTAATCACCACAAGCTCAAATGAGAAAGAGGGAGAGAAGGCAAACTCAAGTGAGACAAATGGGATTGTCCTTTTTCATATTCCATAAAATGACATATACATGAGCTCATAATTACAATGTTCGGCCACCCATTTACAATTGGGGGCCCAAAAACTAGTCTTCTTAATTTCTCTAGTTCATGAGCTCATTATGAGCTCATAATTACAATGTTCGGCCACCCATTTACAATTGGGGGCCCAAAACTAGTCTTCTTAATTTCTCTAGTTCTATGTATATCTATTCCTCATGACCGGCGTTACACAAGCCGCAAGCTCGGTCATCCCATGTCTTTTTTACAATGAGCGCTTTGCGTGGTTACAAAAAGATAAATTACAAAGGTGTAGCAACGTACAAGGTAATGTTAACCGGAGTGGTTTACACCTTTCTCTCTCTATCCTTCTCTTTGCTCTCTCTCTCTCTCTCTCTCTCTCTCTCTCTCTATCCTTATTTTCGCTCACTCTCTATATCCTCCTCCTCCTCTCTCTCTCTGTCCTTATCTTTGCTCACTCTCTATATCCTCCTCCTCCTCCTCCTCCTCTCTCTCTCTCTCTCTCTCTCTCTCTCTCTCTCTCCTTCTCTTTGCTCATTCTCTCGATCCTCCCTCCCTCTCTCTGTATCTTTCTCTTTGCTCACTCTCTTTATCCTCCCTCCCTCCCTCTCTCTCTCTCTCTCTCTCTCTCTATCCATCTCTTTGCTCACTCTCTTTATCCTCCCTCTCTCTCTATCCATCTCTTTGCTCACTCTTTATAACCTTCTATCTCCCTCTTTCTATCCTTCTCTTTACTCACTCTCTATATCCTTCTCTCTTTCGCTCTCTTTATCCTTCTCTTTGCTCACTTTCTCTGTCCTCCCTCCCTCTTCTCTTTGCTCTCTCTCTCTCTCTCTCTCTCTCTCTCTCTCTCTCTCTATTTCTTTCTCATTTCTCAACATAGTACACTTAACTCATGTTTTGCATATAGATCCTTCGAGTCTACAAACTTAACACTACCTTATTCATCCACACAATACAAAAAATGTCAATTCTTTATTGCTTTGTATGACATGTTGAGCACAAACATCGTTGAAACTGTCAATGATATCTTATTGTAAAACCTCAACATACATTGCTCTCGTCCTCTTTCTCTCTTTTTTCATACAAAAATAAGATAATCATAAACAATTCAATCACTTGAACATTCACAAACAAATATGTTCATTGCACTACAATGAAATCTTCATCAAGACACTCTCCACAACATCCTCTTCGAGATCAATACAAACAATGTCTAATTTGCGCGATACCATAACACAATCTCCACATCCTGCAGAAAGCTCTATTATCACTTGCAATTTACAATTTTCATTTATAAGGCGTTCTATTTTTTAAAATTAGGTCCATTTACAATTTTCATTTATAAGAGGTGTCCTATTTATAAAATCTCTACTTCCTAAAACAACAAGAGGAGTGAGCGTGTCCATCCATCTATGGCGTCGATGATGGCCCATCGATACCTGTTCTCTTCTTTCCCTACACAAACCAAACTGCCCTCGCTCTCTCTTCACATCACTTCACATTTGCGAAAGCCTAGCACCACGATCTCCCCCGAACCGCTTCATCATTATCTTCATCAGAGCTTCTTCTTCCTGCACTGCAGAGAATTAGGTTTTTTCAGGCCTCTGAGTTCTAGCGGCGTACATGTGTGTGCAGGATTGTCTTCTGCCTTGAAGCCTGAGAAGCGTGTTGAGACAGATTTTCTGCCCTCAGACGTCCGCGAGCTCACCATGAAAGCTGTGGATGAGCTCGGAGGAAGGGTCACTGTGGGAGACGTGGCCGGCAGAGTGGGCTTGAAAATTAGTCAAGCTGAAACAGCATTGCAGGCCCTTGCGACAGATTCCAGTGGTTTTCTAGAGGTGCACCATTGAGCACTTAATTCCATTGCAACTAAGTGCAATCCACTTAATTAGTTCACATAATCTCGTTGCTTATTCATGGATCTCGTTGCTTATTTATGAATTAGTTCATTTAACCTCTGACTTGATCATGGACCTCAATCAATGCAATCCATCTTTAATTTATGAATCAGTTCAGTTAATCTCTGGCTCAATTATGGAGCTCGAGCAATAAATCTATTGTGGGATTACTAATCACTTCAATGAATCTCTGGATTAATCAAGGAGCTAGAGCAATCTAGGTGTAGTAATCACCTCAATTAGGTCATTTAGTATCAGGCTTAACCCAGTTTTCCAGTGGTACAGCATTCATTTAGTATCAGGCTTAATCCAGTTTTCCAGTGGTACACCTTTGAGCACACATTGTCCAAATTGCTAAAGCAGTATCTGGATATAACTGTTTCTTATGCAGGTTTCTAGGGATGGTGATGTTCTCTATGTCTTTCCCAAGGATTACAGATCAATTCTTGCTGCAAAGTCTATCAAGCTAAAACTTGAACCTCTCCTGGGCAAGCTTAAGGTATCAACTGCTATCTCATTGTTTTTTGTGTGTTTGGATTGGTCCTGCCTTTCGTAGAACTCAGAGGCCTTGCTCATTGTGCGTGCAGAAGGTGATAAGAAATAGGTCTAATCTACATGTTTTTGTGACACACTAAAAAAAAGAAAAGAAAAGTGAAACCACTGCTTCATGAATAAAAGTAATGTACATTCATAGCTGTCCTAGAGTGGGACAGCTACGACTCAGATCAGAAACAGTGGGAAAACACCTCGAGCTGTGGAAAAGAGAGCTCTCGCAAGGTCTCCCACCTCATTTTCTTGCAATTTTTTGGAAGCGGCTGTGGGACAGCTTTCTTCTGCAGAAGATCACCTTTTTCATGTGGTAGCGGTAGCTGGCACATAGGAGCTTAGCTGTTGGCACCTGGTTGGCCATTAGGGGCAGACCAACATCATGTCAGAGGTGTGGCCATCCTCAGGAGTCTTAGCGTCACTATCTTAGGGATTGCCCAAAGGCCCAACAGTCTGGCAGAGGATCCTACGAATTTTCTCTATGGATCGGGCTCCTGCCCATATTGTTACGTGGGGCGTTGTTGCTTGGGCCACTAAGGCTGCGATCATCATGCCGTATGAGGAGGAAGGTGGGGGACTAGCCTTTTACGTCTCTCACCTTTGTATTTCCACTACTGTGCCAATTCGAGCTCCGACTTCTAGTCCTTGGACCCCAGGTTCTAGCCAGAGATGGGAGATTTGCAGTAGTATAGCTGTGTGGCATATATGGAGAGCTTGATGCAACGAAGCCATCAAAGGCACCCTCACCCTGCCAGTGGAGTTTATTTGGAGTATCTGGCTCGATATCATTCATACCTCAGAGGTCAGTGGGGTAGCTTTACTCAGGGCAGCTCAGACTACATGAGGAAGTGGCGGGAGGCCTTCCTAAGGATCTGGCGGCACGGTCCCTTTCTTATAGATATTGGTGGCGAGCCCACTTGGCATTACAGACCACTTGTGTGGTTATTTCCTCCTCTCCCCATTGTATGAGATAGCCTTCTCCTCTTCAAGCGGCTAGCTGGAGGAGAAGTCTATCCTTCCCTTTGTTGTTCTTGACTCGTGTTTCCCTTTGGAGATGGATTTGTACTTATAGCCATTTTGGCTATTTTATTGGTAACTAATAGAAGAATCTTTTGCTTGGAAAAAAAAAAAGAATATATGAGAGATTGGTAAAGTGATATACGGAAGAAGGAAAAAGGGTCGACATGAACAACAGGAATAAGAAGTTGATTCCAGACATGGTAGATAGTCCAAAATGCCCAGAATCTCGTCCAATCTAGAAAGATTGCGTAAGCTGGCAATGGTGGAGAGAGTCGACCAAAAAGCCAAAATTACACCCCAAAAAGTTTGCCTGGAAATTATGCCCGTAGGTGTTGGGACAATTTGTCATGGAGGGCTCGAGAGTGGGAGCAGTGCACGCGTCGCGCGCGCACACACACACACACATGTATATCATTGATATGGGAAACAATGAATTGGGAATGGAAAACATGCTCGTCACTCTTGAGGGGCCTTTAAGGGGGATACGCCAGGCCAACAAAGAGGCAGAAAGCAAGGGAGCGAGAAAGAGACGAGAGAGAAGGAAAGTGCAAGAGAAAAGGAAAAAAGAGGGGAGAAAAGGAGATGGGGGGAAATTTAGAAGCTTGGAAACAAGTTACTTGACCTAAACTGAGTGTAAATTCTAGGGTGCAAAAATGCCCAAATAACGGCTGCAATGCATTTTTGGCTTAAGGATCCCCCAAAATGCGTGTTTTTGCGAGTAGATTCCTTGTTTCTGGGCATTTCTCAAAACCATGCATTGTGTGTGCTCGCGTGCGCTGTGATATGCAGCGGAAGTCTTTGTATTGGAAGATTCCGTCACACAAATGCTCACACCGTCTTATGTATCCTGAGTTTCATGAGTTTAGAAATCCACTTTAATACTTCAAACTTTATGAGAACTGTACACCAGATTGGGTCCCGAATTACCCACTGAAGGGCCCCCTATCCCGATAACGATTTGCTTTATTACTTTAGAGAGAATGACTGTGGACTGTAGATTTTCAATCCGTGTTTCATGATACGCAAATAGACCCAATCCCCTTCCTTGAAGTGGACATCTTGTCTAGACTTATTTGCTTGTCTGCTGTATGCTTCCTGAGCTTTGGTCAAGTGGTCCTTGACTGACTCAATGATCTCGGAAAATGATTCCGTGGTTTTATTAGCCTCTAAAGATGGAGACACCATTCTCATCAAAAGAGAAGAAAAACGGCGACCAAAGACTGCTTCATATAGAGTCCGTTCGACACTGGATGAATGAGTGTCGTTCAAGATAGTTTGGACCAATGGAAGATAATGTTCCCATTTGGACTACTGGTCATGACAGTATGACTTGAGAACATCAAAGGCTAACTGGTTATAAATTTCTGTTTGGCCATCTGTCTGCGGATGGAATGCACTAGACAACTGCAACTTAGTTTCGAAGTTTTCAAATAATGCCCTCCAGAAATGCGAGGTAAACTTGGAATCTCTAGCTGATGTTATGGTGCTAGGCAAACCACAAACTGGATACCAATGCTTGAGAAATAGACGGGCTACGTCCTCTCGGCTGTGGCCGTATGCTTGTATGGGATGAGCATGTAGAATTTACTAAAGCGATCCACAATGGTAAAACACTGAGTGTTATGGGATCCGGTGGATGCTGGTAGAGGCCCTACAAAGTCCATAGATATGTCGATGAAAGGTCCGTCGGGGATAGACAAAGGTTGAAGTAAACTTGCCTTCTTTGTATGGGGAACCTTGACTTTTTGACAAATCTTACAGGCTTGTACATGTGCGTAGCATCACGCCTCATCTTTGGCCAATAAAAGGACCGTTCTAATTTCTCGAGGATACTGTTGATACCCCTATGTCCTCCAACTAAGGAGTCATGGGCATTGTGGAGAAGAGCGGAACGCTTTTCCGGAGTAACACAGAGACGGTTCTTGTAGGGCAACCAACCGTTCTGTACTGAATAATGGCTAGGCTAAACTGTACTGAGTACCAAACTCAGGGGAGTCGACATATTGGTCTTTCATACTATCTAAGTCCTTCCCCGTGATTTCGAGAATGGTAGATTCTTTGACTGCCTGGATGCTGGACTTTCGACTAAGAGCATCTGCTACTGGGTTATGCTTACCAGGGATGTATTCAATCATACCTCCAAACTGTTGGAAGATTTGACTCCACCTGGCCTGTCGATCACTCCATTGGGCACTTGGCATAGTCTGAAGCCACTTAAGTGCTTGGTGGTCTGTTTTCACTGTGAAAGCCTGTCCATAAAGAAAAGGCTTCCAATGCTTGAGCGCTGTGATCACACCCAAAAGCTCTTTGTCATATACCGAATAATTCTTTTCGGCGACATCCAACTTTCTACTGTAATATGCCACGGGTCTATTGTCTTGCTGGAGGACTGCTCCTATGGCTACATTGCTGGCATGTGTGATGACCTCGAAAGGTTCGTCACATGATGCTAACTTTAGTACAGGTGCTTCTGAGGCAGCTTTCTGGAGTGCACGGAATGCATCAAGCACCTTGCCTGTAACTGAGACTTTTTGCTTGCGAGTCTTCACCCCCTTGAGCAAGTCGGTAAGAGGTGCTGTAAGGTTGGAAAACTGATGGACATGGGTACTATAGGCCTGACAAAGACCTACGAATGAACGGATTTCTTGGGCAGACTTAGGAATGTCCCAATCTAAGATCTCCTGAACCTTTGATGGATCCAGTCTAATCCCATCGGAACCGATGATGTAGCCCAAATACTGAACTTCCTTAACACCAAAGACAGACTTTTTGTCGTTTATGTAGAGCTGATTATCTCGCAAAAGTTGCAAGACTTTCTCCACATCTTTCTCATGCTGCTCCGCAGTGGCTGAGAAGACTAGTATGTCATCAAGGAATATGAAAACACACTTCCCAATGTGGACTGCGAAAATCCTAGACATCATCTTATTGAAGGTTGCGGGTGCATTTGTAAGCCCAAAAGGCATGACTACGAACTCGTAGTGACCACGCTCTGTCTGAAAAGCTGTTTTTGGAATGTCAGCTTCAAAAATGCGGACTTGATGGTAACCACTCTTGAGGTCGATCTTAGTGAAAAACTTAGCACTGTCTAAACGCTCCAAAATGTACTCTATCCTTGGCATAGGAAACTTATTCTTGATAGTGAGTTTGTTTAATGCCCTGTAGCCTACACAAAGGCGTGCAGACTTATCCTTCTTTTGGACAAATAGGATAGGTGTAGCAAATGGGGAGGAAGAAGGCCGAATGAATCCGGCTCGGAGAAGCTCAGATAGCTGCTTTTCTAACTCACCCTCTAAAGTCTTGGAAAGACGATCGGGAAACTTGCTAGGAGGATCTGATCCAGGGACCAAATCAATGTGATGGTCCTCAGGGCGAGAGGGTGGGAGATTGGGCAGGAGATTGTCCCTAAGCATAATGTCCTGATGTCTGGATAGGAGGTCTGCTAATTGAGGGACTGAAGATGTAACGGATGCTACTAATGAGGGAGGGGCTGTTTGAGCACGAACATAAAGGAGTGCTCCTTTTGCTCCCTTGCGGATAGCTCGTCTGGCGTGGAGATGCGAAATCAATGGGATGCCAAGAATGCTTCTATCCCCACGAATCATGACAGGCTCAGGAAAACCTTTACAAATAGTAAAAGTGTCTTCCCCCCAAACGGGGATAGGCTCATACTGACGGAACCACTGAATTCCTAAGATCATGTCACACCCCAACAGAGGTGAGATGATGAAATCTCGTTGAAATGAGGCCTTCTGAACTTCAAAGGCAAATTGCTGTGCCTTGTGGAAAATGTGGGGGTGTGAAGACCAGGTGTAAACCCGTCCACATCCAAAGTGGACCTGGGAGAGAGAGTGCTGAAAGCTTATAAACTCCATTCTCCACTCCGCCTTCCCAAACTACTTGGCCTGTTGCTTTGTCCTGGAGAGCAACAAAGTGCTCATCAAACTCCACCCGTACGCCAGTCTTGCAAACCTGATGCACTGACAACAGATGAAAACCAAGTGACCGAACATACAACACCTGGGAAGAATGCTTCCCCCCTCTGCCATCGGGAACTATCTCCAACCTGCCCTCACTGTAAACTGGGATAGTGGATGTATCCCCAGTAAAAATGTGACCAGAAAACCTGCAAAGATCGTGTAAATCGGAACGGGAAGGAGTCATGTGCCTGGAAGCACCACTATCTAGAATCCACTCTCGAGTATCTGTTGCGGAGAGTCCTCCAATCTCCTACCTGCCTGAAGAAAATGAAACATCGGTGTCCACCTCCTCTAGGTGCACAAAGGCCGGAGTCTTCATGATTGCTGCTGAGGAATCTTCACCCTTCTCGGTCTTCCGCGTGGGACACTGCCTCCAATAGTGGCCTTTCTCGCCACAATCATTACAGGTCGTCTTTGCCTTTAGTTTCTCGCGGTCAGCGTCGGACTTCTTCTCAAAAGACTTCTCTGAGGAAGCCTTCCCTTTGCCTGTGTTACGGCCTTTCGACCGTTGGCCAGTTAAGGCCTCCGAACCTCCACCCTGAGGAGTTATCGTCGATCCAAAAGGACCGGGAGGCTCAGACACAGATGTGGGATCGTGTCAACGCCAAAGTCCGTTCGTTTATCTTTCTCAACTGCACACCACAGGTAATCAATCATGTAAAGCATATGACACTGGCCAGAGGTATATGGAAGCATTTAGCCTCTCTTTACAACAGGGTATCGCCCATGAAGAGGATTTTCTTGGAAGTATAGATGCGGGTTATGAGCCTTGCAAAGTCGTTGACGATACGGGAGCATATTAACAAGCTACAGGCTCTTCAGCCTGAAGTTCTTCAGGCTGGGAAGGAGATATGGACAGAGGACATGGCCATAACGTTGCTGTCGCACTTGCCCTCTCAGTACTCAGCATTTTACTCGTCTTTGATTACCAGTGGCAGGTTCAACACCATCACGTGGGAGGAGCTTGTGCCCATGGTCTTGGACCAGGAGGAACGATTAACGAACCCCTTCCTCTACTTTCGGCCGTGGAACACCAACAACGACGAAATCAGTGAGGTCGTAAGACTCCAGAACAGATTCCATCATAACTTCCATATGCCGTAGTTGTTCCCGTCCAACTGACGGTCCACCGGGAACGTGGGGAGTGTCGGGATCTTCACATGCCTCTCGGCCATCTCAAACAGATCTGCCATTGCGGGGATGTACTCTGAAAAGGGTGGGTGAGTGGGAACAAAGAAGAACTAACACTTGCAAGTGGTTGTCCAGCTCATCAGCCCGCCGTCCTCTTGCTTCTCCTCTTCTCGAACAATCCCGAACAGTCCACCAATCAGCAACACAACAGTCCCCCTCTTGCTCACACAAATCCCAAGAACTATCTAGAGCCTAGGCTCTGATACCATGTCAGAATACGCAGCGGAGATGATGACCAGATCTGGGAACACGAGAGCAAAACGCAATGCGGAAAAATAACAGCACAAGAGATAGAGTGGTAGAGGCATGTAACTCTGCTCTATATACACAAGAAGATCCCGGGAATGATACAAAAATGACAAGGGGGTTGGGGGGCATTTTATTGTCAGAATATGCAGCGGAAATGATATCCAAACTTGGGTAGACAAGAGCAAGTAGACTGCAGAAAATAATCAGCACAAGAAACACAGAGAGATGTGTGTAAACTCTTCTCTATACACAAGATCCCGGAAATACTGAATGAGAAAGTGGAGGAGGATGAGGGGCAATATATACAAGCCCATGAGGGCAATCGGCCAGCTCTAGAAAGTGCCCACGACTAGGTAAAATCCCACGACTGCTGAAAATAGTAGTCGGCCAGCTCCAGATGCCCCACGCCTAGACAGAACAAGTCGGCCAGCACTCCTACAGCCCACGACTGATACAGATGCAGTCGGCCAGCTTCAGAGTGCTCCTGGCATCAACTGGCAGCCCTCCAGCCACTAGAAAAAAATGGGAAAAATAGGGAAAAAATACGGGGAGTGTGGAAAAATGATATACGGGCGGGCACACCCACAACAGAGGCCCTGGTGTATACAAATAGACAGGAGATGACTTCTAACACCCCCTCTCAGCTCCTGGCTGTGTAACCAACCCCAGGGAGCTGGAGTGCCACCTGAGCGTAGCCTGAGGTAGAGACTTCGTGAAGAGGTCCGCCGCATTGTCCTCCGTCGAACAATAAAGTAGCAAGATGTCACCCGCCAAGATCTTCTCATGAACAAAGTGATACTGTATCTCTATATGCTTGGTCCGGGCATGGAAAACCGGGTTCCGAGCAATAGCTATACAACTCTGGTTATCACACTGGATGACTGTGGACTCCCTCTGTGGAAACCCCATCTTGCCTAGCAGCCTCCGCAGCCATACAACCTCACAAGCAGCACCACAAGCAGCCCGATACTCTGCCTCTGTCGAAGAAAGGGCAATAGTTGGCTGCTTCTTGCTGCTCCAAGAAACTGCTCCTGAGTCGAGGGTAAAAGTGTATCCTGAAGTAGATCTCCTCGTGTCTGGATCTCCTCCCCAATCTGAGTCACTCCAACATTGGAGCTTGACTCCATTCCCTCCTGTGTAAAAGAGTCCCAGATCCTTCGTACTCTACAGATACCACAAGATCCGCAATCCTGCGTCCCAATGAGTCTTCAATGGCGTCTGCATAAAAGAGCTCAACAGCCCCACGGAGAAGCTCAAGTCCAATCTGGTGTTCAGCAACCAGATCAATGAACCAACCAACTTCCGGTACTGCGAGGCATCAACTGGCTCACAAGGATCTGTAACGGTTAACTTTGTGTTCGGGTCCATCGGCGAAGTAATAGGCTTGCAGTTCTCCATCCCAAAGGCCTCAAGCAACTCATGAACATACCGCTGCTGAGAGACGAAAAACCCCCTCTGGGTCTGCCAGATCTCCAACCCCAAGAAGAAGTGGAGTAAGCCTAAGTCGGTCATCTCAAACTCTTTTGACAAGGCAGCCTTCGTCACTCCAATGTGCTCCACATGACCGCCGGTGAGAATGAGATCATCCACATAAAGGATGATGAGTGTGACCATGCCGCGTTCCCGAAAGAGATACAGGTTCGGATCTGCAACCGATCTCTGGAATCCAGTCCGAATAAAGAAGGAATCAATCTTCTGATTCCAAGCCCTCGGAGCCTGCTTAAGACCATACAAGGCCTTACGTAACTTGTAAACCATCCCTTCCGATCCTGGAACAATAAAGCCTGGAGGCTGCTCAACGTACACCTCCTCCTGCAGGTCACCATTAAGGAACGCCGATTTTACATCCATCTGGTACACGGGCCACCTCTGAGAAGAAGCAAGGGCAAGAACGGTCCGAATCATGGTCATCCGCGCTGTCGGTGCAAAGGTATCCTCGTAGTCGATGCCTGGCCGCTGAGCATAACCCTTAGCCACGAGCCTGGCTTTGTGTTTGTCCACCGACCCATCAGCCGCGTACTTGGTCTTAAAGACCCATTTGACACCAATGACCGACCGCTTCGACGGCCTCGGTACCAACTCCCAAGTGTTGTTCTTCTCGATGGCGTCAAGTGCCACCTGCATGGCTTCCCTCCAAGTATCCTGTGAAAGGGCTTCCTTTACGGAAGTGGGCTCTTTATCCCGCATGATACGAGACATAAGAGCATAGTTCACCTGAAGAAGCTCCGCCGTGTTGCTTTTATCTCGAACTCGATGTGATCTTCGAGGGCCGTCCTCTGTGGTCCACTCGGAGGGTAGCTCCGTGACACCTGACTCCCGAAGGGTGTCTAACAACCACCTAGGTACTCGAACAGATCGTGGAGCCTCCTGTGATCGCGGGGGCTCAACTCCAGCTGCGGGCTCAACCTCCTGTGATGACTGAGGTGGATCAACTGGAGTGGTAGACTGGGAATCATCATCAGACTCTGGATCTCCAAGAAGTGGCGGCTCCTCGACAGTGGATGCTGGAACGTGCTCGTCAAAGACCACATCCCGGCTGACAACAATCTCGTTCCTCTCTGGATCATACAACCTGTATCCCTTGGAAAGAGAGTTATACCCCACAAATACCAGCTTGCGGGACTTGGAGTCAAGCTTCCCCCTCTGCTTCTTCGGAATATGTACATACGCGTCACTCCCAAAGACACGGAAGTGCGAGACATCGGGTTTCCTGCCAAAATATGCCTCAAATGGACTCATATGGGGTACAGAAGTCGTCGGAGAGCGGTTAATGGTATGGACAGCTGTTGCCACAGCCTCACCCCAAAGTGGACGAGGAAGATCACGATGCTCCAGCATAGTCCTCGCCATCTCCACCACAGTCCTGTTCTTACGTTCAACAACTCCATTCTCCGAAGGCGATCCGGTATTGGCCAATTCCCTCTTGATGCCATGATCTGCACAAAACCGAAAGAATACAGTCGAGGAGAATTCCCCTCCTTTGTCAGCCCTGAGAGTCTTGACCTGAAATCCAGACTCTTTCTCCACCATCACGTACCAATCCTTGGACCGAGCAAAAGCCTGGTCCTTCTGTGAAGAAAGTAGACCCACGTGAATCTGGTACAATCATCAACAAGCAGCATGAAGTAGAGAGATCCTCCCAAGGATGGTATATGCTGTGGTCCACACAAGTCAGTGTGAATCAACTCCAAAGGTTTCGAAGCCCGCCTGGAAGCCTGCTTCGGAAAGGATTCCCTGTGCTGCTTACCACGTATGCAAGAACTGCAGCGTCCTTGCCTACTACCAACATCTGGCAAGCCAACCACCATTTGGTCCCGGAAGGCGCGCCGCAAAGCATCCACATTTAAGTGGCCAAAACGAAAGTGCCACAAATCTCCGACCTGAGAGCCTGTCAGTGAGGAGAGTGCAGAGAGCTTGTAGATGCCGTTCTCCACACCGCCTTCCCAAACAACTTTGCCTGTCTCACGGTCCCTTAGAGCAACTGAATGCTCCTCAAATTCCACCCGAAAGCCAGTCTTGCATACCTCATGCACTGACAAAAGATGAAAGCCCAGAGCAGGGACATAAAGTACACGGGAAGCATGCTTGCCCCCCTTGCCGTCGGGAATAATCTCCATCCGGCCCTCACTATGAATCGGAATAGTGGAGTTATCGCCAATAAAGATACGACCTGACTGCCGTTTCAGATCCAGAAAGAAGTCACGGGATGGAGTCATGTGCCTGGAAGCACCACTGTCGAGAATCCATTCCCGGGTATCCTTTGCGGTGAAGCCAACTGCCTCCTCGCTCGAAGATGATGAAGCATCGGAGTCCACCATCTCCAAGTGCACAATTGCCGGAGTCTTCGCAGCTGAGGCTGAGGAATCAGCACTCTTCCCTGTCCGCTTAGGGCACTTCCTCCAGTAGTGGCCTTTCTCGCCACAATCATTACAAGATCTTTCGGCCTTCAGCTTCTCTCGTTCTGGATCAGGCTTCTTCTCGGAAGACTTATCTGGTGAAGCCTTCCCTTTGCCCTTGTTGGTATTACGGCCTTTCGACCGTTGGCCAGTTAAGGCCTCCGAACCTCCGCCGTGAGGAGGGTTCGTGAAACGTTCCTCCTGGTCCAGGACCATTGGCACAAGCTCCTCCCAAGTAATGGTGCTGAGCCTGCCACTAGTGATCAACGAGGAATAGAAAGCAAAATACTGACCAGGCAAGTGGGAAAGTAACGTGATGGCCATATCTTCAGATGATATCTCTTTCCCAGCTTGAAGGACTTCATGCTGAAGGGCCTGCAGCTTGTTAATGTGATCCCGCATCGTCGAAGACTTTGCAGGGTTCATAACCCGCATCTGCACTTCCAAGGATATCCGCTTCATGGGTGACACCCTGTTGTACAAAGAAGCCAAGTGCTCCCATATGCCTCTCGCCAGCGTCATGTGCTTCACATGGTTGATCACCTGTGGTGTGCAATTGAGGAATATAAACGACCGGACCCTGGTGTTGACACGGTCCCACATTTGTGCCTGTGCCTCTCCGTCCCTCCTCGTCGATAATAACTCCCCTTCCTCAGCTTCCGGCCTTGGCACCCCTTTGATAATAAAATCAGCAAGGTCATATGACTCCAGAATTGACTCCATCATGACCTTCCAGATGCCATAATTGGACCCGTCCAACTGACGATCCACTGGGAACGTGGGGAGAGTCGGAATCTTCACGTGCTTCTCAGCCATCTCGAGTAAATCTGCCATCTAGGAGAGTAACCTGAAAGGGTGGGTGGGTGGGAAAAATCTGAAAATCTGAGAATATGCAAGTGGCTGTCCAGCCCCTTTGCCCGCCTTCCTCTTGCACCTTCACTTCCCGTTCAGCCCGAAACAGTCCACCGATCAGCAACCTGTTGCTCCCCCTCTTGCTCAGAAAAACGCCCAAGATCTCCTAGAGCCTAGGGCTCTGATACCATGTCAGAATATGCAGCGGAAATGATATCCAAACTTGGGTAGACAAGAGCAAGTAGACTGCAGAAAATAATCAGCACAAGAAACACAGAGAGATGTGTGTAAACTCTTCTCTATACACAAGATCCCGGAAATACTGAATGAGAAAGTGGAGGAGGATGAGGGGCAATATATACAAGCCCATGAGGGCAGTCGGCCAGCTCTAGAAAGTGCCCACGACTAGGTAAAATCCCACGACTGCTGAAAATAGTAGTCGGCCAGCTCCAGATGCCCCACGCCTAGACAGAACAAGTCGGCCAGCACTCCTACAGCCCATGACTGATACAGATGCAATCGGCCAGCTTCAGAGTGCTCCTGGCATCAACTGGCAGCCCTCCAGCCACTAGAAAAAAATGGGAAAAATAGGGAAAAAATACGGGGTGTGTGGAAAAATGATATACGGGCGGGCACACCCACAACAGAGGCCCTGGTGTATACAAATAGACAGGAGATGACTTCTAACATTTATATGGCCCCCCATCAGCAGTCGGCCTGCTGTAGGGCAGTCGACAGGACACATAAAATCCCCACGACTGAAAATACTCAGTCGGCCAGCAGAAGAGGGGGTCGGCTAGCATCATGGAAGTCGACGACCCATGCAAATCAGTCGGCCACCTCCAGAGACTCCACAGATGCAGTCGGCCAGGTTCAAGGTCCTCCTGCCACTACAAGACTGCCTCCCATGCCACAGAAAAATAGGGAAAAATGGGGGAAAAATACGGAGAGTGGGAAAAAATGAGAAAACACCTCATAAGGGCGGGCACACCCACAACAAAGGCCCTGGTGTATAAAAATAGACAGGAGATGACTTCTAACAGTTTGATCCCGTCTACAACAACTGTGGCTGCTGTTCTTGAACCTGCCGGCTACTGCATCAACACCTATATCCAGTCCTGTTGTTGGCCACTGCATTAACATCACTTGGTTGCTACACCAAAATAGGCTTGTGGCTGATTTTGTACGCATTATTGGATTGCCACACTTGTACCGGCTGGCTGCTCTATTTACATCTGCTGTTTGCACCCATTAGGAGTACAACAAAAAGGGAAATGATCTTCTTTGGTGAGATTTGAATTAAAACCTTTGCCAGGTATTTGTTTCTATATTTTATTTCAAATTCAGATAACAATTAAAGTTAAATGTTGTTATTACAAGCTTTGTGTAGGTAAGTTTCATCTCCAGCTGCCTACACCTTAGAAGGCCATTGGGATAGTGATTTTTCCCATGATTGCGTTGATCGCGCCCTCACCTATAGAGGAGCTAGTGAAGGTCATGTGGGTATGAGGAAAAACAGGGAGCAAAGCTGACTTGGGAGCACCTGGCATTTCTCCCATTTTGGTGCTTCACCTTGCCAGGTGTTAGTACGGGTGTGCCTGTTGGCGCACGGTCCCGGAAGACCAGTGAGGACAGGTGTTCACCCAGTGAAGGTGGAAGATTGCCTGTGATTTGGTCTACTATGACAGTTGATTCTTCATTGACAAAATCTTGTTGTATTTCATTGTTTTCACTCCATGTTATGGAGGAGTATGGCCTATCAGGCCCGTGACACTTGTACAAGTATAAATACTCCAAGAAATACAAAAAGTATTGAGGGGGGGGTGCTAAAATCTGAACTGCTTTTTATGATTAATTGTTGTTGGTAGTCGGAGGTACTGCCTTCTTCCTAGAAAGAGGCATTGGTTCGTTTATTTCCTGAAAACATCTTTGTGAAAAGCTATTGGATTGGAGACCAATAACTCTTATGTCTGTGGTTTACAAACTGGTTGCAAAAATGGTGGTTAACCGTTTGAAGAACATCCTATATGATGGTCTACACCCTACACAACATGGTTTTGTACCCAAAAGACAAATAATGGATAACATTGCCAATGCTTACATTGACATTGAATATGTGAAATATACTGACTAGGATGTACTCATAATGCAAATAGACATAGAAAAAGCATTTGATACAGTACAATGGCAGTTTTTTGGCAGTGGCATGGAAAATTTGGGTTTGGGCCTAAGATGAGAAATATTATTTATTGGCTCTATGAAGGAGGCACTGCTCGATGTATATTACATAAGGGTCTTTCAGATATTTGGTCTCTAGGCAAATTAGTGTGACAAGGCTGCCCCCTCAGTGCATTTCTTTATGCAATAGCCACTCATCCCATGCTCTTATTAATGGACAATCTGCTTGCAGTGAACAAGCTACATGGCATACAGATTTTGGATGTAAATCACTTTGTTAGCGAAGCTTATGGGATGACCATGTTTCTTTCCAAGGAACACTCAAGATGATGTTAAAATAATTATGGATCTGTATGGTCGTGTGGCAGGCTTGAAAGTTGATTTTGCTAAGTCCAAGCTTCTACCACTTAAGCATTGTGATTGGCACTCTATTCTTTGGATGAGGCAGATAATCTCACCAGAACAGATGGTCAGACATCTTGGGTATCCTCTCAAGATGTCTCCTCTGGGCTAGACAGTCTCTCTGAAGCGAGAACGACAGTGGGTGTTGGATAAGTTGAATTTCAAATCTCAATATTGGTAGTTATCTACTTGGCTAATGCATGTTAGATTGAGAATAGTGCAATCTATTGTAATGACTTATATTTAGTTTCACTTGCCTCTTGTTTCCTGTTCTTCGATAGATTTGGATAGTTTCATGTCTGCAACATTGACATGTTTGTGGCGTACTAAGGTGGACAAAAAACCCATCAGGCTACTCAGGCTACTCAAAAAGCATTTGGTCTGTACTCGAAGAATGCATGGTGCTCTCAATATACTGAATTTAAGCTTTCATGCTAATGCCAGGAAAGCTTCTCTTCTTTTGAGTTTCTTGGGGTGAAAACAGCCCTTGACTTTAATGTTATCAAGTCTAGTTGCAATAATGAAAACTCCAACCTTTGGGCATTGGATGATTACTCATGCTGATTTGGATGCTTTAGGGGCGCATTCCTAGATGCTTGTTTTCTTTTCTCCTCCACTTGGAGGTTTCCCACTAGTAATATAATGTATTACAAAAAAGAAAAAGTGTGTTGGGGTGTCTCTATCATCTGAGATCTCTCATAAGTATACGTACTTGCAAGATGAATTTTCAATGGTAAGATCCATCTCTTGGTCACGTGGGTGATATCATACATTCTTTTAGGTGACACTTCAAGGTTTTAGAATGAGTTAAGTGTCTCTCTTCACTACCTCTACCGTCTGTGCACATGGCTGGCAGGCTTTCGGTTCCGCTTCTTTTGCCATCACCCATAGCTTTAAAATTTCTGTCAAGGGGCCAAAGTGGGCCCCAATGTTGATTTTAAGCTTTGTACGGTGGAGACAACTTGCATGAAATATTAATGTGGGATTTGTCAGGCAGTTGCAGATTATTTAATTCGGGTCACTTTTGGAACAACTCTATTGGTTTCGATCATGCTTGTGTACAGCACATTGATGGTACTTCTCACGTCTTCAAGGAGGTACTGCTTATCAGCAAGCTTTTGAGTTGTAAAAACTATCAACCTTCAATTCTCTGCCTTTTCTATATTAATAGTGAGTTTTCAATCGAGATGTGTGCTTCATAAGGAGGATTGAAAAGCTGTCTTTTTTAAGGAAATAGGATGCAATTTGGAAGCATCTTTTTGTTATTGGGAAATGAACGCTAGTCCAAGAAGTAAGCTTACATTTGGTGCTGTTTTTCTGCTACAGTGAGAATGACAATCGTCAAGGTCATAGATCGTACAACTCTGGTTTTTCATTTTACATTAGCCCAGCCGATTTATTTTGGTATGTTCCCACCCTCACACCCCCCCCTCTTCCCCCCTAGCCACTTTGTGTGATACGTGTGTGAGGCTGCATATGTGGGTGCATTTGTGTGAGCGTGTGGCATGGGTGAGCGTGATGCTTCAGAATTACTGGTGTCTAGAGCATTGCCGGCTAGACTGCATGCTTTTCTTATGTTTTCTTGTCTTTGTCATACAACAGGTACTTGGATCCATATTACTATCGAAGAAGAGGTTTCGAGAGAGGTGGCATGAATTTCTTTGAATCTGTAAACTTGTTTCCCTTCATCTGGAAGATATTTATGCCACCTTTTGCGGCTACTTTGCCTGCTTGGGCGCCTGCAACCCGTAGGCTTGGAGTTCATAGCTTTCTCACACGCTTGGTGAAGGAAATTTACCGATTCTTTTGCTTTTGTAGGTCTTCTCGTTTGTCTTTGGAGACGGTGATCCAAACGAGGGAAAGGAAGAACTCCGGTGGAAAATGGTGGGTTTCCCATGGCCCTTAAGCTCTTACAGGTTGTTAGAATGAAAGGGACAATCAGACATTTTTATTGCTTTGAAGTTTTGTTTTATCTCCTGCCTGTAATGTGAAGGTCTTGAATAAAAACTTTGAAAATGTTTGTATAGCTTGTTGGGTATTCCAAATAAGAGTGGGGCAATCAGAGATAAAGGACTTAAACCAAACACTTGTTGCTGAAAATTGATTGTGTTGATTACTTGGCAAATTGGAAAAGAAGGGGCAAGGGGTTAAGAGGGAGGCAGCCGAGGGTTGTGGGTAGTCGGAAGTGTGCAAGGCTTGGGATGATGCCTCTGAATTAGGTTTGGGGAGTCTTGGCTCTCTACTCAGCTCTTGAGGGTTTGAGAGGGGAATGCTTATCTGCTGTTCTGTTTGCCGGGCTGCCCTTCTGGCTTCCTAACTTTTCCTGTTTGTGGTGTAAGCCATGGACATTTTTCTTGTAACACAAGGCATAGGGCTTCGAGGATTGCGCCTCCTCATCTGGACCTATGAGGAACTTCTAGACCTTAAAGTTTGTGGATGATACAGCCACCTCTTGGCAGGTACAGAGGGCAATCTGAAGAGATTTGCAGCTATTATTGTGGTGTTTTGTTTGGCTTCTTTTGCTTGGATCAACTGGGGAAAGTCTTGCAGCTTTGGAGCAAGGCCCCAATACCAGCTTGGGGAGCAGCAGAGGTCTTCACTTGGTGCTTAGTGGATTTAGTTAGACATCTTGGCTGCCATGTTGGGTTGTTGTGTCTTAAGAGCAGTAGGTAGCACCCCTTCAAGAAACTCATGAACTGGAGCACAGCTCAACTGGGAAGTGTTGATCAACACACCAGGATATGGTACAGCTCATCCTATTGGTCCTCCTCCCATTTGTATAAATCTGGCAGCTGATTCGGAACTATCTTGATAAGGAAAAGATGGTAAGTGCAACGCTATTGTGTTGCCTCTTCTCTTGGCATCATTCACTTGGAGATTCAAAGCAGAGCTTTAATTGGCAAATCGTCATCTGTGACCTTCAGCCAGGAGGAGAGCCGTGGAAGGATTTAGTGGGTGTTCCACATCACAGGCCGCAATCCCAGGGATTGGAGGAATTGTGTCAGTGTGTTTTCATTTCTGCAGCCAATTTACTTTCAACACCAAACATCGACTTTTTATGTATGGAGTGAATGTGGGTGGATGTGCCTAATCATTGACAGTTTTTGAATTTTGTCTTTCCCAAAAGATATTTTGCAACTTCTTTGTAAACTGCTGCCAATGTAAGAGAAGCAATAGAAGGAGAGCTAAAGACCAGGAGGGACCCTACTTCAAAACCTCTGGATTTTGTGATTATGATATTACTTTCCTTCATTGTGGACTGACATATGATGTTGACATGTCATTTGTGTTGAAGCCTCATTTGTTACAAATGTTTCTTCTCTACTGTTTTTTTTGTAGATCGGAGAGTATATCAAATCTAAAGGAGGCGTAGTTTGTGCTGAGGAACTTGCACCTTTTCTAGATGTGCCGTCTTTGGCAGAGAGCAGGGTAAGTTTGGGACCTTTTTGTGATCAGAACTACGACCATGATGCAAGTACATGTCATAGTAGTTACAAACTCAGGCTGTCCATTTACTTATAAATTTTTGAACAACTCATCTGATGAAGTGGGGTGTAGTGCCACAGTGGTGGTCTTTAGTGCCAGTGGTTGTTTTCTTGGTGCCAATGCCAAAAGATGCTCAACCCAGAATAGAAGGCTTTAGGTCATCCCTGCAGTCTCCCTTGTTGCCAGCACCCTCTGGGATGTACAGGATTTCCTTCTGAATCTCTTTCACCAGCTCAAGGGGAAGTACAAGTGCAGTTGATGGCGTCGGATTGTTGATCCCGCTCAACATGATTCTGAATTCTGTCTCGTATGCTTTCCAAGCGTAAATGAAACCCACTCAAAATTAAGTCAGACATTCACTAAGGGAAGTAGGGGTGCATGCCTGTGAGGTATCTGCGTTACAGATATGAGAATGTAGTACAAAGCTGAAACTTAGCAGAAATCTGAATTTAACAACTGCACTGTGTGTCTGTGCAAAACCAGGCTATGAATTGGGCAGTAAACTCCTGTTCTCTATCAATATTTCAGGTCTATTTGCCAACTTTGGATGTCCTGAAGATTTTCAATGTCTGCTTCTGATTCCTGGACTGGTTTATGTTGGTCGGCTGGAGGGAGGGCTGTGGAGGGAGAATATTAAATGTATGATAAAACGAGGAAGGGTAGGGCCCTTATCAAAGAGAAAATAAAACAGGCTGGTTGGCCTGTTGGGGCTGTTGGGGGCCAGTTGTAGAGGACTGCAAATGGGTGAAAATCCCTGAATAGGGGTTAAATTCCCTTCTCACACCGGCCAGACTGCTGTAGGGCTGCCCAATGGCTGTCCAGGCTCTAGGCTTCCTGATTTGGCCCCCCAAACCTGCTCTGCTAGTTCTGCCTCAAATCTGATTTACATTCTGTGCTCTGGTGTTTACAGCACGTTCTTGTAGGCCAATGCCTCGGAGTAATTTTTTCCCAATCATATGTGTGCTCCTCACTACCCCTAGATTATCTTTAGTTTTGATTCTTCAAGTGCTTAATCGAGGTACTAAGACAACTAAAAAATGTAGCATGGTATAGTTTTAGGAAGAATCACCTCAACTGAATTTTTGAGATGGAAAGGATTTTCAGCTTTTCTTTACTGTATGTAAATGGTTCAGTGCAACTTCATTAGCTTCCTTATCCCGTGAGGGCAATCAGGTAAGGCACCTGTTATTAGTTTTGATTCTTCTAGTGCTTAATCGAGGGACTAAGACAACTAAAAAATGTAGCATGTTATAGTTTTAGGAAGCAGCACTTCTGCCGAATGTTTGAGATGGAAAGAATTTTCTAGGGTTAAGAGTGGAATAACCTATAGCTTTGTCATGTCTAACAGGATGTGGAATCACTCATGCTGCCAGTGTTGCTTAGATTTGATGGAGAGCCAGAAGTTGATAAACAGGTAGGGTATGTGAGACAAGCTCTTGCTATTACAGTAAATATGGATGTTTAGGTGGCACTTGCCAATATCTTGTGTACGAAACTGTATGAAGTTTTTGTAAATTTTAACCCAAAAGTTGATTTTATGTCTTCCAGGGAAACATATTGTATCGGTTTCCTTCACTGCAAAGAACCGCATTAAAGTGGTCAAGACCAACAAGGACATTTGATGCTCTTGAACAGTTTTCTGAAAATCCCTGGGAATTCAGGTATCAATTTTGACCTAATCAAAAGTATTCAGAAAAGCTCTAGCTGTCCTTCTTTCACTTTGCCGGATTCTTGTGCTTTGGTAACAATTTGAGTGTGCTTTTTCAATACATATAAAGTTTTTTTGGAGTTTGTTTGACTTGTATAGCTGCAAATTGTCACACCTTTATGTATGTGTTGTCAAAAGTGAAGGGGATGGAGACACATGTCGAGGAGTCTGTTGTGAGCCTCAAGGAGTTGGTCGAAACACAAATGAACATAGTCAAGTTGTAAGCCATTGTAGAATTAAGAGAATATAGATGAAGAGATGCCCTAGCAACTCCAAATCAGAGTAGGAGGGTTAACAGACTCTTGGTTCAGCATGGAAGGGGGGCCACAACACACCTACAATGATTGCTTGGGATGCAGATGCACTATTTGCCATCATGCAGCAAGGTAATAATCATTTGGTTATTACTCTTGTATCCAAAGAAGAGAGAAATGCACTTCTTAAGCACTCAAATTTATTGAAGGATGTGGAGTCCTGGAAGTAAGGGAGGATTCAATTCAAAGAGAAAGGAGGTGAGATAGAAAAGATCAGGGCAGCAAGATAAGTGGGAAGATGGACAGTGCTTAGAGAAGGGGGAGCTCTAACATTTTACTAGTTTCATGGGTCATTTTTTGGTTTGCCGTGGATATATCATTATTATTGAATTATGAGATTGATAGACTAGGAACGGTTGGAGCAATACATTGATAGAGGAGAAGCAACAGATTCCAAAATGATCAAAAGAAAAGGAAAGAAAAAAAGATGTACCTACATTTTCTTCAACTTCACTCACAATTATATTAGTTACGACTTTATAATTCAACAATGTTCTTGAAGTTCTAGACCCTCAAAAGAGAGCTTGCCCTCATCCAAGCACTGCATGTTGTTGCCATGTTCTACTCTAGTTCACCTCCTTTCTCTTTGAGTTGAATATGAGATTTCCTCTTTGAGTAATTTTCTGTAGGGCCCCCACCATGAATGGTGTATTTGCTTTATTAGGATGATGAAAATCTGAAAATAAAGACTGAAATCTTGGCCTACAATGTTCACCTTGGTTGGAGCACTCCCTTGGCTGTCCTGGCCCTTGGAACACGTCCATCTGTTGTGAAATATGAGATGAATGAATCGTTTTCTTGGCTGGAGTATTTATAACCCTTGAGCCCTCTAGTCGGCTGCATCTACTGGAGTTGGCCAGCAGCAAAAAGGCTTACGACTAGCAAAATAGCCAAATTATGCATTTAATTGTTTTCACACCTCATAAGTGGCTGTCCAAGTCTGCTCATGGCTGTGACAGTGCCCAGGCTGCTGGGCAGCACAGCGCATGAGTGTGGGACTGCCCCCCACACCTGGCCGACCTGCTGGGTAGGGCTTATAGCCATGTCAGCTGCCTAGCCAAGCCCCCGTAGAGCTGGCCGACAGCCTGCGCAGCCCACACTAGGGCTGGTGGGCTCAGCATGGAGCCTTCCTGGCCCCTTGGGATGGCTCTAAGCCGCCCCCTGCCCACTGCTAAAGCTCTAAACTGTGATATGGGGTAGTCGCTATGGGCTGGCCCCTTATGTACATGCAAACCTACATGCCTACGAAGGTCTAGTATCTAGTTGCAAACCAGATACATAGAACATCTGACATCATTCTAGAGGGAGACTCATAGCACGAACTGGCACTGCTTCATGTGCAGGACAATGCACGCTTGACCTTGGATGCATAGAGTGGAACCCTGGCTGACTCGTCCCTTATTGGGCTCACATGGGATCAGTTTCCACTCCAGGTCCTGCACCTTGTTCAGACATGTCCACGTAGCATCCAAGTGCGGGATGCACGTGACATCCTCTTCTGCTCAACTTGACGGAAGCGGCATAGCCTCCAAATAGTCCGACAATAAAGCCGGATAGTCGTCGAAGAACTCTTTGTCAAGCCATACTGCTTCGTGGGTCCCTCGGTCCTGAAACTTCGTAAGGAACTGTCTTTGTCTTCGGCCGGAGCCATGCTTGAAGCGGTGCAAAAGGATCTGTTCTATAACGTTCACTTCAGCTTCATCAACTATATCTGGTTTCGTTTCGTCTTTCACTTCTGAAGGGATTGGACCTGCATACGGTTTTAGCGAACTGACATGGAACACATCATGCATAGTCCAGCTCGGAGGTAGCTTCAACTTCATTGAAGCCTCATTAATCGTTCTCTTGATGGGAAAAGGTCCGAAGCTCGTGAAAGAAAACATAAACATAGCTATCTCACTGGGGTGATACAAATTGTCCATGGAAACTCATCATGGAATACTAAGAACATAGAAACATGAGAGCAACATCAGCTCCGAATAGATGGTATACTACTCTCCAAAATATCAAGCATGGGGCTAACGAGTATGGCCGAGAGGTCTCCCTCAACTATGTCACGTGGAAAGGTAGCTCGATGGTGGTGGAGCATGTCCTGGATTTGGAGCTGATGAGGTGATCGTGGCCGACGGGGGGGCTGAGGACGTCGGGCACGCTGGAGTGCAGAGGCTCGGTCTGAGGTAACTCCTCTCGGGTGAGGTAGGTCGAGAGCCGCTCGTGGAGGGTCCACAAGATCCACTATGTCGGTCTCCTCCACCTCTTGGGTCCAGAAGAAACTAGTGATGGTTGGCTGGCGAGGGAGGGGGCGGGGTGGCTGGGGCCGAGGCTCTCTCAAGAAGGTGTCCTTGTGTCTGCGGAGCTCAAGCAAGAAGAGGCCTAGGCAACTTTGGTCCTGGAAGTCTATGATCCTGGAGAGTGGACCAAATCCCTCACGAAATAGATAGTGAAACCTCCCGCGGATCTCATAGTATACTGGGCAGCGGCATATGTAATGCTCCTCCGTCTCAACCTCTGTGGCATAGTCGGTAGATCCTCTCCTCTCTGGGTCTCCGTATGAGCTTCCCAGCTCTGAAGATGCTGCCTAGCTCTACCTGTCTCCACTTGAGGCGGTGGGATGAAACCCGTATCTGGCCAATCGCAATCCACATGGCATGGGACATGTGAACACTCAAGTAGCCCGGCTGCAGATGAATCCATCCTCAATGAATGTGAGGAAGTGATCTCTGTAGAAGTGCATCTTCGTGGGGAGCTCCGGAGGTGTGATCCATGTGCAATGGGTGTAGAGGCTGAGAAGGTCTAATTGGATAACCCGGTTGGTATCCTCGTGTAACAGTCGGAGAAAAGGGGAGTCCAAACTATACTGAAGGGGGGGTACGCGGTCCATGTGGAGCCCATATACTGAGAACTAAGTGGAAACTAGTGCATACCATACTCCAGAGTGGCCCTCAAGTGCTAGCTGTCTTGAGGACTCCAGGGCAAGCCTCGTGTACTGTGGGGATCCATGTGATTGATGCTATGGAGGTCTATGACTGTCTAGACCAGTGCATCCACTACCATCGGGGCTGCAGCAAACTCTGCCTGGATAATCTGGTGTGGGACTGATGGTTTGTTGCGGATCATATGGGAGAACATCATGACGTGGGGCCTCTCAACTCGTTGCCAATCCTCATCGGGTAAATCTGGCCCTTAGAAGGCTGCTCCATACATCAAGGCTGGTGTGACGAGGGTGTCAAAAAGCTAGCCCTTCATCCTGGGCTCGTGGAAATGTGCCTGGAAGCACTACCGCTCAAGTAAGCTCAAGCCCGCGTCACTTTGGCGTGTGCTGTGGGGACCATGGTAAAGCGTGGGCCACTGAAAGTGACACCAAGTTAGACATAGGATGAGACAATCTCCACAGGATCCCCTCTATATGTGAAGCTCAATCTGGATGTGAAGGGGCGAGAGGTATTGAAGACCATTACCTTGATTTTACCAAGGATAACAGAGAGGTCTTGTTGAGTGCAAAAGTCATGTAAGGCATCCAGCTGTCTCTGAAGCCCTTCGGCTGAGTGTGAGAGGAGGACAATGTCATCTGCATAAAGTAGTATGGGGATCAATATGCCTGCTAGTGTGGGACCAGCCCCGCCTAATCCGTCAATGAAGCTCAAGATCTCATCAATGTAGAGGCCGAAAAGAGTGGGTGATAGAGGGCAGCCATGTTTCACCCTAATAGTGCTTGAAATCTCGTGTGATGTACCTCCTGGGGCTCTCACTCGTCCGGTGATGGACTTATAGAGGGCGATGATGCTCCAAACCATGTCAGATGGGACTCCGATCTCCTGTGGACGGTGTAGGAGGCGGGCTCGGGGTACAATATCAAAAGTTTTGTGGAAATCCACAAAGCAGTAGTAAATCCTTTGATGTCGTGCTCTACCCTCCTCGATGATGGCACGGAGGGTGAAGATGTGGTCAAGGGTAGAATAGCTCCTCCGAAAGCTAGCTTGTCCAAAGGCTGTGCATCCCTGGCTCTCTGCAAATGAACTGAGCTCCGCCTCTAGCATTGATCCATAGAGTTTGGCCAATGTGTGGCCAATCATGATCGTTCTGTAATTATTAGGATCAAGTGGATCTCCGGCTTTGAGAATGGGGGTGATGGTGTTGGTGGACCAAGAGGGTGGAAATCCTTCACAAAGGGCTCTATTGAACATGTAGGCTAGTAGGGGCACCAGGGTATCATCGGCATGCGAGATGTACTCGGCAGGGAGTCCCTCAAGATCCTGGGCTCGCCCAGCCCATTGCGTAGTCTATGAATGGCCTTGAGGACCATGCCCTTTGTGAAGAAGGTGGAGCTGGTGGGGGTGGCTGATGGGGGATATGATAGAGGGAGCATGCATAGGAGTGCCATGTGTCCGGGTAGGTGATAGGTGTGGGAGGGCGATGTTCTCGGAGTTTCCTCCAAGCCTCTTTGCAGTTCGGCCCTAATAAAAGTCGGTATAACTCATCCTCTTTCTGAGCATAGAACTCTCGTTTCTTGGATTGGGTGAGTCGTTGAGAAATCCATTGCGCTTGGGTCTTCGTGATTTGCCCAATCCGTACCTCATGCTTAAGACGGGAGCGTGTGGCCCGGCATTCGTCGTCATACCAACAGTTATGGGGCATGGAACCGCAAGGTGGCTTGGCAGCAGACCGCCGTGTGCAGATGAAATAAGCGGTGGCGGATGTGTGGAGTAAGGTGGTGAGCTATGATGTGAGGGTGGATAGGGGGACAGTAGGTTCCACATCATGGAGTTGGCGGTAGATGTGGTTGGAGTGGTTTGATACTCCAACCATCCCGTACAAATTGGTTACCCTTAATTTAATGTAATTTCTGGTAAAATTGTGCTGATAAAATTGTGAAAATCATCATTTTGCATTTAACCCTTGGTTAATGCCTGTAAATCTCACTCAAATTCAAGATTATTCACAGCCAGAGTTGCATTTGGAATGTGCATGAGAATGAATGCTATACGCATTATGTATTGGGCACATTTTATCAGTGTAAAAATGGGAACAGACACTGCCCTTGTCCAGATTAAGGCAAGAGGTAAGACCTCCCGCATAAATTTGGGTTTGCATTGCATAATGATACAAAATAAACATAAAAAGCCCAAAGGAACTGTCAGCAAAACATTGAAACATGTTGCTCACATGGAGCAAAATGACCTGACGGACGAGCTCATGGCCCCAGCCATGAAAGAAGAAGAATATCTCTTCCCAAGAAGAGGATCCACACCGAGAAGAAGACCTGAAGGAAGACATGGACACGAGAAGAGAAGCTGCCCTGAGAAGACTGGAAGAAGAGACGGACGCGTGAAGAGATGCTGCCACGACAAGAAGACTGAAGACAAGAGAAGATGTGAGGCTCCAAAGAGTGAGGAGCCATGTGAAAATCTCTGAGAGAGAGAGAGAGAGAGAGACCCCACAACCCAATGTAACCTGTCCCAATAAAGTAAAACCACCTCTGAGCCACCGATGATGTAGGCCACGTGGTAGAGAGATGTATGTGTGAGCACTTTAGTCAAGGTCGCGGGCAACTATAGTAAGCCTTGGACACATAGAGAGAGAGAGTGTCAAGGACTATGAGTTTAGGGATTTGAGGCACTGGTCGCGGACTGTCAAGTAAGAAAGAAACTTGATACAGGGTCCAGGTGTGCTGAGATAACTTGAGGGGAGGAGTAGACACTGGTCGCGGACTGCCAAGTAAAGGGAGGCAAACTTGGTATAGGGTCTAGGTGTTCTAGGATTATTCACTTGAGGGGAGGTGTTGAAATATACAAGTGAATAGGGTGTGTGTGGGAACAAGCTCTTGGTTAGAGGCTGTAAAAGAGGAGATGTAATTGTGAAAGAACCTGTGAAAAGGTGAGAAGAATCCACTGGGAGAGAATAATGGGTAGCATGAGGGAATTTAGGAGTGTGGAGATATTCTGGGAGATATTCAGGGAAAAGAGAAGAGGTGGAGAGAATCAGGCAAAAGGTGGAGATATTCAGGGAGTGAATCATGGAGAAATCAATGGGATTTGATGCTTGATGTAAACTCTATAAATTGAGGCATAGCCCTAATGAGAATTTGCTGGTTTTTGAGTATCCATGCCTACATTAATCTATCTGCTAATTATTCACTAATTACGTCTTAATCATTTCTTAATCACTTTGTTAATCATGTTGATTCTAGTGTATGATCCACCCTAGCTCATCATTATGCTCAAATTTCAACAGCTCGGAGCCAATGATCTCCATGGTGGTAGCCCACTCCACCGCAAGCACATCCGCGCTCTTCCTAGTATCGGATGCATCATGAGATGAGATGAAGTACATCTCTCTGCGGGAATATGCAACCACGCCATGAATACTCCTCTTGCGGATGTCGCTCCATCCATCCACAATGAGGGAGGCTCCGTTCCTTGCCCATCGCCGCTTTGTGTTGTTGGCTGCATGCTCTACAATGCGCTTCTCCTTCTCGAGCAATGTAGTACGCAAGCTCTCAGATGAGGGGGGCGTATAGGTTGAGCCATACTCCCCAATCTTCTTAACCATGACCTTGAAGTATTCCGATCTATTCAAGAAAGCAAATTACTAATGAGAAGGGGACTAGGATGATGACAACATGAATGATGAATTGGCAATGATCGATTGCACCGCTTGAAAGACAATGTGGTTGTGGAATTAGAAGCGGGCCATCGCCATATCCACCTCCTCCTTTAACTTGGGGTTCCAATTCTCCCCAAGTGTAGATTGTCGCCGTGGGCCACGCAAGGATTGAGAGGCCGTGGAGATGGAGAGTGCCGGCGTCATGGATGGAGGAACATTCCGACTCGATGGTGAAGGTGATTGCGTGCATGATCCCGATCCATCACATGACTCCATTGTAGAGGCTTGAGTTCCTCTCCCCATCATCGCAGGATCCACGGCCACTCGTGGTGTCCTTCTTGCTGCTTCGACTGCCTCGTAGACGGCAAGCTCGCCGTCTCTTTTCGGGCGTGACATCTGTGCAAAACCGCACCTCATGCCCACTCTCACGCAAGAGGTGGGCTCACTTTGTCGGCACCACCCGTTTACTGGTATAGACAAAGCTTGCATGCCCATGGCCGAGAACCACCTCCATGAGCGGATGGGGTGTAGTTAAACTCCTCCCACCATGTCCATCCCGTCGTCCTTCTACGGGAAGTCCCGGCACGTGAGGAGGATGGCATGGTTGAAGATGGCTTGAGCCTTGAGCCCTGAGAGAGGGATAGAGACAGAGGCTTGAGCCTTGAGCCTTGAGGGAGAGAGACCAGAGACTAGACTCTAGAGTGCTTGTGTGAGAGCCTAGAGGCTTGGAAGTTGGAAGACTCGAGAGGCTTGAGGGAGAGGTGAGAGAGAGAGAGTCTAGATAGTAGAGAGTAGAGCCTTGTGTGAGAGGCTTGGAACTTGGAAGTTAGAAGAAGCTTGAGGGAGAGAGACTAGAGAGAGTAGATACACTCATAGAGTGTGGCTTGCTGCTTGAAGCTTGAGGCTTGAGCAATGAGTAAACTTGCAAGGTGCCAAAGACTCAAGACTCAAGAGACTAGAGAGAGAGAGAGTTGCTTGAAGGTGTGCGTGTGTGTGCTTGTAGCCTTGTTCTTATATAGATATTAGATACGCAATAGAGAGAGGCAAGGGCCAAGCCTCTAAGGCCAAGGCAAGAGAGAGGCAAGGGCCAAGGCCCAAGCCTCAAAGGCCAAGGCCCAAGGGAAGGCGTCCCCAAACGACCACCCAAACAGCCAGAAACGGCCAAAAATGGGCAAAAGAAACGACCGTTTTGCAGGGCGCAACGGCTCCCTGCCACCCCCCCCACAACGTTCCTTGGCAACCAGCCGTCCCCGTCCCCTGTCCCTTGTAAGGGACTCCTCCAGGGGGACGTCCTACCGTCCCCTTCCGTCCCCGTTTCTGACGCGTCCCGAGACGGCGTCTCGACGTCCCAAGCTGCCGTCGCTTTCGTCCCCTGTGACTATGTCTAAAATGCAAGAAGTGTCAGGTCAATAAGCATGAGCGCCTCAAGGTTGAAAGTTTGCTTTATCCATTGGATATTTCCAAAGGGAAATGGTCCATGGATTTTTTCACTGGTCTACCTAGAACGTATCGAGGGAATGATTCCGTTTAGGTAGTGGTTGATAGATTGACTATGATGGTCAAGTTTCTACCTACTAAAAAGACGGTGAAAATACCTAAGTTAGCTAGGTTGTTCATCGAACGTCTCTACAAACTATATGGCCTACCTGTAGATATAGTCTCTGATAGAGATAGGAAGTTCGATAGCCACTTTTGGAGGGAAGTCTTCAAAAAGCTGGAAACTACTCTAAGCATGAGTACAGTAGACCATCCGCAGTCTGATGTCAGACAGAAAGATTCAATTAAACCCACTCACCCTCTACACCCTTGGCATATGGTTTTTCTTCTCTGAGCTTATCAGCCGTTACTTCCAGAGGAGGATACATGCCCACATCCAATTGGGAGGAGTATCTGCACTTTTGGAGCTTGCTTATAATAGTTCAAAACATTTCGCAACTAGATTTAGTCCATTCATGTTGATGTATAGATTCGAGCCGGGATCTCCTATAGTCGTAGGGCTTGAGAAGGAGAAGTTGCTGTCTGTCAAGGAGTTCCTTGAAGACATGCAAGATATGGTGTAGGTAGCAAAAGATTGCATACGTAACGCACAAGATTGTGCGAAGACATATGTGGTCAAGGATTGCAGAGAAGTGGCCTTTGAACAAGGTGACTTTGTATATTTGAAAGTCCCTGCGAAGTTGGAGACTTTAAAGACGAGAAAGTGTGAAAAGCTTTCACCTAGATATTGCAGCCTCTCTAAAATCCTTAAGAAGGTTGGTGGACGAGCCTAAAAACTTGAGTTGCCGGAGAGCTCTCGAGTTCAACCTGTTTTTCATGTCAGGAGACTGTGAAAAATTGTTGATCATCAGGAGAAAGTAGTTTCTCCAACAATTTTGGTGGAGTTGATAGAACCATCATCTATTCCACGTGAACTCGAGAGGGTTCTTGGATTTAGAGATCAGAACACGAGGCATAATGTGTACTGTGAGGCACTTGTTAAGTGGAAAGATCGTGAAGATGAGGCTTCTTCATGAGTATGCTAACCAAGAACTTTCTGGAGTTCGTTTTTGAAGACGAAAACTCTTCTTAAGGGGGAAGTAATGTTACGTAGCCTGTAGCGGCTATGTACATTGTACGGGAGGCCCGATCGGCTCTGAGACCGTCCAACCAGAGCGTGGACGGCAAGCGAGCCGAGGTTTAGGGGTGAGGACGCCCAGGACGGAGTTCCATGGGCGGCCGGGCATGTGTGGGCAGGCAGGCCCCTATATATGCCCGGCGGTGGGGAGGATTCTCCATTACCTCCTTGTTGGGTGGTGAGCCAGGGCTTGTGTCTCACCAGGGCTTGTGTCCTCTACGTACGCAACTATAGTAGTGTGACAGCTATATTATTAGCAATCGTTGCTGGATAAAATAATGATTTTGTAAAGTTCCTCATTTAGCATCTTGAGACTACAATCTGCAGTAAAGAGCAACAAAGAAGAAATCGAAGAGAAAAATTGTCACAAAAAGAAGTTCAAGGAAAAGAAAAATAAATTCAAGGTAATGCTGTGGAAGATGAAGCTGAAGAGTTGGTAGAGGCTTGCAACTCGTTGATCCCTGAAGATGAGGGGGAATGGATCTTCTATATATGTAGCGAAAACCGATTGCCTCAGCCTAATGTGTATCAGTGGAGTTTGTCTTTTTGGATCAATGTATTCGCTTAAGTTGGGGAATGTTCCCAATGATGTTACCTTGCTTTGTATAGCTACTAAGACTGTTCAAGTAGTCATGTGTACCCACGATCTTCTTCAGAAGGATTAGACGGAGTAAGGTTTTGTTAGATGATTTGCAAAGGTGCAAACCTTGGTCTTGTACTAGCTAATCTGATGCTTTGTGCATATCCATGTAGTGCTTACACATGGTGAGAAAGGTGGCACGACTCATAAACTTGGAGGTTAAGTGTCCAGCTACAAGGCTACGCGTCTACCTATTTAAGAGGAACACAGTGACTAATAAACTACTACTGCATGATGTGACTTCTCTATTTCTTGTGATTAGTGTCAAACCTATTTTTGTGTCAGTGAGAGTCCTTTCGACTTGTTTAGTCTTTCTTTAATTTTAGCCATAGCTAGGATATATGTACATGTAAAAAATCATTCCCTGAGCTTCTTTTTGTGGAGGTTGCATAGGATCTCACTCTAGGTTGTAATTGATGTTTTATTTCCATTTCTTGTATTAATTAAATCCAAGGCTTCTACCAGTTTACGTGTTTCACCAAAGGAAATCAATAATAGGTGACTGATATTGAGTTTATTACAGCAAGGCCAATGAGATGAACCGGTTTTTGGTTATCGGGCTTGGTGCAATCAATTTGATTGGAGTAGTCATTCTAAGTAGCTGGCTAAGGTAATCCTTCTTGAAAGCTTTTATGCTAGAATGTAATCTTGTTTATGGCTGCACCATTCTTGGTAGCTGGCTAAGGTAATCCCTCTTGAAAGCTTTTATGCTAGAATGTAATCTTGTTTATGGCTGCACCATATTCTTGGACAAATGGTTTAATTTGGATCATTTGTTTTTGTAGGGATGTAACCATTGTTGGGAGGTTTGGTGTCGGTCTTGTACCTTTCATGGCCAAAGTATTACCTATTCTTCAGGTACTAATGAGGCCATCATTCAAAAGAGTCTTATCTTGTATCTTCTTCTTTTTTGAGAGAATAAATATCATATTATATTTTGATGACTATGTTACAACCAGTTTATTCCTTTACATGGCAATGAAGACATGAGGCTCTTGTCAATGTCCAGAAGTATGTGGTGTCGGTCTTGTGCCTTCTGTGGCCAATGTATTACCTGTTCTTCAGGTACTAATTAGGCCATCATTCAAAAGAGTCTTATCTTGTATCTTCTTGTTTTGAGAGAAGAAATACATATTATATTTTGATGACTTTGCTACAACCAGCCTATTCCTTTACATGGCATGGGAGACATGAGGCTCTTGTCAATGTTCAGAAGTATGTGGTATCCGTCTTGTTTTTTTTTTTTAAAGATTAAATATCATATTATATTTTGATGATTATATTTTGATGACAAATTGGGCAATGAAAATCTGCCTAGCCCATTTAGATGCCTTACCCCAGAAAGCTCTTATATCAGGGCAGCCGTAGAAGTAGTGAAACAGATGCTCTCTGGCAGAGTGGCATCTGAAATATAGACCAGAAGGGAACGCGTTGGAACTGTCTTTACTTCCTGTGGATAAGGAACCTGTTAATACTTGCAGAACGCGTTTGCTTTTGAATGGTATCTGGTGTTGTAATCTGCTAGACCAACCCTGGGAGATAAGTCCATTCTCCATGACTTGTTTTGCCAAGCAGTAAACCGATCAATTTTTTACCAAATGAAGGGAGGCAAAGGGGATCCATTAAGCCATCTCCAATCTTAAAGCCATTCATCTGGGTTACAATTGACATTCACCTTAATATTGACTGTTTCCAGCTTTTCCAGAACTGTTTGTACTCCCTCAAATTTAGAAAGACCTTGCATTCTGAGAACTTGATCCATGTCCATTCATTTAAAAAATGGGCCATCCCACACATTCTGCAAAAGTCTTACCCCCTTGTTGTGCCTCCTTGGCATCATGTAATAAGGCCAGATGGGGGGACCCAGGAAACAATGGGCTCCACCACATTGAGTACGTCTTTAGAGGATTGCCTAAAACTCCAGTACCCCATGCCATCTCAACAGTGGCAGGAGAGTTTTCTATTGTTTAACTATCAAGGCATTCCTGAACTTCTAAGATGTGCCAGTGGAAAGCATTTGTCCCTCCAGCTAAGATCTTTCGACTTGCCAAAACAATCAGCTTGAAAGTGATTGTCACCATGATTGTTCTGCATCAACATGGTGACTAACAACTTACCTTGTCTAGCCTTGTCATTTTGCACCAAATTCAGCACATTCAGCCCATCATGCTGTCAAGGTCGGCAAATTTTGTGCCAAGCCAATAAGGTACAGGGCATTTTGGAGCCTGTATTGATTCACAAGAAACTTCTCATCGTTGCTAGCAACCTACAAAGCTGCCTAGGTGAGTCATGACCAAGCAACTAGAGGAAGATAGTATTGAAACAAAAACATCAATATAGCGTTCAGAACAACTAATCTTGAGTGAAGGGAGGGACCTACTTCTTTATTTTGCTAGTAAATCTATCGGTAATCCAATAAATTTGGAGGGACACATTACTGCCAGAGTAACCACAGGGCACCCCAAATGTCTGAACATTTGTCCCCTTTCTAGGGCATCAAAATCAGAGTGTTAATAAGTCTGGAATTTAAAACATTGCACTTTGATTCCGAAGCAAAAGCAAACTTTCTAACTGTATAGAGAGCATAATGAGATTATGTTCAATGGCTTCCAGGAACAGCATGGAGTCATATACAAAACATTGCATAAGCAACTGAGTCTAATCCCCAAGAAAAATACCTCTCAGATCATCCTGAGCAGAAGTAACAATGAGAGGGTGCAACACAATAGCAAACAAGAGAGTTGCTATGGGGCATCCTTGTTCAATCTATCTCTTAAGATGAAACCCTCCCACCACAAACCCATTCAGTAAAAGGCTAGAAAAAGACCCATGAGATAACAGAAATATAATCTGAGACATACAGGGGCCAAATCCCATCCTCTCCATAATCTTGTTGACAAAGGAACAATGGACCTTGTCACAAGCCTTCTCAAGATCGAGTTGCAGCATGATGATTTTCTGAGTCTTGGCTTTGGCCAACCCTACTTCTTATTGATGTCTCTGAAGCTCAGGTGTGAGTTCAATAGCAATGGCCTTGGCCTAAATTTTAGAAACCACATTAAGCATGGTAATAGGTCTCCAGTGGAGCAGGCAACCTGTTTAGAAGCCAGATTAGTCAGTCCTTCCAGGGAAATGTCCATGTTGCCCTCTTTAGAAACTTGGTTAACAAGGATAGTAACCACAGGGGAGAGTTTTTCCCAAAAAGCCAAGAAGAACTCAACAGTGATACCATCCCATCCTGAACTCTATTGTTACCCAGAGAAGACCGCTTCACATCAATGAAGCCAACCAAGAGCCCTCCCTATGGGTCAGCCTTGACTGGACCAGATCCGGTAGAGATTTCTCATTACCCAATCCAACAGCTGACCCAACAAGAAGTCCATTGAGCAGCCAGATCTGAAGGTTACTTAGCCTAGATGTAACAAGCAACCTAAATCTTTGCAGAAAAATGTATTTGTCACCTTTTGATGAGGTTGTTTTTCTATCTGTGCTTCTGGATTGTCTCTGTTATAGCTGTGATTATGCAAAAACCAAGAATTTGACCTTCTAAAATAAACTTTTTTGACCTTGGTCACATCTGTGTAGTCTAGATGTGGTTTGCTGTGCACGTGGATGGATGTAGTTAGATTTCATAAATTTTTTATTTCTTTGAAGTTAAGCCAAAAATCCCTTTCATACTCTTCGAGGAACCATTCAGGTTCTTGAGGCTTGGAGTGTAAAGGCTGGCTGCATACTTAATAAAAACCTAGGGTGTGCCCTACATAGGGTTGCCAAAGATTGCAAAGGAAGCAAGTTGTAAAAAGGAAAACACTCTAGGGCACAAGATGGATGATGTACACCATACAATGGTTTGTGGGATAGGAAGGTAACATTTTCGTTTGTAACCATGAAAGGGCTTGTCAAAGAAGCTTTCTTTTACAGACTATACTTAGATTCTGGCCTCTTTTTTTCTTTTCGTACCTTCTAATAACTGACTAGACATGTACTTCTTTGATTAAGTTTCATACGCTTTATTAGGCATTCTATTGCATCATTTTGTGAGCCTAGAGACTAATATTGCCACCCTGAAGTAGCAGAGGATTCATGTAGGAGGGTACACCGCTGTCACTCACCTACTTTTTTGGGTGGGCCTGTAATGATGGCTGCATTATCCCACCTTAGCTAGCCAAATTTTAGCCACTATGCAGTTAACCATCTTTCTGGGCACATGGTGGTATTGTATCAGGCTCCTTTGAGTTCCCTGGTTCAAGTTTTATTTCCTGCACTTTGTTGCAAACATATAGATCTTGTGGTTTGGTGGCTTGGTGGCTTGGCTATGACATTGTCCCCTACTCTCTTTATCCTTCCCTTTCAGCCCTTTTCTTGTCTCAAACATGCTACATGCGAATATAGTGTAACCACATGTCCTGTGCAATTAGCGGACCATCTGGCCGACCAGCAGTAGGCCTACAGACCAGCTTCCCTTGCAACTATCATTTTGGGTATTTAGACATCTGCAGTGTAAGTCCTGCAAGGGAGCTCGAGGCGACAAGAAGGGGACTAAAAGGCAGAAGGAGAAGCATTTCAAGATAAGCTGTGAATTCAGCAAGACACCTTTTGAATGCATCAGTAGATATGCATGCATGAGCAGGATCTAAGTTCAGATGGAAAAACCATTGTACTTTTGCAATATACAGATTTGGGCTACATCTCATGAGCAGGATCTGAGTTCAGATGGAAAAACCATTGTACTTTTGCAATATACGGTAGATTTGGGCTACATCTCTTGTCTCTTTCCTCGCTATCTAGTTTGCTTAGCCATCTTTCTGTGCATACGGTAGCATTGTATCAGGCTCCTTTGAGATCCCGGTTCAAGTTTTATTCCCTGCACTTTGGTGCAGTTATGTAGAACATGGGGTTTGCTGATTGGCTATGACATTCTCCCTTGCTCTCTTTATCTATGAACCTTCCATTTCAGCCCCATTCTTTTCTCAAACATGCTATGTGCGAATTCTAGTATAATTGTAACTACTGGATATTGATGATGTTATACGCTCATTCCAAGACTCAAAATTTACATGCACTGGTGCTATAAATCTAAAGAACAATGTGATTACAGTAAACCATTTACAATAAAGCTCTGCTCTGATGACATGTTACTTTGTTTGTAAAGTTGTAAAATGAAAGCCTCACGGTTCTGGTATTCGGTGAATTTAGTTCTTGCAGTCTCAATGAAATCTCTTCTTCGTTTTGATAGTCTACAGCATTGCTAAGATTACCTAAGTTTTCCTATAAAGCAGAAGGTTCTTGGTGAATAGTGGTCTTAACCACGGCTAACTTTAATGTGACCTGAGTATCAAAGTATGGCTCTGCTCTTAGCCTAATAAGCTGATTTAACAATTTTAACCTAGGGAGACAAAATCTAAGTCTTTTTTCTGAGGGGTCGATTGTTGGATGCATAGGTGTACACTGCATCTTTCTTTGCAATTCCAGCAATTAGATGGTTTTCTCTCCAAAAAAAGAATGCAGACATCATCAAGAAAAATGTTGCAAGGGGGCAATGGTGCGAGCTATTACAGCGGCCAGACTTGTTATTACAGAAAAAGGTATATTGCTTTTAGTATTCTGATGGTTATTTTTGAAGCTTGTGTGGCATGGTGATTAGTTACAAGAAAACATCTATCACTAAGGTTCACACATATTAAAAACTGTTTGCATGATGCATTCATTATGAGCAACTTGCTCCAAAATGAGCTGTATCAGTGTGTTTTTCAGAGGACTTAAGAGCTAGGACAAGTGGCCATTGCTGCACATTTTGATTGCTATGCTGGGCTGCCTCTTTGCACCAAATCTGTTGTGCCCCAGCAGGCATAGGCCAAATGCCTATGGCTCTTGAATCATGCATGCACCTAGTGTGGTCCTTGTGCATTTCTCTAAACTTAGTTCAGTCATTGGCCTCTCGTTTACCAAAAGGCTCACAAATCACAAATGGCTTGGAAACACTCTGTTAACCTTAAGCCTAGTTTTCCTCAAAAGACATGCCACATGCATGTGGTGTATTGGGCTGATGCATTTGAGATATCCTCTTACTCATTTTGGAATTTGGGAAAGAGAGTCATTCCTAAAGTTCTGCTTCGCTTTGAGTCTTTGATCTAGTTTTTGAACCAAATCTGCTGGTGAAAACAGTTGTGGATAATCTGCCGCTGTTCTTGTCACTTGACAAGCAGCTTGTCTGGGTTTGTTTTTGGTACGAGAGACACATTATGTAACAAAATCCATATCAATCTTTATAACAGACTGTCTTTCTAGTAAGCAAACGGGTTAGGTCACCACATTGATATACATCAATGGCTAGCCGGTTGTAGCCACACCTGTTCAAGTCAAGAGCTTACCTTAGCCTTGTCAAAGCATATGTTGTTGGGTCTTGCCTTAGAGCCGCAATTTCAACTTTCGGGTGCGCTAGCTTGTCCATCACATCCTCACTCTGTTGTCACACTAGAATGCTCCTTGCTGATGGGGTGAAGGAAGAGCTCTCTTCGCATAGATGGAGGCAAATAGAGATGGTCCTGGGTGATGGTTCTCTCTCACAGAAGGCGGGGGAAGAAGAGGAAGCTACTGCAAGCAGAAAACCTACAACCAATCCTATCTAGCAAGCATCCATCAAACATGCAAGATTCAATAGAGAATTAGCAAACAAGAGTAGAGGAGGGGAGCTCACAAGTATTCTATTCCAAGGGAATGATTATGTCTTACTCATTGTCAAAATGACTTATATTCAAGTGACTATTTTCACACTAGGCTGGCCAAGCTTAAGAATGGTCTAGCCTCTATTACTAGTCTTAAGCAAGTATATATGGAGTCCGTAGACCTTCCCTATTTGACATTAAGCACAAGGTAAGGGACTTTATATGTTCCAGTGTCGTCTTGCAAAGGATAAGTGTCCATTTGAGCGGGTAAGATGGCAAACCATGTTAACTTGCGGAGTGGTTAAAATACCCTCTGATAGGCAAGTTTCTCACTAGTGTATTTTTGTAGTGCAAGTTCTAGCACCAACTACCGACCATTGGACTCTTGGCTCTAGCCAAATGGGAGATTTGCAACAGTATTGCTGCGTGGCACATTTGGTTAACCTACAAAGTGGTTAACAACACCCACTGATAGGTAGGTCTCTCATTGCTGTATTTTTGCAATGCGAGTTTTAGCACCAGCTACCGACCATTGGACTCCTCAGATGGGAGATTTGCAGCAGTATTATTGCGTGGTACATTTGGAGAGCTCGCTATAGCGAGGCCATCAAGGGCACCCTCACCCCACTAGCGGAGTCCATCTGGAGCATCTAGCTTGATCTCACTCATACCCTCCATGGATAGTGGGGGAAGCTTCAAGGTGGCTCCGACCGTATGCGGAAGCGTTGCGAGACCTTCTTGAGAATTTGGTGTCACTGTCCCTCTCTCACTGACAATGATGGTGAGCCCACTTGGCACTATAGACCACCTATGTGGTTGTCCCTCCTGTTAGCAGTCATCTCCTGTTTGTATATTTACATGAGGGCCTCTGTTGTGGGTGTGCCCGCCCAATTTAGGTGTTTTCTCATTTTTCCCCACTCTCCATATTTTTCCCTATTTTTTTTGGTGTGGGACGCTGTCCTATGCATGTCGGCTACCTCTGTATGCTGTCCGACTGCTGGACTGATTGCTTTGACTTGGCCAACTACATCTGTGCTGGCCGACTGCACCTGAGCAAGTCATGGACACATGTTACTCCTGTCGGCTGTTTTTCTATTGACGGACTGGTTGATAGGGGCCATATAAAATGGCCCCTTGGCCCCCCACTCATTGTATTTAGTTTTCGGGATTTTCTCTTGTGTATATAGCAAAGTTATACGCTTCTCTCAGCATCGGCGATGTATGATATCTTATATCCCTCTTATGGCACTGGATGGATTTAGACATAGATCTGCATAGCATGCTTGTACTACCCCTTGAGCATATAGAGATGCATCTTGCCTTAGCACTCCATCCACATCCCCACCCCCCTTATATTGTTTGTATATGGGCTCCACCGATTCATGATGATTCACAATTGTATCCAGACACATGCACACTTTTTCTTTTGTTTCTTTTCTTCCGATGACCGGAAGAACACAGTTGTATTATTTTTTGTCTCATAGGCCGACTTTGGCCTCTCGTAGACATTAATATATCTTTCTTTCTTTCTTTCTTCTTTCTCTCCCTCTCTAGTGCTGTGTTTTGCTGCAGTGCACTTGCTCGTGTTTTCAAATCTTGTCTTCATCTCCGCTGCATATTTTGACATGGTATCAGAGCTCTAGGCGCTTGGAAGATCTTGGGAACTGTGTGAGAAAGAGGGGGGCTGTTTTGTTGCTGATTGGTAGACTGTTTTGGACCGTACGGGAAGAGGAGAAGCAAGAGGAAGGCGGGCTGATTTGCTGGACAGCCACTTGCAGGTTTAGTTCCTTTTTTCTCCCACCCACCCACCCTTTTCAGTTACACCCCCACAATGGCAGATTTACTTGAGATGGTTGAGAAGCACGTGGACACTCCTCACGTTCCCAGTGGACCGTCAGTTGGATGGGAACAACTACGGCATATGGAAGGTAATGATGGAATCTGTTTTGGAGTCTTACGACCTTGCTGATTTCATTATTGTTGGGGTTCCATGGCCGGAGTTAGAGGAAGGGGAGTTACCCTTGATTCGGAAGGAACGTGAGGCACAGGCACAGTTACGGGTTCGTGCCAATGCTAGAGTCCGTTCTTTCATTTTCCTCAATTGCACCCCACAGGTAATCAATCATATCAAGCATATGACGCTGGCTAGAGGTATATGGTAGCATTTGGCTTCTCTTTACAACAGGGTATCACCCATGAAGATGATCTCCTTGGAAGTACAGATGCGGGTGATCAGAATATGCAGTGGAAATGAAGATAAGATCTGAAAACACAAGAGCAAGTGCACTGCAGAAAACACAGCAATAGAGAGGGAGAGAGAGAAGCATATAACTCTGCTATATACACGAGAAAATCTCGAAAACTAAATACAGTGAGTGGGGGCCAAGGGGCCATTTTATATGGCCTCTATCAACCAGTCGGCCAATAGAAAAATAGCCGACAGGAGCAACATGTGTCCGCGACTTGCTCAGGTGCAGTCGGCTAGGTTAGAGCAATCAGTCCAGTAGTCGGCCAGTGTACAGAGGTAGCCGACATGCACAGGACAACCTCCCACACCAAAAAAAAAGGAAAAAATATGGAGAGTGGGGAAAAATGAGAAAACACCTAAATCGGGTGGGCACACCCACAACAGAGGCCCTGTTGTAAATATTGTTGCTGATGACATCTTGCTAGAGTTGTGTTCGACGGAGGATAGTGCGGTGCACCTCTTCACGAAGTCTCTATCTTAGGTTATGCTCCGGCGGTGGGGTTGGTTCCACATCCAGGAGCTGAGAGGGGGTGTTAGCAGTCATCTCCTGTCTGCATATTTACACGAGGGCCTCTGTTGTGGGTGTGCCCACCTGATTTAGGTGTTTTCTCATTTTTTCTCACTCTCCATATTTTTCCCTATTTTTTCTGGTGTGGGAGGCTGTCCTGTGCATGTCAGCTACCTCTGTATGCTGGCCAACTACTGGACTGATTGCTCTGACCTGGCCAACTGCACCTGAGCAAGTCGTGGACACATGTTGCTCTTGTTGGCTGTTTTTCTACTGGCCGATTGGTTAATAGGGGCCATATAAAATGGCCCCTTGGCCCCCCACTCATTGTATTCAGTTTTCGGGGTTTTCTCGTGTATTATACGCTTCTCTCTCTCTCCCTCTCTATTGTTGTGTTTTTTTGCAGTGCACGTGCTCTTGTGTTTTCAGATCTTGTCTTCATCTCCGCTGCATATTTTGAACCCCCCCCCCCCCCCCCCCCTTTTCTCCTATATGAGATAGCCTTCCCCTCCCAAAGTAGCCAGCCACCACAGGAGAAGAGCATCCAATTTCTTGATTCTCGCTCTCCTTTATGGAGTTGAGTTTGTACTTAGCCATTATGGTTGTTTTGCTCAATAAATATAGAAGGATGAATTTTCCTGGAAAAAAAAACACCCATTGACAGGTCCACAACATCTCCACGTCTTTCCTCACAAACTTCTAGCAAACATGAAAGATTCAATAGAGCACAAGCAAGAAAGAGTATTGCAAGGGAATGATTGTGTCTTGCTTATTATAAAAATTGACACATATACAAGTGACTAGTTTTCACACTAGGTCGGCCAAACTTAAAAATGGTCGCATCTCTATTTCTAGTCTTAAGCAAGTATATATATAGAGTCCGTATACTTTTCCTATTTGACACATTAAGCACAAGGTAAGGCCGCTTTATATGTTCCAGCATTGTCTTACAAGGATAAGTGCTGGTTTGAGCGGATAAGATGGCAGAGCGCCTTACGGTAGGTGGGCAGGTGAAACCATATTAACCTATGGAGTGGTAACAACATCCACTGACAGGCCCACAACATTTCCACTCCTTTCCTCACAAACTTCTAGCAACAGTCTTCCACCCCCATCCTCCTCTAGTTGGTGGCCTATAGGACCTTGACAGCGGGCATGTGGTTAGCCATCACAGGTTGCCTTGCCACATGGAGCTCCCTAGGAGTCTCAGCGTCATTCTCTTTGGGATTGCCCAAATGTGTAGTAGGTTTAGGGAGGATTCCACGCTTGTTCAACTCCGAATTGTGCACCCTCGGGTCCATCCTTAGTCCATCACATGGGAGACCGTTACTTACGCCACGGAGGCTGGCCTGGCACTCCTCTTGGAGGAGTCTATGTCACATGCGTGAAAGCTTTGTGTATTCTTTCAACCCTAAACACCTTTCATAGGAACATCTTGATGCAAAACTCAAAGAAGAGATGGAGAGAGAGAGAGAGAGAGAGAGAGAGAGAGAGAGCTGTATTTTCAGTATATTCATATAGTACAAAAAGGTACTAGTCTTGGCAACCCTAGGCATGCCCAAAAGGTAGCAACAAAAACCCTTATCTATGCTACTGTGACCCGGGTGTCAAATGATCAAAAGAACTCTTGGCTGAGCCTTATATAGGCATGTGGACACCAACTCTTGCTAGCCAACTGCAGTTGGCTAGCATCTATGGACATAAAATCCATAAATGCTGCCGACCAGCCTAGGATGCCCTACGCACTTAGCCGACCAAGTCTGATCCATGGGGATCTTTTCTGGTGTCCTTCAGTGCCTTACTCATGCCCTAAATGGTCTGCTGCCCTTCAGGGATTAGCCTTGGAATTAGCATGTCCATGTGCATGCACATGACATCCCTTTCTGCTTAACTTGATGACGGGATTCCAACTTCTGACCCTAGATGATTGTCATCATCCCTTGTCTCCACATATGGTCTCCTATACCTCTCATCCTTCCCTTTTTGGCAACCTTTTCACTGAAAACCTCTCTGATTCCACTCCAAAGTCTAATGAAGATTTGTGCATTTGTTCCACTTGTCCCCTGGCCCTTCATGCCCTGTCCTTGAACACTGTCTTTGGTCTTCTTTTTCCTGAGTATTGAGTTTTGTATCCTCACTCCACCCCTTGGATAATATCATCCCTTGGCTTTCTTTGGATGCCCCAAGTGGCATCCAACTCACAGGGCTGTCATTCCCCTTGGATCTTGGGAACACCACCAACCAACCTCCTAGGAACTTCTTCCATTTCTTGTGTTACCTCTCCTTGGACTGTGCACCTTCATCTGGGACACCCATCAGTTAAGCATTGCTGAACTTGAAGCTCTGATACCAATGTCACATGCACATAAGCTCTGTGTCTTCTTTCAGCCCTAAACACCTTTCATAGGAACATCTTGATGCAAAACGCAAAGAAGATATGGAGAGAAGAGAGAGAGAGCTGTATTTTCAGTATATTCATATAGTACGAAAAGGTACAAGTCTTGGCGACCCTAGGCATGCCCAAAAGGTAGCAACAAAAACCCTAATCTATGCTACCATGACCCAACATTTGTTAGGGTGTCAGATGATCAAAATAACTCTTGGCTGAGCCTTATATAGGCATGTGGACACCGACTCCTGGATGCCGTCGGCCAGCATGGACATAAAGTCCATAAATGCTGCCGACCAGCCCAGAATGGCTTGCACACTTAGCCGACCAAGTCCTGATCCATGGGGATCTTTTCTAGTGTCCTCCTGTGCCCTACGCATGCCCTAAATGGTCTGTTTATCTGCTGCCCTTCAGTGTTTAGCCTTGGGATTAGCATGTCCATGTGCATGCACATGACAGTCTAGCACCTCAGCTCAACCGCTTGAGGATCACAGGGATCCTTCCATCTTCCACCCCAATGATTCCTTGGATCTTAGAGACCCGTTCAGACAAGAGGTGGGAGCTTATTAACAGCATTGTGGCGTGGCACATGTGGTGGGCTCAATGCAGTGAGGCTATCGAGGGTTTTTCATCTTGCTGGCAGAACCTATCTGCTTCTTGTGGACAGATCTCATACATGCTTTGAAAGCTCTGGAACATTGGACAAGCGACCCAAACTGGATACAGCAGTGTAGACTTGCTTTCTTCCGCACTTGGTGTTAGAAATTGTGGGGCTTCATTTTAGAGTTAGGGGAGGCACATTGTTCTACCACATTTGATGATTTATGGAAGGGAAGCGTTGTCCAAAAATGTTTGAGTTTGTATGGTGTAATTTGATCTAAAGTTATCAGAGTCTGGTGAATTCTAGAAAAAGATCAAAGTTGGAAGATTTCAGATTGAGCAATTCTAGGACTTAATGGAGAGAATCAAGGGAATTGATCGTCAGGCACTCTAAGGAGAGTGGCGTTGGTCAGCTCAGCCCCTTCTGGATCACGGCTATGCTCGCATCTTATGTCTTGGTGACTTCCTGGACTCTAGAGACTAGCATTTACAAGAGATGCAAACTTATCAACAGCATTGTGGCCTGGCATATGGCGGGCTTGATGCAGTGAGGTTATCAAGGGTTCCGTCACCACACTATCAGCGGAGACTATCAGCTTTATTTGGACAGATCTAATACACTCTCGCCAGGCCTTAGGTACTGTTTGTATAGACCAGCCTTGTCTATTAGTCTTGTTGACCTTTTTAGCATTAGTCTACTTTTAATGTGACCCAGGGCCAATCTAGACCTCATCCTTTCTAGCCCTAGCCTCCTGGCCGAGATCCTATTAGCCTCTTAGCCTGGCGAAGTCCTTCAGTTCTATCATATTTTCTTTATTGGGCATGCATTTGATCTCCAAACTGCTGGAATTTGTGGCTTCAAGATCTGGCCTTCTGTCTAAAGCCTAGTCGGGCATAGTGTGAAGATACTTAAAGCTCTGGTGATCTGTTTTCACTAAAAATTCTGCATATGTGCCATTGGTACTAGTTGTTGAAGGTACAGTGGATCCTTTGACTTTCAGTCCAGGGAATTGAATGCCAAGGATGTGAGCTAATGGATGACATTGTCAAAACATTGGCAATCCACGGAGTAACATGAATCAGCATTGACTCTGAAAAATCTTGCTGCAAGTTCAAACAGGATTACTTGGCTGCACAAGATACATGCTACTTGTGCAAGCACGGATTGCCAAGTATCATATGTGCTCTTGCTAATAGTGCAATGTTGAATGTCCTCTCAATGCATGAAGTTCAGCTCGATATGGTCTCATACCCCACCCAGAAAGCACCGGCTACTCTTCGCTGTCCCGTAACACTTGAGTACCTCTTTTATTTAGGCGGTCGTGGACTATCTTTTCACATGCGTGCACGTAGTCTAATTGTTCTGCATTCACTCAGTGGCCTTTTCCTTTCATCAATAGGGATCACAAATGGCCTGGAAACACATTGTGAATCCTAACCTAAATTCCGACCAGACATGGTACATGCATGTGTTGTTTGGGGCTGATGCATGCATAACCTTTTGTTTAGGAAAAGGGTATGCTCCACCTGGTTACCTATACTTTTATGACTCAAGAAAGGATAAATCACACAGGGATTGTTCTCCTTTTTACAGAGAAAAGCTTGATCAGGGAAAATATGACTCTCCTTTTTACAGAGAAAAGCTTGATCAGGGAAAACATGACTCTTACAACACACCAAGGTTGTCCCCACACTGATGGAAGAATGAAGTGATGCCATGTTAGGTCTGATCTGAGTGGCTTCTATGCGTCTAGCTAATTTATGTTGCCTTGCCTCATTAACTTTGGTGGCAACATTTACTCTGGTCCGTCTAAATGGGTGTGACCCTCCGAAGACCTTCAGTGGTGGTATCTATGGCTTGTGCACTATCTCTTATGTGAATCGTGAATTATGGAATGCTGAATTTTTTATTTAACCAAGTCAATGAATCCATCCACATGTAACAGTGGTATCAAAGCTTTGACTCTTGGTCTCCAACTCAGTAGGAATATGTGGATGGTTTTTAGTGTGCTCCACGGGCATGCTTGTAAGCACAATCTACACTAGTAACATGACATCCAAACGGCACATCTGGAAGGACTGCCTGATGCCTCGTAAGTTGGTGATTGATCCTTCCCCTCCTTCCTTTCTCTTCCTGCCTACCACCCCTTCCCATGGGCTCAAAGCCCTAGCGCTGTGCAATTGCATACATGCATGAACATTCAGCTGGTGTTCCTAATTTAGGTCTGTTTGTGAAAGTTGTCTAAGTAGATAATTTTGAACTGCTTTCTTTCAAGCTATGCTACAGAGCTTTAACTTTGGGTTTCTTTCTGCGTTGTTTGGTGGTGCTCTGTGAAAAGCTTGAGAGTACATGGAATTTGGCCACGCAAACTGTCATTGGTCGTGATCAAATTATATACTCAACGGAGAAGGACCTGGCTGATCAGGATTTCGAAGTCCAAAGTTGGGAACAGAGGTTTAGAGAGAGAGAATCAAGATAGTTTGCTGTATATTTTTCAGGTCTGCAGACTTATACATTTCTATTGTAACAATATCATTTAAATGCCAATAATTATAGTGGTGCTGATTCAACGTCATGGTAGGTCATTTGTGATCTCAAATGTCATCTTGCAGTTATATTGACCTTAGGAACATAACCATTTTAGGTTTAGTAATGTAGCATGCTCTTGTACCGAGGATCTTAATGGGACAGAGATTGTGTCAATGTCCTTTGGAAACCAAATTATTGTTTTTGGGGACTGGACCTATTTAGTAGGCAGAAGTTCCTCCAAGAACCAATACTACTCGGTGACCTTACCTGCAGTTGCAGAGAACCCCAAATAGGAGAGCTAGGAGTCTTATGAGCAATAAGACCCATACAAGCAGTTTGATTCATATGGGTATCTAGAAGAGGCTCCAGTCATAGATTATGCATCCTTGTTCAAAGCTATGGTGCAACGAGTGAGAGACCTCAATAACATGCCACACAAGCCACCACCTCTTCCATGCTTCCATTGCAAGGGCCAAACATAAGAGCTATGTTTCTTATATAAGCAGCAAGACCCATACAAGCAGTTTGATTCATATGGGTATCCAGAACAAGCTCTGATCATAGAGTATGCCTCCTTGTTCAAAGCTATGACGCAACGAGTGGGATACCTTAATAACATGTTACATAGGCCACCTCTTCAATGCTTCCATTGCAAGGGCCGGCACTGTGTTGCTGAGTGTCCTCATAAAGCTGATTCAGGGGCAGTCACCAAGCAGGAGTGGATACCCAAGAGCACCGTGGCTAGGCATACCCAAGCAAAAACATGGTAGCCACCGTTTAACCATAAGCCTTTCCATAAGCAGAAGCATGCCAAGTGAGAGTCACAAGCAACAGAGTTTTACCCACAAACCACAAGATGTTAGTAGCTCACGGCTGCTGTGAAGGAAACTCTTCCGTTTGGGTCCTGAAACCCTTCTGCCATGATCCTTGCCAAGTTGTTAGTAGTAGCTCAAGGCACTATGAAGGAAAACCTTTCGTTGGGTCTTCCGGAACCCTTCCATTTGGGTTCTAAAAACCAAGTCATCCATATCACAACCTCCTAAGCCGTGAGTAGAGATCTGCCATCCATGTAACAATGTTTTACTCAAACCTCGAGCCCCTGTCAAGCTGCTAGAAGCCCAAGGCTTCTATGAAGGGAACCCATCTATTTGGGTTCCCAAAACCTCGTCATCTGAACCCAAGAAGATACAAGCGACAGCCTCAATACACCCAATACCACCCTAGAGTTTAACGCTTGGTTGAATCAAGTCAAAATTGCTAAAAGCACAAGGATTCTCTACGAAGGGAGAACTAACATTTGGGTGTGGAGATCAAAGAAACTTGTGCTGCCCTAGACCCACACCCTCGAACGTCAAATCCAAGTGGGTGAGGAGACCCAAAGCCATGCCTCCAATGTCAACTCCAAAGCTTGAGCCAACCACCTTCAAAAAAGTCGGAAGAGCCCGTGCACTTTGAGCAACAAAGGGGCAACACGTTGCCCATTTGTAGTTGCCCTACTTGCCCATGTTTCCATTGAAGATGGTGCCAAACGCCAAGGAGAACTATGCAGAAGTTTTCTGTGGCACAATTGAACAAAACCTTAGGGCTCAAAAAAATCACGACGACCCCACAACACCTATGTGCACCACAGCAACACCCACTTGCAAGCTAGAGGAAAAACATAGCTCAATCAAGCGCAATAACAAAGTCAGCGGTGATGGCATCCAAGCTTTCATCGTGAATGGGAAAATGATCCTCCGCCCTTGCCCCCTGAGTCCAGGCATGGCAAGCCTAAACACTAATCTCATGTGTAACATATACCCCTTGAGCTCATGTGTACAGTTACTACCTTCACCGGGAATGATAAAAAATGTAAAAAACTTCTCGTCAACATGCATGTGCACCCATTGCACACGCACATGCACACATCTTTGCATACACCACATTCATATGCACGTGCATGCCCACCTCACACGTGTACCCACATTCCTACTTGCACATGCACACTCCTATACATTTGCACACGCATATGCATGTGCATGCACGTCTACGTGCACCCCATACAGTTATACCTTGTGCACATCGACCCTGTGCACATGCACATTGCACTCTTCCCTTCACACATGTGCACACTCTTACGTTCACTCACACATCACACGTGGTCATTCACCCTCACAGGCACATGCATCCACTCGTGTGATACACATTTTCACCACACATTCCCATTTACACGTGGACGCACCTTGCACAGTACATGCACACATTCTCACGCGCACACGTACATCGCACCTACATACCCCACACACTTGCACGCATGTGTACATGCACATACACACCACATCACGCGCACACATGCACTTATAGATTTACATCCCACACACATCTACATGCATGTACGCATGCACCTACACTTACACCCCCCCACCACCATTCATTCACCCCCTAACATTTACATCACACGTGCACCCCTTCGCTACATTCAGACCTCATTCACTTACGCATGCGCACATGTATTTCCATGCTCGCTTTCTCCCATCTCTCTTTCCAAAATCCCCTTGTAAATTTATTTATTCATAATATCCTTCTCCCCACCCTCGCCCTTTCTTTTTCTTTTTCATTTTATTGTTTTCTTTTCTTTCTCTTCTTTTTCCTTCCTTTTTGCTTTTATTTTATTATTTCCCCTGAAAAAGACACTTTTGCTGCTTCTTTTTTCTCCTTTAAAAGAACTCTTATTTGCTTTTTTTCCTTGATTTTTACATTATATATTTAAAAGAATTTTTTTAACTTTTTATTTAAAAAATAATAATAATTCAAAAATAACAAACAAACAAACAAACAAAAAGACTCCCTTTTCTTTTTTGTTATTTTAATTTTGATCTTTTGTTTTAAAAACCAAAAAATAAATTAGACAAAAACAAGAAAAAAAACCAAAACCAAAACCAAAAACAAAAACAATCAATTTAATTTTGATTAATTACTTTAAAAAAATTACTACACCCATTAGCCAGTGGAGGCTCTGTCTCTCATTTTGAGTGAGAAGCGATGGCCACATTAGGGTCTTTAGCAAACTTGGCCTTATGAGGGATCCAACTTGGGCATTGTTGGTTGGACTTTGGATGCTTGCTCCATTTTTTAGGGGTAGAGAGCTTGGTCAAAGAGAGAGAGAGAGAGTGAGAGCTCTGTTTGTTGTTGATGTTTTAAAAAAGTGCAAAGCTCTTCCTATTTTATGTTCATGCATGTGCATCTATGTATGATGTAAGAGAGCAAGCGTATGTTTTAACCACAAGGGTCCAATCTCCTCACTAACCAAGCCTTCGTTGGCATTCCAATACCCCCAATCGGCAACACTACCAGTCACAACAAAGAGCTCCTAGCTCCATCAACAAGCCCCCCCAACCTCTACACCACCACCTTCACCTGCATCTCAACCACGCCACCGGTACGCTTCGCAAGGCACCTAGCATACACCAACCCATTAGCAACTTTAAAGACCGACAAATTTGACATTGGCATGACCAACAATGCCAACAACCAAGCCACTAGCAATGTTACAAGCCCCTTGGTAAGAAGATTGAGAAGCAGGCACAACCACAGCTACCAATCGATACACAAAAGAAGTAATTGAGAGAAAATGTTCTCATCGGGCGGTTATCAACAGTGACGATCAATGCAACGTTGACGTCCACATCTTCCTGATAAATCGATAAGTACATGTCACCACTTCACCCTCCTTTTACTACTTATTTTGGCTCCCCACTGAGTGGGTAAAACGCTTTCGCACGAAGGGTAGAGGTGGTATAGTTAGGATTATTTGCAGATACATTGCCTGGATAACCCAACTGCCAAACCACCTGCAAACCCAAAAAAAATTCTCACAAGACCAAACCAAAACATGCTTGTACTTATCATACCCAAACCCTAACAAGTTTTTGGTGTGCAATCAACCCTACTCACATCCTTTCGCCATAGACACTTAGGAACTTAGACCCGGTCATTTCTTCGCACCTAATGGTCTAACCTGCACTTTATCAAGGCACATTGGCTCTATGCCAACTCTTTACATGCTTGCTTTTGGTCTAGTTGGCTTGTTTCATCTTTATCATTGAGTCTCCTCTTGCTATTATTCTCGGCCTTTTTCCATCCATGAATCACAATTCCGGCTTTTGCACACTCACACAAGGGCTGGTAGCCTCCCATCTGTGCAAAGTGCAGTGAGACTCCGTGAAGATTCCATAGGAGAATCCTTGTTCTTACCCAATCACATAGGCAACCCAATTTGTGGTCCTTGGAGCCATCGAATCCACACACCCAAACATCGATCTTCACACAAAGGGCTGATTCAATCAACCACGTTCCGCATCTCCCCCTAAGGCATAAAACAACTTGCCTACATCTACACTAAATCAAGTGAGGTAGAGATGCCCAGGTCAATGCAACGCCTCATACCAAAGGTCGGCAATGTTCAACATTCCAAAATTCCAACTCGAGACCGTGCAAGCTCTATAACGCTTCACTTCTTTCTGTCGCTATCGCCATACTTCAAGCAAGCTGGTCGAATAGCCACCAATTGTTTCATTTTTAAAAAAAGCTCAAGAAGCACCCAGATCCATTCGGCCATGTCCGGCATGCCACCCATGGTTTGTGGCTTACCAATGTCCTTGCCAGACATGGTGTCCTCAATTTTTCCATTCTCATGGACAACCCAATCTCACTCACACTTGTCTTATCGGCTCTACTTGTAACACATTAACTACTAGTTTCCTATCTCTAACATGTGTAAGAGTCAAAGAAAGCAAACAAATAAGTATTGAAGAAAGTAGAGTGTTAAAGTTTTCATTGAAAGTAACTTCTACATGGCCCACCTATCCTACAACAATTAACAAGAACTTGCCATCACCTCGATCACACCACTCATTTGACCCACATAGCCTCTATCCCAAGTGCTTGACAACACCAAATCCTTTGAGCCACAGAGGTTGCGCAAGTCCGTTGTTACGTCCCCAACAACCTTCTATATCACGATCGGCTTCATAATTGTTTTCACTTCTTGCATCTCACGGTGCACACAAACACATGCACCTTGTCAATGCCAACCCTCTAGGCACATCTTTGGATAGGGGATTATGGTGAGACGAGTGTAGGCCTGGCCCATGGTATGATCCTGTAACGCCTCCACTACGGCTGCGTCTTCCTCAAGCCGCCATAGCCTAGGCGTGGAGAAGAAGAGAGGGTGGAAGTCGGTTCACCTCCCAACCATATAATGACGAGTTAGGGTTTCTCGTTGGGTTTTATACCAAAACCCTGGCCTGTGTCCACACCTCCTAGCCCGGCCGCCCATCTTACTTAAGAGCCGTGCTAACTTAGATGTGTACACACATCGACCAAACCCTAACGCCCATTAACCCCTGAACCCCGCTAGCACTAATAATACTCTCGAGACTCCGAAAGCTATTAACTTATGCTAGGGTTCGACTTCCGTAGGACCATAGTCCTGACATTACTCCCCCCTTCGAAAAGAGTTTTCGTCCTCGAAAACAAAAGTGGGGAAACGTTTCCTCATCACACTAATGTTTTCCCAAGTAGAGCCTTCCTCTGGACGGTCCTTCCACTTGATAAGAGCTTGTTTCCGAACTTGGTGGCGAGTACGTAACATGTGGTAATCCAATACTCTTTTTGGTTCATGAGGCAGTATTGGGGGTTCCACATATTCTACCAAGAAAGAATCATCCACCGGCCTTTCATGACCCATAAGGCGTTTCCTCAAACGGCTTACGTGAAAGATGGGATGAACCTTGGAATGTGCTGGTAACTCAAGTTTATAGGCTACTGGGTCCACTTTCTTGAGTATCTTAAACGGTCCACAAAATCGGGGCGACAATTTTGGTACGGGACCCGTTTTTAAACTGGTGGAGTTTTCTGGTACAATGGATGCAGTAACCCGCCAGCTTTAAGACGTTCTGCTTTGTTCACTTGACACTTCTGACACTGCAGAACATAGTCAGTAACATCCTTGTGAAGTCCAGGCCAATAGAAATGCTTTCTTATGAGAGCATACGTTTTGCGAATGCCCGCATGACCTGCACTTGGACTATCATGACACTCAAAAAGAATTTGGCGCCTAGTGTCTAAGTCCAATGGAACACAAACTCTTCCCTTGTGGAGTAAGTATCCATCATCGATGGAAAAGTTTTTCCATCGCTGTAGTTCATCTTGTGATAAAGAAGAACCATGTGTGGAAGAACTGGAAACACTACCGTTTGAGTGAGAGGGACCCCTCATTTGAACATGATTCCACACCTTTGAGTATGTTGAATCCTGCTTGCATTTGCCTCGTAAAGATTCTAATAATTCGCTTTTCAACTCTGTGAATAACAGCGAATTAATCTCTGGCATACGACTCAAAGCATCAGCTACAATATTGTAACGTCCTTTGCGATAGCGTAGCTTGCAATCATACTCCTGAAGGATCTCAGCCCATCTAGCCTTTCGACCCTGCAAATCTGTTTGGTTCATAAACCACTTTATGCTTTCATGATCAAAAACAATCTCGAATTGCGCACCATATAAGTAATGTCGCCATTTTCGTAAGGCATATATGATGGCAAAGAGCTCACGCTCGTAAGCTGAGTAGTTTTGTTGAGCACGATTGAGCTTCTTGCTCTCATAGGCAACAGGATGACCATCTTGAATGAGAACCGCACCCATTGCCTTAGCATTGGCATCTGTTTCAATCACAAATGGTTTTTGAGGATCCACAATTGCCAAGATGGGAGCCGTAGCCAAAGCAACTTTAAGCTTATCAAAGCTACGTTGTTGCTCCTCACGCCATTGAAAGGTAATTGCCGCACCTTTCAATTGATCAGTCATGGGAGCGGCAATCTTTTGAGAGTGAGAGTGAGAGAGGAGGAGCACACCGACACACACAGTGGAGAGAAGTCAAGAGTTTGGGGATAATGAGTATGTGTGTACCTCCCCAAGCACACAGTCAACCTTTTATATTAATGGATAAGGTTACAACACTAAGTACACCGTACTTAGTGTACGTAGCAATAAAAAAGTACTAACTGTACTTAAGTGTACTAACTGTACCAGGGTGGCATTAGTGCCTTTACCCCAACAACCTCCCACTTAAAGGCAATGTGCCCTCAAGTATAAAAAAGAGAAAAAATACAGCATATACACAATGGAGTACATGGCCCAGTAAGGCTCATCCTATACCCATCAAACATCGGCAGTGTGCAAACCGCTCTGTAGGCAAGCCTTTTGTCAACAGATCTGCTGGATTGTCATCCGTATGAATCTTGACAAGCTGAATCAGCTTATCATCTATCACCTCCCTGATGAAGTGATACTTTACATCTATGTGCTTCGTCTTTGCATGAAAGACAGGATTGTGTGCCAACTGAATAGCACTCTGACTGTCACAATGCAACAATGGGATATCTCCTGTAATGCCCAAGTCTCCCACTAGCCGAGATAGCCATAAGGCTTCCTTGCATGCCTCTGTGGCTGCAATATATTCAGCTTCTGTGGTGGACAAGGCTATGCACTGCTGCATCCTTGATACCCACGACACTGCACCTCCTGTGAATGTATAAACATAACCGGTAGTAGACTTCCGGTTATCTGGATGACCAGCATAATCTGAATCAACATAACCATGCACTTTTGCATCCTGCTTGCCAAAGCATATGCACAACTCCTGTGTGCTCTTCAGGTATCTCATAATACCTTTCACTGCATCCCAATGCTTCTTGCCTGGATTTGCCATATACCTGCTAACCACTCCCACTGCAAACGCAATATCAGGCCTGGTAGCAACCATAGCATACATGAGACTGCCACAAGCTGAAGCATACGGAATCTTGGCCATCTCAGCCCTGTCAGCATCTGACTGTGGGCTGTCCATTGCACTGAGTTTCACATATGGAGGCAATGGAGAACTAAGAGTCTTCCCCCCCTCCATGTGAAACCTTTGCAACACTTTGCCAATATATTCTGTCTGAGACAAATACAACAGACGCTGTCCCCTGTCTCTCCGTATCCGCATGCCCAGTATGTGATTTGCATCACCAAGGTCCTTCATATCAAAGGCCTCATGCAATCTCCCTTTTAGATCATCAAGCTCCTTACGAGCCTTACCGGCAATAAGCATATCATCCACATATAAAATGAGAATGATTAAGCTGCCATTTGCAGCTTTCTTTGTGTACAAGCAATGATCGGTATCACTTCTCCTGAAACCTTGGGACCTCATGAAGGTATCAAATTTCTTATACCATTCTCTTGGTGCCTGTTTCAGCCCATAAAGGCTCTTTTTCAACTTGCATACAAGTGACTCCTTGCCCTTGACTGCAAAACCCTCTGGCTGCTACATGTAGATCTCTTCATGAAGATCACCGTGAAGGAAAGCCGTTTTCACATCCATTTGGCATAATTGCAAATCCTCACATGCAACCAAAGCAAGTACAGTCCTGAGTGTGGTCATCTTGACCACGGGAGAAAAGATTTCATCAAAGTCTACACCGTATTCCTGCTAAAACCCTTGGCAACTAATCTGGCTTTATACCGTGGTCTAGCTCCAGGTGTGACTTTTAGTCTGTATACCCACTTGCATGGCAATGTCTTCATGCCCTTTGGCAGCTGCACCAATTCCCAAGTGCCATTTTTATGGAGACTGTCCATTTCGGACTTCATGGCTAGTTCCCATAGCCTCTTATCATGCATTTGCACTGCCTCCTTATAACAGGAAGGCTCTCCACAGTCTGTAAGCATTATAAAATCTGCTCCTGGAACAAATCGGGCTGGCTGCCTCCTTTGTCGTGTGGACCTACGGACCCATGGGTCTTGCTGTCCAGCCTGCTGGTCACCTAAAACAGGTGGCTGTTCCATCAAATCTGGTGGCAAAATAATGCCTGGGAGATCTTCCAAAGGTGGCATGTCCTGTAGGACATCTTCTGCCACTGCTGGCTGATTATTTTGACCTGCTGCAGCATCATTTAAAGGCTGATTACGCTGCTGTAGTGGCTGATTAGCAGGCTGCCTGAATTGTACAGGGTGTTCCAAGTCATCAACATCAATGTCTGAAGCATCAGAAGACTTACTGTCTGCCTTAAACATGCATGACTCGTCAAACAAGACATCATTGCTGCGTATAAGCTTCTTATTTACTGGATCCCATAGGCGGTAACCCATCTCACCTTTGTCACCATATCCAAGAAATATGCATTTTAGAGACTTAGGATCTAACTTGGTTCGTTCTTCTCTGCGTATGTGCACGTACGCAGTGCAACCAAAGACCCTTAAGTGCTTATAGGACGGAGGTTTTCCTGTCCAAAGCTCTTCTGGCACTCCGCCATCCAGTCTCTTATTCGGTGACCTATTTATGAGGTGTACTGCTGTCTTAACAGCTTCAGCCCAAAATCCATAAGATAAAGCAGCATGTGACATCATAGAGCGGACCTTTTCCTGTATGGTTCTATTCATGCGCTCTGCAGTGCCATTTTGCGGTGGACTGTAAGGAGCAGGGAGTTCCCTTTGAATACCTCTAGCATCACAAAAGTCATTGAATGCTTTAGACATATACTCCCCACCATTATCTGACCGCAAAGCCTTCAGTGTTTTGCGTGTCTGGTTCTCAACCAAAGCAAGCCATTTCTGAAACACTGTAAAGACATCGCTCTTCAACCGAAGAGGGTACACCCACACCTTATGTGTGGAATCATCAATAAAGGAGACAAAATACCGTGCACCTCCAAGTGATGGACTAGGCATCTCACACACATCTGTATGTACAAGCTCAAGCTGAGCATCCTTATGTCCTATTCTCCTCTTATGAGGGCACTGTAATTGTCTACCATATATGCAATGCTCACAAAACTTAAGATCAGAAAATTTAAGAGACGGTAAATAGCCAAGACGAGCCAATTGCTCCATTCCACTTATGCTCATATGTCCCAACCGGCTATGCCACATTGAAATATTCGGCAGCTCGGTGGCATGAATATCAGTATGATTACACACTTTGGCATGAAGGGTATACATTGTGTCTACCTTGGGCCCTCTGGCAATAACCAGGGCACCTTTGGTGACCTTCCAACAACCATGACCAAAGCTGGTCACAAATCCCTCATCATCCAACATACCAGTGGAAATCAGATTTTTCTTGACTTCCGGTACATGCCTGACATTATGGAGCATGAGCTGAGTACCATCAGCAAACACAAGCCTGACATCTCCAATGCCAACAATACTGCATGCATGATTATCTCCCAGAAAAACGACTCCATTACTGCCCCCTGCATACGTCACAAACAACTCTCTGTAAGGTGTGACATGAAACGAGGCACCTGAGTCAATAATCCAAGAGTGCATGTCTGCAAGACCACCTGCATGGAGAGCATGAGCATCCAAGGTAGAGAGAAATAAGACATCTCCCTCACTGTCATAACCGTGTGTAGAATGAAGTTCCTCAATCTTCACACTGCTCTTGCCCTTGCTTACTGGTACTATTGCCTTTGCATCTGCATCATTCTCCTTGGCTTTGTCCTTCTTATCATTCTTAAGCTTGAAACACTGCTTCTTGGTATGTCCCTTCTTGCCACAGTAGTAGCACTCAACATCCTTGTTGGAGCGGGACTTGCTCCTACCTTTTCCCCTTTCCTGGGATTTGCCTCTCTGCTGACTTCTGCCTCTTGCATTCAAGGCATTGTTAGGCTTCACTGCATCTTGAGCTTTCAGCTTTTGCTCCTCCTGCAAAATCAGTCCTGTGATATCTGAGAAGCCTATGAAGGCATTTGCATTCGTCACAGCTGTGGTGAAAGTATCCCAACTCTCTGGAAGAGATATCAAGAGTGCCATACCCTTGGTTTCATCATCCACCACGTACTTCTGATTCGCAAGCTGAGTAACAATAGAATTGAACTCATTAAGATGTGCATCCATGGAAGTCCCCTCCTTCATCTTCAAGTTGAAGAACTTGCGCAACCAATATATCTTAGAGGCTGCACTCTGCTGCTCATATGTGTCCCGTAGCTTTTTCCAAACACCCCAGGCGGTAGTTTCACTGTCCACATTCCAAACAACACTCTCATGGAGTGACAGTTCAATTATGGACTTCGCTGACAGATCAGCCAATGCCCAAGCATCATCAGACATGCCTTCGGGCTTTACACCTTCGTGTACTATAGGAGCATGAAACTGCCTGAGTATAAGCACATTTAGGACCATCTTCTTCCACATAGGATAATTTGCAGCACCCTGCAACTTCTTGATGTTCAAAAGTGAGGACTCCGATGATGAAGCCATTACAATCAGCAAACTGAGTAGATAACCCAAATATGGGTGCCTGACTCCCTGCAAACCAAGTGCAAGCTTGCACTTGAACTGTGCTCCTGCAGCGGAACAATTAAGATCTGCACTTGCACTGAATCTCCCACCTAAACAGAGATTTATGACTGTTTACTGCATGCAGCAGTTTCCGAACAGCAACTCTGTTTGCATCATTCAATGCACCGTTGTGCAACCAGCATAAATCTGAAATTACAGAAGCATTTGCCTGTCACGAACAGTGAAAAACAGCAGTATAAATAGCACTCTGTACCGCTGTACCTTGACTGAGTTCAGTCAACCGGTTGACTCAGAACAGTTCTGACTGTACCAAAAAGTACAGAATCAGATTTTTGACTGTTTGACCATTCAACCTTGTCGATTTCGAACTTCCAGACACCCCTAAAACTGTATACAACAGTTTAGGACAGAGATTGGGCAAAAGCCCCTTGACTGGAGATAAAGAAATCAGAATTTCGAGTGCATTACCGCTTCACTGACAACAATTAGGCATCTAAATGCTTCCCCCAGCACTGATATGCATCCACCTTGCAAAAGCCCAAATCTGATTAGCACATTCCGTGCTCCAGTCTGCAATGTGGTACTCAGTGTATCCTCCACTGTACAGTAGGTCACAAATGCATACAAATCTGCAAGAATCAAACTCCAATCGGGAGTATATAACGCAATGCGTGCGTATATAAGCCAAATCCTGGCACTGGCTACAAAAGCCCCTTGATTCTGCAAGAAATTTCTTACGCAGTAGGCATACACGCGTACTGACTATGCATCTGACCAAAATGTGCTCACAGTGAGCTCAATAGCTGTACCTGCACCTACTCCTGCAAGTACAATGGTGAAAGGATGAAGACACGACGTACCGTGATGCGAAGAAACGCAGTGACACCCGGTGTCAGATGTAGTGTCTCGAAAGACACCCTTTGAACACGAGGGCTGTCAAATGTCTGCGAAATGGGAGCTTTGGAGGGGCGTTTGTGTTGCCAGAAAGGCTACACTGGCCCCCTCCTGCTAGGCGACCTGGCTGCAAGTGCTGGGTCGCTCCTGGCGGTGGAGGAGCTGGGTGGCGGCGCTGGCTGGATGGCTGGCGTCGCTGCCTGGGTGGGCGGCGATGCTGTCTGGCTGGGCGGCGCTGCTGCCTGCTCCGAGCTAAGACCCCCGTGTGGGCAACTACGCGAAGCAAAGATGCGAATGCCGAATGCCAAGCTCCAGCCGAATGGAGGGGAGAGAGGTGTGCGAGGCTCTGATACCAGTTGAGAGTGAGAGTGAGAGAGGAGGAGCACACCGACACACACAGTGGAGAGAAGTCAAGAGTTTGGGGATAATGAGTATGTGTGTACCTCCCCAAGCACACAGTCAACCTTTTATATTAATGGATAAGGTTACAACACTAAGTACACCGTACTTAGTGTACGTAGCAATAAAAAAGTACTAACTGTACTTAAGTGTACTAACTGTACCAGGGTGGCATTAGTGCCTTTACCCCAACATCTTTGCATAACCATTCACATATTTGCGACAAAATCCTGCCATTCCCAAGAAGATTTGAAGTTCTTCCTTACTACGAGGTGTTGGCCATCGCATAATAGCATCAACCTTGCTAGCATCCATAGCAATTTCGTCTGCAGAAATTACATGACCTAGGTATTGTATGCTATCCTTGAGAAATTCGCACTTACTTGCTTTCGCGTAAAGTGCATTCTCGCGTAGTAACTGAAAAACTTTTCGTAAGTGTTCCAAATGCTCTTCTAAAGTCGAACTATAGACCAAAATGTCATCAAGAAAGACAATGACAAACTTGCCTAAGTACAGCCTTAGTACGCTATCCATAAGCGTCATAAATGTTGCCGGGGCATTAGTAAGCCCAAACGGCATAACCAAAAACTCATAGTGTCCAAAGCGAGTCCGGAACGCAGTCTTGGTTATATCATCAGCGTTAATACGCACTTGATGATATCCTGAACGTAAATCAATTTTAGAAAAATACTTCGCACCTTTGAGTTGATCAAACAACTCATCTATCTTAGGTAGCGGGTATTTGTTCTTAATGGTTACCGCATTCAAGGAGCGATAATCCACACACATGCGCATGGATCCATCCTTTTTCTTCACCAAAAGAATGGGCGATGCCCATGGTGAAGCACTATGGCGAATGAAGCCCTTACTAAGGTAGTCAGCAAGCTGACGTTCCACCTCAGCTGCTTCAGTCGCACTAAGCCTGTACGACGGCTTACTAATTGGTTTGGTGCCCGGAACGACATCAATGCGATGAGGCAAAGCTCGTTTGGGTGGCAAACCCTCTGGTAAATCATTAGGAAAAATATCTTTAAATTCTTGTAACAGTTGTTGCAAAGACAAAGCATTAACTGGTTGCTTAAGATTATTTAAAGAGATTTTAGAAGAAGGTAAAGAGAAAGAAGGCATCGCTGAGGAAGATTCATTTGAAGAAGAAACATCATGCACATCAAACCCACTAGTTTGCGACACACAATAACAAAAATAGACTTCTTCTATTTGATTACTATGCTCCAAAAAAGAGAGTTCGGCAGCATTACATATGAGTGGTGTTGGGGGTACATCACGTTCCCCAATAAGTAAAACATGCTTACCATTGGCCTCAAACGTAAACGTATTATGTTCATAACTCCTTTTGAGTGATGACCCTAACCCATACAACCACTCCCGTCCTAAGATGACATCCGCACGAGACACATTCATCACTTGGAAGTCAAGAACCATAGTGTGTTCTTGCACAAACACAGGCACTTGCCGTACTAGAGTATCCCACACATCGTGATCATCCCCCTGAATGGTGGACACCACATAACGATGAGAACTCTTTGTCTCCGGCAACTTTAATTTCTTAACTAATGCATAGTTCAAGAAATTGTGCGTGGCACCATCATCAATGAGAATACGTACTCGATGACCATAAATGGAGCCATGCATACGGACCAAATCATGTGGTCCAACTGTCTCTTGCCACATAGATGCAGTGAGATTACACTCATGCAACTCGGCAATGTGCGAAACCTCTACCGCATAATACTTAGGATCAGCATCCAAGGGAAGCGTTTGCACCATGTGTACAACCTTCTCCTTGACCTTGTCCTTATTCTTGCGAGGTAACTGTGGACAATTTTTCTTCTCATGATCACTACCTAAGCAATGATAACATAGTTTCTCCTTCTTGGCCCGTTCATAGTCTTGTGGAGACAACGGACCACTTGACCCTTTAGACTTCTTTGTGTTTTCAGTAGAATTGCTGGCAAGTTTACGCTTATTAGCATTAAATTGCGAGCCATTGAATTTGGCCGGTCTATCCATGCCCTTCTTATCCATGGTGTCATCAAAGATAAGGGCACTTTGGATAGCCGCTTCCAAAGTTTTAGGATACTGGGTTTTAACCTTTTCCTGATATTCTTTATCAAGGTCTCTAACAAACCCACGAACCTTTTGAAAGTCGTCCAAACCGTCTAGCTTGAGAATGACTTCACGGTATTTGGACACATACTGATTAAGTGTAAGACCTTCCATCTTGCACTTGTCCCAGGCTGTCCAACTCCGATCTTTCTCGTTTTGCGGTAAGAACTCCTTTTTAAAAGATGCCGCAAACTCCTCCCAAGTCTTAGGGCGAGTTTCAATAGGTAGACTCATCCACCACTTGTAGGCTTTACCTTCAAGTGTGAGACTCGCCTCAGTGACCATAACAGCAGCGGGAGTGCGGCGTAAGCGATGCAAGTCCGTCCACTTGTGTAAAAATGTATGGACCGCATCCTTGTTACGATCGCGCTCCTCTCCCTTAAACACAGGCGGCTTCACGTTTTTCAACATAGCCCCTTCCTGCGTTGCAGAGGGTGCAATAGATTCTACTATAGGATTTGGAACAAGAGGAGGCATAACTATCGGAATAGGCCCTCCACTTGCCGCCGATCCACTTGCAAAACGTGCCATAAATTCAGTAAAAAGCGTGCTCATGTTTGTGAGATTGGTATTGACATTTGTTATAGTGCGCTCAAGTGCAACTACCCTTGAAGTGAGAGGCCCAAACTCTAACGTGTCTACCAAACCATAATCATCTAGTGGACTCGCACCCCCTTCAGCATCGGTCATGTTGGCATCCCGATCAGGCGCAACGGCCTGTCGCGAATCACCCACACCACCACCCAAAGGGTGTGCCTCACTAACATCAGGCATATCATTCTCAAAATCGAAGTGAACATGAGACGGTTCCGCTGAGGCCATGGTATGCACGTGCTTACAAATAGAGAACGGATTACCTTCAAAAGCGAACTCCAACTGAAGCGTCGTAGAAGAATTCCTCTTGCATGCACGGAAATCGAGAAGAAATCACCACTTGAGTCGTCAATCAACACATGCATGCAAAAAAGTGTGTTGCATGTAGCATGTCGTTGAAGATCCGTCCACCAAAAACTTCCAAACTTGGAGCATAGAAAACTCCTCTCACAAGTTGAAAGAAGGAAAGTTGAAGGTGAAAAGGTCACTTTCCTTGTAGTTTGTGTCCTCCCTTGAAAGAATAAGTAGAGTTCTTTTGAAGAGAAGAACAACACAAGTGAAAAGGTGAAGTGGCTAGCACACTTGCCTTGGAGCTTGAGGTGGTGGGTTCAAAACCCCACTCCTTGGATGGTGAAGCCTCCTCCTTGTGCCACTCAAGTAAGGGAGAATTCTCGCGCGCTCACCAACGGCGCGCCACTGATCGCCTTCTAGGACTACCGGACTGCCTTGGTCGCCGCCTTAGGCGTCCGCTGTGGTGGCCGTATGGGTAGGCGGCGGCGGCGCTGCTCGCTATCGGCTGTTCACGCAGGCGTCCACGCAGGCGGGTAGAAGGCTACGCTCGCTTCTTTTGCTGCAATGCCGACCTGTTTCTCGTGTGCAGGTCACGCCCGCTGGCTCTGATACCAGTGTAACGCCTCCGCTACGGCTGCGTCTTCCTCAAGCCGCCATAGCCTAGGCGTGGAGAAGAAGAGAGGGTGGAAGTCGGTTCACCTCCCAACCATACAATGACGAGTTAGGGTTTCTCGTTGGGTTTTATACCAAAACCCTGGCCTGTGTCCACACCTCCTAGCCCGGCCACCCATCTTACTTAAGAGCCGTGCTAACTTAGATGTGTACACACATCGACCAAACCCTAACGCCCATTAACCCCTGAACCCCGCTAGCACTAATAATACTCTCGAGACTCCGAAAGCTATTAACTTATGCTAGGGTTTGACTTCCATAGGACCATAGTCCTAACAGATCCATTGCTTCGAGAACCCTTGACTTTGGAGGTGCCTCCAATGAGCTTCCATGCCTATATCCTCCACGTCAATTCCAATCGCTTGGAGAACCCTTGACCTTGGTGGTACCTCCAATGAGCTTCCATGCCTATATCCTCTGCTTCAACTCCAATTCAACACCAACACCATCTCGCTATGGCTATTGCATTCATCAAGAAATAGTCCAATCTCTAGGCATCATGCTATGAGACTCGAGCATCACACCATGTCATGCCATGTTAACACCATGACATCCGGGATCTCTATCTATCCATTCCAATCATCCCATGGGGTGTACTGGGACTCATTTTTCCCAACACATAGCGCAGACTATTTCATACCAATTTCACAACCGATTAGAGCTTGGCATTGTTTATCACTTAAGTATAACCGATGGATTCCCCATTATTTTATCAAGGTGTCAAATACAAATGTAAAGTAAGAAGGGTCATCTATCAGAGCTAAGCATTAAACCCTTTTGATTAACTTGTGATTGACATGTATCTGAGATCACCAAGTACATGCAAATATACACATAGATTCCACATAGGGAAAGTCATTGGACTCAATCATCTATACCATGTTTCACCCTCGAGCATGAAAGAGCAGACGAGTAAAACACTATAATATAAGCCCACCTCATTCTTGGAACACCTAGTCTACATTTGTATCCACATAGCATTGGCCTAGCACATTCCTATGTGCACACCCAATTTCTTTTAGGGGAGGGGAGGGGCTCCTAAAACATTCTTAAATATAAGTTAATAAAGTTAAACTTTGGCTTTATCTCGTTGTTTGACTTTGAGAAAACGACCAATCTTCAAAGGTCACATAAGTAGATTAGAACATCAATAGGATAACCAAAAAGACTATTGTTGCTATGGGATGTTTGCCTCATTGTTTGACTTTGAGAAAATAACTGGTCTTAAAAGGTCACATACGTAAATAAGGACATCAATAGGAGAACCAGAAAGACTATTGTTGTAAGTGTGTTAAAAGAAAAATTATAGCATTTAGTCACCATCTTACCAAAGTTCCTTGTTCATGGCCCAAGCTCTATTGATGATAGCCGTGTTGTTATGTGCTGTTTTGACTAACTCTCTCATCACTAGTCAATAGCAAACCCTATAGTATTCTCCATGATCCCACACAAGGAGGGAAGCAACATCCTTAAGAACTCGTCTCCATTAGGACAAAGGCAATCCATGGACCCCTTTATATTATCCATTCAAGAATCTTAGTTGTCATTTTGTCCCAAGTTTGTGATGGTGTGATATAGATAAGGGGATGTATCTAATTCCTACCCAAGGAATCATGACTATCATTGACTACCCACCATTTGTATTGATTCGCCCAGGCAATCCATACATACTGTAAGATCAAATTTTACCTGTCTTAAACAAATCTTTTGTTTGAGTCATATTTGATTCCTTTGTGAATCATATTGAACATCGTATATTGATAGTTGTGTCCTTTATTTGAGAAAAGAACCTTTAATCTTAATACTTAAAGTAAAAACGAGTCTAAATGAAAACCTTTGACTCATTACCAAGATCTTTAGAGTCACATGACAAAGTTGGAAACCCTCAAGGAAATAATCTTCCTAGTAACACTATTGTTGGTATTCCTACACTCTTTGAGAAAAAAACCCACTCCATTTAAAAACTTTCATGACATTATATCCTCCTTTCATTTTATTCTTGCAATGTGTCTAATTATTTTTACTCATTAGTATTTCACTTGCTCCAATGGCTTGGGCATCACCATATTAGGTATAAGACCTTGGAAATAGTGTTACATTGGTCAATAATTTAGTTAGCCTACAAATGAGAATCAATATAGTAGTAGAATAAAAAATAAGAAGGGATACCCTATATGAAAATGCAGAACATTAATCTTTCTAAAGTATATTTAAACATTGTTGAGATATTCTCATGTATATGTCGATATATGGGTGAGTATGATCTCATGTAAATGTTGATATATGGGTGAGTATATTTATGCAATGATGATGTGTCGAAGATTATGATCTCACGTAAAGATTTAAACATTATCCCATCTATACATGGAGTATTATGGTAGTAGGTTTAAAATCTCCCTAAAAGACTTTATATTGGCAATTAATTGAGATTTCCTTCGATAGTCTCTAAAAAGAAGTATTTATGTGAAATTGAAGAAGAACAAGTCCTTAAAGTAGTGAAAATTCCTTAAGCATTCTCTAAATACAAGTATTGGTTCTTTATTCAAAATTGAACAAGTGTAAGTTATTCAAGAAGATATTGCCTTTCATCTTAGGTATATCATTACTATTTATGTTATATCATTACTATTTATGGTATATGGATTGACCTAGAGATGTTTTGATTGGTTATTCTATAGCGAATTACAAGAACTCTTAGAATAGTGTTTTTTGGTCTTTGAACAATGGGTCCATTTCTTTATGGAGTCTTTTGATTAGAGGGGTGTAACGGTGTTTTGTACAAATAAACTGAGTGCATACATATGGGATGGATGAATAAATTGGGTGCTTGGGTTTAGAAAGTTAAAGCATAGCATAACCATTGTACAATGCTTTCAAAGACATGGGTCCATTTCTTTACGGAGATTTTATTACATTGTTACTGTTTTTTCATATGCCTGTTTTAACCCCCACTCTAGCTTACGTATTTCACATTGAATATGGCCAAGGACCCTCCTTTATAATGGAAGCTGACAATATAAGGCTTGTACATATGAAGAGAACATGTTTTGGGCACCTCATAAGTGTGGCCACACATCCAGGCAAAGCCCCATGTATATAAGTGACTTATAAGGGTGTGTAAGGTCACTTTTGGCAATATAATCCACAATTAACCTCAAGCTTGAGAGCTCCTCTATTCTTACTTGTCTTGTTATCTTCTTGTTTCTTACATGGGTCCATGTTTGTGTATGTTCTTGGCTATGGATTCTTGTAGATCTTGCTTGCTTGCATGTGTGACTATTTGAGTGTGTGTGTATGTGTGCATAAGGTGAATTGATTCTTGCTTTGAGAATAACTAGGGGTGGAGTGTGTGTGTGTGTGTGTGTGTGTGTGTGTGTGTGTGTGTGTGTGAGAGAGAGAGAGAGAGGGAGGGAGAGAGAGAGTGAGCAGAGAGGAAGCTTGCTTGTTAGCTTCTCTCTCTTATGTGGAGGTCCCAAGCATTGGATTAGTAGACCTTGAGAGCTTGACAACCCTTGAGATCTCCACTCCCACAAGCACAATGCACCGTCACGACTCTAGACTCCTTAGTATTGACATACTTGTTGTGAGACTATAATTTCTCTACACAAGAGGCACTCCGTACTGCAGGGGAGTAGAGCTAGTGCTAGAGTCGAATTATGACGTTGTAATGATTCATTATTTATTTTTTCATGCCCATGAGTTACAAAACTTGTGGTAGGGTGATTGTGTGTTGAGTTGGTGTGTAATTTGGAGTGTAATGGTGTGTTTTGTGTGAGTAGATTAAGCTTTTCCTAACCCATAACCCCTTTCTTACGTTTTTGTTGATTTTGCTTCATAAATGAAGATGGATGGTTGAGTTGAGCTCCCCTTTGCAAGATTGAGGTTAGTAATCTCTCTTGTAATGCTTTTTCATTAATATCATAAGAATTAGATTAATTAATTAGGCTAATCATGCTAATTAGGATCAACTTAGCAATTTACGACCTATTTTCAAATGGACAAAAATTGGTCCATTCACTCAATATAATGATTCATTTTGTTATTTGAGGGGTAGTATCAACTTACGAATTTTTCATCTATATTTTCGAAAGGATAAAAATTGGCCCATTCACTTAATTAGTCCCACAATAATAATCAAATTGGCATATCATTGTTAAGCCAATTGTAAGAAAAACCAAAAGAAAAAAAAAAGAATTAAAAAACTCTATTTTTTGGAATCGTGGTCGGATCAACGATCACAGAGTAGGATCGTTTTGATTCTAGAAGTGGAATCATTGGAGTGGATTCAAATCGTTTAGATCCAACTGGTAGCATCGTTGACCTCAATTCTAGAATCATTTGCAATTGCCATAATCAGCCTTTAATTAGCAATAATAATTATTGAATGTAGGTACAAGAACCTCGGTACATCTGCAAAATCTAGAATCGTTTTTTTAAAAATTGGAATCGAGTAGGATTGTCGATCCTACTCGAGTAGGATTTTTACTCGAGTACGATTGTCGATCCTACTCGAGTAAGTGCTTATGCATTTATGTTCGGGCCTAACGATTGTAACTTCATTCTAAAACCCAAAGTTTGAGCATGAAAATTGATCATACGTGCCAACACTAGGGAGTGGGAGGGTCAAACTAACCACCCTAGTAGCTCTAGTTTCTTGTTTGGAAGCAGAACATGAATCCTTCAACAGAGGGTTACCAAATTGGGATTGTGTGGCATTAGCCCAATTCAATGTCCAAACACGGAAATGGCCAAATGAGAGCATGAATCTTTTATAGGGTCATCGGAAGGAGCCAAAAGACCCCAACCCGTGAAATCAACGAGTGAGACAAGGGTGCAAGGGCTCAAATTGAGCCATTTAAAACTCAACCTCCTAGCATTATAGGTAACTTCTTTCTGAGGAGAGTCACAAATAGCATGGGAGAAATAACACACTATGAGGATGCACGTAGCAACCTCTAGAGCATGACAAATACACATAGGGTTTTGGACAGATCATTAAGTTTCCCCTAGCTTCCCTTTTATTAGGAAGCATTACCATCAAGCCACTGACCAAATCATGTACTTTGACGAAGAGGGTAACACCTATCACCCAAAAATTACCGAGGATGTAAGTGATATTGAAAGGCCTAGGCAAGGGAGAGCCTTTCAATAGGTAAAGAAGGAAGGATCTCCCAGGCAGAGATAACTTTAAAACTTGGTAGTCCAATCGCTAGACATGACTTCTTGTTCTCATCTAATGAAGAACCAATCTACAAACAAGAAGGTGAGGTATAACCTCCTTCCATTGTAGACACGATCGGCGGGGAGGAGAATCAAGTTCCATTAAAGGCTAGATCCATGCAAAGGGAATAAATGCTTCTTGAGAGATCCATAAGTGCTACCCTTGTAGAACCCATCATATGGATTCACCCACCAAAACAAGGAGAAAATATACCAAGAAGTCAGGACCATAGTGTTGTAAGCATACCAAGAAGTCAGGAACATAGTGTTGTAAGCATACCTAGGATGACTAGTGGGATACCAGTCTATGGATACCCCATGACAAACCCAACAAGATACATTAGTAAGTTGCACAAAAACAAGTGTGGAGGCCCAAAAAGTGAGTAACACGTCTTTGAGTAAGGCATTGTACATGCTTAAGATGGTGGATGACTTCTCCAGATTTACTTGGGTTTTCTTCTTAAAGACCAAGGATGAGGTCTTTCAACACTTTGGTGATTGGAAGATTAAGGTGGAAAAAGAGACCGATTCTTCGATCAAGGTTCTTAGGACTAACAAAGGGGCTGAGTTTACATCCAAGGAGTTTTAGCAGTATCGAAAGGATCAAGGCATTCAAAGATAGCTAACCACAACATACTCGCCATCATATAATGGAGTTGCAAAGAGGAAGAATTGGACTATCATGGAGATGGCCCGTGTTATGCTTGAGCATTCCCCTTTACCTTGACATTTATGGGCTGAGGCGGCTTCTACTGCTATTTATATTCCGAGGGGCTCAGGATTTCCCTCACAACTTGGATAGTGAAAATCAAAGATTTCCTTTTTTCATATCATTAGGTACATAGTGATGAAGGAAAATTGGGGATTTTTGGAATCACATTGGTTACCTCTAGGCTTTGCAATTTTGTAAGAATTTATAGGCCAAATTACAGTCGTAATGCAAAGCTATTTGGACTATATTTAGATCAAACGCTTTAATTAGTCAATTTCTCATTGCTTTCCAAAGTTTTTGGATGTGTATTGCTTCATAAACATATATATAGTGTAATACAATTCATCTTAGGCTCAAAAATCAATTAGAACTCCAAAATTTAGATCTTAATGAAAATTCTAAGGTATTTAGCTATCTCAAAAAAATTTAAGTTTTAGGATTTTTGTAGCTAATCAAAAATCATAGACTAGGAGCAAATCTTGTTTACATGTTTTGTACAAAGTTATGCTTTGCTGGTGCATTTTGTGAGACCCAATCATATATACACGTATCCTTTTAGATACTTTTTTAAGAGGAAAGTTAACAAATTCTGAACTATATTTATTACTATAGAATAAGATACTACTTTAGGCATTTTTAAACATCTCATAAGGCTTTAAGTGGAATATCTAGTCATTTTATATAATAATAAATGCTGTTTTTAAAAGTTTCTCACTAGATGATCCAAATAGAAGCAACGGTTTTTATATATTGTTTTGTTATCAATACAGTTTTGAAAGCTAAGACTGCCACCTTGTCTTCTAACTAAATTAAAATGTTACGATATGTATTCTTGATCGATTACTTTAGTAGAGACATTGATTTATTAGTATAACTAAAGTAAATAACCATATAAGCTCACACTATTGTCGTATTTTGGGTGTTAGACTCAACTAAAAAGCGATTCTAAGAAGTAAATTTAATTGAATTAATTATTAATGCAATATTTTTGTATCATTTAAAAACTATCTCTAATCTCTTAAATACTATGTAAGGTTTAGGAGAAATTTATAGTGAGTCGAGATCATTTTTTTCTTGCATGTAGGAACCAACTTTGTAAATTTATAACGTATTTGGATTAGGGTGATTTATTAATTATATTTAAGGTTATTTTATCATTTTAATAATTTTCTAAGATTTTTCACATTCATAAAGACATGGCTTAAAAGAAAAATGCTAAAATACTGCTGCCATTCACAAGATATGATTTTTAAAGCAAACCCTTGAAAGGGCGTATTTATGTCCTACTCAGCCTACCAAACTAGTGCTAAGGAATGGTTTCTATTCCCTAAGGAAAGAGATGGAATGTGGCCAAGAAGAATTGCAATGCTTGAGCTCCTCTAAGGAATGGTTACCATTCACTATTCCCTTGGTGAATGAGAATATTGTAGAAACCTTTTAAAATCCTAAGCCTTGTTGTCTAGCCACACACCATCATTTTATGTAACCCCAAATACACAACACTTCCCTCGACTCAACACATGTGCTAAAATAGCAAGTGATGTTCAATAAATGTTAGGAGAAAGGGGGAGTGGTATGTGACCCTGAAACATTTGTATGAGCTGCATAAGTCATAGACTGTGGTTCAAAGGTTTAAAGGAAGCCCAAATATAAAGAAAAGTATGGAATGTCTAGCCCATGTGGAGGCCAAAAGTAGGTGCCTAGAAGAAGGTGGGAAAGAGGCCAAGTGGATGCTCATTTCAAGGGAGATGGTGCTCAAATCTAGGAAAGATTAAGGGTAGCTTAATCAAAATTATAGGCTATGATTAATGGCTAATGGCGCTTGCTCAAATCTAGGAAAGATTAGGGGTAGCTTAATCAAAATTATAGGAAAGATTAAGGGTAGCTTAATCTAGGAAAGATTAGGGGTAGCTTAATCAAACTTAATGGCCATGATTAATGGCTAATGGGATATACTCAAGCCTAAAAAGGCATTCTACCTACTGGATTACTATATGAGCTTTTTGTTAAACCTCTTACCTCGTCATTATGCTCTAATTTTGTCATTAGCTTTAGCATTAATCTCTTTCTTGCACTTCTAGCATGTCAAGATGTTGATCCTAATTCATTTCTACACACCCTAATCCTATCTAGACATAAATCTCTAGTGTGATGACCCCTTCTAAACCTAATGGAAAACTATAACCTTGGTGATAGAGATAAAGACCCTCTAAACATCACTCTATGGACCCTCTCAGGGAGGAGGTTACTAGCATGGGTACCCACAAGTACCATGGATAGCCAAGGTAGGCAAGCAGACCTGGCATCCACCATTTGGTCCAAAGCCTACTTTTGTACACAAACCTTCGAAGCAAAGCCTACATTTGTACACAAACCTTCCAAGAAAAGCCTACATTTGTACACAAACCATCCAAGCAATACCCTCAAGCAGAGATGTGGGACTCTAAAATCCGAGCCCCACTAGATCCAAGCCAAGCTACTGGAAACTCAAGGCTTCTACAAAGAGGGAAACCCTTCTACTTGGGTCCCAAAAACCTCGCCGTCCACACCACAACCTCCTAAGACAAATGATCCAAGTGATGGCCCCAGTAACCAGTGCCACCCCGCAAATGACCCTTTAGTGGATCTAAACAAAGTTGTTAGAAGCCCAAAAGGGAACCCCTACATTTGGGTTTTAAGATCAAGAAAACCGTGCCCCAAGCCTCTATAAACACACCCTTAACGTGTCAAATACAAATGGAAGTGAATACCCAAATCTAAATGGGTGTGGAGACTCAAAGCCACACCTTTGACACCACCCCCAAAAGTTTAAGCAATAGTGGAGAGTAGTGGCAACACCTCCATTCTCGTGCTAATACCACCAATAAAGCCATTAAAAGAACCCATGGATGTTTCACCAAGTCCATGCACAATGGTTGTACTCCCAGCATTTCAAATCTTATAAGAGCTACTCCTAGTTCCAAGCACTCCAAAGAGCCACCTACAAGAAAGTCCCAACCTTGCCAATGCACCACACAACACAGAGAGCTCAAAGGAGAAGGATGCGCCAAGGAGGGCATAGGGCTCTACAAGAAATCAAGTTTTATTAGAGGAACATTGAGTTGCTGATAAGAAGAGCCCTTTTCGCTCGCACAGTGAAGGAGATTCTCCAACGATATAGAACAGAGTTATGTGTGCACGGGATTGCCCTTAAAGCATTGCAAGAACGCCGAGGCTTACCTTGTTGGGCTTTAAAGACACCAACCTCCTTGCAATACATGCAAAGAGGATTACCATTTCTGGTAAGGACATGCAACTAGCTTGGCATATTTGAGGCGAGCGAGACACGATCTAGAGATCTTAGATGTTAACCTACTTTTTGAAGCAACTCTTTTGTTTCAAACTCCCCTTTGTAAACAAGCCTATCTGGCTTTCATTTGTAACCTTCTGATAATTTAAATTTTAAGTTTCTCTTACAATGTCTCGGTGTCATCATGTTTGTTTAACATGGAGTGTCTATCATGTGCCAGTTTGTCACCCAAGGCATCAGAAATGCTCATGGAGGACTAAGGAAGCTATGCCAGAATAGTGCGAATTTGGCCTCTGCAACAACGACGATGTAGGCTAAAAATTTGCACTGTTCTGGCACTTCTCCCCTAGCCACTGAGGATCATTTTTTATGCATTTATAATGAAGTTGAGTACACTAATTGTGAGAAACAGTAGTTTACAAGATAAAAACACCTTTAATCATGTGTAAAAATACATTGTTTGTCATCCAATGCATCAGAATTGCTCCTAGGGAGGACTGGGGAAGCTATGCGCTAGAACAGTGCGAATTCAGGCTCAACAACGGTGGTGCAGGCTCAAAATTCACACTATTCTGGCACTGCTCCCCCAGCCACTCAGGATTATTTTTGATGCATTTATAATGAAGTTGAGTACACTAATTGTGAGAAACAGTCGTTTACAAGATAAAAACACCTTTAATCATGTGTAAAAATACATTGTTTGCCATCCAATGCATCAGAATTGCTCCTGGAGGACTAGGGAAGCTATGCCAGAACAGTGCAAATTTCAGCTCTGCACAGTGGCTGTGCAGGCTCAAAATTTGCACTGTTCTGGCACTACTCCCCCATCCACTCAAGATTATTTCTGATGCATTTATAATGAAGTTGAGTACATTGATTATGAAAAACAGTAATTTACAAGATAAAAACACCTTTAATCATGTGTAAAAATACATTGTTTGTCATCCAGTGCATCAGAATTACTCCTGGAGGATTGGGGAAGCTATTTTAGAAAAGTGCGAATTTAGGCTCTCCAACAGCGATGTAGGCTCAAAATTTGCACTGTTCCGGCACTTCTCCCCCAGCCACTCAGGATTATTTTTGATGCATTTATAATGAAGTTAAGTACATTGATTATAAAAAATAGTAATTTACAAGATAAAAACACCTTTAATCATGTGTAAAAATACATTATTTGTCATCCAATGCATCAGAATTGCTCCTGAAGGGCTGGGGAAGCTGTGCCAAAATAGTGCGAATTTGGGCTCTAGAGCAGCGGTGCAGGCTCAAAATTCGTATTATTCTGGCACTACTCCCCCAGGCCCCCAGGGTCATTTATGATGCATTTACAAAACAATTGATGGTACAAACTAGAAAAAACAATGACATACTTAATGAAAATAAGTTTGCAAAAACTGTATATTATATTCATAAGAAGAAGTCATTAGGAACTCAATGGAGTCTTCTTGGGCCCTTTAATTTGCCATAAGGTTATGGAAACGTTTAACTTTTTGACAAATAGGAGCCCGCCATGTAAGCAAAAACCATTGGTTTGTAAGAGAGGTGTAAGAGTGGTCAAAGGGTGCACTTTTTCCCCCAAAAAGGAGGGGGGGCAATTTTACAATTTTCGGACCTCCATAACTTCCACATACAAGCTCCGATCTGAGCGGAGATTACAGATCCGTGATCTACGCATCAAGAGCTTTCCATAGATATGTTACATGATATGGTTTTATCCGCTAGATTTTAAATTCCATTTTCCCTCCCAAATTCAAATTCGAATAAAGTAGCCGTTTTGAAGCTTCAAATTAGAAAACGTTTCTTCTTAAGAGAAAAGGTTTGACTCCCTTAAACTGCCAAATAAAAGGGCCCAAGAAGACTCCATTGAGTTCCTAATGGATACATCATCTTTACAAAAGCTTTCTTACAATATTGAGCTTCCTTCTCTTATTATTGGGGGCAGAGTGTGCTCAAGGAGTGATTGGGCTATTTCTTAAGGATCCTCTATGCCTATGCTTTTAGCTATACCTATACGAGCAAGAAGCTTACCCTAAATCCAAAACCAAAAACATCGAAGGCAAGGGATTTTTTAATCAGAACTATACATTTGGTGCTTTGTGCCATAGAGGCTATACATAGCACCTTAGAGAGGGCTTTCAAAAAGAAGAGAGTGAAAATAGATTGAGGGGTGTAGTCCCTGTGGATAATGGTGATGCCATCCACAAGAAGCTAACCAAGATAGTGCACCAACGCAGCATCATGTCCATGGACCTTGGCTTGGTCTCTGCTGCCGCCGCCTCTCCCAGCAAATGCGTTAATTTCAACCACCCTCTACAATCAAAGGAAAAATCAAAATATTTTCCTATATATAATTACAAATGTTTCTAAGTTGTAAAAGGTCAATTATTACCTCTTGCTCAATGTCTTCTTTTGCCAAAGTGCTGGTGGGGGGTGGAGAGGTCAATCGAGGACTTAGCCTTTTTAGGTGCTTTGGTCTCCTCCATCACTCCAGCAACAAGGGTATCCTTTTCAGCCTCTAGCTTATCTTATAAGGTTGTGAATTCCTCCTCTAGAACTAGGGCTTGCTCTGCGGTCTCAATCACAGTTTCCTTGACCAAAGTAACTGTCTCTGCTACTGCAATAGATTCTCCAAGGGGTAATATGACACTATCTAGGTGAGGACCGAGGTTGGACATATCAAGGTCCACCTCACATCGCGTGCATATAATGCCCAAGCATTCATCCATTCTCAAGCCAGCTGCCTTTTCAAGGTCATGAAGAAATAAGTATTCTTCACCTTCCACCACAATGGTGCTCAAGAGATTGATCTCAAGCTTTGGTGGCAGCACCTTGCTCTCCTCGTGTGGGAAAGATGGCCCCGCATCTTCTACTATAGTGGACTATTCAACTGCAGATTGTGCACCCTCTGGAAAGTGCTCTAATGATGCAAGCTGCTCTTCCACACTAGCACTTGTACCTAGTGCCTTCAATACCTTGTTATCCCTGAAATACCCTGCCAACTGCAATGCAGGCATCTCTACCTTCTCATCTGAAATCCTCATCGCTGATGAGGAACGCAAAAGTGGGGAGCCATAAGAGGAACCTAGTTCCTAAATTGCCCTTCCCCAACCTCTTCACCTCTTGCTTATTGAAGGTACAGTAAGATCCTGCAGGGATGCTGCAAATGTCGCAAGATGAAGCGTTCAAAGAGCTAGATGTAGGGGCGGGCATATTGTTGAATGTACTTAAGCAGCTCAACAGACACCCATTGATCATTGGGGCAATGGGGAAAGGAGATGGAGTGGGGATCCAAGTATTGCTCCATGTATGCAATCTGTGTCTCATAATGTTGGGACGCAAGGGCGAGCAACTTTTCAAAGTCGACTTCACGAGCGAACATGGCAAAGAGCTTGCTCTTGCCCGCCCACGGGGTGGTGGAGAGGAACTCACAGAAGTTGTCAAAGTGGGTAGCCATGTGAATGCAAAGAGATAGTGTGAGCTCGTGCTTGGTTTCTATCGCGTGTGAAAATAAGAAAGAAAGCACCTTTGGCTATTTATAGTTAAAATTTAAAGTTTGGCCTTTTCACACTAGACCGCTAGACAAAAAAATCACAGTTTGCAAAAGTATTAAGATTTCAATTAAATAAAGATTAGTTAAAGAAGAGCCTGCTACAAAATTACAAGCATGTCATCTAATCTAAAATTGTTATAATGTCTTCATTTTTTGCCTCTCTCTTGTGACATTTACTTCATGTTGATCTCCATCTCCTTGTTGACTTGAAAGCTCGTCATTGCCTTCACCTCGATCCTGAAACTCTTGCCCCTCACATGTATCAGAATAGAGGCTATTTTCCCATATACCCAGTTCATCTTCAAGCTCTTCCACATGCCTACTATGTGTTGGTAGGGTTATGCACCTTGCTGTGCTGAAAATTTAAGGTCCCCCCAATTGCCATGATTCTGAGACCATGGTTGTCCCCTCCTTACACTTCCCAATCTGTAAAAATATAGAAAGTGGCACAATAACCAGAAAATGTAAGGGTTAATTCTAGACATGTAGTGGAATCAGATATACCTTTCTTCTCATCAACTTGAAACTTGACTCTTCCACATTGTCAAAGCCCATGATGCTAAAGTGTTGACAGGTCTGCTAGGCTCCAATGCTTGCTTACTGCCACTCGCTCAATCCATCAATTTTGCATCATCACAGCTACCTCAATAGGCACAATTTCTTCTTCTTAGACTTGAAGTGGGATCCATGTCCCGTGCTTTTGCATCCATCTTTGGTAGTACAGACGCATGTACAAAATAAAGCGTGCCTTCAAGAACCTAAAAGACACTGTAGAATCTACTACATTGCACTTGTACACATCACCTTGATGTGACCCCTCATTAACCTCCCAACCCTCTCCTAGTAATCCTTGAATGAGGTCAGATCGTACCTCCTTATAAATATACATTGTTTTTGTTTGGTGCATTGGCATGGAATTGAACAGGTGCACAAAAACATGTAAAGGAAAAAACCAATTTAGCCCTACTGACCTAGATGCCTTTGAAAACTTGAGTGGTCTTGATATCACTTACCATCTTAAACTTTAAGCATAAGATGGTCCAAGCATCAGGTTTGGGCCATTCGGGATTGTTAAGAGTGGGGTTGGGGATCTCTTCTAGCTTGCCAAAAAAATAAACCTGGTTTTTTATCTACAAAATATGAGTGAGAAAAGAAAAAAATATAGCAATTCCACTGCATCTCCCGTGAGCGTTGTCACACCGCCACGTTGCACTACGGGTCCTCGTCCCTCCTCTCACCTCACTTCACTCACAACACTCACTAGCATGCATTAGCGAGAGAGATTAGCAAGAGCAAGACGCAATTGCACAATGGGAGAGTATGTTGTATTATGAGAGAAATTCACTTATATACATGGCCATAAGTGTTCACACTCACTTAAACTATGGCCGACCATGCACTTTAGGCTCATAAGAGGCCTAATGCTATTATAATGATGACTACTCTCATATTATATCCATGAAGTACATCACTTAGGACTTCATCCTATCTTGCTACCACACGCTCTTGAAGTGGCCATAAATATCCGTCACACCATTACGGGCGCTCATCCAAGTTGTAGTTTTGGACACTATTGCTTCATATCTTGAATGTATGACCCTTTGGTGTATCTACCGTGACTCCTTGATATAAGATAATGGCGGTAGCTCTTGTTAATCCTAGAATTGGATTAGCATCCCCCCCTTCCTGATGGCGATCGCATCCTCGTGATCGCGTTGAAGACCCTTGTGTGGGGAGAATGAACAAGCTTTGTTGATGTCTTTGATGGTGAGTGACGTTCAATGGTCTTTGTTCCTTTGGAAGAAATAAGAAAATCTAGTTAATGAATGAAGAGGTTAGTGGTGTATTGGGAATTCCTAACGGTGTGGGGGGTGGGGTTTTTTTACGAATGATTGCATTTTTACGAATGATTGCATTTTTATATTTGTTTGATCTCCCTTTTTTTGGGCTCAATTTGTTTTGCAATCATCGACAAGGTTACATGTGATTTTTGTTAGTGGGGACACTAAGAGATGTTAATAATGGGTGAGAAGAGAGGGAAGAATCTAGAGGAACGTAGACTTAATCATCAGAACGAGATGGTGATTCTCAGTTCCTCATTTGATTCATTGAAGCGACATTCATCTTTTGAATTAATTGACTTTTGATAATGTCCCTTTGTGTGGCAGGATTCTTATCAAATGTTGTTGAGTATGACCTATTCCTGACTTTTTCTCTCAATGTGCTTTTTATGTTTTTATATATATTTAAGTTACCTTATGAAGCAAATTTACATGAAGTACAAGAATTGAGTTATATAGACTTTGATTGAACTATTATGTGTTGAAGTAGCCACTTGTTGGTGAGGATTGAAAGAATTACTTTGACTTGCGAGGCGAATATAGATATCTTCAGTAAGGATTGAAGGTCATTGATTTGTGAACAGGGATTTCATTAACGTCTTCACAATTTCGTGATCACGTTAACAAAACCTATTGTTAACATATTAAAACTTGTGATCACATTGTATATTCACATGACCTGAGCAATGACCTGCCAGAACCCACTAGTCCCGTAACACCTCCGGGCTTTTATCTTTCCTGACGGGCCCGTCGAAAAAATAGAGAACACCGGCGGGGTACTATTCTGTATATAAACACTGCCCGACACCCATCGTACAACTTTTGGGGAGATAGTCCTTGTTTTGGGGGCGTGATATCTCTCCTCAAAGTACTTGTAGAGCTCTCGAGTTGCTAGAAGTGTCCTCTTGGGAAGAACGTCCTTATCTTAGGGGCTGTCGTCTTTCCTTGTAGGCACTCCTAAGGCTATTGAGCCACTCGTCCTTCGTTCTTTGAACTGGGGGCAGGGTGTGGTTCGTAGCTAATACTTGCGGAGATTTAGGGACAAATTTGGAGTCATTCAGCTTTGCATTTGAGCCACGTACGTAATCTACCTCATTCTGCTTTATGAATGGTTTGATGGAGCCAAGAGTCCTGCTTAGGGGCTTGTATTGGTTCTTGATACTTGATATAGTTTAGAGTAGACAAGGGTCTATTGTCCTATACTAGAGTATTGGGCAAGCATAAATCTTTGATTTTCTTTGTGAATGTTAGAGAAGGTCTATTGTCCTATACTAGAGTATTGGGCAAGCATAGATCTTTGATTGTGTAAAGTATCCTTAATTGGGTACAAAAGGCATCCTTCATTGGGGGTGCAATGTGCATGATAGTTTCGAAGTAGTTTTGTAGTAAGACCTTGCAAGATAGTTTGAAGTAGTTTTGTGTTATGTGATGATCTTTTGTATTTGTCAAGATAGTTTCGAAGTACTTTGTCTGCTAATGTATGTTTTGTTATACGTGAGTGATTTGTTGTTTTTTCATTTGTGTATTCATTGTTATATGCTTGGTTGAATAGGTTATTTGTTGAGATGGAGGACAATGTTGGATCCAGTGATACCTCCAATAGAGTCCAAATTTCAAATAGCAGGAAAAAAAGGCACCTAGGATAGAGTGGCAATATGCAATTAACGTTGGTGATCGATTCATAGATTGGGAGTGTAAGCTATGCCATGCAGTAAAATCAGGTGGGGCGCCTCGACTAAGAGAACACTTTTTAGGCGGACCGAAGAAAAAGTCATGTACCCACCCACCTATAGTGCCAAATGCATAAGAGAAGAAATTCAAAAGAAAGATTCAAGAAAACATGACACTCCTACCGTTAATGTATCAAGGCAGCAAGAACACTGTTGTTCTAATCATCAAACTCCCGCTACATCGCCTACTTGTACCCCGAACGGCAATGTGCAACCAGAAAGTAATCTACCCAGTGCATCTTCTTGTAAGCGAAACTTTGATGTAGGAAATATACCCATGCGTCAAACTTCATTGCAAGAAAGCCTACGTCAAGGTCGACTCGATGATGCACAACTCGTCCTTGCTGAAGCGATTTACTTTTCTGGGAGTGCTATGATGATGGTGGACAGTGAGCATTGGAAGAGAGCATGGAAGAAAATTGGTGAGTTTGGACCAGGGTTTTCACCGCCTACGTACCATGCTATGCGAAATGATCTATTAGAGAAATGTTATGTGCAAGTAAAAGAACGTATACAAAGAATAATTCTTAGCAATATAGAGCTTTCTGGATGTAGTATAGTAAGTGATGGATGGTCTAATGTGCAAAGAAAACCATTAATTAATATAATGGTTATTTCACCTAGAGGTGAGACTTTCATCCGTGCCGTGGATTCAGCTGGTTCAATCAAAACTGGGGCTTACATTGCTCAAGTCATTAGCTCTGTGATAGAGGAAGTGGGTGCCAAAAATGTAGTCCAAGTCGTCATGGACAATGCAAAAAATTGTAAAAATGCATCCAAAATCCTACAGCGACAATATCCACATATTTTTCCGGTAGGCTGTAATACTCATAGTTGGAATCTTGTATTAAAAGATTGGTATAAATCTGATGATACCAAATGGTTTGCCTCAATCGTCGACACTGCTCGCCAGCTTGTGAAATTCATGCTCAAGAGACAGAGAGTTTTAGATATGTTTCGACCTCGCATGTCAGTTATGTTAAATTGACAATTACTCTTAAAATCTTAAAGTTAAACACCACGAGAGGAGATATGTATTGCAAAGACTCGATGAGAAATATCCACTTGACTCCAAAAATACTTCAAACAATGCGCGCACATTAAATTTTGAAGAGAAAACATAAACTTAAACACCACAAGAGGAGAGAGATATTGCAAAGACTCAATGAGATAATATTTCAAACAATGGACACATCAAATTTTGAAGAGAGAAACAAAATGCCATTCCTGAAACTTAATCTCTTGATACTGTATCATTACAAAGTTGGGGTGAATGACACCGATAGCTCTACAAGAGGACGTTGTGCCCTCGTAGGGTCAGTATTTAATGATCTAAAAAATTCAACTACTTGCAAAATTGATTTTCACTCATCGCGATTAGGCAGAAACATCCAATTTTTGACTCTATGAATAATAGTATCCATAGTAACTTTTTCATAGGAACTATTATCCATCCACAACTCTTGCACTTTCTGCCAAAAGTCATATAAAGTTTGTAATAAATATCCCAAGGCAAAAACATCAGATGTAGGAGTGTATGCATCTGCCAAAAATGGATCATAAAGCTCTGGGGCTATCCACGGCCGTTTATTTCGCTCTCTGTCTGCGTAGGAGACTGCCTGTGCCACCTTCTCAGGGTTCTTGTCTGCTTCAAATACAAAATTGAGAGACACCCGTTTTTTGGGCGCTCTCAACAGTAACCCCCAATCAATAATACCTATGCGTGGCTTCAGCTCTTTTGTAAAATCCAACACTACATTGAATGGATGTAGAGGGTATGTACAATTCTTGCCAGATGTGTTGCCGCTAGGCCTTCCACCAGGGCATGCATAATATGTGGCATGGTTATTACTATTTGTTTTATTTTAGAAAGTTCTAGATGACTTAAAGGAATATTATCAGGCGGGGGTTGTCTCCATCCTCGATCCAAACGGAAAATTGCTCTGGTGAACTCACTGAATCTGAAGGGAACCTTCAGAAGAGTATCACCAAGAGCGCCGCCATTATAGTACGGGAAAATAGTGATCCAAGGAGCTTCTTTTGTAAAGGCAATACACCGGACAATCGATGGATGTAGCACTTGCATACCCTGCTCTGCCTGGAAGCTCTCGAACTTGGCGCTGCCTTCTCCTTTGTAGTGCTTTCCGCAAAAAGTAATGTGCTCCGGTAAAAATGATATACCTTTAACTGTATACGCCTAAGTGTTTAGGGGAGATAAGGGAGTAAGCACAAATAATACAAGGAATATAATTTGCACTAAAGTAGCTTATCTTTATGTGAACATGTTAATAACATGTTAACACATGTTATTAACAAAAAAAATTTTGTGATCACGTGAATATAAAATCAGAGTTTGTGAAGATGGTGGCATCATTTGGAGAGGTTTGTAATTTGAAGGAAAATCCCAGGAGATGGGTTGTACCATTGACCAGGTTTTCGCCCACCATGGTCCCCCCATCCAGAGATGTACCTAGAAGTTATCGATGGTGAGGCTTTGGTGCAAATGTTCTCCAGTGCATGAGCATGGGTAGTTACTCATGGAGTAGCTGCTACATTAATTTAGCCAAAATAATAGTAAGCAATAAGCTAACATATATATAATGGCTATTGAAGATTATTGGAAAAGGTTAATGCGTGAGGTGGCTTAATCCATGTGAGGCTTAAATTGTGAAAGTGCAGGTTCTTAAGCCGTGAGATGGAACTCCGTGAATTGTAATTTCGTGAGATGGAATTACATGAATTTGTAAATTTTGACCTCATGAAGTTGCAGGTTTTGACCTCGATAGTTTTTTTTGGGTCATGACTTACAAGCAAGCAACCGCTTCTTATGCACTTATTTCTCACATCCAGAGGGGTGACAAGAGCATTGTTATTTTATCCTTAATGCGCTCATAAGTCTCCGTTGAGATGTGGGTATTGATTCTCGAATTCGTTGCTCAGATGTTGTTGAGGCAGTAGGGAAGACTGCTGATTGTTTGGTTGAACACACAAGCTCTTGTGTTGGTGCTGAATGCACGAGAGTTATTGAGTGATTTGCTTGTCGTTGCTTGGGCCTCCATTCTTGTCGAACTTTAGGTGAAGTTGTTAGGTTTGAATTTGGTGGTGAGGTTTTCTTCACATTGTTCAATTTTGGCAACCATATGATGGAATTACCATCATAGTATCCTTGTTGTTGAAGTACATGCACAGGCACCCATCTTTGATGAACATTGTAAATTGGTGGCCAATGTGCTTGGTGTTGAGGCTTTCTTCCTTGTGCAAGCTTAGGGGACTTTGTGATGTGCTTGGGGACCCAAGCTTTGATATTTCTTTGGTAGTGCCCCTGTGCACGCAGCAGTGTTGTTGGTACCCACACTTGATGACTTGGTGGAGTTTTGTGTGAGGAACTCGCATAGGCTTTTGTGGGTTATGTTTTGGAGTACCTTTCTTTTTCCTTTAGCATCCAAGTGCTACATTGGGGAAGAGGTTTTGATTGTCGAGGCACCCACCTTCATAGTAGCCTTGAGCTACAAGTAGTTGCTTCTCCACCCACATTTTGATACTATTAAGATATCATGATTGTGGTAGTCTTGGTGGAGTTTTCTTTTGGGTTAATGTGGAAGGTTTGGGGCCCTCCTTGACTTTGGTTGGCACTGAGGCTGCAAGTTTGAGACTCATGGGCATTGTTGATGATGATGAGGTTAGAGTCTCTTGTGGAGTGGGTGTCGATGATGAGGCCTTTGAGCATGTGGTTGTCTCCTTTGGTGAGGTTTATCCTCGATGAAGATGCATAGGTTCCAGGGTCTTTCCTTTGAGTTCCTTGTTAGAGATAGATGGTTTAGTTGTGGGAACTTCTTCTATAATAGCTGCTGATTGCGAGGTTTTGGCATCAAATTTCATAGGTGAGGATGGGGTTGAAGGAGTAGATCCTTTATCGGAGTCGGTCGTTTAACACAGATGGTAGGTCATTGTGTAGAGCGGCTTTTGTGGAAGAGGCGTGTATCCTTTTGAGTTCAGCATCATAGATATCCATTAAAGTTGGATCCTCTTCCTTGTAGTATGGTATTGTCAACTTTTTGTCATTAACCATCACGATGACTCTATCGCCAGCAAAGCATAGTGGCGCTTAGGCAGCAATAATCCATTTATACCCCAAGATCAAATCTGCTTCCAACACATACTCAACCACAAAAAACTTGCAAGTAAGGGGGTTAGTTTCAATATACATTGTATGTTCAAAATACCCCAAACATGGCATGTTCAAGTCTTGTATAAAGATAATCCTTTCAGGATGTGCCGTGAGTGTTGGTTGACCTAACAAATCCCATAGCTCGAGGGTCATGAGATTGTGTTCTTGTGTGGATAAAGCTGTGCTTGAGTTGTGGTGATTTTATTTGAAATTTCCAATCCAACCTAAATCCTAGGGATATTTTCAGTAAGATATTTTGGAAGTTCCAGCTATTGCAAGGTCTCTTCCTCCCGTTAATAGCAATTTTACATTGCTTACAGCAGGGAGTGTTCAAGGTGACTGTTTGCATGGATTCATCTATTGAATACAACGATTCACCTATCCAAGTTCCACTAGGACGACATCATACTCAAGGGAATCTAGGGTAACATGGAATGTAAATTCCATATCGCCATCGATTGTTTGAGTAGTGTATCGAAAGTAACCTGAAACTTCAATGTTTCATCCCTTGGCTCCTTGGGCAAGACTATTGTTTGTAGGGATGAGTTTAGGTTGTCCCAATAACACCCAAGTGTCCATTGTAACGAGGTTATGACTAGCTCGAGGACTACTCAATGCGCATTTGCGCTTAACATCATTGCCTGTAGGGAAATCTAACCATACCATGATAGAATCTTCCAAAGGAACCATGGGTGTTTTGGTTATTGGTTTGGCTACTTCAGATCTCGTTTCTGTTTCATACTCCCATTCACTTTCATCCTCATTTTGGCTTTCAGATTTTTTAAGAGTACCCAATGCGTACACTGGCGCACTTGGCCCTCTAAAAATTCTTAATGAGGTTTGTTTGGAAACTTGCGAATCCTGACAATCCTATTTTATGGAGTTCATTATGTCCTTGTATAGCTTAGGTTGAGCCCTTAAAGGTGCAAGTGCTGATGTGATGCTAGCTTTATCTGAGAGAAGAGCATTCTTCCAAATGAGGTTTTGAGAGACTGTTTTAATCTTGTAAGGGAATTATCGAATTCCTCACGTGCTTTCTCAAGCGTATAGTTCGTACAATCTGTTCCAAATGACTCTTCTGTAGAGAGTGTATCTTCCTCTTGAAAGGGAAAGCGGTACTCCTCTAGGCTTTGTATCTTGGTTGGCTGTTTTAGGTTTGACATTATGAGGCTCAATCACAACCGGTGACCCTGTAAGACATTCAACCAAGCTAAGCATGCTCTCCTGAGCTTGCTTTTTGCATTCTACATATGTGATGTGATCATCATTATTCATTTGGTGTGGTTGGGTGGGTTCTAGTCTCTTGATTGGTCTATGTGGTGCACTGAGCGAAGAGTAAGAAATTGTTTCATCCTCACTTAGTGATGTACTAGAACTTGTTTCATCCTCACTTAGTGATGTACTAGAACTTGTTTCATTCTCTAACTTTCTTTGGTTTGTCAGTTTTTCATTATGTTTACCCATGCGACAAGATCAAATTTTCTTTTGGGTTTTTGTATCCTCTGTTGCATATGTGGGTGTTGAGGTTTGTGGTGGTTTTTGAGGTGGATGCTTCTACATCATGTATAGATTTTGGCCCTTTTGTGTTTATGTCCCCTTTTAGGTTTATGTCTTCTACATGCTCCTTTTCCTTATCTTTAAATTCGACCTTGGTTTCGACAGTTTGTTGTCCTTTGTTTTTCTTGGTTTTAGAAGGTTTTGCTCCTTCTTTTGGGTTTTGTTTTGAAGCATGTTCTTCTACCCATGTTGAGGTATTGTCTTTTGTGTTTCTTTTTACTATTTCTCGTGCCTTGGCTTGTAAGCATGTAAGCACATTCAAGGGCACTGTGGACAATTGCCCGTTTTGTACACTTAAGATGTTAAGAGTTGTATTTTATGAGACAAGTTGCATTGAAGCAACTCGTCTTGGGCAATCTTGGAACATGCGATCAATGCTACATCGATCACACATGGGTTGCAAGGTGTCAGTGACTATGGGCATGGAAGTATTCCAAACTGTGCAATCTGCCACCTTGTGAGGTCCACGACAATAGAAACACTGAAGTGTTCGATTAACTGCTTCTTGAGCAGTTTCTACCCTTTGGACTGCTTCTGTTTGGTGCACGGGAGATGGAGGTTTTAAGTCCATTGTGGATGAAGCGAGACATTTTTTAGTATCATGGTCAAAGGTTTTACAATATATGCAATATAGAAGAACAGTTGCCTGGTATGCATAATGAGGATTGGGATGGTCGTAGTGATTACATTCAACACAAGGCATTTTGTTCCTCACTTTTAAAGGCATTAAGGATGTCTAGTTTTGAAGGTTTTCATCCTCTCTTAGAGATGTTGGCTACTATAAGGTTTTAAGCAAGGCCGCATAAAATTTTGGGAATGTCAATTCCAAGATCAATCTTTCTTTTGCCATTACTTCACTTGGTTTAGATGAGGAACATCTCATAGCATGATCATCTTCTAGCATGTTGTCATCTAAACGTATTGCTTCTTTACAACATTGATCGAATGTTTCCGAATTGGTTACAATGATCAAGTTGTGTCACAGCTGTTATTCTTTAAGCCCATCATGAAACATCTCTTCAATTGAACATCGTTTAATTTTTCCCATGACTCACAACGTGAGTCCAAGAGTTTTATCCTAAGGATAAAATCTCTAATGGATTCATTTGGTTGACGCTCAATTGAATAGAGTTCTGTCACTGCACTCCACTGATCACCTTGTCTAGAAAAGCCATGTATAAAGGCTGATTTCAAGGATTTGAAGTTGGTCTTAATCATCGACATCAATGCAATGAACCATCGACTAGCTTTTCCCTCTAAGCATAAGTTCAACGCATGTACCTTAGTGGGGCAGTGGGATTTCCAAAGGCTTCACATCTCTGTTCAAACATTTAATGCCCATAATTTTAGAAATTTGTACGATCGTATTTCTGTATGAGTCACCGTATGTGAGTGCTCTTGTTTTGGAAGAGACTCAGTGAGTCCTTGGGCCACCCCCCTTCCTAGACTAGTCAGTATGTCCAAGGTGTGGGCATCCAGGAAAGGGTTGGTACTTATAGGATTTGCGGGAATGTTAGACAAAGGGCCAAAGCCCGGTGGGATGGAAGTGATAGGAGGTGTAAAACCTGACACGCTTGTTATAGGCATGGCCAATGGCATTGGGATGTGAATTTGTGGGATAGATCTCAATGGCTCGAAGATGTCAGCCATTGGGTTCAGTCCTTGTGTGATCCCTGGCAATCCCTCTATCGTGGCCATGTCAGAGTGCCTAAATGCTCCTTAATGAGCAATCACAGTTTTTTTTTTTGCTTTTTATACTTTCCCACAGCCCGTTATAGCCTCAAGAGGCTTGGCATACTCTTCGTTTGATCAAACGGGTGCCTGTTTGCCTAATTAGCTTAAGCGCTATACGCACGTGAACCTCTTCGAGATTTTTTTTTTGGAAAAAACGTATGCTAGGAACTTCCCAGATGGAAGAGGAGGTCCTAGGACCTATTTTCTATCACTGTCTCAAGAACGAAAATTTTTTTTGAGAATTTTTCCCTGTTTTGCAGCACGTTTTTTAAGGTGTTCCAAAAGGAATTTTGAAAAACTCTGTATGAGGGAGTTGTAGTATTTTTAGAGTACTACAACTTTGTTTCCCTAAGTCGTCCGTGATTTTGTCGTTTAGACCTTCAAAAAGTAGCCCGAATATGACTTAACATCGTTTTCACGCTAATTTTTACGATTTTTCGTGGTTTTTGGGCTGTTTTTTGCTTCGATTTTCGGGTTGAATTTTGAGGCTGCTACTCGGAGGCCAAAATGGTCGATTTTGACTTCGGACGGCCTAGTCCAAAGTCGAAGAGCTCGATGCCAGCTTTTCAATGAGCACTAGAGCGCCTTCATCGGATATATGGTTTAGTAGATACGGACCTCCAAACAAGGGTGTTTTCCAGAGTTTTTTTTTACGTCTGTGTTTTCCATAGTTTTTTTTTCACATCTTTCACAGTTCTCACGGCCTGAACTTTCCCGGCTCACGGCCGAAACTTTCAGAGTTCACAGCCTGAACTTCTTTTTTTTTTAGTCTAGTGAGAAATACAAATTTTTCTTTTTGGGTAGGAATATTTTTTGAATTTAAAATGAAAGGGGTATGGGCATTTTCCCAAAAAGGTAAGTGGGAATCAAAAAAGTCAACCTTTTAACACCCCTCATAAATGACCCCCAAAATGGACAATTTTGATAACTCATGAGCATCTACTCATTGAATGCTCATTAGCCTAAATGAGTTATATAAAAAAATTGATTAAGAATTAATCCAAGATTAATTCTTTCACTAATCTTTCTCTCTTTTACACTAATTAAGGACTCTAATTATACACTAATCCCTAATTAATTCACACAATTGAACACATCAATGGATAGAGCAAGGGAATGCTAATCTTTGTGCATCAACAATTGTGTAAATTAATCTAAAATAGGGGATTAAATAGACTCTTAATGATTGTCTCCTCTTTTAAGACAAAATTAAGCAGAGAGTCAAATTTCTCCAATTGATGAAAAAATTGTTGTGATTAGGTGTTTTGATGCATCTAGATGCTCTCAAAACACTCAAAAACACCAATTTCAACTACTCATATGATCCATTTAGATCCTAATTAATACATTTTTTAAATTTTTGGTCTCTTGAACAAGATTAATCACCCTTAATAACAAAAACTAGATGGTGATGTGGGAGTGAGAAAAATCACCAAGAAATGCTGAGAGAAGATGTCCAAGTTGCGTTTGAAAGTCTCAGATATCATTGTTAAGATGGCTGATAGGACTATGACCAAACCTATTGGAATGTTACAAGATTTAAAGATAAAGGTTAAACATCAAGTTAAACATACCTTCATTGTTGTTATGGACTTTTCCAAACAACCCGAATCATATAAATAGATCTTAGGATGCCCCTTCATGAGAAAGGCAAAGATGGTACATGACTGGTCTAAGAACCATGTCTATCTCCGATTCGATGATTCCATCAGGGTTGATCTTGTGACTACCCATGTATATCCTATGGGTAATGGAGGAATTTTTAAAATCATTCGAACACCGCCACTCATTCAGCCTCGTTTTACAATATTGTTATACTTGTAGAGAAGAGACTGATGTAGGGAAGGACCCACCCTACAAGGATGTTGGAAAACAAGCTATTGAGCCTAAAGATGATCTAAATTGGATACATATGATGGCTACAACAATAGATAGTTTGGGAGCTAAAGAATTTACATGGGTTACACCTGATGGTGAAGAGCTCCTCAAGGTTGTGCCATTACGAATGATTCATGCTCTACCTTCTGATGTCGAGGGGATTGGTTATAGTGAACTTAAGTCCACATGGGATGACTCTAACATAAGCACCAATGGTGGCGCGATGAGGAGTCTGAAATAAAGACTAGAAGCAATAATAACTCCTACTAAGAGAAAAACAGAGCTGACAACATTAAGAGAAACAATGAGAAGTGAAATAGAGACCGCGGGGAGTAGCTCTAAAATCGATACTGATTCACAATCTGAAGAAAGGGATGAAGTTCTTCAAAACACTAAAAGGAGCATCACTGAAAATGGCAAAGATGAAAATTCTATGCCACAAATCATCATAGAAGGCTTCAATAGAGGAAAACTGCCCAATGGCTATAATATGTTGGCGCACTCAACATACAAGCTTATTGACAATTGGGGAGAGAAATTGCAAAAATTTATGTATTGCAACCCTCCTCCCACTAAGTTGATAGCTAAAATCGATGTCACCGATGATGAACCAAAGCTTAATTGCTCCACTAGGCAAAAGAAGAACAAAGAGTTGGCCCAAAAATAGAAGAAAGCATTGTAGAGCATTGTAAATCTTTTACAATTGGGGACCGCAAGTTAATGTTTGATAATTCCACACAAAAAACAACAATTGAGGTAGAAGGAGTCTATGATGGTCCGGCTGAAGTAAAAGAAGTAGACTTGGTTGAACTTGGGGGAGACCCTAAGCCAGTCTTCATAGAAAAAACACCTCACTCCGAATCAGGAAGCTAAAGTAATTCATCTCCTCAGGAATATAAGGTTTGCTTCTCATAAACTTACCATGATATGAAGAGAGTACGTGCTAATGTTGTGTAGCACACAATCCCCATAGTACCAAAAGCTAAACCTGTCCATCAACAGTCTTATCTAATGAATCCAAAGTATGCTACAATTTTTAAAGAAGAGATAGACAAGCTCATCGAATGTGGATTTATCTATGAGATTGAACATTCAGACTGGGTTTCATCCATTGTGGTTGTGTCAAAAAAGAATGAAAAATTGCGAGTACGTGTCAATCTTAAAAAAGTCAATGCAGTAACAAGATGAGATTATTACTCCTTGCCATATTCAGAACATGTACTCAAATGAGTGGCTGGCAAGGAAGCATATAGCTTCTTAGATGGGTATTCAAGATATAACCAAATTTTCATTGCTTTGAAGGATCAAGCTAAAACTGCTTTTGTTACATAACACGGACTTTATGCTTCTAGAGTTATGCCATTTGGCTTGACAAACGTATCAACCACATTCCAACGGCTTATAAACACTGTCTTTAAAAAATTTCTAAGGATATTTCTTGAATCTTACTTAGATGATTTGTGCATTCATTCATCATGGAAGAAGCATTTATCTTGCTTATGAAAGGTATTTGAATGATGCAGGATCTATCTCCTATCTTTAAACCCATTCAAATGCCAATTATGGGTTAAACATGAAGTCATCTTAGGACATATAGTGTCCAAAAATGGGACCATAGATGAGAGTAAAATTAAAATTATATTGGAATTACCCCAACCAACAAACTACAAGGGAGTCCAAAAGTTTATGGGACATGTAGGCTACTACACGCAACTCATCCTCTTCTATGCTAAGATTGCATGTCCCTTGTATAAGCTTCTCATCATATTTGAGTGAATAGAAGAATTCCAACAAGACTATGATATGTTAAAGCAAGCTTTGGCTAGGACCCCCATATTACGAGTACCAAACTAGGATGTTATCTTCTATGTGCATATTGATGCTTCTAACTTTACAATTGGATGCGCCCTAGCCCAGCCAAGTGAACATAAATTGAACTACCCCATAAGTTTTGCCAATCGATAGTTGATACCGTCTTCTTCACTTCAAAGTGCCACTCAATGAAGCATTGAAACTATAGGACTATTCCTCTCCCTCAAACTAGTGTGTGCCACCCACATGCAATGAGAAGAGTACACATAGAGTGTTGAACAAAAAATGCTCACTGAGATGATGCTTACCAAAGCAACCAATGCTCATAATGAATCTTTAACCAAACTTCCAAGTCAATATTGGAGACCTTGGAAAAAACCTCGTACTTTGGGAATCGTCTTTTTCATATAATGTTTACTATATCTTGAGCATGACAACTCCAAATTTGTCGGAGATTATGGATTTAGATTCTACGCTTTAAGAGATTTCCAAAGATATGTCAGATATGAGAGGGTTTTGTAAGAGGCTGAGATAAAATATACTACCATGGAGCGTGAAGGTTTAGGAATGGTATATGCTATGAAGAAATTTTGACATTATCTTTTAGTTAACAAATTTGTTTTCTATGTTAATCACATCAAGCCTTGCTATACCTTGTCAACAACAAACCTTGCTCCACAGAGATAATCTTTAGATGGTTGTTGATTCTTCTTGAATTTGATTTCACAGTGGTGGTAAGGCCTGACAAGAAACATGTCATATCTAATCATCTATCTCGTGTACCTAATGGTGAAGCACCAATTAGAATAGATGATGATCTACCTGATGCTACACTGTTTAAAGTTGAGACTATACCAAAGTGGAGTGAGAAAATCATTTTCTAACTAATGGTTTTCCATAGGCAAATAAGTAAAGGAAAGATCTAGCAAGGAAGTTGCTTAAAGAAGCAGAACCTTACCAATTGATTATTGTTTGCTAAAACTCTTTATAGAAGAGGTAAGAGTGACATATTAAGGCGTTACCCCAAGGAGGATGAATACTTATACATCATCAAATAAGTACACCAAGAGATAGCTGGTGGACACTTTTCAACAGATATTACAGCAAGAAAAATACTCCAATAGGGATATTGGTGACCCACACTCTTCAAATATTGTGCACTATTTGTCAGAGGATGTGACGAGTGCCAACGATATGCTAAACCACAAAAGAAGGATATGATTCTCTTACACCCTATTAAAGTTATAGAACCCTTTATGAAATGAGGCATTGATTTTGTGGAACCCATTAGTCCAATTGCACGTAGCACCCAAGCAAGGTACATTTTAATAGCTATGGATTATGTCACAAAATAGGCCGAAGCAAGAGCTTCAAGAAAAGCAGATGTGGTGGTGGGGCTACAACTAAGTTTCTTTACGAGACTATCATTACCCAGTTTGGTTTTCCTTTCGAGCTGGTGAATGACCAAGGGAAACATTTTATAAATGATGTGATCCAATATATCACCACCATTCATGATCTCACATCGTAAGTCCACTCCATACTACCCACAAGCAAATGGTTAAGCTGAGAGCACCAACAAAGTTCTCATTTCCATATTAACAAAAATTGGTGAGGCTTGATGCAATGAATTGGGAATTCAAGCTCATAGTAGCTTTATGGGCTTACCAAACCTCTTACAAAGTTGTAATTGGTTGCACATCATTTAAGATGATATATGGGGTTGAGGCGGTAATGCCTTGGGAATTCATGATATATGGGGTTGAGGCGGTAATGCCTTGGGAATTCATGATACCCAACTTAAGGGTAGCAGACTTAGAGACTCGAGGAAAACATGTTAGCCAACCAGCTTTTCATTCTTGAACAACTGGAGGAAGAAAGAAAATTGATGTACAAGACACGTTAACAGAAAAGGATCAACAAAAAAGTGGTTTGATAATAATCTCAAGGATAAGAAAATCAATAAGGGAGACCTTGTACTTATGTATAGAGTCCGCAATGAAAAAAAGAAACTAAAGTATACCGAAAAAGGACCATTTTGAGTCTGTGAAATAACACCTCAAGGTACCATGCATGTTGAAACCCTTAATGGTTGACACGTAGGCTTCCTTAATGGTAGTACGTTCAAAAAGTATTATGGTCCTCTTACCAAGGAAGCCTTGTGGGTGACTCGCACATGATAAAAATGTAGCCAAGGAAAAAGCAGAATTAAAGTAAGCTCAAGCTCGACAAGAAGCTAAAGACATGCAAATCTGACAATAGCAACGAGAAGCTATCCTTGGATCTACACAAGCCTTTGTGGCAGAAGTTGAAGGAGACATAGAGGAGCACATAGCATCTCTACAAATGTCCATTCAATTGCCTAGCCCTTATGATAAAGTTCTCTACAATGCATTACTTGATACGGGGCTAGTCACAATTTAATTTCGTTCAATGTATGAAACCAATTGGGAAAACCTCAACTCGTAGATGCCTCTTTGAAGGTGAAAGGTATCCATGGTAGGAATACCAAGGTTCTGGGGCTACTACAAATAGAAACATATTGTGATAGCAACAAGCACTTGGTGCGAGACTTCCTTGTTATGCCTGCAAGAACATTATCTAAACCAATAATAATTGGTTGCACATGGATAAAGGCTGCTAGATGTATGGTTGACTAGTCAACGGGGTGTGTCTCTGTGTGGGTGAAGCCCATGGCTAAACATTCTACTCATAACCCATTGGCACCTCTCACTCTTGTCGAGAGTCACAATGAGGAGGAAGCTTCAACATCCACAAAATCTAAGGAACCCTCCTCCACTTCATTGTCCACTGTTCAAGGAACTCTCGATTCTTTTACCTCCACATGGCAAACATCTCCATGTCAGAAGGACGAACATATACAATGGGCTAAAAAGTGGCAACCTAACATCTCTCCATCTGTGCCACCTTAACCAACCACGTAAAGAAGGCCTCAACATAATAATCGATGTAGGAAGTCCAAATTACAGATTACCACAAAATGGATACCTAAATGGTTATTGAAAGGTCAAGGCTACTACAAGAGTAATTATTGTATTTGGATCCCAAAACATAAATGTATACTGCTAACCTCATTGTCGCTGCTTAAAAATTGAAAGCTCAAGGCTACTAATACGAGAGTAATTATTGTATTTGGATCCCAAATAAGAGAGTAATTATTGTATTTGGATCCCAAAACATAAATGTATACAGCTAGCCTCACTTCCATTGCTTACAAATTCCCAAGGCTCCTCAGCGTGAATGATGGAAAAAAGCTTCAATAGATCGAATTCAAACAAAGGGAAGACTATTGTAAGTGAACCTTCACCACCAACACCTAAACAAGTTTGGATCCTAAAGAGAAACCCTATCACACGAGACAAGGTGATTAATGGGGTGAAGCTTCTACATCATCACAAAATGTTATAAAACCATTATTGGATATCCAACCCCCAATCCCATTAGTTCCCCTAGAGTGACCCACTACGCGAGCACAAATTGCCTTGCAGCAAGTGCCAACTCCATTACTCATCTATAAGGAAGAATCCATAAGCTCCATCCGATATCATAAAATCCCCTTACCATCCTTAAAGCTGGAGATTGATATGCCGCAACAAGTAACAAAGGGTGCTCCTAGAGCCAACAAGCAGTGATGGAGCAAAGTTAGAAGGGATGGTTACAAAAAATCTACAATACCTCCGCGAAGTCAAGGTATGATAAGTAGAAAGGGGATACTTATGCTAATATCATCAATTTTACCCCCATATTTTGCTCCTTGATAAATTTCATGTCCATATTAGGAGGGAGCCTATTGGAAAAAGTTAACCCATGACAATATAGCTTACACCAACATGTATAGCAATATAGCACCTATACACATACTAAAAATTCGACTAACAATAAAAATTTAAAAAGATGATGAGAAAGAGCACATACCAAAATAAGAGAATGAAAGTACAACTCTATTGTTACTATATGCCTTGAGCATGGACTTTTCATGGAACAATACGAGTGACCCTATCCTGAACCTAGATTGTCTGGATTAGTACTATCAAGGGCACCCACTCACATGATATTTTTATGCACCATTAGGGGATAAATGTTATGGAGCCACCTTTATGGACCTATTATACCTACAGTTTCATCCCCTTGCACCATGTCTTAGTTGTGTGAGAAGCAACGCATGTTGTTCACAGCATCCTACTTAAGCTAGCATTGTAGAACTTATTTTAGGCATTATGGGACATGACTCTTACAGTCCATGGTAGAAGAGACCCCATAACAACATGATGATGTGAGTGTACTTTACCCAATGGGAGGACCCTATCAAGTAAGGAATGCATAGGAAGAGCTTATAGAGCAGGGGAAGAGCTTATGCACTTACACCGTCATTTTATGAAATGATGTTACTGACTCATTGTCCCTTCTAGAGCATTGTGGGTCATTTCCTAGACAACTTAGCTAGAGGTAGCTACTTAGCTCACGTGCATATGTAGTACCCATGCCATATCACAGCGAGGATGCATGCAGACCATTATCTTGTACACCAGAGGACGCATATCTCTTAGACTCAAACTGTGAGGATGATGAGCTTAACGACATTGACTCTAGCCTAGCGTATAAGTTATGGCTATCTATCTGATAATGGCCTGCTGCTTTCTGGCGATGATTTCGAAGATTTTTTTAGGGTTCACATAAGAAACAATGGAGGTTCTCAACATTACAAGTACAATTCTACAAGATCGACTTTCCAACCATACAGCTAACCAAGTGTATTCTAACCGATCCTCAAATAATGCTATTGTTTTTAATTTTAATCTTTCTTATAATTCTCCATTCAAGTTTGTTTGAGCGCATCATGTAATTGCAAAAAAACTGCAATAGTCCTACATCACGTGTATGGATACCAAGGCTTGTTACACACAAGCAAACTGCCCATTTGAAGTGCAGCCACTATCCTACCAATTGGATGCGTATCTTTCCCATCAATTATCGAGTTTAGTCAGCATCTAGTTGATGCGCCCAAGATTGTTGTTACGATATCCGAGCAATTTGGCTAGGTGGGGAGGAAGCATTTACTAATTGTGCTTGTAGAAATGTGTGTAACCCCTAACCTACACCATTGCTAGCTTCCAATTGAGTGTTGAGATTGGGCAAGGTGTAATAGCATGGGAGGAATGAGAAACGGCCTTTGATAATAGTGTGAAACGCCCTCATTCCAAGAGGGAGAGAGGGGTTAATCGTAATGAAATTATCTTTGGATTTTGCATAAGCATTGACAGTAGAGCTGGCGTCATTCATCTACCTGATCGCCCACCAAAATGCAGTCTCTGAAGGTTTCAGCGATGGCGGGTTAATGTTTCCAGCGATGTTGGATAGATGCGTGCGACGGTTTTCCAACAATCCTTCCGTTGCCAGATCGGAGAAGATTTAGAAAACCAGTTTTTTCCAGACAGTCCTAGATGGCTAGGGTTTCAAGTAGCTCGGGCCTGCCAGTGGATACCTCGAGCTGGATCCATCAATCTTCTCACACATGCCAAGGAAGAGTCAATGGTGTACACTGATCCAGCCAGGTCAGTGTTGTCTATATGAAATGTACAACATCATCATTACAATAGATCTCGAGTTCATCAATTAAACTAATTTCAGTCAGAATTTGCACGTGGGAGTGCGCATTAAGTCTATGTATGTATCATGACAGTCTGCCTTTCCTATGCTGCTAAGAGTCTACCTCTCCTATGCTGGTGGAGACTCATCGTGATTGGCTGTGTGTGTATATGTGGAGACCAGGGTGGACGCTGCACCTATCTTCATACTCAAAACTGCAGCCCACTATAAAGATGTAGTGGGTCATGGCATTTGGTCTTCGCTGTGGCTGATGAAGAAATTTGATAGCCAAGGTGGACATGTCAAGTTACACGTTTTATCTTCCACCATGGGCACATGTAGGGATGCTGCAGCAAAATATATATCACCATGCATGAACTTTTGAACCTCAATGTTGCAAGAACATGGCGCATGCATGAAATTATGAACCTAAATGTTCCGCATGTGTGTGCGCATGGATTTCTGTGCATTTTGTAATTGGGAATTGTATAGGATATGATGAGACAGCTGGTTTGGGTGTGATCGGCTGGACGCTTGCATTGGGTGTTTGCGTTTAGATAAGACAGGACAGGCAGCACGTGCATAATTGCAAGGCATTGGTACTTTCCCATGCTGCATTCATACTTTTATTTGGAAATGTCTTTCTTATTTAACTGATGCAATCTCCAGGTCTGCTTCAGGCAAGATCAACAACTGGTGTTGCAAGGAACAAATTGTTTCACAACGTGGGTTAATGTGGCCAAAACCTTACTGCAAAGTTTTGAAGACAGGATCATTGTTGCATAAGGGGGTGAACTTGAGAACATGGGGAGTCAAGGACTAATCAGATCTTCAAGTTCAAGTTCTTCAAGCTCTTTTGATAGCTGTTCTGATCTTCTTGGTTCATTGCAATCTTCATCAAAAGGTTCCGCACATCGTGCAACTCCACTAGAAGCACAGCAGCAGGAAGATGACATTTACATAAAAAGAAGTCAAGAAGTGGAGGAAAGTGAATGTCTAAGGATTGAGTGCTATGATTCAAAGCAGGTTCAAGGGACACAGGATGGGTCTGCAGGTCTGGCATTAGACGGGGATGGGCAATTTGTAGAGGGATCAATGAAGCAGGTATTTGTTGGCGGTGTGGAAAGTTTTGAGGGTGAAGAAGCCATGTGTAGAGTTGAGGCTCATAATGTAAAGAAGGATGCAGAGGGATTTTCCACACCCATGACTGCCAACAAAGCGGAAACCTTGGGGGACAATGCATTTGTAAAAGGTGCTCAGATTTCATCTCCCTCTCCCACATGTCTTCAACCAGCAGGTTACAGGTCACCCATAAGTTCTCTTGAGTCTTTAGACAAGGTGACTCTCTTGCCAGAGGTTAAAAGTCACCCAGTGGACTTAGAGATGGTGCTATCAATTGAACCTTTAGAGTATGGTCAAGAGCACTTAACTAAGAGAATGGAGTCTTTCCAACAGAGTTGTGGTAGTGAATTAGAGGATAATGAACATGCTCTGGGGGGCATGAAGCCTATGCAGCCAAGGCAATTTAATGCTTCAGAAACTTTGGTCAATTCTGCAAATGATCGAATTGGTGTAGAAAACAACAAAGATGCAATGGCCGACTTTGACCATGCATTTCAAGGCCATACTTACACTTCAAATATTGGAAAAAGAAAGTCATTGGTTTCAGAGGCAGACCATGATCTCCAACAGCTAGAGAACTCTATAAAGTTCTTTGATCTCCACAAAACAAACTCTTTACTTCCTCACCCCCTTCGCTCTTTGAGCAGGGGATATGGTAGACCGGGCCTTGAAAATGTTGATGAACAGATTGATGAGAATGAAGTTATATACAGAAACCAAATCTATGGAAGGTCTATGTCTGCTGGTGTGGTTAGGAAGAACAGGAAGTCTGCAGCTGGACCAGCACATCATAATGGCAAGGAGCTGAAATCTGCAAGTATGATGTCCTGGCTAGACTCTGAAGAAGCCAGAATAGTCCACCAAGGCTACATACAGGAAAGGGATGATTCCCAGTCTTCAGCCATCGAACAAAAGTCAGATGTAATTGTTTCTGCAAATTTAGGTGCAGATACATTATCAAAGTCTTCTTTTGTTGATCGGAAGGAGGGAGCGTTGGCACAATCACTAGATGGCAAGGAAGGGAGTCGTCAGTCTGTGATAGATGAAGAGTTGTCTGGAAAGAATGGAAGTTGGAAGCTGGCTAGCCTTGAGAAGAAGATTGGAGAACCCATTAGCTGGGAGAGTGAAGATTTGGGTCCAGATGAGGTATGGTTTGTTGAAAATTTTGAATTTGTTCTTGTTACATACAAACAAGTATCTGTTTTAATTTTTGGGACTGCTTATGTGCTGTTTGGACTTCTCACATGTTTCACATGTTTTAGATGTATTAGCTTGCACTCTATGCTTTGCATGGTGTATTGATGATCTAAAGCTTGGCCTCTCAAAGTTGTAGACGACCCTTTGTGGCCTTTGTGGCTTTGAAAGAACCACCCCCTGGCTTGGCTGTACTGCACCTATTCACCTCGGATCTGGAACCCGTTGGATCATCACTTGGGGGATTATTGCATGGGCCATGGAGGCAAGCCTGGCCCTTTTCTACGAGGATGGTGAGGGCCGAGCACTACTGCTCACTCATTTTGGGTTTACAGCCATTGCAGCCTCCTCAGCACCTGATGGCTCCCTGGACCCCACAGATCCACCCTGATCAAAGGTGTGAGATCATTAGCAGCATCATGGCCTGGCACATCTGGCGGGTGCAGTGCAATGAGGTCATTGAGGGTTCCATTAACCCACTGAGAGATGCCATCCACTGAATTGGACTGACCTCATCCACATCCTTTGTGGACGCTTGGAGGTGGGCAATTCAGAGCACATGCAGCAATGCTGGGCTGCCTTTTTTGAGGAAGCCCTGCCCTCTCTTGTGATGTTTTGTATACGCTACCTCCTCAGAAGGTGGTAGTCCATTTTTGAGCAGTCGCATTTTGAAGGATCTTTTCTTGGGAAGAGGTATGGGGTTTTTGGCCTTTACAATCCTGTATTTGGGATTTTGGATCATTTGGGAAAATGAATCGTTAATCTTTGCTGTAACTAGGCTAGACTAGTTGCAGCTTGCCATGGTATGGATGACGAGTTATGAAGGATGATTGATGAATGGATTATATGTGGAATGTTTTGCACTCTGATAGCTTAGATTATGTCAGATGGTTTTTCAAATGTTTGAAATCATGTTGTGCATGCATATGAAGATTACTTTTTTCCATGAGGCAACATTAATCCTTCATTAGCATAGACCTGAGGAGCACCTCTTAACAAACGTAACCATCTTGGTGCACATGCTTGCACTCGAGGATTATTATGATTATTGACACATTTGCTAACCGTGTCTGCAAAAAACCTTCAAGTCCTGCATATTTACATAGGTGACAAAATCAATCATCATTTATTTGAGCCAATGCCAAGGAATGACCTCTCTCACGAAAGCTATGATTACTAACACTCGAAAATAGATTTTTTTGAGCATTATGTACACGCAGGTCACAGGGGTTGTAAAATAGGAGATGATGTCTGTTAGATTGTGGAAACTATATTTTCTGTAAGGGAGGACATTAGGCCATCAAGATGTGGTGAGAAGTAGCTATATACATGATTGAGATTCTGATGGAGAGAACATAGACCTGGAGGTGTTATGGGAGACTGCAGTCTGGTAGTATGTCTTGAACGATATCCTTTTGAGTGTTTCCTATTAATGCAAGTTTAACTGAGGTTCCTGCAATTCTCCTGTTTCTTTAAATGTACTTTACTTAATTGAGGCATCTGTGCTGTAAATAATTGGGGAATTGGAATGCCTTCTACTGACATGAGAGTTTTCTGAGTTATTGTTTTTCCGTTGAGAATTGCATGCTTTGGGTTATTTAGTATCTTCAATCTTCATTGGTTTCTAACTCAATGACAATGTTTAGTAGATGGAAGTTGTGTTTGTTTTGTTACCTCACTGAGCTACTTATACAAGGGGTAATTTTGTCTTGCAGCTTTTCAGGTATTTAGAGGCTTTAGATGTAAATGAGACTTATGTCGACACAATCCTGGATATGGAGGATGGCATTTTCAATTTTGATGATAGCAGAGGAAGGTTTTCGCATGCTGTGAGTAACTCGACTATGGGCATGCACCATCCTTCTCGAGATGGTAGCTTGAGTTCTTCAACTTCTGGATTGCAAATGTTCAGTTCATACCATACCCTTTCAGCTAAGGACATCCCCTTTATTATTGACTGGGTTGAAGTGGTCGGGGCAAGGCAAAGAAGGGGTGGTTCATCACTGTGGGAGAGAATGGTTGGTGTGAAGGATCATACTGTTTACTGTATAAAGGTTGTAAGCAGCAAACACGAATGGGAAGTGCTGAGAAGATACCGAGACTTTTTGGACTTCTACCATCAATTGAAGCGAATATTTAATGTTCGAACAGGGAGGTCTCTGCCTTCACCCTCGGAGGAAGTAGAAAGTGAGTCCCGCAAGGTATTTGGAAACATATCTCCCAATGTTGTAGAACTGAGAAGTGTTCGCATAGAGAAATGTCTACAGTCTTTGCTTCAAGCAGGGCCACCATTCAGTGCAGCTCCCCCTTTATTCTGGTTTTTGCGCCCACCCCAAGGTGCTTTTGCAGCCTCCGGTTTTGAGGAGCATCTTATGATAGGAGCTTCATCTTTGCAAAAGGGTTTGGACGTTCAGCTGGGCACCCTCGATTCCCCTCAATTGCAATCTCCTCGATCAGCTATAGGAAGTAGCAAGACAGAGCTGGATCAGAACAGGAGCCCTTTTACCCTTGGCAAAACCATGAAGCTTGTTTTAAATATTCACCCAAATAAGTCCTTAAAGCAACTCCTTTATGCGCAGCATCATTCTTGCGCTGGCTGCTACAAGCATCTAGATCTTGAGAAGGGGTTTGTCCAGGGCTTTGCACAGACTCTTGGACGGGCGAAACCGAGGCTCTGTGAATATAGTGGGCAGCTTTTCTGTTCATCATGCCATTTAAACGAATTTGCAGTTCTTCCTGCTCATGTTTTACGGCATTGGGATTTCACAGCAAGAAGGGTCTCTCAGCTTGCGAAGGCGTATTTAGATTCAATTTATGACCAGGTATTACATGCATTCTAACTGTTTCTCCATCTGATGTAATAAAAGGGCCTCTTTAACTCTTCTATCCTCGGCTTACTTTGGGTGTCAAGAAGGCACGGCCTCTGTAATTCACCTGGATGGGTGTGAGCACTTATCGGGCACCATTTGCAATCTAGTTTAACACTTAAAACACTTGATAAAATGGGCACACACAAAACAGTAACAAAGCTGAAAACAACACAATTAACAATGACACCGGCACTAGGGTCGGAATTGGACAACCCCCCCCCCCCCCTCTTTATACGATGTATTTCTTGGAATATTTAATTGTACATATCCACGGGCACCTTGTGCCAAGCTTGCCATGAACAAATGAGACTGTCTCGCCTTTTGGATGAGGATCATAGATATATGCTCTGTTTTGCAAATGGGCAAGTATAGCACCTGCTAGAAGCAAAAGCGATGGAGGCTTGTGGATGCGTAGAAGAGAGTCCACTTTGTTGCAAAGAGATGGCCAAACATTGAAGAGGCTGATTCTCATAATTGGTAGCATACATGTGTTTAATGATTATTTTGCCTTGTGTGTGCTTATGTTAATTTCTCCACGATTTGACCAAAAGGGTGCCCATAACCTTTGTATTAATATTTGACCCCGGGCACTTTATAGTGGGACGTCGAGTTTTTAATGAAATGTGAACTTGCAAAGGTTATAAACATCACAAAGCCTTTGTAAAATAACACTAGGGTTTAAATAATACTTACCACCACAAATCAAGAGGCATACTTACGGTCCACGGGCGGGTGTCCCTTGCCTATTGATGGGACACATCATAGCAAGCATTCACACGAAAATAAGTCACACAAAATTAGTTCCAGGCATGCAAACAACATGCATGTACATGCTGCATATGTGCAAAGGCAACATCAAGGTCCTGACTCGTGATCAATTTAGCAGAAGCCATAAAATTGCATGTATACCTATTATGTCCTTGCCCTGGATAGTATATGCTCTTTGCAACCTATATCTTGACACACATTCTTGACATGATGTACCGTAGGCTGTACAATCAACTTTATGCATAAGCTTTGCATTGTTTACTAGCAAACATATATGCAAAAGCCCATACTTTCCCATAAGCTGAATTGAGTCACAACTTTGCCACCACTCAATGATGGCCTTCCCCTGATGGCAAACATTCTCGGGGTTGATATCAGATATATGCATAGCATACTTCTGAGTCTTAGCATAGACACTCCTTCAAAGTATACTTAGTTCCATGCAATATTCAATGTCATTTTGACTTTCAAGCCTTCAAACACTTACCAACAATCCATGTCTACCGGCTGTCCATGGTTGTCTATGAAGTAGATACCCTTGCCAACATAACTCATGTAATATTCTCTACATAGACAAGCTTCATGGGCTGTCCAACAGCCCTTGGCTTCGTGCTTGCATGGTGAACCTTAGACTTCTCAGTGACTTCGTCACTAAAGGCAATATCAAATTGTGCAATAAAAGCCATGGCCTTTGTGGCATCATACTCGCCATGAAATGCATCGAACTTCATTGACTTTTCACTGGCTTTGAATTCTTTCACCGGCTTTGAATTCTTTGAGTATGTTGGCATGTGACTTTTCTATATCATCATTCATGTCTTCTCTTACTTCTATCACGTGGGACAGCTCTTGCATCATTATGCTTGCCTATGATGAGTCGCATGTTGTGTGCTGCATGTGCATAAGTAACATGGGGCACAGTGGAATGTGCCTTATGAAGTGGCGGCCTAGATAGTTGAGGCCTCTTTGCATGCATAGATATATTCCCTTCTACTCACCCTCTCCATAAGTGTGGTCAGCGACATGAGTACCATGAGGAGTATGAGAGTCTTGTAGATTCCTCTTGTGCTGAAATTTTCAGCCCATGTTGAGTGCCTTTCTCGTGAAACAATTCATGCGGTATGAGCTTTCAGCTTGCATGGCGACCAATATCTCCATAACCTGCATGCACTGTCACGTGCACCCTGCACTGGGGTACACAGTGACCCATTGGCATCATCATCAATGCAACATGTGTACAGAAATAGTACCTTTTTTTAGGAACATTTGTTGTATGCTGACACCATTGTGAGCCCTCAGTCTAGGGACAGTCAGGCATGAGCTATGTAGGTCAGTCTCTGAGCCATAGAGGTTAGTTTGGAGTCGGTCCTCTTAACCCACTTGGAGAACCCCATCAGATAAGTGCATGTAGCTGCCAGCCATAGCTGAAGTCTTGCATTAGAAGCATTATTAGCATGTAGACGTCAAAATGCTTCCCCAGCATTTTTGACGTAAAACAATCTTTAAAAAAGATATTTCACATGTAAATATTGTCTCCAAGCAAAATTTCCATCTTTCCATATCATTCCATCATTTCACATCATTCCTCTTCGTTTCTCATTATTTCACATCATTTTTCATCATCCTTATCATTCGACATTATTCCACATCATTCAACATCAATTCACATCATCCCACATCATTTCCACATTCATTCACATCATCCCACATCATTTTAAATTCATTCACATCATCCCACTTTATTTCCACATTCATTCACATCAACCCACATCGATCCACACATCGATCCACATCAACCACATTAATCCATATCAATCCACACATCACTACACATCACTCCATACATTCCACATATGGACACGGGTACAAGCCTCAAGGAGTACTTGCAGCCTGCACTGTGCCATGGGTAGTCATACATCAGGGGAACTCTTGGGCAGCCCATCTAGGCTGTAAGGTCTAGTCGGTCATCTCTACCAGCATATGGGACAGGCGTAGGCAACATCGAAATGCTTATAAGCAGCAGCCATGGGTGTTAGGCCTGGCCAACCAGCATCAGAACTGCCCGACATCAGAATGTGGGGCAAACAACCTTTTGTGCAGCATTAAATGCTTTATCCAGCATTTTTTGTCCAATAAGAACAGGCTGACAGCTTCTATGCTGGCCGACCAATAGCTATATCCCATATAAATACCATCGCCTAGTAATCATCATGAATCATCATAATCAAGTCATCAAGCAGAAATTCAGGCATCAAGTCAGCATTCAGTCTCCTTCCTCTCCAAGCAATCATTAAAGTCCTCTTCAGCATTCAGCCAACATATGCGCAGTCCTACAGCTATCCTGGACTTGCATAAGTGGCCCAGAAGAGTCTTCTACATTGCCTTTGGACTGGTGGATTCTCAGTCGACGTACGGTCTTCTTCGTCCTTCTATTTATAGTCATAGATCTTGTTCTAAAGCATTGTACAACAGTTCTCCAAAGAAGTAATATAAGCAAATACTCGTGCTTGGAGGTTTCACTGTCTATTTCAAGAGGGATTTGGTCCACTCTCCAAGATCATTGACTTCCAGGACCAGCGTTGCCTAGGCCTCTTCCTGCTTGAGCTCTGTAGACACAGGGACACCTTCTTGAGAGAGCTTTGGCCCCAGCCACCCCGCCCCCTCCCTCGTCAGCCAACCATCACTAGTTTCTTCCGGACCTAGGAGGTGGAGGACATTGATATAGTGGATCTTGTGGACCCTCCATGAGCTGCTCCGGACCTACCTCACCCGAGAGGAGTTACCTCGGACCGAGCCTCCGCACTCTAGCGTGGCGACGCCCTTGCCGCCACCCCCCCACCCCTCTTGGGCCGTCGGCCACGATCACCTCATCAACTCCAGATCCAAGACATGCTCCACCGCCATCGAGCTACCTTTCCACGTGACATAGCTGAGGGAGACCTCTCGGCCATACACATTAGCCCCATGCTTGATATTTTGGAGAGTGGTATACCATCTACTCGGAGCTGATGCTGCTCTCATGTTTCTACGTTCTTAGTATTCCATGATGAGTTTCCATGGATAGTTTTGTATCACCCCAGTGAGATAGCTATGCTTATGTTTTCTTTCTATTTTATTTTCCATTCCATGATGAGATATGCCATGGACATTTTTGTATCACTTTGGTCTCATAGGCCCATTGGGTCTTTAGTAGACGCTTAATATATCTTTCTTTCTTTCTTTCTTTCTTTTCTCTCTTTCTCCTTAGTGAATGGATGCTAAGGATCTCACCAAAGTAAAGGTTTAAAGAAAGCTTTGTTGTGCGTTACCACTATCAACCTTAGTGCATGCAACATTGGTATTAGAGCAACAGGTTGGTGACCCAATTCAGCTACCTAAAAAAGTAGGAGCCTCTGGTGGATGGCAATACTGCAGTCCGGAAAAACCACCGACGCCTCCACCATGTCAAGAGAGACATCTCATCAAGAAGAAAGCCAACAAGAAGTTGTGGAGGTACAAAGCCTCCAAAGCGACACCCAAAGACAGTATGCTTTTGCTACAGAAGAGCTCTTGAGAATAGCGATGGAGCAATAAATTCATTGAAGATGCAGCTTGCAGCAGAAAAAGAGAAGCCCAAAGGTCTTTCAGATCTGGCAGAAATGTTCTTTGGTTGGAGGAACAAAGAAGAAAAGACGATGAAAGACGTGAAGAAGCAAGAAGAAAAGTTGAAGAAGAAAAAAAGAAAGAAGAACAGAGAGGTGCGGAGGAACAAAGGGATAAGGAAGCCACACTCAAGCACGAGGAAGACCGGCGGTGTCGAGAAGAAGCCGACCGAGAGTACCAGCAAAGACTCAACTGGGAGGCTATGCAACTCAAGTATGAGGAAGACCAATGGCGTCGAGAAGAAGCCGACCGAGAGTACCAGCAAAGACTCAACTGGGAGGCTATTCAACTCTAGTATTAGCAGACGATGGCACAGATTCTGTTATCCCTCCCCAAGATGGCTCCAAATCCTTCGTCGTCCACCACTCCAACCACCATTGTCATTCGAACTTCACCAAACTTTATTAGGTATGATAGTAAGTGTGATCATGCTACTGTTACTTAGTTTATTCAGCACCTTCTCCTTTAGCAAAAATCAGAGGTCCACAAGACAAAGTTCATGTGGCAGGCATAGAGGCCATGATTGGTTAGATCTATGTACATCTTGACACATACATATAGAAAACACTATTTTCAACAACATCTATCTCTCTTCTCTGTGTTCATCTTTGCGTTTTTGCACAGTTCTTAACCCTCTATTTTATCTAGGATTTATGAGCCTTTTTAGGCATTAACCATTAATTTACAGAATTTTTAGGTGTTTTGTTGTCCAAGGCCCTAGCCAATAGCAGTCGAGGAGTTAGGGGCAGTTCCATGAGCCTATAAATGGGCTAGAGTTGATCATTGTATAGTCATGTGATCCCTCATAGGTGGGACATGTCATAGGCATAGATAGATGTTATCTTTTGGAGGCCATGATTGGCTAGGATATACGTACATCTTGATACATATATACAGAAAACACTATTTTCAGCAGCTTTATCTCTCTTCTCTTTGTTCATCTTTGGGCTTTTTGCACAGTTCTTGATAGAGGGAGTTCTTTTGCATGCTACTTTGGTATCACAGCCTAGCATAAGTCCTAGAGGTTGTGAATTGGTGTAGATTTGGAAAACGCACAGTACAAAGGTTGCTATTTTTGGTCCTGACAAGAAAATGCAGCCAAGTGGCTCTTCAACATCAGGTATTTTTGGTGGTGCCAGATTGAGGGCAGCCATGGGGTATAGAGCCCCAAGGTGGGTATCAAGGGGTATGAAGCCCCCAGATGTTCAACCCGGCAACCATGGTACAAGGATGACGGGAGGAACAAGGGGTTGCAGGTTTCCAAGAAGGGATCTAGCTCTCAGTCCAAGAAAGGTACAAGTGTTCAGCCCAAGGAGGGGACAAGAAGAACAGGTGCACGCAGAACATAGCATTAGAGATTGGAGCAATCCTAGGTTGATGGTTTTCAAGACAAGATCTAAGTGGTCAAGAGTGCCTCAAGTTTTGGAAGCAGGATGCCAAGGGTGGAGTCAAGATCCAAGTGATCAATAGTGCCTCAAGTTTTGGAAGCAGGATGCCAAGGATGGAGTCCACATGGAGTAAAGGGATGATGTTAGTCATCAAAAGATCAACTGGATTCTTGTCATCAAGCTCAGTAGGAGGGGATGCCACATGCATAGATGTGGTCATACTTGACCCTCTATTTTATCTAGGATTTATGACCTTTTTAGGCATTAACCATCCTATTTATGGGATTTTTGGGTGTTTTGCTGTCCATGGACCTGGCTGATAGCAGTCGGGTAAAGGTAGGGGCAGTTCCACGAGCCTATAAATGGGCTAGAGCTGATCATTGTGTAGTCATCTGATCTCTCATAGGTGGGACAGGTCATAGGCATAGATGTTACATTTTGGCGGCCATGATTTTCTAGGATCTATGTACATCTTGATACATATATACAGAAAACACTGTTTTCAGCAACATTCTCTCTTCACTATGTTCATCTTTGCGTTTTTGCATAGTTCTTGACACATGCAGTTCTTCCGCGTGTTACACACCAGTTGTTTCTATCATGTGGTGGAGGTATGCAGTCTTCCTAAGATGATGGAGGCCAGCTTCGGAGGAGATGATGGCCTGTTCATTGTATTATGTATACGCCAACCACTATGCCAACTGGATTGTGGCAGCAGTTGGCAGCCTTGCCTCTATGGAATTGCCACACAGCCCACAGAGTGCTGCAGACCAAGTAGTCTTGAGTTGTTGAAGAGGGGGTTGCCACACTCTTGCAGGCTGTGAGCTCCTCTCAGCCTGCAGCTGAAAAGGATGATGCCCCCTTGCAGTATAGGCTGCCCTGCTGTGACGCACCTGCAGAGTACAATCAGGATTTGCAGAGCCCCATGTTTAGGCAGCCTCCATGAGAGACAGGCTGCCCTTAGGATCTCAGGAATGATGTTGGCAGTGCAGGACCCAATTTGGGCCCTGTTCGGAAGTGGGAAATCTGTGTTTGGGCAGTGGACAGGTGTGGAAGCAGGCCAACACTGATGGGCCTATAAACAGCAACTGCCCTTCCCACTTCATCGTCAAGCTTTCTTCCTTCATCAGCAGTAAAGCAGCCCCCAGGAGCTCTGAAGGGTGTATTTGAGGGTGGATATCAGCAGATCGACAGGAAACGTTTGGTGGAACAGAAGCATTCTTTGTTAATTTGGGTGTTATCTGTATCTTTTGGATAGATTTACAGCCATAGTTGTGGCATATTCTTTTGAGGTTGACTAGTATGGCATTGGGACTTGTGCTTAGGTATTCCGCTGCCATAATTGCTCAGTTACAGACTTGCATTTAGGCAGAGTGATTGGATGCTGGGCCCTGCCTGGACTTCCCCAAAGTCTTTAAGTCCATCCAGTTCCAAGTCAGGTGTTTGTTCTAGAACCTGAGCTGGTGAAGTGGTTTCCATCTTGAAGATGATGAAGCCTCCGAGTTTGACAAGATGGATGCAGAGATGGTGACCCCACCAACTGGGATGGAGACATGGTTGCTGCATTGGTTGCATATGGAGGATTTGGTGGATTTGAGCTTCATCTTGTTGGATTGGTGGATGGGAATGCTGACTGTATTGTCATCAAATTTGTAGTTGGGATGGATATACGAGCAGATGGATACTTGGAGTTCACTCAATTGGACTATCCACAGGAGCCAAAGCATAGGTGGGAGAATTTCTCTCAAATATTGAATGAGAAAGTTCAGTAAGTGTGTTCATAGAAAAAAACGTGTTTCACTCTCATGGAACTTGCAAAACGTTTCTAGCACAAAACATTCGAAACCTCCCAAAAAACTGTTACGCTCAAATTTACGAGTGTCGAGGTCATGCCCATTTTGGTCACTTTTGCCTGCGCATATGTGCGAGCTGTTTTTGAGTTTGATTATGGAGCCCTTGTGCAGTCCATTGGTCTCCTGCAGGGTACACCCCTCATCCTAGCTTCCCTTTGGCTTTTCCCCTTGCTCCTCCTTGCTCCCACCTTATCTCTCCCCCTTGCTCCCACCTTATCTCTCCCCCTTGCTCCGGCCTTGGCTTTCCTCCTTTGCTCTCCTCCTCTTCTTTTCAAATTTTCCCTCCCCTTCACTTCTTCTTCCTTTTCTTCCTTGAAGCTCCATCTTCTATCTCCCCTCTTCATGAAGACTGATGGTTAATAACTGTAACTTTAGCCAGTTTTTGTGTTCCTTGAAGCAGCGTAATTTGTTTGTCTTAATGAAGCTGTAAATTGAATATGTTATGATTCATGAATAAGTGGAACCCCTTTTGCAGCCGTTGCTGTGTGTCAGTGCTGTATATCCCTATCTATATTTAAGGGTGCCCATTCTCTGTCATGTTAAAGAGATTCGAACAAAACTAAGCAGAGTGCTTTCATGCATGCGCTGCCCTTCCCATGCTCGAATACAGCAGACAATGGGGTCACGAAGGTACCTCTTAGAAAATAACGATTTTTTTGCCCTACGTGACCTCGAAGATCTCTCAAAAGGTGCCTTTGCAGGTAAATGTTACTTCATTTCTGAAGGTTATTTCATTCTTTTAAGTGTATGATTCATGGTAGGGATGGCAGTTGTATTAAGTGATTACCTTCGTGGAGGACTTAAAATGAGCCTAACAAAGCCTTCTCTGCATGGTTAATCCAGTGTTGCCAGGATTGCTTACTGCTGTATTGGAGAACTTGAAAATGCATGTGACAAAGCAGTGCTCGGTTTGCCAAGATACAGGAGAATGGTGTGGGGCTGGCATCTTGTGTGAAGATACTTTCAGTCCCATCTTCCCATTTCAGGTCATAATACAACAGCTCTTTAGTACTCTTAAAGCAACGTTTACTTTACTGAGATGCCTTATGTTTTCCAACCACTTAATGCATTGTCTTCTTGAATGTTGCAGGAGGAGAATGTAACAAATTGTAAGATATGCAATGCACCTTTTCACAAAAAATGCTTTGACAAATGCAGCACTTGCCCCTCCTGCCCTAAAGACTGGATAGATGACAAAGCCATGCAGGCCTCAGAGAAGGTGGGTGCTTTTGATCAGGAAGAGCTTAATGATAATGATCATGACGATCTGACACCACTCCCAGATGGCCAAGCTCCCAACAGGAAAGGATCCACCTCTTTTTTATCAAGACCTGTGTTTGGAAGCTCATCAACTGATTTAGAGAGATTCTGAGAACCAGAAAAAGAAAAAGTGACCATCATACAAGCCCTTGTCAAAGAAATAGTGGTGGTAATCAAAATAGAGGGTTCTTTTATCATGGTTCTATTATGATCTCTCCATTCTGTAAGATGTAATATAAAACTCGAAGCCTGTAAATATAATGTATATTGCATTAGACATTAGTATGGGGGGCTCATTTGGGACCAGTTTTCAAGAGTCTTACGCATGAACAGGTGGGTTTGTTGCTTGTAATTATACAATACAACATATACAACTCGGTACACCTGATCTGAAATTCAAGAAACCGGCTTTATTATAATTTCACAAAATTTGAGCACACAAAACTATCATGTGAATGATGTTGTAGATGTAAATGAATTTGTTCAATGGCTTACAGATGAGAGTGGCACTAACTTCCTTTTTGAACGAGTGTAAGCAGGACTGACAATTCATGCTTTCCAAGACTTTTCTCGGATTGGCTGTAGGCACAAGATGGACAAAGATATAAAGATATGGACAATCTCTTTGAGTTTGGGCTTTCTACAATTATGCTTATGGAGATTGGGACTTACCACAAACCACTGCTAATGTGAAAATTATATATTTGTACAAAATTGTTCCTAGCATCAAGATAGCCACCCTCCATCAATGTGATAAGAGAGGCTTGTAAAAAATGATCCCTTGCTCATGGTCAAATGTGGCTTCAAAGGATAAATTAGTTGATCAATCATACCTATCCTTCCTATGAATTTAAAATAAGTGTACGAATTGTATGCATGTGTATGGGTGTATAAACATTGTATATTAGAGTGCAAATGATGTAAGCAATTGCATAGAAGCATGTGAGCAAGCCTTTCCATGAAAAGTAGCAAGATTCTCAAACAAGTGTCGTATCTGTATATAGTATCCTCTCTCTCTCTCTCTCTCTCTCTCTCTCTCTCTCTCTCGCGCTCACTCACTCACACACACCCGGAGATTATGCTCCGAGGTATTTTTGCCTCGCCATCGCCTATGTATCACATATTACACCCCCATTATGGTACTGGTTGGAGCTAGATAGATCTACATTTCATTCTTATATACCCTACGCATATAGGTTGCATATTGAGCGTCTAGCAGTAGTGCTCCATCCATCACACCTCCCCACTAGCTCAATACTTTCTTACTTTATTTCATGTTCATTTTGTCCTTTTTTTTTTGGACATCTAGAAGACATTGACAGTTTTACATTGATTTGTCTCATAGGTTGAGTTCGGCCTCTAGTAGACTTTAATATAGCCTTCTTTCTTTCTTTCTTTCTTTCTCTCTCTCTCTCTTATACAACACACACACACACTCTCTCTTATACAACACATACACACACACACACATACACATAGGTGTGTGTGTGTGTGTCTGTGTGTGTGTGTGTGTATATGTATATATATATATATATATATGCACCTCCCTTCCCCCAACAAGTTTTTGTAGACTCCGGCAGACTTATTCAACAGATTTTTGCTACTCTTGGTGTGACTCATAGTAGAGAAAGAATGAGGCAACTACAAGCTTCTAACCTTATCTGCTTACAATTGTCTCTTATACTTGTGAGGGATATATTGCACAATAACCTCTTTGATCACCCTGGAGACGAGAACTATTTTGGATGCCCCCTTCTCCCTTGAGAAGTACCATGGGGATGATTCTTTGAAACTTTGGTTTCTCATTAAACCCATCATTGAGAACCCTCCGGAAGTGCTCTTTGTAAAAGTGAAGCTTTGTTGAAATCTCTACAAAAGAGAGTAGCCATGTTGTCTCCAAGTGTGTCGCTGAACAAGACTTGTGTGAACGATGCGATTAATCTCATGCTTTGGTGAGATCTAGAGGTAACACATCTACAATTATACTCGCACAGGAGTATTGAGCCCGACTCTAGAGGTAAGGCATCTACAAACTCAAAAAGGACAATCTCATGAGGCACTAAAATCTTGCTCTGAATCCCTCAAGCCCTAACCCTAGCCAAACATCCATTTTTATACCAATTGATCTCTCAAAGTGCTCTAGTTGTGAACAAATGAGTCCACACTAATATTTTGTCCATTAATTAGTCCTACATGTGTACTTATCAATAGATCCTCTCACTAGCTAACTTGGCTTGGCATACAAACCCGGACTTCCTTGGACTCTTGCCTTAGACCAACATCCATGTTCATTGCAACATGCAAACATTATGCCGCCATGTGTATTGTTCTTATTTCGAACCACTTGTCCTCAAGCACATTCCCCTATCCTTACCAAATTAACCATTTATCAATTAGGGTCATGGCATTCTCACACCCTTAACAAGATTTATCATCCACTTCCATGTCTCCAAAGTCTAATTTTGAGTCTCAAAAACTTCTTGTTTCTTTTCAACACTTAAAACAACTTATTACATAGTCCACACTAATCTTCGTGACTTTGTCCTAGCTCACATGAGTCTACTTTACCTTTGCTCATTATGTAGAAGTACACGTTAGGCTTTTATCAAGTCTATTTCATTACTACTTGCAATATTAGGAATACTCTTCCAAGCCATGCCACTTTGCACCAACAACTTTTCATGATTGTGTTGCATCTAGCATCTCAGGTACTCCTCCACTTTAGGTATGAAGTGTTCTTTAGCCATTTTGGCAATCATATCACACACACTCATGTACTCCTCCACTTTAGGAATGAAGTGTACTTTAACCATTTTAGCAATCATGTCACACACACTTTGTATCTGACCAAAGATAACTTGTCACTATCAGTTTTCATCAAGGCACTCATTGTCCATAATAAGAATGAGGTGTGAGTTTGATTTATGTCAAAGATATGGAAAATGTGATCTACATACATGTGTTGTATAGTCTCATATAAATCCTTTGTGGTAGATTACAACAAATTATATGTTAAGGTCTAAGGTTCACATTCCTATGGTTACTTTGTGAGACCATGGTCAGGTAGGTCAACCTAGGCATTCATGTCACCTCTAGTTTTGGTGGTGAAAGTACACTTCATCAAAGACCGCTTCAAACAAAAAGAGGATGAAGAAGAGAAGGAAAAGACCAACAAGGAGGAGGGATCTTCTTCTAAGCATGAAGCATACATAGTTAATAGATTGTTTTAGTAACAATGAGTTGGTTCCATGCTTTGTGGCTCATTGTAACTTTGTGGCTTATAGTCAATGTATAATTTTTTTGTTACTATCCTCTTACCTACACACTGTGTTGGTATGGTTCTTGGAGGAGGAAATGAATTCCCTGTATCCCAACGTACAATAAGAATCAATTGTTGAACTATGTAGATCAAGAGTGTTTAAAATGTGATCAAAAGAGTGTTAAAAATGTGATCAAGAGAGAGTGTTGATCAAGAAAGTATTGCAAATGTGATCTACGTACATGTGTTGTATAGTCACGTATAAATCCTTTGTGGTAGATTACAACAAATTATAGGGAAAGATCTATGGCTCACATTATGGTGGTTAATTTGTGGTACCATGGTTAGGTAGGTCAACCCATGCATTCATGGCAGGAAGAGGGCACATGGCCAAGTGGGCTAGGCAAGTGGATCCAAGCACCTGATCTTGATGATATATATTTGAAAGATTCACACTACATGTTTCATGTGTGAGCTCTAGCATTTGTAATCTCTTGGTGAGTAATTCTAAGTGGTCCTCTGTCATATGCATCATTCATAGCATAGCATAGACTACATGGTATAACATAACCCCGCTCATTGTTCTACCATCACAACTAGCTCTTTTCCTATCTCAGACCCTAAGCTGTTCCATTGAGATCCTTGGTGCATATGACGTGTATTCCCATGTAACCTGGTTTCTAACAAAGCCATCCTCCATCATTAAGAAGAAATGGTGGCCATGGAGCATCTCTGGTTTGACCCATGTCGTGTGGATGCATATATGCCAAATGCCATTTATAAAAACTCTCTTAATTTCATGTAGAAACAGTTTATAAGACACTTCAATACAGTGTGGTAATGGCAGTGCGTTGAGGACCATTCAGACAAATGTCCTTAATTAAATATACATAGGTAAACCTTGTGGACAACTGCTAGCTTGCTTAGCTATATACACAAGCTACATGAATAAATGTGCATCTGCAAATAATACTTGACCAGGCAAACAGCAATCAACAGTGGATGTGCAGCACATGGCTACAATAAAGGTCTAAAGAAATTCTATCTTTCAAATACAGTACTAACCACTTCGGCAAGAGCCCACCCAAAGATCATGAGCTCGAACCCTTACACCTGGAGTGCTTCCACATGACTTACCCCAAAGAAAAAAAAACCATAACCTCATACAAGAGACACAAGCCCTCTCAAGGGTAGCTATACTTTACAAGAGAAGAATTGCAACAAATGCTCATTACAGAAAGCGATTGGTTAAGCCTGATGTTCTAAGCTATACATTAAATGCCCCTTGCTGCTTTTGAAAGAATTCTTGAATCTCTGCAGATTCCATCATTGAGCTGCCATGCTCATATTGGGACTGCTGCATATGAACATGCAACTGCAATACAAAACAGCTAGTTAGCTTGAGGTCACATAATGTATTCAAGTGGGATGATGGAGAATGACAAGTTCTTGTTTTACCTTTTCCAAAAATAATTGCTGCTCTTTAATAGGCAAGCTTCTTAACCTTTGCAGCACCTGTAGTTGCTGTTTAAACAAGAAGAATCCATGATCATGCTTAATTGTACTAAAAAAGGTATATCAAGTTGCAGACTGGGCCCAGCACACCAACCTGGTCCTGAATCTTCTCAAATTGCTGCATCTTTTGTTGAAAAGCATTTGATCCTAACTCGGCTTCATCACAGGCCAGCTCCTCCCTAAGTCAAGGAGAGAGATCAGTATTACTAATCATTATCAAAAGAGTAACAAACTTCCTGTAAACTGCACATAATGTGGTGGTTGATGGTTTCATTTCCCTGGGCAAGGAACTCACCTCCAGAGACACACTGTCTTTAGCTAAACAATATGTATATCACAAAAACAAAACCATGGCAGATCTAGAAGAGCTCATATGATATCTTACTTGGTGACAAACGCATAGAATCGAAGCATCAGCTCTCTGTCGTCTTTATGAATAGCATTGACTTTTCCCAGACATGCAATGCCAAACTTAGGCTCTGAATACAAAAGCAAAAAAAACAAATGAAAATCAAGGATAAAGGAATTCTAAAAATAGGGTAATTGTTTAATGAAGAACATATCATGGTAAAGACTCTGGGCATATTGACATCTTAACAAATTTTCCAAATGAACATCTCTTCCAATTTCAAGTGGATATTACAAGTTTTGGCACATCTCCATGACGGGCAGCCAGTTTAGACTTGGGGAGAGGTGGTCCCCAGTTGAATTCTCCACAGGCCCCTGTTGGTAATATTGTGGCCAAAAGCGGCCACAAGTTGTAATGCCTTCAAGTGGGAACACCAAGCCTCCTCTCGATGGGAATGAAATGTGACTACAGTAGGATCTATTCGAGGTGAAAAAAAAAACGGCTCTAAGAGGCATATGACCAGAGAAGGAGAACAGCAACAAGACGACAAACCACAACAGGCTGCTTACGCATGGCCTACTGGCAACCAAACACACAAACAGGTTGGCCAGCCTGCCCAATTGCTAGTGGTCATAATTCTAAGCTACTTGTAAGACTCAACTGCCTCAATCAGCACCTGCAAAAGCTAGGGCAATAATCATTCCCTTTTCCCCACACGTTTATCAAGCTCACTATGCATTACACATGCACTCCCCCTTTGTGTTCTTCTTGCAGAGTTAGGGAGCCCCCTTGGTCACAGATGCCCTCTTCCAGACCATCACGTACATTCAGGATGTAAACACACTTACTAGGGACTGTCTGTCGTCAGCTTGCACCAAAAGAAGAAGCGTGCAATAAGGAGAAAAGCTTTTGTTTTTTCCGTGAGCTTAAGTGTCATGTGATTGCTCATGGAAATGTCAAATACAGATTGGCAGCCAGATTTAGGCTTTGTTAGGCTCCGTGGACAACTCAAAAGCTAGTCGGCAGCAAAGGGGTCTCGTCGGCTGATCTGGGACAAGCACCTGCATTAAATGCTTATTTATGGAGGACTGAACTGGCCACCTGCACACTTGGGGCCTATATAAGCGAAGGCATAATATTGTATCATTTATCTAGTTCCCACTTGGAGAATAGGTCATAGACTAGGTCTAGAATAGGACTTTTCATAGTCAAGACTCCTTTTAGGTGTGCTTCAGGCCACTGGATTTGAATAAACACTTATACTCTTTTGATAATATGAAGATATAATAGATTAGGTGAAAGATTGCATTTTCCTCTCTCTTCTCTCCGTCTATCTTCCGCATGACTGCATCAGTGTTCTTGAAAAGCATTTAGGGCTGAAAGATCAGACCCATCAAAGCTTTACTGCATTGCGCATGGATGAAACCATCACCCGTGTCTTGATCTTTTGGTGGCGTGGTGACCACGCAACATTGTATCAGCATCTGCTTCAGCAATGCTAAGTGCTGGAGTGTCCATGATGAAGGTGCACGGTACAAGAAAAGTGCACAGGAACAAGGTCCAATGGAAGTAACACCAACATGGAAGAAAACCATGAGATTGATCAGGTTGTACAGCATAACCTGCAGGAATGGCAGACCTGACAGTCAGATGCCACTTGGGGCATACCAGGAAAGGCTTTCAGAGTAACGGTTCCAAGGGATGATGATCATCCACGAGGAGGGGTGCAAGAAAACCAAGGATCAGTCTTGGGAAAGAAGTTATGGAAGTGTTCAAATAGGGCATGAAGGACCTAGGGACAAGACAGAACAGATGCACAGATCTACACCAGAATCGCAGACGATCTAGAGTATCGCAAAGTTATCACACACATGCTGCCCAGATTTGGAGGATGACAATGGGATTTCATGAGGAAACGGAAGGATGATGACAGTTTGTGTTTTTCTCTCTCTTCTCTCCATCTATCTGCTGCATGATTGCATCAGTGTTCTTGTGAAAAGCATTTAGGGTTGAAAGATCAGACCCATTAGAGTTTCCGTGTGACATTAAGAAAAGCTTGAGGGTTGTAGAGAGCTAGTGAGTATTGGAAGAGGACTAAGGACTTTATGATGGCATGGGTGTTGGAAAGAAGGAGATTAACATAATCTTGGGGGCTAAGGAGGAAAGAAGAAAGATGTCTCCTTGATGGTGATAGATGGCCCCTTTTTGTAGGTGGAGAGGGACTCCTTAGCAAAGATATAAGCGATGTGAAAGTGGTTTGATGAAGAGGTTATAATTGGACTAGATATTAGCTGTTGCTAGGTCCAAGGTGGTGGAGGAAGATTCCAAAAGATATTACAATTTTCCAAGGTTTTCAAAAGTCATATTAAATAGGTGTGGGGTGAAAACATTATAAAGTGGAAAGTGTGATTGTGGGTAAGAGAAGAAGTGAGGAAGAGATTTCAGCACTATTTTGGCTGTAACTTTGTGTGTAGCTTAGATTGAGAAGCTTCAAAAAGCAAAGTTGAAGTTCGGGACCCATTCTATAGAAACATTTCCCACGACCTAAGAAGTAGTTCGTGAACTTTTCTTGCCAAATTCCGAGCGGAAGATACTAAAAAATTCGAATCAAATTTTCCTATCCCAAAACAAAAGTCTTCCCTTCATTTTTGCATTCTTTATTTGGAAGATGCTTCCTTAATCACTCACCACAAAAGAATAAGGCATGTGAATACACATGGTGTATAGACTTAGCACTGTAATGCAAGGTCAAAGTAGTCCCCACTTGTAAGAACATGTCAGTACTCCGTTGTATCCATCTTAAGTAAGACATGCATACATCTCCAAATAATATTATAATATTGAAAAATATTGACTTATTCACTCACTACATAATAATGCATATCAATATTATAAGGTATGTCTTCCACCCATTCTTGACTTCATTTGGCGTGCACTTGGTTTGTCAAGAGTTATGCAAAATACTCTTTAGTCTATCTAGAAGTTCTTGAAGAACATCTACCCTGAATCCTGGTCCATGATCTGATACCAGCTCTAAGGGTGTTCCAAACCTGCAGTAAATATTATCAAGCACGAACTTGCCAACATCTTCAATTGTTATTCTCCTAGTGCTAACTGCTTCTATCCATCTGGTCATGTAATCAACAGCTACAATAATGTAAACCTTTTCTGATTGAGTTCTTGGGAGGAGACCAATGGCATTAATTTTCCATTTCTCAAATGGACCATAAGAGAAAATGGGATTTCGTGGCTCATAAGTGAGCCTCTTATCTCCTGCAAGTTGGCAAGCTTTAAAAGCCATGCACAAATGCTGAACATCCCTGTGTAGGCTAGGCCAAGTGTAACCTGCCAATAAGATCTTTCTACTTGTGATTTCCTATGCAAAATGGTTGCCACATACTCCATCATGGCAGGATTGGAGAATGTGACAAATTTCATCGGATGATGGAACCCTTCTCATCTCTAAATCCTTCCCTTTGTAATATAAGTCTTCCCCAATCAGTTAATAAGACAAAGCTTTTCGAACTAACCTGTGCTTTTGTACTTAGTGAGATTCCTGGAGGTTCACTTGAAAGCAAGAAGTGAATGATCTCTTGCAAGTGTTCCTAGCCTTGAAACTTTGGTTCTTGGGATTTTGTTGCTCCAATCATAACATTCAACTCTTGATTTGCCAGGGCGTATGCACCCCTATTTTTGCTTCTAGACACATGCTCAATTTTAATCATTTCAAATTGCTTCATTAGACTTCTGATTTGCTTCAACCAACTCAAGAGGTTAGAATTCTTACATGCCCAAACACCTTGAATTTGTTTTACTAGCAGCATGGCATCTCCTTTTACAACTAGTCAGTAATTTTTTGTCCTAAACAAGCTTCTAATCCCATCTTCAAGGTGGCATACTCTGCTTCATTGTTTGAATAGACATCAGATAGAATTTTACCTTCCTGAAGGACCACCTCTTGCTCGGGGCTTAGAATGATGAACCCTGCTCTTGCAAAGTCGGTCTTTCTCCTGTAAGCTCCATCAAAATACAATGTGAATGCATTAGTAAAAATTCTCTCTACCTTTGGATATTTTGTCTCTTTCCTTGCTCTTGGGATCACCTTCTTCTCATGATAGCGATATGTTAACACATCTGCTAAGCTTGCTTGGGTACTTTTCTCCACCAAAAAGGTGTACTCAAACTCTTGCAATTCCAAGACCCACTTTGCGATCTTTGGTGAGATATTCATGTATTGAACCACATAAGGAAATGTATTCTCAATTGTTAAAACAACAAAGGGTTTAGGCAAAAGGTAAGACCTAAACTTCCTGACTGCAAATATGAGAGCCAACATAATTTGCTCAACATCTAGAAAACTTCTCTTAGTCTCTGTCATCACCTTGCTTGCAAAGTAAACCGGACGCATAAAAGCTGTCTTTGGATCCTTTTGCATTAGTGCTGCACCAACTGCATGAGAGCCAACACTTGGACAAACATAGAAAACTAAATCCCAGTGGGGTGGCATGATGACTGGTAAAGAACTAAGCATGAATTAAATATTTCCTCACTCTCATCATCCCATGTAAAAGTACTCTCATGAGTAAGTCTTTGCAATGGTGAAACTATCTGTGCAAGCAAGTAAATAAATCTGGCAAGGTACCTGATCTTTTGAAGAAATGTGACCAGTTGCTTTGTATTTGATGGAAATGGGAGTGCTAATAGATCTTGCACTTTTGACAGATCAGCCTCAATACCTTGTGAAGAAACCAAGTGGCCCAAGAGTCTTACCTTAACCTAGGTAATGTGGCATTTCTCTGGATTCAACTATCCACCAAGCCTTCTTCCATCTTTTGGCAATGTATATGCAAAAATCATCTATGAAAACTCTTATGAAAGACCCAAAAAATAGTTGAAAAACATAGTTCATGAACCTCTATACGCAAAATGTGACAGGTGCATTCGTGAGACCAAATGGCATAACTCTATAAGCAAAACAGCCCCAAGGAGTGATGAACGTGGTCTTTCTTTGATCCTCCTTTGCTATTCTGATATGGAAATATCCTGAGTATCTATCACAAACAGTATATCATTCATGGCTAGCCACCTCATTCAAAATTTCATCCTGGAATGATAAAGAGAAATGATCTCTTTTTGTGGCTGCGTTGAAGGGCTTGTAGTAAACACAAACCCATCACTTTGGGAGTTGCCACCACAAAAAATACCCATTCATAGTTTCCACTGGATAAATGAATCCAGCCTTCAACGGCTTATTCACTTCTGTTAACAAGGCATCTCTTTGCGCCACACCTAATCTTCTTAACTTTTGAGTCACTGGCTTTGCTTCTGCCTAGTATAATATCTAGATATTTTAGTGAACCACTGGCTTGTTCTCCAACGACCACTTCTTGAGAGTTTTGGAGGACAAATTCATTGAGAGCCCGGAATACATATAGACACACATGTCACATGCCATGTGGATAGAGATTCGTCAACTTAGGGTATCCTCTCACCGCCTTACAGTGGAGACTAGTAGAGCCGACCACATCTCATGGGAGGACTAGATATGGAGAGTATGCACTACCTGAGAGGTGGAGGATGGGGAGTGCTACATGTTCAGATGCCTGGCCTACTATGAGATCTGAGGGAGATTTCATTGTCTCTTCCAAGACAGTTTCGGTCCTCTCTCACGGGTGATGTAGTATGAGGATCAGAGATGCCTAGGCATGTTCCTAATGGAGCTCAGACACCATACAGAGGCAATATTGAGGTAGCACTCCAAGAGGCAGACTCGGCAAGACTCTCAGAGTAGGATCACAGATTTCCTTGATATACGCTCTCATACCTCAAAGGCCACCACTCCACACGAGGGGTTACTACTAGTGAGAAGACTTGATCACGTACACAGGGGGTTACTAGTGAGAAGACTTGATCTTTACTGCAGGTGACACATTCCCGGCCCCAAGCATCACGATCCTCCATCCGCCAGATCCACATCCAGCATGCTCTCTGATGCTATGCCAGTTGCCCATCAAAAAGGCCAGACATCCTTTTTGAGGCACCAGATCTGTTAGGCGATGGGATATCATTGTCATCTGATCGTTGTTGTGAGGCTCCCTCTCACACACTGCCACGTGCTTATACCACAAGCATTGGCAGCAATTGTTTTTTTCTTTCAGTTCTTTTCTTTCCATGGCTTAATATTTTCATGGCAGCATTGTATCATCTTTTGGTCTCAGCTTTTGGTCTCATAGACCCTTCGGATCTTTCGTAGACATTCATATTACTTACTTTCTTTCTTTCTCTCTTCCCACGCACTTGGGGGGTTACTAATGAGAGGGCTTGATCTATACTGCAGGTGAGACGTCCCACGGCCCGAGCATTACGATCCTCCACCCGCCAGATGCAGATCCAAGATGCTCTCTGACATGATGGCAGACTCCCATCACAGAGGCCAGACATCCTTTCCATCTTTTCAGCCATCAGATCTGTACTGGCCGAAGATGGTGTCACTGTCAGCTGATCATTCAAGGCCCCCTCTCACACAGTACCATACGCTTATATCACAAGCATTGGCAGCAGGTGTTTTTTTCTTTCAGTTCTTTTATTTCCATGGCAGTATTGTATCACCTTTGGTCTCATAGACCCTTTGGAACTTTCATAGATGTTAATATTACTCTTTTTCTTTCTTTCTCTGAAACTTTTTCTCAGCACTCATCAAACTGCCACAATGAACGAACCAGACATTAGAGAGAACAAATATATCATGGAAGAGGCGCTTCACCATCTCATCTGGGGACAACACCCCGGGCTTGAGCCGCACACTTGAAATCCTCAGAGAATGGGCACAATTTATTCAAAGAGCCAGACGCCCTTCCCTGCAAAGACCCAGGAGCTCTTCTCATCAGGGACATACTCCAGCAACATAGAGCGGCACCAACCCCATAGGTGAACCTTAACTCTGCGTATCCAGTTGCAGGAAAGGATGCTACATGATAGCACATACTTGTTTCAATGTACATGCAGTATATTTCGGTCTCATAGACCCTTAGGATCTTTAGTAGGCGCTAATACAATCTATCTCTCTCCCCCACAGCTCTCTACTATCATTACATTTGTATAAGTGATGTTCTTTAATAGCTCTCCTACTACTCTTCTACTATTGTTAAATTGGTAACAGTGCCCCATTCTTGCTGCCCATGCCACCATGTGTGTGCTGACTTGGCCACTCTCCCCATTCAAAGTAAGCTTTGAGTGCCTTTTTAATCCATGGTCATAATTAAGAAATAAGAATCGGTCCGTCCACATGTCCAAGCAACTATTGAAAAAGCATGTGCCCTCTTTCTTGAATTGAAACTTTATGTTCTAAAAGAAAGTTTTATTTAAGAAAAAAGAACCATGAGGTGGACATTCCAATGCAAACCAACAAACTAAAGAGCAAAAATTACAAAGAAAACACGAAAAAATCTGACAGTATTTGCAGATCTCTTTGTACATTAACTTTGCATCCAAATTCACTATTGCTGCCCAAAAAGAATCAGGAGAAATCATACCAACACCCATTTGTTCAAGCAATTCTTCTTGTATTTCCGTAGTCACAGCAACAGCTTCCTGAATTGAAGACCAAGGTAAGAGACTTTGACTTACAACATACCTTTCAAACAAAAAATGAATAACCCTCTCTCTTTCTTTGACTCCCACATGTATACTCTAAATGTACATGCTCACCATAGTGCACACCATGCTCATGCTGACAATGATGATGAGATAGACATGTAGCTAGTCTAGCTTTTTGTATGAGTTTTTTCAGTTCTGTTAATCTTTTTCCATTGCCCAGTACCACATGAAACTCTTGTACCACTTTTGGTCTCATAGACCCATTGGGTCTTTTGAAGACATTTGATATAACTCTCTCTCTCTCTCTCTCTCTCTCTCTCTCTCTCTCTCTCATATGAGGAGGCACAGTACTGGGATATATACCACCTACTCATGAGCAGAGATACAGCCATTGCATGGCGCAAGATGAGAGAGCCTCGCCCTCGTACCCCGATTGAGGATCCACACACATGGCACACATGCAAAGAGCCTCTACCATATCCATCAGCAACCGCCCATACCACAGCCACAGGAGCCCCGCCCTACCACCTCTTCCTTCTTTACCGCCTCGATGGTAGAGAGAGCTATCCGCCGGTTACAGCATGGAAGATCGGCTGACCACAAAGGTATACAAAGTGAGCATCTTATTTATGCAGCTGACACACTGGCACCCTTTGTTGCTCACCTCTTTAATAGGACACTAGTGGAGGGCCTACCAGTTGAGTGGACTATGCACACCATCGTGCCTCTCCACAAAGCGGGAGACATGCTAGACCCTAGCAACTACAAGACTATCATGATTGGTCATACATTGGCCAAACTTTATGGCGCAGTGCTTGAGGCACAGTTGAGCTCATATGCAGAGAAGGAGGGACTGAGAGCACCAGAACAGGCTGGATTCCGACGAGCTTTCTCCACTATTGACCATATATTCACTTTGAGATGTCTGATTGATCAGGCTAGGGCGCGGGAGAGGAGATTATACTGCTGCTTTGTGGATTTCCACAAAGCATTTGACACGGTGCCACGAGAGAGACTCTTCTAGCGCCTCTAGTCATTGGGGATCCCATCAGAGATGGTTTGGGGCATCTATGCTTTATATGAGTAGGTCCTCGGGCGCATATGATGCCCCGGGGGGCTATCTGATGTTATTGCTAGCACCATAGGTGTGAAGCAAGGATGCCCACTCTCTCCTACACTATTTGGGGTACACATCGATGAGGTGGCTGACTTCATTGTTCACGGTGGTGGGGACGGGGTAGACATCTCAGGTACCACAGTCCACATTATGCTATATGCAGATGATATTATTTTGGTCTTTGAGTCGCGGATGGGACTCCAGCATCATCTCCATGCACTCGATGACTTCTGCACACAGAGGGGACTTACAGTGAACCTTGGGAAAACAAGGTCATGATTTTCCACACCTTAGGGCCGGTTCGACGACAGGCCATCTTCACACTAGCAGGAGGACAGGTAGAGGTGGTAGACTCATGTGTACTTGGGGATTACATTTGCGACTCCGCCAGGAAGATTTACTATGGCATAGGCAGCCAAGGATAGACTCACGCGAGGGTATGCAGCTCTGGCCATGCTAGAGAGACAGTGTCACCAGGCACACTTCTAGGAGCCCCGCACGAAAGGGTGGTTGTTTGACACACTAGTCACCCTTGCTTTGATGTATGCTGTAGCAGTATGGGCACCTAGGCTCGCCACCTCCACATGGTCTCAGATAGAGAGGCCTCGGATTCTCATGCTCTCACGGATGATCCGCAGCAAACCCTCCGTCTCACATGACATTGTCCAGGCGGAGTTTGTTGCACCTCCTATGCTAGTAGAGGCCCTCTTCTAGATGATCTGCTTCTTTCAGAGAGCTACACCACCACCACCACAACACAGGGTCACGCTTCAGCGTGCAGAGGATCTCCGAGCTTGACGGAGACAGAGAGCACCAGGCTACCAGACCCCCAGACTTCCTCAGAGAGAGATCACTCAGATCTGGTCTCGCCACCAGCTTTATGTCCCAAGAGAGGCTCACACATTTTCGATCAGATCTAGGGAGGATCCTACAGGAGGTCTTTGCCCCTCCCCCACTGATGTACACCATCCTACATCCCCAGTATGGTACTGGATGGAACTAGCTAGATTTGCATAGCATGATTGTATACCCGATGCATACTGTCACAAAATTCCGTGCAACTTCTATTTTTCTACTGTTCATGTGTGGCATGTGGAGCTTGACATGACATACATGTATGGCTGGTGTAGCCTGACATAGTGTGTTTGTGTGGCATATGGAGCCTGACATGACAGTACATGTATGGCTAGTGTAGCCTGACATGATAGTACATGTCTGGCTTGTGGAGCCTGACATGGTGTACATTATGGCCATGGAGCCTGACATGATGAAAGTCTCTCGAACTAGCTATCTTGGAGATCTTGTGTATTTATGTTCTGGGAAGGTTCTGGAAGGATCATGAGCCTTGGACATTTTATCAGATACAACTAAGCAGATGGGTGTTTCTTCCAATATAATTGCACTCATGTGTGTGCATGACTTTGATTTTATCTTTGGATGACTTGTCTTGTTTGCTTGAACAATGCCTGAGATTTCTGCCTGTGTTGTCCATGGGGCTGGGGACGCCTGGGCACCTTGTGGACGTGTATGTGCACACCTGTTTGGGACTGACAGGTGGTCTACATGTGTTTTGCAGGTGGTAAGTATTCCCAAAAACACAATTTGCAGCTTTATGAGTTCACATGTTAATAATTATGGATGCAGGTTCACACTCACTTATAAGTGACCGGACAACTTATAAGTGAGTACACATTGAGCAAGACTTATTTAATACACGTGGCGGCCAAAGACCAGGCACTAGACATTATTTGGACTCCCTTCATGTAGGCGCCCCTTTCTGGACCAAAAAAAGTACGTGTGGGGGCTATTTTCAGTTGGACATTATTTGGACTCCCTTCATGTAGGCGCCCCTTTCTGGACCAAAAAAAGTACATGTGTGGGCTATTTTCAGCGGGGAAGCCTCTATTATTGACGAAAAACTCCATATTGGAGAGGGGCGCTAGCCGACTCCTTCTGCATGTTCTCCATTGATGGCCGGTGGATTTACAACGTGAATAGAGACTGGACAGAGGTTAAAAACAGGGAGGAAAAGCTGGTCATGGGCTTCTAGACAGTTTTCCTTCCGACCGGAGGTTTGCAGGTAGGTGCACAACTGCTGGTCGCTTTCTTCTGTGGCTATTGAGGATTGGTTGACTGCTGAAAACAGCCTTTGAGGGCTGGTCGACCTGCCCTATGAGCCAGACAGGAAGAAGATGAAGATGCTAAGTGGGAGTGCTATGGGCTGTCCATAGTTGTCCTACATGTGCTTGATGCCGGGAATGCTCACTTGTGCTGAAATTGTCAACAAATTCAGATATTGTGATGTTCTTCTTGTTTTCATATGGTATTGGAAGAAATAGGTGCAGCCAATGGTGAACCCTGGGCACCTGCAAAGTTGTATTGGAAGCAGACTCCTTTTTGGTAATCTAACCATAAAGGGGGGGGGGGGGGGTGAGTCAGCCCATCTTCTAGCCCCTAGTGTGGTGTACTGTGTAGCTTTGTCATCTTGTTTTATCTGGTTGCAGATTTCATGATTGATTAGATTTTCCGTGTTCAATTTCCCCTTCCATTTACATTTGTATTAGAGCCTGGATTTCTACACAATTGTGCCTAATATGATGTTGGATATGGCTGTAAGGAGTCATTATCCGTGAGAGAAGGTTGGGATTCTAAGGTAGTCCTCGTCTTATTGTCACGCCTCGAAAGAGGTTACCTTTGGTTTAAGCGGCAGTGAGCGTGCGAAAAGACTTCGTGGCCCTCCTGTCTGTGTAGGGGCACTGTTGTGCCCTTGCAGTCTATTCGGTATCATACTTGGGAAACTGGTAGAGAGCGATTCCGGGGCACGGAAAATTTTTTTCTTTCTGAAAAGCTGAAAGATACATTATGGCCAGCCAGTCTGATCATTCTGTGGAGGACTCTCTCACCCGTATTCGCCGCATGCGGAAAGAAGATAGAAACAGGGATCATGTTGGGGCTTTGGCGGGTAACGATCCACCGTTATCTGCCAGGGCTGAGGATCAACAGGATATTGATGCCTTGATGAATGAGCTTTAAGAGCTCCGCGCTTTGCAAAGAGATCCTGATGTACAGAGGGTCATAGAATCAAAGTCTCATGTCAAGGCTGATGTGGCCACTTTTGATGCAATTGCCCAACAGATGGGAATCGACAAACCTCGAGAGTTGGCTGTTGCTTATCTAAAAAGCCGTGGCGAAGTTGTTTCTGATGATGAGGGCAAGTGGGTCTTCACACGATAGCCTCACAGGCTATCCCGTGAAGGGAATTCCGATGATGTTGTGAGAGGGCATGCAGGCCGCACTAGTGATGTGAGAGGGCATGCAAACCACACCAGTGATGTAAGAGGGCATGCAACCCAAGCAAGTGTTTTGAGGGGGCTTGCAGCCCATGCAACAGATTTGAGGGGGCATGCAGCCTAAGGAGATGATGTACATCGACATGCAGCTCGCGGGAATGATGAGGGGTTTTTAGCCCATTTGAGAGATGCAGAAGATCTTCATGCATTGTCGGTGGTATCTCCACCTTCTAGGTATGCTCCTGCTCCTAAAGTTCCATCCAGAGTGGAGGGTGTTACGCGGGAAATCAGCCCTAGATCTGGGCATCGTCGCCAACGTAGGCATGACGAGGAGGATGATGTATTAGAGCGTCGGGATGCCCATCATGGCAAGAAGGCCAAAGAGTTCAAATCAGGGGACAAGGACATTAAATTCGAAAGCTATAATGGAAAGTTGGATACTACCAAAGCACTTGCTTTCATGAGGCAATTTGAAATAGCCTTTTGCATTGAGGAATTTACCGAGAAATCTATGCTCAGACATGTGGGTATGCATCTTAAAGAGACTGCAAGTGATTGGTGAATGGCAAAGCTTTTGGATAGGACAGCTGCCCGTACATGGAGTGCTTTCAAAGAGCAATTTTATGATCAGTTCCTTCCTCCTCACTTTGAGAAGGATGTATAAAGGAATGGGATTGGCTAAAACAGGATGAAGGCGAATCCATTTCTTCTTATATTTCAAAGTTTTGGCGGATTCTTCTCAAGGTCACACCTTTCATGACGATTTGTGAGGACGAGAAGAAAAGGAAGTTTGAATCAAGGCTGCAACGAATCATTCAAAAGAGCCTTGCAATGTACCCCCACAACAATTTACAGGAGCTCATATACTCAGCAACTATTTTTGAGGAGTTGCATGGCAAGGGAGCATCAAAAAGACAAGAATTCAGCTCATACAAGGGAAAATTCAGAGCTGGAAATGGGCAGAAAAAGGGTGGACAGCCACCTAAGTTTATGTCTCATGAGTCCAAGGATGCAAAAGGGGACTCAAAAAAGAAGCCGGGGGGTAAAAAGGATGATCCTAAGCTGTCCAGACAGTATATCTTTGACTGCATGAGAGACGAGAAGTGTTTCTCATGTGGGAGCAAAGATCACATGAAAAGCTCAATGCCCTAGAATCTCAAAAAAAATAATATGCAGGATGCCAAACCAAGTGTGAATGTTATACCCGATGTTAAGGGTAACACTGCACATGAACCAAAGAGCAAAATTTTATGCAAAGCTTGGGATAAGTTAAAGGACCAAACAGCTTTATTCCTTTTTGATAATGCCTCAATAGATAACTTCATATCCATACAAATGGCTGCTGCTCTTGGGTTAAAGCCTGAGGAATTGGGCATGGACTTTCATGCACATGTTGCCTTTGAGGGCAAGGAAGTTAAGGTCACTCCCATCATTGGGAAGCTTCGCATACAAATTCAGGGATATTTGGATCATGAAGACTTCCTCCTGGCACCACTTACAGGATGTGATGTGTTACTTGGGATGCCTTGGCATTATCGTTTGGATCCCAAGATTTTGCACAAAGAAAAGAAAGTTATGTTTACTCATAGGGGTAGGAAAGTTTGTATTGATGTGGGTACTACTGGGAGTACCATACCCGTTGTAAGCCATATATCTATTTCAAAGGCAATAAAGAAATCAGCTTGTTCTTACTTGGTCTTTGTACGTGATAATGTTGAGCATGATGTTGTAGCTCCCGTAGATCAAGATAAGATTGATTTCTTAAGTGAATATGGTGATTAGTTTGCCGATTCACTTCTAGGATAGTTACCTCCAGAGAGACCAGAGGATCACTGTATTGACATAATCCCTAGGAGCTCTCCTCCTAACTGACCTCCTTATAGGGTGAGTGCTACCCAACAGGAGGAAATCATGACTCTTAAATGATTTACTTGAGAAGGGGTTGATAAGGCCAAGTTCTTCACCTTATTGATCTCCAGTTTTACTTGTGCAGAAAAAGGATGGGACATACAGGATGTGTGTGGATTATAGGGCCCTTAACAAGATTACTATCAAAAACAGGTTTCCGATTCCCCAAATCGATGGTATTCTTGATAAACTTGAGGGAGTTGCTTGTTTCAGTCGCATTGATCTTAAGAGTGGTTACCATCAAATTCGAGGGATACCTCAAGATGTGCACAAAACGGCTTTTCGAACATCATTTGGATTATATAAGTATTTGGTTGTGCCATTTAGACTTACGAATGCTCCCGCCACTTTCAATAGAATAATGGACATAATTTTTAGACCTCACCACAAGTTCATATGAACTTTCTTTGATGATACTATCATTTTCTCAGCTGAACATAAAGAGCATCTTGCCATTGTTTTTGAAGAGCTAAGGAAACATAAGCTTTTCATCAATGGGAAGAAGAGTGAATTCTTGTTAGAAATTCACTATTTAGAGCATATTGTTTCCAAGGATGGAGTACGCATGGATCCCGCAAAGATTCAAGCAATCAAGGATTGGCCAGAACGAATGTTAGGAGCTTTATTGGTTTATGCTCGTACTATCATCGATTCATTCGACACTTTGCTTTCTTAGCTTCACCGTTACATGATCTAACGAAGAAGAAAGTAGCATTCCGTTGGTCGGAACCCGACAACTTTTCATAAGTTAAAGGATGCCATCATATCAGGGCCAGTTCTTATTATTCCAGATTTGCGTAGGCCTTTTGTGGTCGAGTGTGATGCATGTGGAGATTGCTTGGGGACTGTTTTGAACCAAGAGGGACATGCAGTGGCTTTTGAAAGCCGCCGCCTGCAACATGCGGAATTGTATTTGCAGGTTTATGAGAAAGAGTTGTTAGCCGTTATTCATGCCCTTCAAACATGGAAGCATTATCTTTTGGGGGCTGAATTTATGGTAAAAACAGACCACTAGAGTTTACAGCACTTTCGTACGCAGCCTAAACTCTCGGAAAAGCATCTAAGGTGGGAAAATTGTCCATGTTTCATTTTCAGATTTTACATACCCCGGGCAAGAAGAATTTGGTGGCGGATGCTTTGTCATGCAGGCCACAAGTGCATGCCGTAACTACCGCCTACCACTAGGACTTATCAGGGATGCCAGATATGTATGCTTTGGACACAGATTTTCAGCTTATTTGGGCTGATTTGAATCATGGTACTGCTGTCCCATCCTATTCGATCAGAGATGGGTTTTTGATAATGCATAATCCTATTTGTGTAGTGCGTGAATTACGCCAAAAGTTTATGGAAGAGTGTCATGCTCCACCATATGCTGGACATAGTGGTATTCTGGCTACTACACAGGCTTTGAAAAGATATTTCTTTTGGCCAGCTCTACGCAGGGATATTGAAGCTTATGTGCGAGAGTGCGTAGTGTGTCAGAAAGTCAAGTTTGACAAACACAAGACACCTGGTTTGCTTCAACCCTTACCAATTCCACAAGAATCATGGGAAAGCATTGCTATGGATTTCACTATGGATCTTCCGAAATCGGCACATGGAAATGATGCTATATGGACTATTATAGATCGTTTTAGCAAACAGGCACACTTTATTCCTGTGAGGAAAACAATCAAGACAGAGCACATGGCAAAGTTGTTCTTAGCTCAGATTTTCAAACATCATGACATGCCCAAGTCTATTGTGGGGGATAGAGATCCTCGGACTACCAATTTATTTTGGCGGACATTGTTTGATAATATGGGCACAAAGTTGAGTTTTTCATCAACCTATCATCCTCAGACGGATGGTCAGAGTGAAATAGCAAATTCAGCAGTGCTTGATTTACTCAAATGTTATGTATTTGAGCAGAAGTCAGATTGAGAAAAGTATTTGCCATTGGTTGAATTTGCATACAATAACACAGTGCATTCAGGCTCCATTTGAGATAGTCTATGGCAAGGTGGTGCTTTCACCTATCTTACGAACAAAAGATGAAATCTTTGTAGCAAATGAGTATGTCCATGATTTGGATACTGCGTTTGCACAAGTTCGGACAGCCATAGAAAGATCTCAAGCTAAGCAGAAAAAGGCAGCTGACAAACACAGGCAAGAGGTGGTTTTCAAGGAAGGTGATTGGATATTACTAAAGTTTGAGAAAGCACGTCTTCGGAAGCGGCCAGGTAAGGAAGGCTGGTTTCCTAAACTTTCAAACAGGCATTACAAGCCATTCCAAATTTTGCAGAAAATAAATAAAGTGGCATATAGATTGGTATTGCCCGATCACTAGAAAATCCACAATGCCTTTCATGTCAGTTTGTTAAGGCCTTATGTGGGACCACCTCCTATGGAACCGGTTTTGGAAGATCCACCTGAAGTGGATGAACTTGAGGAGGTATTGGAACCTGAGTAGATAGCTTTTCATAAAGAGCGCAAGCATGCAGGTGGCAAGCTAGTGTGCAGGTATCTTGTGAAGTTCAAAAACTATTCGACTATGGATGCAAAATGGATGGATGAGGATTATTTTGCGGATTATCCGAAACTTCTGAAGGCCTACTTGGAAGCTTTTCAGTTGCAGTCAACTGCTTAGAAGTCGGAGGGAATGTCACAAAATTGCTTACAGCTTCTATTTTTCTACTGTTCATGTGTGGCATGTGGAGCCTGACATGACATACATGTATGGCTGGTATAGCCTGACATGGTGTGTTTGTGTGGCATATGGAGTCTGACATGACAATACATGTGTCATGTATGGCTAGTGTAGCCTGACATGATAGTACATGTGTGGCTTGTGGAGCCTGACATGGTGTACATTATGGCCATGGAGCCGGACATGATGAAAGTCTCTCGAACTAGCTATCTTGGAGATCTTGTGAATTTATGTTCTGGGAAGGTTCTGGAAGGATCATGAGCCTTGGACATTTTATCAGATACAACTAAGCAGATGGGTGTTTCTTCCAATATAATTGCACTCATGTGTGTGCATGACTTTGATTTTATCTTTGGATGACTTGTCTTGTTTGCCTGGATAATGCCTGAGATTTCTGCCTGTGTTATCTATGGGGCCAAGGACGCCTGGTCACCCTGTGAACGTGTATGTGCACACCTGTTTGGGACTGACAAGTGGTCTACATGTGTTTTGCAAGTGGTAAGTATTCCCGAAACCTCAATTTACAGCTTTATGAGTTCACATGTTAATAATTATGGATGCAGGTTCACACTCACTTATAAGTGTCCGGACAACTTATAAGTGAGTACACATTGAGCAAGACTTATTTAATACACGTGGCGGCCAAAGACCGGGCACTGGACATTATTTGGACTCCCTTCATGTAGGCGCCCCTTTCTGGACCAAAAAAAGTACATGTGTGGGCTATTTTCAATGGGGAAGCCTCTATTATTGACAAAAAACTCCAAATTGGAGGGGGGTGCATGCTTTTCAGGAGTGCATGAGGGCTGGTCGGCTGGTTTTCAGCCTACTGGAAGGTTTCTACAGCCATCCATCGCGACTGAAGTTCACCGGATGCATGGGAGAAGCTGGCCGACTCCTTTTGCATGTTCTCCACTGATGGCCGGTGGATTTACAGCTTGAATAGAGGCTGGACAGAGGTTAAAAACAAGGAGGAAGAGCTGGTCGTGGGCTTCTAGACAGTTTTCCTTCCGACCGGAGGTTTGCAGGCTTGTGCACAACTACTGGTCGCTTTCTTTTGTGGCTACTGAGGGCTGGTTGACTGCTGAAAACAGCCTTTGAGGGCTGGTCAACCTGCCCTATGAGCCAAACAGGAAGAAGATGCAGATGTTGAGTTGTCCCGGGCTGATGTGGGAGTGCTATGGGCTGTCCATAGTTGTCCTGCATGTGCTTGATGCCGGGAATGCTCACTTGTGCTGAAATTGTCAGCAAATTCAGATATTGTGATGTTTTTCTTGTTTTCATATGGTATTGGAAGAAATAGGTGCAGCCAGTGGTGAACCCTTGGCACCCGCAAAGTTGTATTTGGAAGCAGACTCCTTTTTGGTAATCTAACCATAAAGAGGGGGGGGGGGGGGGGGGGGGGGTCAGCCCATCTTCTGGCCCCTAGTGTGGTGTATTGTGCAGCTTTGTCATCTTGTTTTATCTGGTATGCATATGTGTATTTTCAGATTTCATGATTGATTAGATTTTCCGTGTTCAATCGCCCCTTTCGTTTACACATACAGTACTGCACATTGAGCCCCTAGTGATAGAGCTCCATCCATCCCTTGTCAGTTTTGATGGTCCACTCTCCCATCAATCCTTAGCTTTTCAATTTTTAGCTTTTCGGCTTTATACCTTGTACCTTTTTCTATTATCTGGATACCCAAAGGACATTGACAGTTGTATATTGTTTTGTCTCATAGGCCGACTTCGGCCTCTAGTAGACGTTAATAAAGCTTTCTTTCTTTCTTTCTTTCTCTCTCCACCCCGACCTCCAAGCTGATGTAGGAGCTTGGCCGAGAGGAGTGACATTAGACAGAGCCATTGAGCTATGCAGCAATGCCACCAACATAGTGGCCGCTGCCCATGCTCACGTCACCTCAGGAGGATCACAGCCATCATTTCCCACCACTGCAGGACTTTCTCCCACCCTAATAGCCTCACTACACTGGGTACCATGTTGCAGCGCCCTATGCGAGATATTCTTGGCTGATGCTAGAGCTTGAGGCTCTTTGTTTTTTTTTCACGTAAATTTTCTTTTAGTTTTACTTTCAGTACCATGATGATGTATTCATGGACATGATGTAACATTTTGGTCTCATAGGTCATTTTGGCCTTTTGACGTTAATACAACTTTCTTTCTTCTCTCTCTCTCTCTCTCTCTCTCTCTCTCTCTCTCTCTCTCTCCGTGTATGAAGGGTTGGCTTTTCAACACCCTCATCATACCAGGGAGAGTTGAGCGCGTCTTCAGAGCTGGGAAGCTCATACGGAGACCCAAGGAGACAAGGAGAGTAGAGCGCATCTTTAGAGCCGGGGAGCTCATACGGAGACCCTGGGAGGAGAGGATATGTCGATTATGCCATAGAGAGTTGAGACAGAGGAGCATTACATATGCCGCTGCTCGGTATGATATGAGATCCATGGGAGGTTTTACTCTCTGTTCCACGAGGGATTTGGCCCAGTTTCCAAGATCATTGACTTCCCGGACCAATGCTACCTAGGGCTCTTCCTGCTCAAGCGCCGCAGACACAGGGACACATTCTTGAGAGAGCTTAGGCTCCAACAACCTCGCCTCCTCCCTCATTGACCAATCATCACCAGCTTCTTCCAGACCGAGGAGGAGAACACCCACACAGTGGATCCCGTGGACCCACCTTGGGCTATCCACTCATTAGCTCCAGATCCAGAACATGCTCTACCACCATCGAGCTACCTTTCCACATGACGTAGCTTAGGGAGACCTCTCGACCATACTCATTAGACCCACGCTTGATATATTGGAGAGTGGTATACCATCTATTGGGGGATGCTCCTCATGTTTCATGTTCCTTGTATTCCATGATGAGATTTCCATGGACTTTTTTGTATCACTCTAGTGTTATAGTCTTGATTTGTTATATTTTATTTTTTGTTCCATGATGAGATATGCCATGGACATTATTATATCACTTTGGTCTCATAGGCCTATTGGGTCTTTAGCAGGCACCAAATATATCTTTCTTTCTTTCTTTTGCCACGAGAGTGTGCATACAATTGTGAGCAAACCCATACATCTATGGGGAGGGGGGTTGGGTGGTGGTTAATGGCTCAAGAAGGATGGCATGCTTATTTAGGCCTCACATGTGCACAATGCTCTTAGTGGTCTAAAGGGATTTTATTTATTTATTTATTTATTTATTATTATTATTATTTTTGGGGGGGGAGAGGGGGGCATGATTCAGGTAGATGTGCCTGCTACGGCCAATGTTGCCATGAAGTGACCTATAGGTATAATAGATGAGGTTGATGTCGCTCGCATGAAGCCTCTCTTTCACATAATCTGGGAGAGCCTGAAGCACGTCAAAGTGTCTCCAAGAGGACTCGCAGTATCAAAGAGGAAGATACCAGTGGTGAGGTTGCAGGTGGTTCTAGCTCGGCACCTCGAGCCAAAAGAACTAGTCTTCCAGTGTTCAAGAAAGGACATGTACAGGCAGGGATGCAAAAGGCTGCCATGAAAGAGGCAACGAGGGAGTTGATGAAGTTGTTTATTCAATGTGGATTATCCTTCCACATTGTCAAGACTCCTCGATGGAAGAAGGCAATGAGAGCTATCTCCCGCATTGGGTGTGAGTGGGATGGCCCCTCCTACGAGACATTGCGCACTACTGAGCTTCGCAAGGAGCAACTGGCTGTGGAGATGGAGATGGAGCCTCTCAAGGCCACTTGGGCAAAGTATGGTTGTACTTTGCTTTGTGATGGATGGACAGATGCGCGGAAGAGAAATGTGTACAACATTCTTGTGTCCTCCTGCAAAGGCACAATGTTCATTCGTGCCATAGATGCATCGGTGCCAGGGATAGTGGTTACAGGGGAGTTCATTATGTCCCACATGCACCAGGCAATCAATGAAATTGGGCCTGATAACATTGTGCAGGTGATCACGGACAATGGGTCCAATTGTGTATCCATGGGCAGGATGTTAGAGGAGGAGTTCCCCAAGATTGTGTGGACACCTTGTGCAGCACACAGCCTTGACTTGATGATTGAGGATGTGGGAAAGCTTGATTGAGTGAGCCATGTATTTTCAGCTACATCTACCATGGTGAACTTTGTCACAAAGAGGCCAAAGGTTTTGAGCATGTACAAGGCCAATGGTGATCTTGAGCTTCTAAAGCCCTCCAAAACTCGGTTTGCATATATGTTTATTGTGGTGGAGAGACTAGTGAGAGTGCGACATGGCTTATTACGCACTGTTGTGTGTCGTGAATGGACAGCATGGGAGGACAAGGATGAGCCCAAGTCTATAGCATTCTCTCGTATGGTCATGAGAGATACTTGGTGGCAGGATGCAAAGGGACTTGTGAAGGCACTTCAGTCCATGTATAGTGTCCTTCGGCTCACAGACATGGAGGGAAGTACCATTGGGCTGCTTTATGAGTTCATGGACAGAATTGGTGAAGCTCTCAATGATTTCACTACCTTGTCGCGTGACAGGTTCACCCTTGGGCTTTAACTTTAGTCTTTGAGTTATTTTATAAATCTTGATCTCTTATGTATGTCACATGTTACATGTCACAGTTCTTGCAAGGGTTGTAGCTTTAATATGAAAGTTTTTAATCCTACGGACCTAATACAAACGTATGGGTCAGTCGTGCAGAAAATTGTACACATTCTCACAACTTCATGAATGCCAAGCTTGCGCAGATGTTGGGAGTGGAAACGCAGCCCAATATCGTGTCGACATGCCGTAGGGCACACAATTTTGGAATCAGAGAGTGTCTCGGTTGCCTATAACTATATATAGAGCTACTCAGAGCCGCTAGATTTCATGATTATGAATTTGGATAGAGTAGATGTTATTATAGCTAGAGAGTGGTTTCATACCACGATGTACAAATACATTGGAAGGGTCATAAGTTAACTTTCGTCAGGGACAGTCAGTTTTGTCTACAGGGTGATTTTGATGTCCCATCCTCTACACTTGTAAACTCAGTTGAGCTTCATAATATAGTAAAGTATTCTAATTATGAAGTGTTTCAGTGTGTTCTAGATACCATGCCATCTGATGCTAATTGTGAGTTTAGTTCAGTTAGTCTTGATGTATTGGAGAAAAAGGCTTAAGAGAACATCATGGTAGAGTTTGCCGATGTTTTCCCAACTGAGTTACCTCAGAGTCTTTTGCCCAATCGGTTGGTTGATCATAAGATTGATTTAGTTCTAGGGTCTCAATCTATGAGCATCGCACCTTATAGGATGAGCCAGCTGGAAGAGGACAAGATTGCCCGACAATTATTGGAATATCTCAAGATGGGACAGCTTCGTAAGAGTATATCTCCTTGGGGGGGGCACCGATACTTCTGAAGCACAAGGAGGACCAAAGTTGGAGAATCTGTGTCAACTATAAAAAGTTGAATAAAGTTACGATCAAGAATAGATACCCCTTTTCAAAGCGGATGATTTGATTGATAGGTTGTAAGGAGCTTCCTATTTTTTGAAGATTGACCTCCGTACTGGTTATCACCAGATATGAATTTAAGATGGGTTACCGCATGCGGTATGGCCATTACGAGTTTCTAGTGTTACCCTTTGGGCTCACAAATGCTCCTGCTACTTTCCAACAGATGACGAATGATCTCTTTAGAGAAAATTCGTGGTTGTGTTTCTAGATGAGCACGTCGAACATCTCCAAATCATCTTGAGGATTTTGAGACGGGAGAAGTTGTATGCCAAGTATACGAAGTGTGAGTTCTTCGAAAGAGAGCTCATATATCTAGAACATCGGATTTCTCAAGATGGGATGAGTATAGATCTTGAGCAGATACAGAAGATCCTGGATTGGTCAGCTCCTTAGACTATGAGGCAACTTCAAGCATTTTTGGGATTCACCGTCTTTCTTAAGAAGTCGGTGAGAGATTATTCGCAATTGATTGTATCTTTCATGGACCTCCTTAGGTGTAGAGGATGTAATGTATACCTAGATGAATCCAAGAACATGCCCAAATTCACCTTTTAGGAACGTGCATGATATATACTCATGGTAGTCAACCCACAAGACTATATAACTATCAACTCCATTATGCATAGTATGGACTATATACTACAATATCCTCACTAATGTCATCAGTGCCCAATAGTAGGTGTAGAACATTGTATCAAGATATGCTCTCACACATGCACTCCACACACACACACACACACACACATAAGAGTATATATTCACACAAAGCCCTTCGTACTAAGTTTTTGTCAAACCTCCGGAGATGCAGGGTAGACTCAGCCATAATGAAGCCTAGCACTAAGGGAAGTAGCAAATAGAAAGAATTAGTACAACAAATAAGTAGTTGATAGGGTAAATGCATGCTCTCAAGCATGGAACGACAAGCTTGATGCAGCTTTTCAAGGTCTCAAGCTTAAGGTGAAGGAAGCACCTGTATTGGCCTTGCCAGATTCTAGCGGACCATTTGTGGTCGAGAAGACAGATGCTAGTGATTTCGCGATAGACTCCGCATTGTTCCAAGATGGCCTACCTATGGCATTCGAAAGCAAGAAGCTTGACGATACCCAGGTCAGATGGCACATTCAAGAGCAAGAGATGTATGCAGTTATATACGCTTTGAAAACTTAGCAACATTATATTTATGGAACCAAGTTTGTTGTCCTCACCGACCATGAGTCAATTAAGTACATATGTCATATACCTGAGTTGAGGGGGAGGAAGGCACAGTGAGCTGAGCTGATGCAAGATTTTGATAAAGTATCAGAAGGGTAGCATGTATAGAGTGGTGGATGCCTTGAGTAGAATGGGGGAGGTGAATTCTTTGAGCTTCCCCGAGATTAGGGCTGACCTTTATGACTCTCTCAGAGGGCTATGCGAGACCGACAGTCATTTTAATCGGTAGGTCCAAGCAAGGCATAGTCACATAGAAACATGTTTCTAGGCTGAGAAACTTCGAAAGCCTGAAATGGCCGAAATGGCCGAAACGCGTTTCAGAAACGGGGATTTTTTTCATTTCTAAAAAAAACAAATTGCTTTTTTTAAAATTTTGTGTGAGTGTTTTTTTTTAATGTTGAACTCTCTCTCTCTCTTGCATGCGAGCTGTAGTCACCTCTTCTTCTTCTTGCACGCGAGCTGCAGTCACCTCCTCCTCCTCCTCCTCTCTCACCCAATTTCTCTCAAATTCCCCAATATTCCCAATTTCCTAAATTCTCAATTGCCCAATTTCTCACAAATCCCCAATTTCTCACAATTGCCCAATTTCTCATGAGTCACAATTCCACAACTCTCCAATTGCAGCACAATTGCCTAAGCTTTTACCATATTTTAAGTGCCTAGCTAGCACTAGGTAGGCCTACAAATAATTCTACAAACTACAAGTTCTAACCATTTTATTGTATTTATATAGAAAAGACTATGAAACCTCTGCGTTTCTTAGCTGAAAGACAAAACGTTTTGTCCCGAAACCTCAAAAACCCCGAAACGTTTCTGGTGACTATGAACAAAGGAGCTCCATAGATTTAGATTGAGACTCCGGAGTCATGCCATCCATGAGTGTGGCACGTGGTTCGTTCCTTATTCGGAATGGATTGTTGTTCCGGAATGAAAAGGTTTGTGTATCGGATAATGATGAGATTAGAGAGAGAATCCTGTTTGAATGTCATGACGCTCCTACAGCGGGTCATCCACAAGTACAACAAACCTATGATTTAGTAAAACGCACGTTTTACTAGCCTAAGATGAAGACATATGTTCAGGACTATGTGGTAAAGTGTCGTCAATGTCAAGTGAATAAGGCTGAACCTCTTTTGGTTGGAGGTATGTTACATCCTCTAGAGATCCAGGAGGTAAACGGGAGAGTATTGTCATGGACTTCATTGTAGGGCGGACCAACAGAGGGCATGATGCTACTAGGTGGCGGTAGACACATTGACGAAGATGGCACGATTTTTATCTACAAAAGTGATAGTGAAGGCAACCGATATGGACTACTTTTTGATATAGTTAGTGATAGGGACTCAAAATTTTCTGGACTTCTAGTAGCTAGTTTTCTCTAATTTCATTTAAGAGTAAATGTTTGAAGAGGGGAAGAATGTTATGTACATAGACACTAATCTACGAATTAGGTAACTAATCCACCGAGATTAGGGAGCCCCCGGTTAGAGATTAACCAGTGGTGCAAGCGGGTGCATGGAAAGCCTGATTGGATTTTATAGTCGTGCCCATGGATGCCTTTGAAGTGATTGTAGGACTCACTTGGGTGGAAAAATACCTCATTGCCTTTATGGAAAAAGGCGTGAATACAATGATATTGGATATGCAAGGGGCAAGAGTCAATGTGCCATGCATTCAACCTCAAGTGGAAGATAAGCCAGTGGATGCCAACAGTGGGAGCAGGATCAAAAACACTCCTGTGCATACAGTGGGGTCCAGTAAAGCCCAAGAAGCGACAGCAAGTCGCGGTAAGACGCCAGAGTGGTGTAGTGTCAAACATGCAGAAAGGGCAACCAAGCAAAGTTGTCAAATTCATTTGTGCGTGATGAAAGTCAGTGATGCCCAACAGACAAAATGCAAAATTAGTGATCCAGAGATACAAAAAGTTCTGCATGCATTCCAAGACGTGTTGCCTGAGAAGTTACCACCAGGGTTACCACCTAAACGCTCGGTGGACCACAAAATTGAACTCATCCCGGGGCATAGCCCTCCGGCTGAGGCTCTATATAGCATGGATGCTACGAAGCTCAAGGAGCTTAAGGTATAGCTAAATGAACTGGCTGAGAACGGAATGATTAGGTCCAGCAAGTCACCATATGGCGCACCTGTGTTGTTCGTGACAAAGAAGGACAGATCAGCCAGGCTATGCATTGACTATAGGACTCTCAACAAAATTACCATTAAGAACCATTACCCCGTTTCAGTTATGGAAGAGCTACTGGACAAGCTGGCGAGAGCAAAGTACTTTATGCAGATCGACTTGCGATCCGGATACTATCAGATTAGAATCGCAAAGGATGATAAACGACATTCCGAACAAGGTACGGGAGCTACGAATGTTTGGTGTTGCCTTTCGGGCTAACTAATGCCCCAGTCACCTTTTATACTATGATGAATGACATCTTTAAGGAATACCTAGATGAGTTCTTGATCATATATATTGACGAATTACTCATATATAGCAAAACTCTGAAGAAACACAAGGATTTAAGCAAGGTATTACAGTTGTTGACATTTATATTGCGCATTTAAGCAAGGTATTACAGTTGTTATGTCAACATAAGTTATATGCCAAATCTGAGAAGTGCGAGTTTACAATGATAGAAGTAGAATTCTTGGGTTTTGTTGTCAACGAGAAGGAGGTGCATGTGGACCCCAAGAAGATAGAGGTAGTGGTGAAGTGGAGTGCACCTCGGACCGTGTAGGAAGTTCGTAAGTTTGTGGGATTCACACATTTACACTTCATTTCATCCAAACCACCTCTCACAGCATATCAAGCTGCAAAGCTTTATTTCAAGACTTGCGATTCTAGGAGATTCACAATGAAGTCCATGCTTACAATGTCCCACGGCCTGGACGAAATGGGCATGATTTGCAATAAGCCTATTGGCTTTACTTGTTGTGCCTTAACGAGTTGACAGGTGGGACAGGTGCAGACGCATTCAATTACATCCTCCTGCATGCGAGGCCAAAAGAAGTGCCTTTGGAGTTGCTCAAGGGAGCGTTTCTAACCCCCATGCCCGGCCAGTTTGCAGTCATGGGTTTCTCAAAGTAGCATGGCTTTCAGCTCGTGGTCATCGGGCACATACACTTTCTGGTGGACATACAACAGTCCATCCTTGAAGTCAAACAAGTCCACTGTTGATGTACCATTTTGCAAATCTGTTGCCATTTTGATGACTGCTACATCCTGTTTTTGAGCATCCCTGATTTTGTCCAATAGTGCACCATTTGCAACACTGACTGCATTGACTTACGGCATCCGGTTAAGGTGTCAGGCATCAAGTTCTATTTCCCCGGCTTATGAATAATGTCAAGATCAAACTCGGCTATAAAATCCTGCCATCTACCTTGTTTTGGGGATAATTTTGGTTGTCTGAACATACTTTAATGATATATTGGCTGTGAAAACCTTAGTGTGTTTATCTTGCACATAATGACGCCATTTCCTGAGATTGTGAACCACAACTTGCATTTCCTTTTCATGCATGGTCCAACGGCGTTCCACATCACTAATTTTCGTGATTCATAGGCGATTGGGTGTCCGTCTTGTAATAATACTCCTCCTAGGCCCCCATCCGACGCATCTGTATGTATCTCGAATTGTTTGTTGAATTTTGGGAGTTTAAGTACTAGTGTGCAACACATCACAACTTTCATTTTCTCAAAGGTATTGCTTTCTATGTCAAAGTCTCGACACTCCAGTATCTATGTTTAAGCTTCTAAGAATGTCATTGCATTTGCCATTGTGTTACATGTAGGTCGGGCATAAAAATGTCATTCAAGTCATTACGGACAATGCGTCCAATTGCCGCAAAATGGGACGCTTGGTAGAGGCGGAGTTCCCATCCATTGTATGGACTCCTTGCGCCTCCCATTGTCTAGACCTACTCATGGAAGATGTGGGGAAGCTAGAGTGGGTGAAGAGGGTGGTCGCACAAGGCCTATCCATTGTGAATTTCTTCATAAAGAAGGTAAAGGTGCTCATTATGTTTCGCGAGCAAAGCGACTTGGAGCTTAAGAAGCCCTCTTCCACGCGGTTTGCCTACATATGGCTTCTCTTGTAGCGGCTATATGACGTGCAACCAAAGCTCCAGATGACCGTGGTCTCCTCGGATTTCGTCGCATGGCTAAGAGAGGAGATGGTGACTAGTGCGGACGAGGCCCGAGCCGTTCAACGTCTATGCATGAGGGAGTCCTTTTGGCGCGAGGTGTGTGCCATTGTCATTGCAGTGACTCCCTTGTATAGGGTTTTGCGCATGGTCGACATGGAGGGCACCACATTGGGACTACTCACCCACTTCATGGCTCTAGCAGAGATTGGTGTGACCACTGTGCTTGATGAGGAGAACCCCGACATTCCTATGGAGGGGATTAGGTAAACCCATGTCCCATGTTTTCAAATCTCGTCTTCACATCTCCTTCTCATTCCTTAAAGGCTTAACCTTAAAGTGACCTTTTTGCCTTCTAGGGATCCCACCGATCCTCCACCCACTCCACGACGCGATTCGATTGTGGCGTTTATGGAGAGAAGGTGGCGCTAGAGTAGTAACTACTAACTAGTTCTTACATTCTAATTTCTAACTCTCTTATTTTTTCATAGGATTGCTCGTCAAGGACATGTGAGAGAAATTGGAGTTCCTACTCACTCATACACGTAAAGACACGAAACCGTCTTAGCACCATGCAGTTAGAGCAGCTTGTATATTGCCGTGCTAACATGCGCATGGTGGAAAAGATGCATGACATAGAGATCTCCAAACAGGAAGAGATCTCTAGAGTTCAAAGTTCGACTCATTAATGATGATTCATAGGCTATAGCATGTCATTAATGATGAGTCGTGACTAATAATTTATAAATGTTTGAACTTTGCTTTCAAGTGAATGTCGACGAGTTCAAGTTAACAGTGGACACTCTTAAGAGTGTCCACAAGGAACAAGATCCAGATGAGGAGGCCATATATGCCGATCTCTACAAGAAGCTAAAGGAGATTGACCGTCGAGTTTCTCGTACTCGTAGAGGTCACACAGCTAGAGGTGGCACACGAGTAGGAGGCCGCGGATGCATTGTTTGGCGCCCTGCTTCGACCACGGTGGCTACATATGTGAGGCGTGGCTCTGGCTCGACTTCGAGGAGCACTTTAGCACCTGTTGCTGAAGAAGAGGATACTCCTATTGCAAGCATCAGAGAACCCAAGTACGACAACGAGAGCAATGTCCTTAGTGAGGTCAGTTTTGGGTTGGCCTCTGATGATGGGACCACCTTTAGCAAGGGCATTCCTTCCCCTAGTGATTTCTTTGAGGAGGAGGACTAGAGTCTAGAGTCTAGAGTCTAGAGACTCTAGACATTTTTGTACTTGGTGTTGTGTCTAGTCACAACACACATTTTTGTATTTCCAATTGTAGGCCGTGGGCCACAACTCTTATTTATGGCATGTTCAGTGTTCATTGTTCATGACTCTTGAGTCTTTGACATTTGTACTAGTGTTTTAACTTTTTTCCAGTTTATGACAAGTTACAACTTCTCTAGACTTCGCATCTCTAAATGTGTACAAATATCTTTTTTTCAAGTGTTTTTTAAAGTGGATCATACCTCAATCGAACTTATTTTTCAAAATTTAACAGTCTCGTACCGGTATTGTTTTTTCGTACCTTCGTTTCGTACTTGACAACTATGCGGTAGCTTCGCCTGTTTACAAACCACTCCATTTGCTATCCTATTGCATCCTTTCTGCTGGAACTCTGCACCTTCCTTGGGACATTGCTTAGTGGACTGAGCTTGCATGCTCTGATACCAATGCTGCATGCACGGAAGCCTTGCTGTATTGATTCACAGCCCTAAGCTTGATTAAGAACAAGATGTTGATTTAAACACGATTAAGACAAAGGAGAGAGAAGAAGAGAGAGATTGGTGTCAGGGGTTTTTCTTTTATTTTAATATGGTACAAAAAGATTACATGATGCTTGTACATGATGTAGGGCTATGGTCAGCCCCATAAGGGTGACCCTGCCCCTTCTACATTGTTTATGCTGATAACTGTGATGGATGAATGATGAACTAATGACTTGCTTAATGCTGAAAACGATGAGATGCTTACATATGAGTGGGACAGCAGTTGGCCAGCTATACAGCTGTTGTCCTGCTGGACAGTCCCAAAAAGGCCTATACTAACATATAATGTTAAGCGCTTGGTGGCATAAAATGCTAGATCTCCATAATATGCTGGCCGATTGAATCTGGATGCTATTTGATGCTGGCTGATTGATGCTAGGAGATCTTCACATGCTATCAACTATGAACTGATGATGATGGTCATGACGATGATGATTCTAATGCTGATGAAGATGCTTCTGCTACTGATGGTGACCTAAATGCTTGTCCTAACTGCTGCACTAATCAAGGACTAAGAATGTTCCTGCAGAGGATTAGCCATGGCACGGGCGTGCAAGTGCTAGTGGTATACCATCTACTGGGGGCTAATGCTCCTCTCATGTTTCATGTTCCTAGTATTCCGTGACGAGATTTCGACGGACAGTTTTGTATCACTCCATACAATTTTGATTTGTTCTATTTTATTTTCCATTCCATGATGAGATATGCCATGGACATTATTGTATCACTTTGGTCTCATAAGTCCCATTGGATCTTTAGTAGAAGCTCAATATATCTTTCTCTTCTCATCCACACTACGAGACATATGCTCTTGAGAAGCATCGTAATTGCATACAAGAAAAGCCCAATCATTTTGCACATAATTTGCTAATGCATCATCTTTACCTGCAGGAGTAGAGTCGCCAACAACAATACCAGATTCTTTCTTCTTCTCATTGGCTATCTTCTTTCTGCATTCATCAATATCATGCCCTAGCTTCTTGCAGTAATGACACTTGCCCTTTTTCTTGGGCTTGCTTCCATTGTCCTTCTAGTTGTTTGATTGCTGTCCAAAATCAATCCTTGGTTGATAGCCACCTATTTTGTCTTTGCCTTTGTTATATGCCACAAATGCCTAATCATGGCGACGCATACCTATATACATGTTCTTCCTTGTTTGCTCTGCCTGCAAACAAAAGCCCCACCAATTCCTCGCAAGTGAGTGGGTTAGAGTTTCCCCTCATGGACAGGTTGAGTGATGTGTGGAAGCTAGCTGGCTGTCCAGAATTACTTCATCAATGTTTAACAACTACTCACGAAGATCATGGATCTTCATCAAGTGATCTAACATGCTGTCTTCCTCATTCATATGCATACCATCAAGCTGTCTTTTCAAATACATAACCCTGGTCTTATTCTTGGCCTAGTACATGGCCTCCAAAGTACCCCAAGAATGCTTTGACATCTTGCAAGACCGGATATGAGGTATAATTGACCTCTTGACCGACAAAGCAATTAAGGACATGACCTATGAATCTCTCGCATCCCATCTTCTTTGCTCCTGTGAGGGCACAGCAAGTGCTGCAAGTTGGGCTTGGGCCTGATAACCACCTAGCCCATCACCTCTTTGAGGCATGCCAGGTGCAATGTCTGCATGTTGGGTATCATCCTTGCTCACAAAACCCCATAGGCCCTTGGCCACAAGCAAGTTTTTGATCATAAAGCTCCACAAGGAGTAATTACTCCTGTCAAGCTTGTCTTCTTGTGCCGATACACCAAATACATCTCGAGCATTTTGTGCCATTTCTAACTGCAAATGCACGGGCAACAATGCACACGACTTTTGAAATGCTTTTTGTTAACTTCCTCTTGGAAAATGCAACACACTGCAAACTGCCTTGTAGCAATCAACTGCAAAAAAGTCTTGCAATGAGAGAGTAAAATCGACAAGAAATTTTGTTACCTTGAAGGTCCCAATTTGTGTCGTAATTACAGAAAGCCCGAAATTTTGAAATTTGCATGTGTTGTAGGTACAAATGCAAGTAGCAATTGACGGTACAAACAGTACCGACTACAAGTACAACAACTGTACGGGCATCATGCAAGGATATACAAACAAGTTCACAACAACGTGAGGATGTAAGGTCAAGTACAGGCTCATACAAGCACACGGACAAGTACAAGGCGGTACCGACAATGGGGCACTAATCCTCCAGGAAAAATCAACCCAATGCTCTGGTACCACTGTTGGGTTCTCAAAAACCCTAATGTTCACCAGAAATACACTAAAAACTGCAAGAACATTGAGTAAGGAGCAATAGAGAGCTCAAAAGTGTGGATATACTAGAATGAAGTAATAAGATGTGTACAACCACGAGTACCCTAAGTACAAACCCGTACTGTAAAAGTATAGGTGTTCGGACACAAAATGTCTAGGGAAAAAAAACCTCTATAATGCATGGATGGAAAAAGTGCCCCTAGTAAGCCCCCGTTCACACGGTCACTGCCACATATGTGTAATTCTACATGGTCAACTCAGAGTATCCTCCCACCACCTCCGAATAGAGATTGAGAGAGCCAAGAACATCCCACAAGATGAGCGGATATGCAGAGTATGCACCATAGGGGAGGTAGAGGATGAGAGGCAACTCCAGCTTCATGGACCTTCTTCAACGTTTGAAACTGTGAAATTTCAACTTCTGGGCATCACTTGCCCACCTGTTTCAATCTTTGTTTCATAATCCTACCAAAAATTTCACAGCCCTTCTGTCCTTGTTGACTTGCCGAGAATAGGCCTCCTGCGAACTTGCTCTTTTTTTGTATTAATTCTTTCAATCATGATCTTCTGCTTGCAAAAAAGCAAACCAGCAAACCACCTTTCACAAGTTCATATGGACTATCAACACCTTTTTATTAATCAACTCAAATCATACTTGCTTTTGTTTGACAGCATCTGCAATCCTTTTCTTGACATCTGCATAAACATGTGATCATCATTAAACAACTGTTGCTAACCTCTCTTGATGCATGCACATACATACAAACATAAAATCTCCCAAGCATGCATTACACCTCTCTCTCTCTCTCTCTCTCTCTCTCTCTCTCTGTGGGTGTGTGTGTGTGTGTGTGCAAGTCATCAAGGATCGGGGAGCCTCCCTCCAGAGAGCTAGATGCCTATGCCCTCCGAGAGTCAGACCTTCCACCCTTCAGCTCCAGATTCAAGACATCCTGCGATGCCATAGGGAGGCACCGCCATGGAAGGTGGACATTTGGGCCATGAACATATGAGCTCTCCATGTCTATTATTACAGATACACCTCACCCTAGGGCACACACGGCTGGCCTGTAGGAGATGGGCAGCTCAGTCAGGCATCAGGAGCAGTCGGGCAGTAGGCGTAGTGGTTTTAGCCAACGCAGGTGCCATGTGGTAGTCGGCCAATAGGAAAGCCAGTCGGCCAGATCTGTACAGTTCTTAATGCTGGCCGCAGCATTAATACAAGCCAACCAGAAGTAATGATGCTTATATATACGTGATTAGGAAAATGGCAAAATCATCCGCATACTTCTGAACGCTAGGCATCTACAAAGCGTTTCTCTACCGGCATGGGCTGCTGGCCAAGGAGATCCTCAGCAGAGCACGGGTTGTGAACTGCCGTTTGCATTCTCAACCGTCCCTTATACTTGAAGTACAGCTGTAACACTTCATTCTTGTATATAATATGGAACATTAGTTTTAGGACTCATGTGTGTGCTGTGTGTTTGATTCCGCTGCTCTCTTCTCTATCTCTACTCTCAAACCCAAGCAAAGAGGCAGGAGTGTTCAACACAGGGACCTATGTAGTATGCAAGCTGTCTTTTTCTTAGATCATATGCACATCTTTTTGGCCACATAGACCCTTTGGACCTTTAGTAGACCTTACTAAAATCTCTCTCTCTCTCTCTCTTCAAGCAAGCAACCTGGCAAATCATGAAGCGAAAAGCACAACAGATTTTCTGATGCCTTACTCGACGCAAGAAGCAAGCCTATGTGAAAATAAATTATGGGCATATTGGACCTGTTTTGGGACAGTCAAACACATTCCAACAAAAAGGCCTGGATTCATCCAACGTGGACAACTTTTAGATCCATTGTATTTAGTCATGCATAGTTGGCCCATTTGGTCAATCAACCAACCCCACCAACCAGCCCCTTGTCACTAGCAGGGAGAGATATTAAAGAAGCAACACTACTACGAGAGTCTAGTGTATATGGGATAGCCAAGCGCCCACCACAAATACACGTGGCAATCAGCCCCTTCAACCATAGCTCACAAGAATTGCCCTTCCAACAGGATTAAGAGGCTTCTAGTAACAATGTTCGCCCATATGATCCAATGTAACCACACCCTATCATTTTGGCGGAGTTCAAGCAACACCCTAATGGTAGCCCTGGTGGTAGATGCACTTTTCCAGATGGTGACATACATACGTTGACTCCACACCCTAGATAGCCACAGGCTATCCACGCTCGCTTTAAAGTCCTCTCAATAGCTAGTAGAGCAGGGGCATGATCAGGTATGGTATGCTAGAGTCACTTGCTAGTTCCTCACACAAGGACTACCTATGGACCGCCCTATCTCCTTTCTAGCGCAGCTTAGATGCCCTCTCCCTCCATCTCACCCATTGGGATACCAACTGGTTCATCTAATCTGATCTCCTTTCTAGCGTAGCTTAGATGTCCTCTGCTCGCATTCATGGAAGGTCGTGACCTGGCCGCCTACATCCCACATGCATAGAGTCCCAAGCAATGGGATCCTCTATAAGTAATAGAAGGCTAGGGCCATTCTCATCTCTCCTCCACCAATTTTCATGGCTTGGAAGGGATTAGAGTGGTGGAGGTAAAGCACGCAGTGGTGTGAACACTACTCGGATGGGTGCAAGCATAATTGGGGGCCACTTCCCGGGAGGTCACCCATCCCAGTAGCATTCACGCCAATGCACCCTTAACCTTCACCACTCTAATCCATTCCAAGCCACGAAAATTGGTGGAGGGGGGATGATAATGGCCCTAGTCTTCTACAATTTATGTATGATCTCATTATTCCTGGCACTATGTATGTGGTATGTAGACAACCAGGCCATGACCTCCCAACACCCTCCCTCGATGGCCAGGACGTAGGGTACCCAAAGGCTCTCGAACACTTGGCTCAAAGGTTTGCTTACTCTCACAAAGGTGTCACCCAGCTATGCCAGCATATACAGCCTGCCCAATCAGAATCTGTGAAGCCAACCAAATCAACACCACAAGAGTAGGTGATGCCATAATCTGAAGTATCTCGAAGATAATGAAGAACTCTCAAAGCTGCCTGCCAACGAGACCTTCAAGCGGCTGATGAGAACTAGTTGAGGACACTCATAGCATAGGAGATGTCTGGACGAGTGTTCGCAAGGTAAAGCAATGAGCCAACAATCTGCTGGTACTTTGTGGAATCCACCAAGGGTGTATCATCCTCCTTGGATAACTTGGCATTGGGATCCATGGGACAAGAGAGAGGTGTACAATCTGACAACCCATAAAGTGAGAGCAGCTTCTTCACGTACTTCTGCTGAGAAATGAAGATACAATCGTCTTTCTGCCAAACCTCCAGCCCAAGAAAATAATGTAGAAGGCCAAGATCAGTCATCTCAAATGTCTCTGAAAGCTTGGACTGGACCTGTGTGACCAACCCAATATCTGAGCCAAAAAGAATGAGGTCATCAACATACAAAACAATGGCACAAATATCTCCATAAGAAAGAAGCACATAGAGATTGATGTCAGCATATACCCTCTCAAAGCCAAGAGATAACAAGAAGGCATCAATCTTCTCATACCAGGTGCACAGGGTGCCTGTTTGAGACCATAAAGAGCCTTCTGCAGAAGATACACATGGGTGTCCTGTCAGTGAATCACAAAACCAGGAGGCTACTCAACATAAATTTCCTCCTCTAAATCTCCATCCAGAAAAGCAGATTTGACATCCATCTGGAACACGGGCCATCTAAAGTGTGCAGCCAGAGCCAAAACAATCCTGATGGTGGTATACCTGGCTGTAGGAGCAAATGTCTCATCAAAGTCTTCACCTGCCTTCTGAGCATATTCTCGAGCAATAAGGCGGGCTTTGTACTTGTCCAAAGTACCATCTGCATGAAACTTGACTTTGAAAATCCATTTCACACCAATAACACGACGATGTAAAAGCCGTAGCACCAAAGACCAAGTGTTATTCCTCTCAATAGATGCCATCTCTGCTTCCCTGGCTTGCCGCCACCACTGCGGCTGTGAAAGAGCCTCCTCTGGACTCTCAAGATCATCGATCTCCTGGAGAGAACTCATGAGACTGTGATGAGATGTGGAAGCTTAAGATGAACAGTGAGGTCCAGGGGTGATGGTAGAGATCTGGTTATGGAGCTGTGCATCAGTGAGACCAGAATCTCTAAAGAGTTGTTGAACCCACTGAGGTAGGCCAACCTTCCTCTCAAAGCGTGAAGAAGAAGATCCAGCTGCAGTAGAGGACTCATCCGATGCTGTTGGAAGGGGTGATGAAGTAAGCACTGGTGAGGGTAATCCTGGAGTCAAAGCAGGACTCGTAGAGGGACTGGGAGCTACAGAAGCTGATGGGAACGAGTGACTGTGAAGGAGCAGCTAGCACTGGGGTTGCAGCAGGGAGAGGAGGAGGAGCTACACGTGGAAGAGGTAAAAGATCACTAGCATCTGTCGGGAATGGATTATCTAGAAAGTCGGAAGATGCATTAGGTGGAGAGGAATCAATGCCAAACAAGCTCTCATCAAACCGAGCATCACGAGAAATGATGATGTCATCAATCTCTGGATCCCAAAAGTGGTATCCTTTGGATCTCAAACTGTAGCCTGTGAAGATCATCCTCTTTGACTTCGGTGCGAGTGTGGTCCTTTTCTTATCTGGGACATGCACGTAAGCAACACAACCGAAAACACGAAGATGAGAAACAGAAGGCTTGTGGTTTGTAAAAGCCTCCTCCAGAGTCATCCCCTCAACCGCTTTTGTGAGAGAACAGTTAATGAGATAAACTGAGGTAGCCACAACTTCACCCCATAATGCAAGAAGGAGACCTGCATGATGCAACAAAGCATGAGCCATCTCTTTGACTGTTCGGTTCTTTCCTTCCACAACTCCATTTTGTTGAGGAGTGTAAGGAACTGCAGTCTGTCGGTGAATGCCCTTCAAAGCAAGGAAGTCATCAAATGGTACAAACTCGCCACCATTATCAGTTCAAAGGAATGAAACTCTACCCCCAAACTAATTTTCCACCATCGCGATCCAAGTCCTGAAACTAGCAAAAGCATCTGACTTGCGAGCCAAAAAACATACCCAGACTTTGTGAGTGAAATCATCCACAAAAAGAAGAAAATATCGAGCCCCGCCAAGAGACTCAACCTCCATAGGTCCTGCAACATCTGCATGTATAAGCTCCAGTCTTCGGGTTGCTCAATGAGTGGCCTCCTCTGGAAATGCATCTCGATGATGCTTGCCCATAATGCAAGATGCGCAGATGTGTGAGAGAGACCTGAGCTCAAGTAGTCCACTGACAACCTGCTTAGAATGGAACTTCTGTAAGACAGCAATGGGTACATGACTGAAGCGAGAATGCCACAGAGAAGTATCTGCCTCAGAAACCAAAGCCATCAAGGGGGAGAAAAGCTAATGAATATGGGAATCAGTGCGAGGGATCTAGGAAGAAAAATTGGTGATCTTGTAGAGACCCCCATCATGGACTCCATTGGCAACAACCGAGAGAGTCTTCCTGTCAATTACTTCGATGACCTCATCATCAAAGTACACACCAAGTCCCTTCTGAGAAGCTTTGTATATTGAAACCGAATTTTTGGAAATCCGTGGTACATGCAGAACATCATGTAAGGTGGCAGAGGAACCCACAGAAACATTACCAACACTAGAGACAGGAAGCAAAGAGTTGTCGCCGATACAAACTGAAGAAGAGAGAGTCTCGTAGTCCTCCAAGATATGGGCCTGATTGGTCGTGTGGTGGACAGAAGCACCACTATCACCAACCCATTCCACCGCTTCAGTTGTGTCACTAACCTCTTCAAGAGAAGTCATATCTGTGATCACGAGGAATGAATCCTGTGAAGAAGTTGATGAATCTGTGACTGCCATCATGTATGCAACTTTGCCAGATCCCTCCTCTAAAACTTCGCCTTATCTTTGGTGTTGTCCTTGTCAAATGCTTTAGAAGTATCCTGGGCTTTATACTTGGCTTTGGTTGCTCGAGAATCAACACGACAAGCAAAGCAACGAGCCTCGGTATGACCTGACCTGCCACAGTAATCACATTCATTGCTTTTGTAATGGATTTCTTAGAATCCTGTTTACCCTTGCCTTTGCCTTTGTTTTTGTTGTTGTTGTTGTTGTTGGAGTTTCCTTTTCCGCATTTGCCTTTGCCCTTGTCAGAGCAGACTCCGACTTGCCTTTTCCGCAAAGCATGCACTTATCGTGGAGATAACTCACGACTTCCTCAAAAGGAGGGAGAGGATCACGGAAATAAATATTATCCCTGAAAGAGTCAAAGGAAGCAGGCAACTTACCAAGAAGTTTATGGATGGGATTGTTGATGGTACTCCGTACTCCTCAAGCTACAGCTTGATACGGGTGAACTCTTCAATCTTCTCAATCAAGTTATCTGACTCATTGATTGTAAGCTTCTCCAGATCTAACTCGAATTTGGAAATCTTCACTGTCGAAACACTCCCATACCTCCTCTAGATCTCTGTCCAAATCTTATGAGCATTACTCCGAGTAGAGATAAATTGTGCTTGTATAGATGGAGTCATGCAATGGATGATGATAAGACGAGCCCAAGCATCCAATATGCTTCTCAAAGCAAGGTCCACCAAGTCAGGTGTGGAGATAGCCATCCACACACTGGCTCCTTCGCAACAACTTAGTGTAGAAAGACCAAGTATGATAGTTGGTTGCTGTAAGCTTCATGGAGTCATTGACTTGGGGAGGATTGTAGGATGGTATGTGGGTAGGGATGGGAGCAAGACCTAGATGAGAGACACTCAAAGAGGAAAGATTGGGAATAGGAATCACCTGTGGAGCGGCGGGAGCAAGAGATCCAGGCTGTGATGGTGCTGGAGAATCAACAAGAGGAGTAGCAGAAGAGAAACCTCGTGAAGCCATGTCCTCTGACAAGAAACCTTCTCTGAAGAAAGGGGCTGAAAAAATTAGCAAGTCCTCCTCTCAAGCTGTGCATAGCAAGAAGAAAGGGAGGGAGGGTGGGAAACTGAAAGAAGAGAAAGAAGGAAGATCTCTCCAAGATGTATATCCATGTCCTCAGCACGTAGAAGAGGGCTTCAACAATCCAATCAGCATACAAATCAGCAATCTTTGTTAAAAATTCAGAAATACAACAGTCCCAAGCGTCAGATGAAGAAAACGCAGCAATCTTGAGGAGGCCTCTGCTCCCAAAAGAAAACGCCGCACCTTCTACGCTGAAATCTACAGAAAACGCAGCAAACTGTCGAAGCCTGTTACACAAGGTTAAACGTTGGACCGAAACAATCACATACATAAAATGTGAAGGTACTGGCCAATAGTTATAAGATGATATTAGCATATTTATCATCAGTAAACAAAGAAGACATACAAAAAAGAAGAGAAAAGAACAAATAGAATGAAAGAAGGAAAGAGAAAGAATTATAAAAGCTAAAAAGCACACAAAATCACAACCTTTTTCCCCACATGAAACGATATGGTTTCAATGTGCACATGAAACGTTTCAACACTAAAACGTGAAACAAGTTTCAAAGCCACCGAAACGAGTTTCATGGTGACCATGAGCCTGTAACATGCAATGGAAGTATTCGTAATTGAGGATCCTGTCACACAAATGCTCACACCGTCTTCTCTATCCTGAGTTTCACGAGTTTAGCAATCCACTTTAAGACTTCAAACTTTTAAGAGATTGAGAGAAAGAGAGATGGAATTTGTACACCGTATGGGGTCCTGAATTACCCACTGAAGGGTCCCCTATCCCGTTACTGGAATAGTATTTGCTTTATTACTTCGAAGAGACTGACGGTGTGACTAACGAAAAGCCAAACACAAGATCTCTGAAGACCAAGAGTTGGGCTGAACTGTACACGATTGTAGAAGCACCAATGATGTCCAATCTCGAGCCTATGCAATCTTCCCAATGGAATGAGAAGGGCTGCAATTTTGAGGCTGAGATAGGGGCTGTTTGGGACTGTTCTAGGATATGTATGAATGCTGTAAATGAATATGAATGCTGAGTTTTACCTTCACTAAGTGGCTATAGCAAAACGATGAAGAGATGAATGCTGAAAACTGTATGCATGCAGAAAACGCAAGGTTTACTCATGGCTGAATGTTGAGAACTGCTGCATTTGCTGATGGAGGGCTGGATGCACAAGCTTTGATGCTCCTCTAGCTGTAGGATGAAAGGCTTCTCCAAAACGCAAGAGGCTGATGTGAATCTAGGGCTGAAGACTGAAACACTGATGCACTTGAGAGCTGATTGCTGAATTATGAGATGAATGAATGGATGAGCAAAGCACTCCTATTTATACTACCCCTGATGCTAGTCGGTTGGCACTAGATGCTGGCCGGCTGCATAATAAATGCTACACGACTGATAATGATGTATAAATGTTGGAAATTGTGGAAAAAATACTAGAAAATTCCTAATAAATATTCTAATAAATACTAGTTGATATCTAAGGGGTTCTGCAATGGTCTAGATGCAATGGATGAATGATATGCAATATGCAGAGTGCTTTCTAATGCAAACCCTAAGGTTTTTACAGACTCTACATGCATGAATGCGTCTCTTCAAGTGGGTTAAGGGACTTTGGACTGAGTGACTGACTGTCTAAGGCTGAGAATGACCTACGTAACTCGTGCCTGACTTATCCTCGAGTGAGGATTACAATGGGGTCACGGTGTACGACAAATATCATCCTAAAAGGAACTAATACTGTACAATGTTGCACTGATGATGATGAGCCAGCTTGTCACCATGTACTACAGTGCAAAGTGCATGTGACATTCCCTCTTGCTTAGCTTGGCGGTAGGTTCATGGCTTCCAAGTAGTCCGCCAAAACTAGGGGTACTCTTGAAAGAACTCCTCATCTAGCCATACGGCTTCGTGGGTACCTCGATCTCAAAACTTCGTATAGAACTGACGTATCCGTCGACCGGAACCATGCTTCCAATGATGAAGAAGGATCTGCTCGAGCTCGATGACTTCAGCTTCGTCTACCACGTCTGGCTGTTGTTCATCTGAAACATCAAAAACTTCTGGTCCAACATATGGTTTTAGCCAAGAAACATGGAAAACATCATGCATCGTCCAACTGTTGAGCAATTTCAACTTCATGGAGACATCACTTAACTTTTTAACTATTGGAAAAGGTCCAAAACTACGGAATGAAAGCTTGGGACAACGTTTGCCCACTTGTTTCAATCTTTGTTTCATGATACGCAGATAGACCCAATCCCCTTCCTTGAAGTGGACACCTCGTCTTGACTTATTTGCCTGTCTGCTATAGGCTTCTTGTGCTTTGGTCAAGCGGTCCTTGACTGACTCAATGATTTCGGAAAATGCTTCCGTTGTTTTATTAGCCTCTAGAGATGGAGACACCAATCTCGTCAAAAGATAAGAGAAACGGCGACCAAAGGCTGCTTTATATGGAGTCCATCCTGTTAGAAGTCATCTCCTGTCTTTATCAGACACCAGGGCCTCTGTTGTGGGTGTGCCCGCCCTGTATAGGTGTTTTATCATTTTTCCTCACTCCCCGTATTTTTTCCCCATTTTTCCATGGTGTGGGTGGCTGCCACAGGCTGGCAGGAGCTTCTGGTGCTCGCCGACTGCACTCTCGTACACGTGGAGCTGGCCGACCTAATCAGAAGGGGTCATGACTGTTTTTTTTACTGGCCGACTGGAAGTGCCTAGTCGTGAGGGCTGGCGGCGCATGCTGGCGCTGGCCGACTGCTATATGGGGACTTGCTCTTGTGGTCTCAGATTTGGTTATCATTTCCGCTGCGTTTTTTGACATGGTATCAGAGCCCTAGGCTCTTGAAAAATCTTGGGAGTTTTCTGAGCAAGAGGGGGATTGTTACGTTGCTGATTGGTGGACTGTTTGGATTGTTCGGGAAGAGAAGTAGCAAGAGGAAGGCGGGCTAAGTTGCTGGACAGCCACTTGCAGGTTTAGAGGTTTTTTTCCCACCCACCCACCCTTTCAGTTACATCCCCTCGATGGCAGATTTGTTAGAGATGGCTGGAAGCACGTGAAGATCCCAACTCTCCCCACGTTCCCAGTGAACCGTCAGTTAGACGGGAACAATTACGACATCTGGAAGGTTATGATGGAGTCTGTGCTGGAGTCATATGACCTTGCTGATTTCATCGTTATCGGGGTTCCACGGCCGGAAGCAGAGGAAGGGGAGTTACTGTCAATGAAGAAGGACCGTGAGGCACAGGCACAGATGTGGAATCGTGTCAATGCCAGGGTCCGGTCATTTATTTTCCTCAATTGCACACCACAAGTAATCAATCACGTAAAGCATATGACGCTGGCCAGAGGCATATGGCAGCACTTGGCTTCTCTTTATAACAGGGTATCACCCATGAAGAGGATCTCCTTGGAAGTGCAGATGAGGGTTATGAACCCTGCAAAGTCATCGACGATGCGGGAGCACATTAACAAGCTGCAGGCCCTTCAGCAGGAAGTCCTCCAGGCTGGGAAGGAGATATCATCTGAAGACATGGCCATTACTTTGCTGTCCCACTTGCCTGCTCAGTATTCCGCTTTCTACTCCTCTTTGATTACGAGTGGCAGGCTCAGCACCATTACCTAGGAGGAGCTTGTGCCCATGGTCTTGGACCAGGAGGAACGTTTCACGAACCCTCCTCACAGCGGAGGTTTGGAGGCCTTAACTGGCCAACGATCGAAAGGCCGGAAGAACAACAAGGGCAAAGGGAAGGCTTCACCAGAGAAGTCTTCTGAGAAGAAACCCGACACAGAACGAGAGAAGCTGAAGGCCGAGCGGTCCTGCAATGATTGTGGCGAGAAAGGCCACTATTGGAGGAAGTGTCCTAAGCGGACTGGGAAGAGTGCTGATTCTTCAACCTCAGCTGCAAAGACTCCTGCATTTGTGCACTTAGAGATGATGGACCTGTGCTGATTCTTCAACCTCAGCTGCAAAGACTCCTGCATTTGTGCTTCATCGTCTTCAAGCGAGGAGGCAGTTGGCTTCACCGCGAAGGATACCCGGGAATGGATTCTTGACAGTGGTGCTTCCAGGCACATGACTCCGTCCCGTGATTTTTTTTTGGATCTGAAACGGCAGTCAGGTCGCATTTTTATTGGCAACAACTCCACTATTCCAATACACAGTGAGGGCCGGATGGAGATTATTCCCGACGGCAAGGGGGACAAGCATGCTTCCCGTGTTCTTTACGTCCCTGCTCTGGGTTTTCATCTTCTGTCAGTGCATGAAGTATGCAAGACTGGCTTTCGGGTGGAATTTGAGGAGCATTCAGTTGCTCTACGGGACCGTGAGACTGGCCAGGTTGTTTGGGAAGGCGGTGTGGAGAATAGTATCTACAAGCTCACTGCACTCTCCTCGTTGACAGGTTCTCAGGTCGGAGATCTGTGGCACTTTCATTTTGGCCACTTAAATGTGGATGCACTTTCATTTTGGCCACTTAAATGTGGATGCACTACGGCGAGCTTTCCGAGACCAGATGGTGGTTGGCTTGCCAGATGTTTGTAGTAGGCAAGGACGTTGCAGTTCTTGCATACGTGGTAAGCAGCACAAGGAATCCTTTCCGAAGCAAGCTTCCAGGCGGGCTTCGAAACCGTTGGAGTTGATTCACACTGACCTGTGTGGACCTCAGCAGACACCATCATTGGGAGGATCTCTTTATTTTATGCAGCTTGTTGATGACTGTACCAGCTTGTTGATGACTGTACCAGATTCACGTGGGTCTACTTTCTTTCACAGAAGGACCAAGCTTTTGCACGGTTCAAGGATTGGCACGTGATGGTGGAAAAAGAGTCTAGATTGCACATAAAGACTCTCAGGGCTGACAAAGGGGGTGAATTCTCCTCGACTGTATTTCTCAGATTTTGTGCAGATCATGGCATTAAGAGGGAACTGGCCAATACAGGATCGCCTTCACAGAATGGAGTTGTAGAACGCAAAAACAAGACTGTGGTGGAAATGGCGAGGACCATGCTGGAGCATAGTGATCTTCCTCGTCCACTTTGGGGAGAGGCTGTGGCAACGGCTCTCCATACCCTCAACCTGTCTCCAACGACTTCAGTACCTAATATGACTCCGTTTGAGGCATACTTTGGCAGGAAACCTGATGTCTCGCATTTCCGTGTTTTTGGGAGTGATGCGTATGTACATATTCCGAAGAAGCAGAGGGGGAAGCTTGACTCCAAGTCCCGCAAGCTTATATTTGTGGAGTATAATTCTCTTTCCAAGGGATACAGATTGTATGATCCAGACAGGAACGAGATTGTTGTCAGCCGCGATGTGGTCTTTGATGAGCATGTTCCAGTATCCACTGTCAAGGAGCCGCCACGTCTTGGAGATCCAGAAGAGTGTGATGATGATTCCCACACCATTGCTCTAGTTGATCAACCTCAGTCAGAACAGGAGGTTGAGTCCGCAGCTTGAGTAGAGCCCCCCGCAACGGCCAGAGGCTCCTCGATTTGTTCGAGTACCGAGGTGGTTGTTGGACACCCTTTGGGAGTCAAGTGTCACGGAGTTACCCTCTGAGTGGACCACAGAGGACGGTCCTCGAAGATCACACAAAGTCCGAGACAAAAGCAATACAGCAGAGCTTCTTCAGGTAAACTATGCTCTTATGTCTCGTATTTTGACACGTCCGACACTAGATGAATGAGTATCGTTCAAGATAGCTTGGACCAATGGAAGATAATGTTCCCATTTGGACTGCTAGTCATGACAATATGACTTGAGAACATCAAAGGCCAACTGGTTAATTTCTGTTTGGCCGTCTGTTTGTGGATGGAATGCACTAGACAATTATAACTTAGTTCCAAAGTTTTCGAATAATGCCCTCCAAAAATGCGAGGTAAACTTGGAATCTCTATCTGAGATGATGGTGCTAGGCAAACTAGAAATTGGGTACCAATGTTTGAGAAAAAGACGGGCTACATCCTCAGCTATGGCCGTATGCTTGCATGGGATGAGCATGCAGAGTTTACTGAAGCAATCCACAATGGTAAAACACTAAGTGTTACGGGATCCGGTGGATGCTGGTAGAGGCCCTACAAAGTCCATAGATATGTCGATGAAAGGTCCTTCGGTGCAAAGGTTGAAATAACCCAGCTTTCTTTGTATGTGGAACCTTTACTTTTTGACAAATCTTACAAGCTTGAACATGTTAATCTACATCACACCTCATTTTTGGCCAATAAAAGGACCGTTCTAATTTCTCGAGGGTACTGTTGATACCTCTATGTTCTCCAACTAAGGAGTCATGGGCATCATGGAGAAGAGTTGATCGCTTTTCCCGAATGACACAAAGACGGTTCTTAAAGAACAACCAACCATTCTGCACTGAATAATGGCCAGGCTCAGAAGTGAGGCCCAAATTATACTGAGCACCAAACTCAGGGGAGTCGACATACTAGTCTTTCATGCTATCTAAGTCCTTCCCCGTGATTTCGAGAATGGTAGACTCTTGGAATGCCTGGATGCTGGCCTTTCGACTAAAAGCATCTACTACTGGGTTATGCTTACCAAGGATGTGCTCAATCATTCCTCCAAATTATTGGAAGAGTTGACTCCACCTGGCCTACCGATCACTCCACTAGACACTGGGCATGGTTTGAAGCCACTTAAGTGCTTGGTGGTCTATTTTTATTGTGAAGACTTGTCTATAAAGAAAAGGCTTCCAATGTTTGAGTGTTGTGATCACACCCAAAAGCTCTTTGTCATAAACCAAATAATTCTTTTCGGCGACATTCAACTTTCTACTGTAGTATGCCACGAGTCCATTGTCCTGCTGAAGAACTACACCTATGGCTACATTGCTTGCATCGGTAATGAACTCGAAAGGTTCATCCCAAGATGCTAACTTTAATACAGGTGCCTCTAAGACAGCTTTCTGGAGTGCACGGAATGCATCAAGTGCCTTGCCTATCACTGAGACTTTCTGTTTACGAGTCTTCACCCCCTTGAGTACGTCGGTGAGAGGTGCTGCAAGGTTGGAAAACTGATGAACATGGGTGCTTTAGGCTTGACAAGGACCTACGAAAGAACGGATTTCTTGGGCGGTCCGAGGGATGTCCCAATCTAAGATTTCTTTAACATATGTTTTTTGATTGGTATTTCTTTTGCTCCTCTGGAGGAAGATAACCTCCAATAATGCTTGCCTTAGCCTTTTCATCAAGGGTTTTCTTAGGCTTAGATTCTTTATCCTTCTTACCCCCTGAACCGGAGCTATTACTACCGTCCTTCTTAGCATCTTTAGAAGATGCATTACCTTTCCCTGGTTGTGCAGCAGATTGCTGCTGCTGGGGTTTGGTAATGGACTGGGATGACTGATTGGGCTTGCCTCCATTCATCTTCATTCTGAGCGAGAGTCAAAGCCCGGTCATATGTACTGGGTTCAAAGTTACGAACTGTGAACCGGATGTTGGGATCCAATACACGAATGAATTGCTCCATCTTGGCCTGCGCAAATAGCCCTAACTGCTGTGCTAAAGTAATAACCTTTCCGGAAAATTGAAGCACTGGCGACCCGTTCTGTCTGAGTCCATAGAACTCATCTGCCAGACCTATCATATACTAGGGCGGGAGAAATCTGGTCTTCATGTCGTGAACAAACGTATCCCAGCTAAAAGTTGTGACACCTGTGGTCTAGACTGTATGAAGATTAGACCAATGCTGCCACCAAGTGATTGCCTCACCTGTGAGATGGGGAGCCGCTACGTGGACTCTATTCTGAGGATCTGTGATCCTAGCTAATGGGAAATGAGCAGTAAATTGATGAATGAACTGATTAACTGCTAAATGATCACACTTACCATCAGCACAGCTGATTGGGCATTTGGTTTGCCCTTCAAGACCCCTCCCCCATACTAATGCTTACCACATAAAAGCCCCATCATACACCTTTCTACCATCTCTACTGAGCTCACTCATTCAGCCAGGGACGTTTGTGATGACCCCTAATGACGTATTTTTTGGGGAGCTAGAGAGACAAGTCTTTAGAGCGAGGAGGACCATCAGGGTAAGCATTGGATGATCATCAACAGAAAATTCATCATGTTTAGCACTAAAAACACTGTGGAATTATGTATTAGCAACCTCTGCCAGCAACACCACAAAAGGACTATTTACAAAAAGACATTAAATCTTCAACAAGAAGTTATCAGATTTCACTGTCCTGCTAAAGCATCAAAGCTATAAAATAATTACCAAGGGACAAAGTACATATTCAGCTAATAAACTTGAGATCACTGCATCTTGACTGCCAAGGCTTGACATAAAAGAACCAAGGAGGGAGCACTCAGCAGTGCCAAGGAATGTGTAGCCCCAAGGCTCTGCAGACTGCTATAATAGAACAGTGAGCTATAAATACATTGCTTTTTAGGTGGGTTAATTACATTGTATAAAGCTTGAAGATTGGACTCTCGAGACTGTACACTATCAGGTTGGGAGAGAAGAGAGGTGTCCTACACAAGCTTGAAAGAGCAATCTGGCTCGTGTAGGAGACAGCCATGATGTGCAAGGCATCAAAATGAGAGGACTCACCAGGATTGGAGACGATTAGCGAGAAGTCATCGAAGAGTTGAAGCAACTGCCCTCGCGAAAGCATGCCTGTCGTCTGAAGGGGTCGAGACATCCTCTCTCTCCGTCTCTCTCTCTCTCTCTCTCTCTTTCTTTCTTTCTTTCTGATGCTGCTGCTAGCCTTATTGGGTGTTTTTTTCCTTGCTTTTTTTTTTTGAGAGAGAGCGGCCTTTGGTTAAATGAATTGCTAACGTAATAGAATCGTATTTTTCCAAAATTTGAACTAGTGCTAAAATAAAAATTGAAATTTTTGTTTCTAGCAAAAAACCAAAAGTAGCAAGATACCATATCATAATTGTGCTACCCTTTTTGCCTAAGTATCTCATGGAGAAGAAGACATCATTTTGGTGGTTTTATAAGCGGGGTTATAACAGTGGTACAACTACTGGCTATCATGCACGAAGATCCTTTACAAGAAGGGGCGACTCGTCAAAGATACTTTAGGCTCCATATTCTACATTGTTATGCTGGTTGATGGCTTTTGGCTATTGGTAAGATGACAGCTTTGGGAAACACAATATGAGTCATGTGGACCTCCATGATGGGGCCACAGTGAGCCAGATGAGGAGCCCATCTTTTTGTGGGAAGAGGGATTGACTAGGGGAGACTACCCTGGTTCCTCTTCATAATTGGTTATTTTCGGTTCCATGCAGCTATGACTGTAAACATTGACATTTGTCTTGCTAGAGAAGATGTGTTTGGGTTGCAAATTGATCGTGACTTTGCTATCTTCTTCTAACAAAGAGATTCTTGAGTGAGGGGTGCAACACTTGGCATGCATCAAGGAGAGGCATTGGTCTGGTACATGACATGAACCACTCTCTATAGTATACGAAGTTCTCTGATAGCATGCACAATAGTGGCGGCGATGACCTCGCAATCTCAAAGTGCCAACAATGAATTTCACCCACGCCCATCACCAACCTCATGTGGGCTGCCTCTTCCATGATCACATCCACATACGCGTGTCCATTTATGAAGAGGTAAAGTGATCTTCTTTCCTCTTTAGGCTACCCTTGGATCCTTACACGAGTAGCATAAGATTTTTCATAATCAAGCCACACTACTTTTTCAAACAACATTATTCCAAAAATTGATCTTGTTCTAAAAATTAAATTTAAAAAAATATTTCAAGCAAAGAAGCAAAAGTAGCAAGAGGTGCTATTATTATCATTGTTGTGCTATGCTTTTCAAAGGTTTTGCTAGAGTCCAACGGGATAGAAATAACCTCTATGTTCATGCTTAGTGCATCATCCCTTATGGGAGCAAACAATGACCGTGAAGCAGAAGTAGCTCGTGATCATATAGCGAGGACTCCTCTGCAGAGAACAACTTCTGTATTGTCTACCGTCACCTAATCAAGAAGGAGGACACTGCATAGAAAGCCTAAGAGGTATCTTCTCCCCATGGAGATAGATCTTCATTGGCTTTGCTATGTTGAGGGAGTGGATTCACATGAGACATACTCTAGATAGTGGGAAGCTGACCTAAACAAGATCACCATTCATGCCAAAACAATGGCCATAAAAGGTGATAAAGAGCCCACGAGCTCCAACCAAGCCAAGATCTATTGATGAGTGCCCACAACAAACGCAAGATCAATAAAGTCAAGGCTACCATTTACAAAATTGGGCTTTTACATGCCAAAAATAATAAATCACTAAAGCTTGTTCACAACTAATGTGTAAACCCAAGAAATAATAGTTTACATATGCTAAAAAATAATCGACGACTGTACACATCATGGACAGATAAAATAATATGTATAAATGTGGCATAAGACTATCCAAAAATAATAATGTCCAAGTGCAAAAAATACTTGCACCAATCTCCTCAACAAAATCCCTACGACACCTCGATCGGTGACCCTCGTATAGTGCGACACCTTAATCTCAATGACCATCACACCACTCGTGCAACACCTTAGTCATCGGTAACCTTGCACACATGTGACACCTTAGTCAGTATCCTCACATGTATCACCTAAATCCATAATAACAATCAAATCATGTGAAGTGATAAGGCATAAACATAATACACTAGAATACACTAGCATAGTATCAACATAGAAAATATCACCCACAATACATAGTCGCTAGCATAGACCTGCTACGCATATGTTAATAGCACTAACACATTAGTATTTTTAATTGGTGAAATCACTCACGATACCAAATTAGTTAGCATGATACAATGGCTTCTTAGGCATCCCAAATTAGCATAGAGGGCATATGCTAACATCCCTCTGGCTTGGGTTGGCAAACTGTCCTCGGTTGCATGTTTCCTCATATGAGTGGATGATGTCGAGACAAGTGCAAAAAAATGATGACACATCCATCCAGCATCTTCTCTTGGATAATTTTTTAAAGTCAAAAGGCATTGGGTGTATGTGTTACATGGGTGTATGTGGATGATGTCGAGACAAGTGCAAAAAAATGATGACACATCCATCCAGCATCTTCTCTTGGATAATTTTTTAAAGTCAAAAGGCATTGGGTGTATGTGTTACATGGGTGTATGTGTTACATGTACGTCTATCATGATAAGAATATTCGAAGTGTGGTATCCAACCACTGTCTCTCATTTTGGTCCAAATGTCTACAAAGTCAAGGTCTTGGTTATAAGAGTCTCTCATAGAGTCAAAAGGACAAGTTTTCCACTATGGTAATATTATGAATATTGGGCCTACTACATTAGCAACCACATTCTCTTTGCCAAGCTAGTAGAGAATTGTAGGCTAAAAACTTTGAATAAAAGAATCCCATTTAATGTACCTATTAGATATGAGAGGTTGAGAAAGCAGATGTCTAATACTTTGCTGATCAGTCTTAATGATAGATTTAGAATCCATTAGATAATGTTTCTAAATTTTTAATGCATGTACCACAACACTCAATTATTTATCATATGTGCTATACTTAGTCTTAAGAGATCAAAGTTTTCTATTCTCATAAGCTATTAGATGCCCATGTTGCATTAAAACACCTCCTATGCCTGAACCACTAGTGTCAGTAAAACAACCACAAAGAAAGGTCTAGCAAAATCTAGAAGTTGTAATATTGGTGCATTAGTGAGTGCTTATTTTAAAGCATTAAAATATTTTCATTGTTTCCATGTTCATTCATACTTGTTCACTCTCTTAAGAAGAAAAGTCAAATGATAAACAAGATGTGCAAATTTTTTCACAAAGCTTCTATAGTAATTGCATAAACCAAAAAAATAATAATTGCACAAATCTTCTATAGTAATTGCATAAACCAAAAAATGATCGAAGCTCGTGAATGTTTGTAGGTCTAGGCCAAGCTACTATGGTCTCAATCCTCTTAGGGTTCACTTGAATACCCTCAGCAAAAGCTATACGGACTAAGTATTCAATCTTTATCTAAAAGAAGGAACTTTTATGGGGGTCGAGATAAAGTTCATTTTCCTACAAATACTATCTCTAGATGTTTCTTATGTTTGGTAATACCATAAGTGAACACAAGAATTTTGTCAAAGAACACTACCACAAAGTTTTGATATTTAAGAAGATGTGATTCATCATACGATTGAATATGGCCGGAGCATTAGTAAGGCCAAAGGCTATCACTAAAAACTCATAATGGCTTGATTACATTTTAAAAGCAGTTTTGTATACATCTTCCTCACACATCCTTACCTGATGATATCCCGACTTAAGGTCATTCTTACTAAATATTTTTGCTCCACTCTGTTTGTATAGAAGGTCATCTACATGAGGAATAGGATACCTATTCTTGATTGTGATTTTGTTAAGAGTGATATAGTCAATGCACATTCAATATGTTCCATTTTTCTTTTTGACTAAGAGGATTGGGGCACCATAAGGTGAGCTACTAAGGCAGATCAATTTATGCTCTAATAGATCTTTTATTTGACATTGGATTTCTTTTCTCTAGTTGATTCACTCTATAAGGTGCTCTATGAGGAAGAATACTAATAGGTATTATGTCAATCCTATGGTGTTTAGGTCTAGAAAGGTAGCCTACATCAAGGAAACAATCAAAGAACTAGGAAAGAAAAGAGTCATATAAAGGATCCTTGGGAGGTTGTTTATGAGCTGTGAGCTCATTCACATAAATTAAAAATGTGTTCTCCCTCTTCCTCAATGCTTTATAAGCTTGGGTATGTCTAAGGAATGTAATACTCTCCTTGTTTCTCAATGCTTTATAAGTATGGGTATGGCTAAGGAATGTAATACTCTCCTCTCTCCTAATTCCATTAAGACTAACTTTTTCCTTCATGCACGAAACACAAAGTGATAAATCAATGTGTGGGTTATACTTGTATCTCCAAGTCATGCCTAGAATTACATCAATACCTTGTAGTGGTGCAACCAAAAAGGTTCTTTCCTCTTTCCAACACCGCCTAGCCCAGTCCACCCTCTCTTTCCTTCTCCCACCCTCTTCCCTTCCCCTCTCTCTCTTCCCTTCCTTTCCCTCTCCCACCCACCTTCCCTCTCTCACTCTCTCTATCCTTGTCTCTCTTTGCTAACACACACTCTCTCTTCTATTTTACCACCATCCATTTCTCTCCCTCCCTTTCACTCTCCCACGCTCCCTCTCTATCCTTCTCTATCCTCGTATCCTCTTATCTTCCTTCCCTCTCTCGCTCTCTATATCCTCCTCCCCCTCTCTATCCTTATCTTACCTCTTATGCCCCTTCACTCTCTTGCTCTCTATATCCTCCTCTCTCTCTCTCTATTCATCTCTTTGCTCACCCTCTCTATCCTTCTCTTTACTCTCTCTCTCTCTCTCTCTCTTTTGTAGCTCTCTCTCTCTCTCCCTCTCTGTCCTTCTTTTACCTCCTATCCACCTTCCCTCTCTCGCTCTCTATATCCTCATCTCTCTCTATCCTCTCCCCTCTCTCTATTCTTCTTTTGGCTCTCTCTCTCTCTCTCTCTCTCTCTCTCTCTCTCTCTCTCTCTCTCTCTCTCTCTCTCTCTCTCTCTCTCTCTCTCTGTGGAAAGGGTTTACAAAGATTTATGCAACAAAATGGACGGAGATGCGGTAGAATATCTCAAAATCACAACACAGGCCCGCAATCTTTGGATGAAGATGCTAGCGGATGAGCCTATTGATTTTGGAGATTTGTTCGTGCGGAACATGATGATTGGAGGTTGGCAAAGTTTTGGATATATTTCCAAAGAGACGTAGGAGCCCCTAACGAGAGGAGTTGAAGAATAGAGTAGCCCAAAAAAGTGTATAGGTGTAGGATCCGTAGGTAGTTATGATATGTTTTCAATTTTAAACAATGTTAGAGTGGAGTAGCCCATGTAATAACCTTTTTTGGAATAAAGTGGTCTCAACTATAGATCGCCTTGTCTTTTTTTAAAATTGCCTTGGTGCAAATTTTAGGTTTGTTATTGTTTTGATTAATTATGTCGAATTCTTGGTTTATTGTATGTTTTGAATAAAAGTTATAATAGAAGAGTTGTATTTGGAAGGTGTACATGAATGAACATGGTTTTATTTGTAATTGAAAGCGATATTTTTGATCCTAAGGATGGAATGTCGTCATGTTCTTATCTCTCTCACTCCCTCTCTCTCTCTCTCTCTCACTCCCTCTTCATCTCAAATAATTAGCCCATGTCATGCAAACGAAAAATACAAATATAGAAAATAAACTCACATGCAATGCTATATAAATGCATGTGAAGATGAGGATATAGAGAGAAATGAGATGGAAGAAGGGATTATGCATAGGGAGGGTGGGACAAGGAGAGAGAGAGAGAGGGAGGTTGGGAGAGTGAAAGGGAGAGAGAGAGAGAGAGAGAGAGAGGGAGGGAGGGAAGAGGGTGGAGGGTGAAGAGAGGGAGGGGGGAGAGAAAGGGAGGGAGAGAGAGAGAGGAGAGGGAGGGAGGGTGGGAGAGTGAAAGGGAGGGAGGGAAGAGAGAGGGGGAGGGAAGATGGTGGGAGAAGGAGAGAGAGGGTAATGTGGGCTGGGCGGTGGTGGGAAAAGGAGAGAGAGAGAGAGAGAGAGAGAGAGAGGGTGGAGAGGAGAGAGAGGGAGGGTGGGAGAGTGAAAGGGAGGGAGAGAGAGGAGAGGGAGGCATGGTAAGAGAAGGAGAGAGAGGGAGGGTGGGAGAGTGAAAGGGAGGGAAGAGAGAGAGGGAGTGAAGAGGGTGGGCAAAGGAGAGAGAGGGTAGTGTGGGCTGGGCAGTGGTGGGATAAGGAGAGAGTGAGAGAGAGAGAGAGAGAGGGTGGAGAGGAGAGAGAGAGAGAGAGAGAGAGAGGGTGGGACAGTGAAAGGGAGGGAGAGAGAGAGAGGAGAGGGAGAGAGGGTGGGAGAAGGAGAGAGAGGGAGGGTGGGTGGGAGAGTGCAAGGGAGGGAGGGAGAGGGAATTGAAGGGGAGAGAGAGAGAGAGAGGGGGGAGGATACAAAGAGATACCAAAGAGAGTGAAAGATAGAGAGAGTTAGGAAAGAGAAGGATAGAGAGAGTGAGATAGGGAGGACACAAAGAGTGAGAAAAGATAAGGATAGAGAGAGTGATAGGGGGAGGATATAGAGAGTTAGCAAAGAGAGACAAGGATAGAGAGAGTGGGAGAGGGAGAGCGAAAGGGAGGGAAGAGAGAGAGGGGGAGGGGAGAGGGTGGGAGAAGGAGAGAGAGGATGGTGTGGCCTGGGCGGTGGTGGGCGGAGATGGTGGTGGCAATAGTTAGAGAGAGATTATTCAAGTAGAGATAGAGGACATCCAAGAAAAGCTCCCTAAAAAATCACACTCTTCTCTTCATAAGGTAATATTATTAATTTTAGATTTCTTACTTATTTGGTGTAGTTATACTTTTGATTATTAAAGGTAGATTTGATTTTGTATTTAGTTAGTGTGACTTTTAGATTAAGTGCATTCACAAGCCTTTCAAAAATAAAGTCATGGGTGCTACCGTCATCATGTGAGATTGAGATTGATTTATCTTTTACCTTACCTTCCATTTTCAATAACATGTGCATAGTAGAGTGGGTGGCTGAGGATTTACAATTACCTCCTTGGTTTGAAAGATTGTCATACTCTGAGTCACCTTCTTTAGTCATCATCCATGTCGTTTACTTCGTTTATGATGTTGACCTTAACTTGTGATGTATGTCTCTTCTTTGGATAATTGGAAGCAATGTAGCCTTCTTGTTGCAATTTGAAGCATTTGATTAACCACTTTGGTTATCTTTGTTCACCTTGGACGTATTCTCTTCAGTCGTGGTATTTGGATCCTTACTCTTCTTATTTTTGAACCATTTGAAAGTATGCTTTTCTTATTCGTAAACATTTGAAAGTGTTTCGAACCTTGAAACCCATCAAAAGATTTAGAAGTTGGAATATACTTTTGAAATTTAGAGGATCGAGAATCTTAGAGAGCTTCTAGCTATAAATTTCCTTTTTTGATCTTTCTCATGCTAGCTTTAAGATGAAGAAGTTGGAATATACTTTTGAAATTTAGAGGATCGAGAATCTTGGGGAGCTTCTAGCTATAAATTTCCTTTTTTGATATTTCTCATGCTGGCTTTAAGATGAAGAAGGGTTTGCCAAACTTGTCTACATACATCTATAGAGTCTCCTTTTCTAACTGTCAAATGGTATCCCATTATTATCAACTTCTAGCTTTATACTACAGTTGGCAAGAAATTTTTCTTTATTGCCTTTTGGAACTCTTTCCAAGTATGGGGGTTGTGATGTCCTATCTTAGTGGCGTTCAACCACAATGCAGCACTATAAACTACATGGTTGGCAATGCACTTGATTTTATCCCTGTCAGAGAGTTTCTCCCTCGAAAAGTAATCGTCCAGTTGTCTTAACCATGAGAGTACCACCTTAGCATTCTTTTTGCCATCATAATTTTGAAATAAGAATGCTTTTCGACTAATCTTCTTTTGTTTCTAAGAGTCATGGGCTCTAAGTGTAGTTGCCATGGTTTTCTGAATATATATATTCACCTTCAGAATCTAAGGTTTATTTGGTATTGGCTCCTCTACACCGCTTCTTGCTTGATAGTCGATCTTCTAACCCCCTTCTCAACTCCTTTTTAACCAAGATCTAATGTTGACGTGCCTAAATTTGCTCTTGAATAGTTGGGGGTTGAAAGGATTCATGGTGAAGAAGGATATGTAGATAAATAAAGAGCACAAAGTTTATTTACAGAGATACATAGAAAGAATATGTTGAATAAAATAATAATATGTATTACTTTGCTTGCAATTTGTAGAAAGTTGGAAACTTGTTCAGTTGTGTAGCAACAAAAATATTCCCCATCAAGCATCAAGAATCCATTGAGTAGTATCAAAAGTTGGGTACCACGTCTCAAGTCGATGACTTTGTTCTAGCCATAATTCAAGCTTTAGTAGATGCTGCATAATGGTTGCTTGAAATCCTCCAAGTCAAATAATTCCTTAGTTGTATGAAAGCCGGTTATATTGTAAGGTTTGTATAAACTATTTTGGAAGCTGTGTTTCAGTCGTATAGCCATTCTCTCTCTGTCATGGAAGGTATCACCAAGTATGATTCTATGGATGCCCTAACATAGGTTAGTACTCCTTGGTATATTGTCATGCTTGTTGTGAGAGACTATAACTTCTTTACACAGACCTATTTTGAAAGGAGAAACATAAAGGTGCTTTGTACTAAGAAATTGAGTGTGTACTTATGGAATGGGAGAACAAATTGGAGCTTGCATTTAGAAAGCTAAATATGTTGCATAATGTGGATCCTAGAAAATTGTTTGTAAGTGAGATAGGTGTAAGTACTTATGCAATATATGGAGCCTTGTTTTTATAAGAGGAACCCAAGGTGGAGCCTTTTTAAAAGAGTACTTATGAAAAGCAATAGGTGGAGCCTTATTAGAAGAGGAACAATTTATGGTGTTCATTAGCCAAAAGTTGAATGATGGTTAAGATTTTTAGAGAAATAATCAGTTGAATGCTGCTCAAGTTTATTATTCAATGCATGAAAAAAATATATTATGTTGTGGTCTTTGTATTGAACAAATGCAGACACTATCTTCATGTAGTAGTTTTTGTGGTGTGTATGAACATATTATCAACTGAAGTGTATGAACATATCATCAACTGAAGTGTATCTTTATAATGCATTAGACTTGAGGGGTTGCAAAGTGTAATGGTCATAATTACTACAAGAATTTGACTTTGAAATATGGTCTTAGAAAAGCTCAATGAATGATTTAAGCTCCATGACTGTCACAAAGATTCACTCTAGTCTCAATCATCTTCTACAAGCCTTGTGTATAAATGACTAGTATTTTAGCCAAATTTGTTAAGGGTCTTGGTCAGGGTGCACCCAAATGAATCAAAAGAGGACCATATTTTAGTTTTAAAGAGAAAAGGTATCATTTAAAAAAAAAACTTGGGATAGATTATTATTTTGGAAAGGAAAAGTATACATGTAATATAAGAAAGAAAGAAAGTTTTAAATGTCATGATAGTCCTTGTTTTAATATCTAAATAATAAACTTTGGATTTAGTCATGAAGGATTTGTTTTTACCAAAGATGTAGATTGATATATAAATTTAGGATTGAAAATGTCAGCAATGCTAAGTTAATAAAGCAAAATGCTTATTGTAGGTGTGTTTAAGTCAAGAGATTACCTTAGCCTTTTCCCAATTATGTGTCATTGGGCCTTGTCTTCAAGCCGCAATGCAACTCCCAAATATGGGTGCACTAGCTCATTCATCACTCCATTGTCACACCAGGTTACTGCAATCTAAGGGGATGAAAGAAGAGCTCTCTTTGCCTAGATGGAGGCCAATAGAAATTGGCCTTCTCGGTGGTTCTCTCTCATAAAAGGCGAGGAAAGAAGAAGTTAATGCAAGAGGGAAACCTAAAAACAAACCAATCAAAATGCATCCATCTAGCAAGCAACATTCAATAGCATACATGCAAGCTAGAATAGAGAAGAGAAGAGCTCACAAGTATCTAGCATATAGGAAAGCAAGAATAGAGAAGAGAAGAGATCACAAAAGTATTATATTTGCAAGGGAAGAAATGTGCTTAGTGTCAAAAATGACTTATATACAGCGAGACTAATTTTCACACTAGGCTATCGAAACTTAAAAATGGTATGGCCCACTATTTACTAGTCTTAAGCAAGTATGTACACAAAGTCTTTAGACTTCCCTTTTTGTCATTAGTCTGAAGATAAGGTTGCTTTATATATTCCACGATTGTTTTACAAAAGATAAGTGCCCTAAGATGACAAAGTGCCTTACGATAGGTGAGGTCGGTGAAACCATGATAACCTATAAACATACCTCCTTCCTAATGGTGGTTGTATCCTTGCATCACCCAAGTTGGTGGGGTGAGGCTATTGGGGCAAGGTAAAAAGGTGTTGTATGGTCCATGATACGCCATGAAGTTAGCGTGTGAGGTTAAGTGGTATGGTTTGGGACCAATCTGTAAAGCAGGATACAGGGTATTATGGTGATACGCTTTCAGTAGTCCTGGTGGGAGGTAGCTTGTAGAGGCAACATGGAAGGTAGATGTGAAGTAGAAGTTCTTTATGCAAGGCCTCCTTTTCTCGGGGGCTTCCCTTAGGAGAATGGCTACACCTGCACCTTGTGATTGTTAGAATAATGAGGACTAGGACCACCGATGAAGGATTCACATGGATATATGGTTGAGATCTTATAGGGATGACATGATAGTATGATTGGACCTCACAATGTGATGCTTAGATATTGGGCTACTTTGTGGTTAATGGGTTAGCTAGGGCAAGGTTAAGCGTGTGGAAATGAAGAAGGTTATATGCACTGAAGATCTTGGAGGTACCTTCAAGGTTGATGGTTCACTAGGTGATGGTTCATACATGTGTTTACGCATAACATAGGTCGTATCACAAGGGCCAAGCATGCGCTCGCTATGGTCCCCCTATCTAGAGATATACCTGGAAGATTTTGGTGTTAACGAGGTTAGTTATAGGTGCATGTGCTCGTGTGTACCATGAAGCAGGATATATTTCTAAAAAAATGTGATGCCCATTGTGAAATATGTAGGTGACATCCATGGGTAATGGGCAATATACAGGTGACATGCATGGCTAAGGGGGGTGAAGGTGTGCCTTGTGTGTGTACTCTAACTCAAAGATTTCTCCAACTCAAGTATGAGGTAGGGATGTGAAAAAAATGTGATGCCCATAGTGAAATATATAGGTGACATGCATGGGCAATGGGTAGAAGGTGTGCCCTATGTATACTCCTCTTAACTCAAAGATTTCTCCAACTCAACTGCTTTCTTTGAATCTCTTTGCTACTTTCTTTGACATTTGATCGATGTCCCTTTTCTTGGGAAGTCAAGATCGCTAGATTATTAATGCATGGCAGCAAAATTTGCCCATATAGTTGCAATGGAGTTGGGCAGCCTCAGTGAGCACCAAGGATAGAGGAATTGTGAATCAATGGGTGGTGGGGACAAAGAAGAGGCCATATAAGGTTTTTACTAATTTGAAGAAGATCCAGGTGATGGATCGTTTCATGGGCCATGCTTATACCGCCATGGTCCCTTCTACCTAGAAACGATGAGGCTTAATGTAGGTGCTTGACATTTGATATTTCTGCTAGACATTAGGAATTTTTTGGACCCAAGAGGGCCTCTTGGATTAACTTTTGATTAGGAATGGACTAATAGGAAGAGAGTTGGGTGCACATTTTTGACTTCTTTGACCCTAGGGGGCCTAGGCTTTGGTTTGCTCTAATAGGGCCTAATTACTACTCTTGTCCCCCTACCTCCTAGGCCCAAACTTAGAGGTCCCCCCACCTAGAATTGCGCAGATTAAAAACCCTAAAAATTAAAAATTTTTATTTTTTTCCCAAAAGTGTGTTTTCCCTCTCAAACTTTCCCCCAACATACTCTAGGTTTGGAAAGCTCATTTTGAACCTCTTTCTTCCTCTTCTAAGCTCTCCATTACTACAGAAACTCCATACCTCTTAAGCTCTCCCTCCTTCTCAAGCTCCCTCAGTCTCAAGCTCCCTCTCCCTCTTTCTTCCTTTTCTAAGCTAGACCGCAAGGGTTACGAGCTCGGCCATTGGAAAGATCCTCACACCAACAGTTGCAGTTCACCAGGTAACCTCTTTTTGGATGTGTTTCAAGGAGGGTTAGGGTGAGCCATAACATTTTTGGTGTCGCTACCAAGGCTAACAAGAACTACCACCATTATCTTACATCAAGGAGTCACGATAGAGCTATCGCCATTAGGATTAACAAGAGCTACTGCCATTATCTTACATCAAGGAGTCACAGTAGATACATCAAAGGGTCATACATTCAAGATATGAAGCAATAGTGTCCAAAACTACAACTTGGACGGGCGCTCGTAATGGTGTGACGGAGTATTTATGGTGATTCCTACTTCAAGAGCGTGTAGGATGAAGTCCTAAGTGATGTACTTCATGGATATATTATGAGAGTAGTCATTGTAATAGCATTAGGCCTCTTATGAGCCTAAAGTGCCTGGCCGACCATTGTTTAAGTGAGTGTGAACACTTATGGCCATGCATATAAGTGAATTTCTCTCATAATACAACGTACTCTCTCATTGTGCAATTGAATCTTGCTCTTGCTAATCCTCTTGCTAATCTCTCTCCCTAATGCATGTTAGTGAGTGTGCGTGAGTGAAGTGAGGTGAGAGGAGAGACGAGGACCTATAGTGCAACGCGGCGGTGTGACAACACTCGTGTGGGAGACGTGGTGAAATTGCTTCTTCTCAAGGAGTTCTCAAGGAGTTGTAGAGCTTGGAGACCTCAAGGGTTACGAGCTCGGCCATTGGAAAGATCCTCACAATAGTTGCGGTTCACTAGGTAACCTATTTTTGGATGTGTTTCAAGGAGGGTTAGGATGAGCCATAACACTTTGGTGGAGGTGGTTGCGGTCCTAATTTTGGTGGAGGTAATGGCACATTGGGTGCATTGTGCATGCCTTTTGATAAGAGTTGTTAAGTGGGATGCTCAACCATTGCTTGTTTTGTTACAAGAGCGAGGGCTAGTTTTTATTGCGATGCCGGCAAGGCTACCTGGGGTCTCATCGTATTGGCAATAGCCTATAGGTGTGTTCGGCAATCTTGGGCTTCGTGAACGTAGCACCCACAAAAGCTATAATTACCACCACGAGCTCTTAAAATTGGACATTAGAGAGTAAATGGAACACCAATGAAGCTCTCTCCTTACGTACATGTGCACATTGTCTGAAGCTTTTCTAGACTTTATTTTCTCTTGGAGGGTACATGTGCACATTTTTCGAAGCTTTTCTAGTCTTTATTTCCTCTTGGAGGGATTTTTGAGAAGTCAATCCAAGTCATTTTCGCTAAGGTATTACCTTTACTACGATAGGCTTCGCAGTGGGTGGTGCTACGACCACTAGGTGCTGTTGTGCTGAAGTAACGGACTTCAAATCTGAAGCTCTGATTCCCCTCATCACCAGGTTATCCTCAAGTTGGATGGCATTAGCTGTAACATTCTCCTAGGTGGTGATATCTTTAATGATCAATCCATAATGGATATCTTCATGGTTAAGGCCGTGGATAAATCGATCAAGCAATTGATCATTGGAGAAGCTCTCATGTAGAGCACAACAAGAGTTCAAATGTTTGAGAGACGACTAAGAAAATCTCCTTCTCTCTCAGCTTTGTGTAAGCCACACTCCACAAAGCTCCCTCTCAGCTTTGTGGAGTGTAACTGTGAAGCCACACTCCACAAAGCTCCCTCTCACTTACAAACTGCTTTAGGGATAACCGTCGAAGATCGGTAAAGTTTAGATGTTCTTTAACTCTTAGGGTTCGATACCAATCACCAACTTTACCATCTAGTGTAAGGCTAAAGGCATTGGTCTTTGCAAGCTCATTCCTCTCACCTAAGGCCTTGCAAACTTGATCACAGACCTCGAGGTGTCTTCTAGGATCACCCTTTCCATTGAACTTATGCATAAGCTTCACTTTTTGTGCAATCTTTCTAGAGCTACTTGGTCCGTTATCTCTCATGACTAGTCCTATACTTTCCTCCATTTTTCTCTCCATGCTTGTGCAAAGGCTAATGGATCAGTTTGGGAGGCCTGACGAATGATAGTATTGGTATAGCAGGGGAAACATATGGTACGAAGGGTGCTTCTTGTGGATGTAATGGTACGAATCTCGGAGGAGTAACATGAGTCAAATAGGTGAGGGGTCATATAAAAATTCCCATAGGTACTAATGACATATAAGCCAAGGGTCTAGTCATTTGTGAGGATGTCTGCCTTGCTCTAGGTTGCATTAGCAAAGTACAAGAAGATGTAAGGAATAAAGGATGTTGGGTGAAGGTTCCTCCTTCTGTGGCCTTAGCAGATGATATGGATGTGTTAACTAGGCTTGGAGCCATTGTTGTAGGGACTGCTGCACAACTGTGGTTGCCATAGTTGTGATCGAGGGCATGAAACTAATGGGCAATATTGCATGGTTTGTTATAAGTGGTGCCGTTATGAGTGGTGTAGTACCCAATACCACAGAGTCTAGGATTGTGTTAACAACATCTTGAGTGGGTACCTCTCTACAGTCTCGGAATGTGAAGCCCGTGCTAGTAGATTCTTGGAGTCCTGTGTAACATTGAGGAACAATACCAGCACTCAAGGCTTGGTCCATCGTGTAGCCAAGCGTCACCACATATGTGGAATCAATAGGGCTTCTTGATGGTGTGTCTCCACCTCACTCAAGGTAGGGCCTCGTGCATTGCTTTTCCCAACCTGTGTCACGGGAAATCGCAATGGGCATGGTGATTCCTTGTCTAAGCATCTCTTGCTCCATAATAGCCTGAATACATTCCACGGCCATTCAAAGTCGCTCTTCCTTGTCTGTGGAAGTAGAAACGGCTTGCTTGATTTCCTCCTAGATAACAACATAAATAAGGCCTGTGGCCACGTCTGTCAAGGTTTCTTCGATGGCATCCAATTTCTAGCTCTCCAGGTTGTCGGTCAAGATTGGTCCTATGTGTATAGGGATTTCCACATGCATGGGGCTTGTGTGTAAGGAGACACTAGATGTGGCCTTGGAGCTATCCTCAACTCTCTCATCTCCAATTTGATATGCTACTTGGTTAGGTGTAAATGTTGCACTCAAAGCCAAACCCCTAAAGTAATCAGTCATGCAGCCTACTAAGTTAGTGGCGGATCTAGCCCTAAAGTAATTAAAATTGCTGCTTGATTAGGTGTAGATATTACAATCGAAGCAAAACCCCTGAAGTAATTAGTCATGCGGCCTACTAAGCTAGTGGGGCGGATCTAGCATTTAATGTTTGAGTGAGGATTTCTCCCCCATGGTTCGATATCCCTTCCATCAAGTATCGCTGCTTGTTGAGAGTCTCAGGCCCTGTACCACACCGAATCTCATTTCTGAAGAGGGTCTTGAGATAAAGGTGGGTTGATAAGAGCCTACTTGGGTTGACGTGATTTCCTCAAAATCTGCCTCTTAAATGTGCCTAGGTCATGATTGCATATCATTGTAGGCTGTTTTAGGGCTAGGGGGATATTTAAAACAATTTCTTTTGGAAAAAATATTTTACTATTTAATTTAAATTTTTTGGTGTTAGAGAAACTTGTCCAAAATGGGTTTTAGACAGTTTTAAACACTTTGGGAAGGGTTGTGCATGCACTTTTTTCAGGTCAAGCAGAGGGTTTTCCTACAGTTGGGTAAACTATGGGAAATTGTAAATTTTTTGGGTCTTATATCAAGTCCGCCAAAATGATCACAAAGACCTAAAACTTATAATAAGAGGCAAACTTGTGCATGCACTTTTCTATATATATATATATATATATATATATATATATATATATATATATATATATATATATATATATATATATAATTTGTTGTTCTTTTTTTCTCTTTTTAAATACTAATTTTTTACTTATTTTTTACTTTTTTACTTTTTTTGCTTTTTGCATTTTGCTTTTACAATTTATGCGTTTCAGCTTGTGGTTTATGGTTTTTGGTTTGTGGTTTATGGTTTTCGGTTTCACCACAACTACCCGAAAAGGGGTGGTTAGGGTTTTTGGATTTTTCTAAGATCCCCTTTTTTACTAGGGGCCTAAAGCTTGCACGCATTAAATGCGTGGTCAGCGAAAAGACTTACAACTTATGGTCCAAATTATAGGTGGATTAAGCTAGGTCAATTTGTATAATTAGCACTAATGTAAAAATGTAAAAAATCTATAAACACAGAAATTAATATGGTTTGTAAATCCTACCCAAATCGTTGTTTCTAACCCGATTTCTCTGTGTAAGGAGTCTAATTTGGAGTAAACTCTATGTCTTTAAGGTCTATTTCACCTAATTCCTTAAATTTAAAGCCCAATTTATTGTTTTAAGTGCAAAATTCAGAGACATGGAAGGCTCAGTAGAGCAGGGCTGGTCCAAGCCTTCTCATCTGGAGAATATTTAAGGAAACCAATAGGGTCGTGGCCCCTGCTCAGCTCCAAAGATAAAGGGCCATGGACGAATGACACTGAAATGGATCTGAGACTCTAGCTAGAGGAAGCCCATCGCCAAATACACGTCCTTAACAGCCAGATAGGAGAAGAAAATGTTCAGAAGGAAACTCAAATACTCCCTGAGGATATAATGGAGCAAGATACCAATCACCTCAACAACGAAGGCTCCACTACTGTAAAAGTTAATCTCCCTCTAGATTTACTTTGGGATGTGGAAGCGAACTACTCAGGAAGATGTCTTATTGACCTACTATTCGGCCCTAGACCTCCGGTGGACCACCTTAAAAAATGGATGGAAGATACGTGGAGGCCATTGGACATAGAAATTGAAGCTGTACAAATCCTACCTAAAGGGTACTACCTTTTCCTATTCAAAAATAGATCAATGGCTCTCAAAATTCTGGGAGCAGGCCAATGGATGTTTAGGAATGCACCCTTTTTCTTTTTCAGGTGGACAAAAGAGTTCTCAGCAAGTGGGCCTAAGCTCTCCACTTGCCCGGTTTGGATTGAGCTCCCGGATCTGCCTTACCACATGTACCCATGGACTGACAAAATTGCAGGCTCCCTTGGAAGGGTTCTTGGTCTCACAGACCGAAGTCATTTATCAACCCATCCTGGCACCCTCAAGTGCTGGTTGAGATAGACCTGGACAAGCCCTTAAAGGAGTCCATTTCTATCAACTGTGGAGATTTCAGTATAGAGCAAAAAGTTCTTTATAAGCATCTCCCGAATGCATGCTTCCATTGTGGAATGAAAGGGCATGTCATCAAAGAATGTCCCTCAAAAGCTCCTTCTAAGGGCAATGCTCCACAAAGAAATGTAGATCAGAAGGGAAAACAGTCCAACCTTGGATTTGCCTTACAAAAGGACTCAACTATGAAGGATGTGCAAGCTAACGCAGCCTCTACTTCAACTGGTAACCCGTCCACCTTGGAAAACCCTTCCGGTAGTGACTCCCAGATAGGGAAGGGTAAGAACGATGGATTTATTCCACCCCCTAAATGAAAGACCTTCAAACAGAAGAAGAACAACTCATCCAATCCCAAAGCTAACTTCTATTCCCTTCTGGACAAACCTGATCTTTTAGACTCAGATGAGGAATTTATAGATTCAACTCTAGTTAATCAGCTCAATCTGGACCGTTTGGCCTCTGAGTTGGCTAAACTGGAAGATACCCAAAGTCAAGAAGAGGATGACTCCATGCAAGAGAAAACGAAGGAGCAGCAACAAAGACAAACCTCTACCTCAGAAAATGCCATGGACATATCCATAGATCTCAAAAGAAACCATGTACAAATGGAGGGTTCCCCCAAAGATGCAAATAAGAATAGAAGACAGAGGAAACAAAACCAAGCCCCCCCTCCATGAAGATATTGTCTTTGAATGTCAAAGGTCTTACAGACCCTAATAAAGGGAAAAAAGTTAAGGCATGGTTGAAACAACATGGTAATGTCGATGCTGTAGTGTTGACGGAGATTAAAGTCAGTGGAGATAATCTCATCCAAAGACTGAATGCAATAGAGAAAAATCTCATATGGATTTATACCGCTCACCCTCAAGGTTCTGGAGGGGTAGCTTGTGGGTTGCACCCTAGATGGGAGAATCAGATTGGAGATATCCAAGTCAATCTTTTTGACCAGTGGGTGGCGTTTGAACTTGAGGATTTTGTTATGATAGGCGTGTATGCAAACTGCCCGCAGACTCAAAGAGCTCGTATCTGGAATTCAGTCATGCACGAGTATGATGAACCTATCATTCTGATAGGAGAACTGAATATGGTAGAACTAGAGGAAGACAGATTCAATAAACTGGGGAAGCTTATCTCAGGAGCGAAAAAACTTGCTTGGAGCAAATGCAAGGAACAGCTCAACCTAGTTGACATAGGACTACCAGGACAATTTACTTGGCAAAACTATGGAACATGTGATCTATTAAGGAAGGCTAGAATTGATAGATGCTATGTCAGTCAGGAAGTGTGCAAAATGTTTGTTACTATGGAATGCAAAGCCATTTTTGACACTTGCCTATCAGATCACTATCCCATTCTAGCATCTCTGGAGAAAGTTGATGAGAAAAAGTGCTGCAAGTGGTTCCATACGGACCCTTCCCTCTTTAAACTCCCCATGGTACAAGCAGAAGTGAAGAGAATATGGGATCATTTCTTTAGCTTAGGATTGACCCCCGCTAAGGCATGGTCTCTGGCAGTGAAGTCCACGCAATCCTTGCTCATTTGTGCCAGGAAAGGAGTAAAAAAGATAAGAGAGAAGAAGAAAAAAGAGTGTCTAGAAGAGATTGAAAAACTTGAGAACAGGGTCAACCTTGGTGATGTCTCTGCTCACACTGCCCTGAGGGACACTAGAGCCCACCTCCATAAAATAGAAGACAAAGAACTAGAGGACAGTGCCTTGTTTTTCAGAGAGTGGTGGGCTGGTAAAGCCGACAGACCATCTAAAGAAATGTTTTAAATGCTAAAAGTGAAACATGCATCAGAGACCATCCCCCTTTTGAAAGACAGTTCAGGCATCCAATTACGCTCTAATGAGGAGAATAAAGCTTGGATAGCCCAACACTTCCAAAGTCTCTTTTCAAAATCTACGACAAATCAAGCGGAGCAAACTGCCTCAACTAAGCTCATAGAGCAGTGTAGAATTAAAACAGTGCCAGAACAACAAGCTCAGTGGCTTGACAAACCAATCACAAAAGAAGAGATATCCAGAGCTATTGACATGCTTAAAGACAAAAAATCCCCCTGGAAATTATGGTCTTCCAGCGGAATTTTTCAAAACCTTCAAAAACACTTTGATAGAGCCTCTGTCAGAAATTTGGAAAGAAGCCCTTCTCTTTGAAGCCCTCCCCCGAACCATCAATGCAGGCATCATTAAGCTGATACATAAGAAGGATGATAAGGATGTTATCACCAATTGGAGACCAATTACGCTCCTAAACTGTGCATATAAAATTTTTGCCAAAGTGTTGGCACTAAGGCTGAAAGATCACATGAATGATTGGATTCGTAGAAACAGAAAGGATTTATCAAGGGTAGATATATCCTAGACACTATCATTACGCTCTGGGAAGCTATGGAATTCGCTGAAGAATCAAAGCAAGATTACATCTTCTTCAAAATTGACTTTGACAAAGCTTATGATAGACTGAGCTGGGGATATATGATAGATGCATTGAAACACATGGGCTATGGCTCAAGGTTCTGCAGTGTATGGTAAAGACACTGCTGGGTAATGCAACTGCTCGGGTATGCGTCAATGGGGACCTCACTCAAGCTTTTCAACTGACTAGATCAATCAGACAAGGATGTCCTTTGGCCCCCCTCCTTTATGCCATAGTTGCGGATGGACTTAATTGGCTTATCCAAGATAGAATCAACAAAGGAGAAATGAAAGGAATTCTGCTTGGCAATAGTAAGCAGGTTTGCACTGTTGCGGATGACACCAATGCACTTGTTGGTAATGAGGAGAGCAGTATAGGGGCCTTTTGGGATTGTCTGCAAACCTATTGTAAGGCCTCAGGTTCAATTATCAACCATAACAAGACTGGTATCAGAACTAGCATACAGCCCCCGCCTAACTGGCTGCTACTAGAGGGTTGCAAGGTCATCCAAGATGGGGAAATAGTTAGGATTTTAGGTATTCCCATGGGGTTCAGAGTTTCACTAAAGAAAAAATGGCAATGGATCATGCAAAAAATAGAGATCAAGTTAAAAAAATGGCAGAATAGGCAGCTTAACATGGCAGGGAGGAAGATGGTGCTGAACCATTTTATTATCCCCACAGTTATCTACTTCCTGAGCTGTTGGAGACCTCCTGAAGAAGATTTGAAAAGCTTCATCTCCTGTTGCAGAAACTTTCTCTGGGGAGGAGACCCGTGGGTGAAGAAAGTGGCCAAAGTGAAATGGGAATTCTACTGCCTTCCCACTGAGCTTGGAGGTCTGGGTATCTTGGACATTGAAAATATGGCTGACAGAATGGCAGCCAAATGGATTTTGAGAGGCTTAATGTCCCCGGATGAGAACTGGGCTTGGCTTCTTAATAGGAAAAACCATCTGTTTGCTCTTAAATGTCAGTACAGATGGAAACAGCTCCCTTTTCTAACCATTTAGGGAAGCAAGTATCAGATAACCCCTAAAGGATCAGAGCTATTGATCTCTCTATGGAAGGCTTGGTTTAAAGTAAAAGCCCCCACAGCTGATGCCATCCCCAGACTACAAGGACACGCTGGGCATCCACCCCATCGATTCCATCTAGTGGCCTGCTCTTGACTTGCCTCAAGTAGATACACAAGATGTGGAAGAGGCACTGAAGCTTCATTTAGGTGGCATTAAGACATGGAGCAACCTTTGGGACTGGGATAAGAAAACCTGGATATCAAGGGCTGATCTCATTGCTAAGTACAACCTCTCAGACTCTCAACTGGACATTATTGGCAAAAGGCTGATGCTATGGCATCGAGAAGACTGGTGTGGCTAATGACAATTGAAGACCCCCCTAAGCTGAAGGCATTCTAGTGGATTAACCAAACAAGCATCTGGCCTATTCCTCCCAGGTGGAATACCCCTCCAATCCATTGTATTCTAAATCAAAGATGGAATATCCTCAAAGATAGGAGCCAGTGGTATTTCCTCTTCAAATCACTTTGGGGCATACATGTGGAACCTAAGAAAGCTTGTCTTGCTTGGCTTATCATGTACAGGGCCATTTGGACACAGAAAAAAGCTCTAGTCTTTGGCAAGGGAAATGGATCATGTGCCAGATGCCTCAAGGAAGAAGATGACGTCCACATTTTTCTACTGTGCCCTAACATAGAACCAATGGTAAAGAAACTCAATGAGTATGTGGCCAGTTGGGGGAAAACTTGCTTATCCTAGAAGCATCTGCTCATTGGGGAACCCATAGGCTGCTCTACTGAACTATGAACAGTATTAAGAACAGAAATCCTCTGGTTCTTCTGGATTGAAAGACTAGCGGCCCTACACAATGGTGATACCCGGAATACCTGCTCCCTCAAAAGTCTCCTTATCATTGCAGGGGAGAGGTTCTACTTGAGGAAGATCACTGACATTGAGGCCAAAATTTCAAAACTGGCAGGCCCTATTGGAAGCACTCCAAAGAATGTCACAGATAAGGTCAAGATTCTTCAGCTTCAAGAGAAGAGAGAATATCTTGTAAACGTGGATCTAAGCTATGTGCTGAAGCTCCAATACCTCTAGAGCCTAGGATAGAGACCTAGAGGGTCATTGCTCTTTGCTGATTGCCTAGGATAGTGAGAGAAGTCTCGGCCTGAAAATGGCCTTGACCGCTATTTGATGTCAGCCCGACTTTTGTAACTTGTCTCGATTTTCTTCAATAATAAAAATGCCATCATTGAAAAAAAATATTAAAAGATAATAATGTAAAATTGAACAAAAAACTTAAATTGCAGAAACCAAAGGATACACCGTTTTAGGGCCAACATGAAAAACTAAACATAGAATTCCTAAGATAACAAAAGAATGCAAAAAAATAAGAATATGCAATAAAATTAAAGTTGTTTTGAGATTTCATATCTACTCTTTTCTTGCAAAAACAAGAAATTCGATCATTTTAACCATTCACTAAAATACGTTGTTGCTATGCGGTGGGGCTATTCCCCAGTAGAAGCGGTGCCACTTATGGGAAGCCCTAGCATTATAGAAAGAACTCAGGGAACATCCCAATGTTGTGGACATTTTCCCAACCACACTTAGGAGCATAAACAGCTCAACCAAGAAACTAGTTTATACCATGGCCTAGCACACAAATGCATAGTCAAGGTGTGTCACTCATCTCGTGAAAGCTGGTTGCCTAGGATTTTTGTAGGAGACGATGTTGCTGTATAGTCGCATCCAAAAGCTCCACTCTGTCGCCCACTGCTATCGCACTCCAATATGGAAGCTCGACCCTTCTTATCACTCAATCTTACACACACATGCAAGCAAGCACACATAAGAGCTTAAACAAGTAAAAGGCAAGTAAACAATAGTATAGAAGAGTAGAGAAGAAGAGCACTCTATTAGCTTATGTATAAAAGGATGAGTGGTGAGAGTTACATTTTAGGTTTTGTAGGTGACCTCTAGGGTTCAGACTCTTGGTGGGTGGCAAAAGTTAAAAACTGGTCCTCAAGCTCATTTGGCCACTCTAACTAGTGTAAACACCTATTTTAAAGCTAGTAGTCTCAACCTAGGAGCCTGTGGTGCACTTTAATGGACAAGCAGTGATCACACACATAAAATAATACACTGTAAGTACAATCCAATGAGATCCAATGTTCCTAGGGACTTCAGCCAAAATTGTTGAAGATGGTAATGTGGCCGGCATCGATGACATAGAGGTCTCCGACAAGGGTTAACAACATGGCCCATGAATCTCTGGGCTGCCTTGTAGTTTATTGGTGGGGGTAATTCCAGGATGATCTTAATTTTGCTCTCATCAATGGAAATCCCATTTTTGGATACTATATGCCCAAAAATAACTCTGTACTTCATGCAAAAATGGCAATTATAAGGGTTAGGATATGCGATAAAATCACTACCTTTCAACACCCTTTTTAGGCACGCTAGTGCTCTTTCCAAGATGAATGAATGCACAAATCATCCAAGAAAGCTTCAAGAAAATTTCTTAAAAAGTCTTAAAAGTAGTATTTATAAGTGTTTGGAATGTGGCTAGTGCATTGGTTAGACCGAATGGCATAACTTTGTAAGCATACACACCATGCTTAGTGAGAAAAGCTGTTTTGGCTTGGTCCTCAGATGCAATCAAAATTTTATTATAGCCTAAGTATCCATCCAAAAAGCCATAAGCCTCCTTACCCCGCAACTTGTTCAAGCACATGTTCTGAATATGGCAAGGGGTAGTGATCCCTACGCGTGTTAGTATACACTTTCTTAAGATTGACACACACTCTAAGTTTTCCATTCTTCTTGGGTACAACCAAAGTGGGTGAGACCCATTCTGAGTGTTTAATCTCATAGATGAATCCACATTCAATGAGCTTATTGCTCTTCCTTAACAATGCATGCATATTAGGGATTCATTGGATAGGGTTATTTTGTTGGATTGTTTTAGCATCAGATACCATGGGGATGGTGTGTTGTACCACCTCTGCGGGAACTCCTTTCATGTCATGGTATGTCCATGCAAAGAAAACCCTATACTCCTTGAGGAGAGCAACGAGCTCAATCTCCTCTTCCTTGGTGAGGTCTTTAGCAATGTAAACTGGCTTAGAAACTTCACTAAGTCTACCTCCTTCACTTCAGTAGGTTCATCGTGGACTCCGCTCTCCTTACTCATAGGTCCTCATTTTGCATTTTCAAACACTAATGTTTATTTCCCTATGGTGTATGATTTGTAATGCTCTGGTAACAAGCATAAGTCAGGTTCTTGTTCTTTCTCTTCCTTAGCCTCTCATTCCTTTTGGGCTAATGCATGACTTTGGTTTCTTTGGGCCGAACAGCAAAGTTTGGGTTAGCTAGAGACTTCCACTTGAGTTTTTTCAGTTGGGGGTGGTCTACAACACATGACTTTTTGTAACTCTTCTCCGTGTGACTGTCTATAACTTTTGATGAACAGCTACATCACCAATGTACCATAGCCATTGGGTCATGGTTGTTCTTTCTTGCAACCTTCTGTGCATGTTTATCTTATAACACTTTCGTTTGTCTTGTTTCTTCAGTGTTCTTTTGCTTTGGTGAGAAGCTTCTTCATCTGATTCTGTTTCTATTTCACTTGTCTCAAATTTTCTTGGTTTGGTTCTACTCACTCGGGTTTTCTTTAGTTCTATTTTTGTCTCATTTCCAGACTCCTCACCAGAGATGTAAGAGTTATATACAAATCATAGTCTTCTTCCTATGTGGATTCAAGCTCATTGTACTCATTGATTCCCTCATTGTCTGAGTACATGGCACTCATCATTCGCAATGGTATAACTTTGGGGAGTTCCTCGCCACATCAGTGTTACCCATGTTGATCCTCACCTTCTCCAAGTGTGTATGGTGGTCATCATTTGAATTTAATTTAAGTCATCATCTTCATCTATGACCTTCGATGTAGATGGTCCCTGGTTCATATCGGTGTCCTTCTTGCATGTGAAACAATATTGTAATGAAACATAATTGATGGTGGTATTCGATTGATTGCTGAAAATTCCACCACTACCCATAGGATGTACATGACCAGTCACAAGGTCTACTCAAAGGTTCGAATCATCAAACTACAAGTAGACATGGATCCTTGCCGAATCATGGACCATTTTAGCTTCATGCATAAATAGTCTTCCTAGGATTATCTCATAAGAGTCTCGTTGTTTGGAGAAATCCATCACAATGAAGGTATGCTTCACCCATTGTTTCAGCACCTTAATCCTAAGATCTCGTAACATCCCAATAGGTTTGGCAATTGTTCCATCCACCATTATTAACCACAATGGTTAAAATTACTCAAAGCATGGTTACACTTCATGTAATTCATTTTTATGCAAAACCGTGCTAAGCACTTTATGTAAAAAGATATGGGGTGATCGAGCTTACGACATGTGTAACGTCAGCCCCATGAGCAACAAAGCCTAGGTGTACATAGAGCTAGAGAACTAGTTTTTGGCTCCCAATTGCTAATGGGCAGTAGGCCATTGTAAAAAAAGAGCTCATGTATATAAGTGACTTATGAAATATGAAAAGGATACAATCCCATTATCATAAAATTGAGTCTTCTTCTTCTTCCATGTTGCTCTCTTGTGGCTATGGTGGTAAGCTTGTGTGTTGATGCATGCTTTCTTCCTTGATTGTGTGTGCTTGTAGGTGATACTTCCTTTCTTTCCTCCCTCCCTAACTCTTATACACATCTAGGCATTAAGATAGGAGTTGAGATCTCTATAGCTCATTCTCTCATTGCTCCTTACCTAGCTCAAGGGAAAACTCTGCTTGAGTGACACAAGTGGTGGTGGAGTGAGCCCCTAGCGGCTTCACATTAAGGAGTTAACCCATTTACGGTTAGCTAAGTGTGTGTTCTTGAACCAAACCTTGCATCTCCTCTCTTCTCTTCTCTTCTCTTCTCCCTCTATCATGCAAGGATAATGTCCATTTAGGTGCACATCTTTGGTGTCACTGTCGTAGAGAGCACTTAGCTTAGGGTCCTTTATAATCTCTTCCTAAACTAGAGTCTTGTTTTACCCAAATGGAATGCAAATCCACCGGTTTGTAGGAGTTTGGTATGAGTTGTTTGTTTGATTTGTGTTATTTTTTTGATTTGTGTTATTTTTTTAAAACCCAAATGGAATGCAAATCCATCGGTTGTAGGAGTTTGGTATAAGTTGCTTGTTTGATTTGTGTTATTTTTTTTTTTGGTACAATGGAGTTGCAATGGAGAATTGGGAGTGATAAGAGCTTTTGAAGGCTACATCAAAAGTGGAAGGTACAAGTAAGTGCCCTAATTCTGCTCTTGATTCCATTAATTTTGGTTTTTTCTTCAAGTAGTTAAAAAACTATATGTTAGCTTAATCTCACCATTAATCCTAGGTTAATAGGTTAAACTAGGCATTCCTTACATCATTAGGTAGCTTTGGACTAGCCTGAGTTATCCATAAAAATAAAAACCTTAAAAAATCACCCCACTAAGGGGGAGAAATCAAGGAAAAACCAAGAAAAAACTAGGCACAATTCATTTTTAGGTTGCATCTCTGAGAAGTGAACGATCGTTCACTTCACAGAGGTACGACCGTACCTTCATTAGCCATGCTTGTTCACTTCTTATTTGAGAATCTCTCCAAATATATCTCATAAATAAGAGTAATGAGTATCAAAAGAGCATAAATGTGCATAAAAGAGCATAAATGTGGTGTAGCTGAATCTATCGGGAGAACATTTGAAGGCGGTTGTTAGAAGATACATCGTTTTAGCATAGTTAATGTTGAAAATCCTAATATGGGATTGATCATGGTGATTAGCATAGATTAAGCATAAACACTAAAGTGGGTTAAACCACACCTCTTTCCACGAGTGGCCACAACTCACACCACACAATATCTAGTACTTTTAGAGTGCTTTCTCACACATGCATAAATCGAGCTTACATATTTCAACACCACCCATCACCCATACAATTTAACATTTCCCCATGTGCAATGCATCTCTCAAAAACCCCCCTCAATGATAACTTGGAGTGTCATAATGTGACTAGACGCATCTAGACTCACTTGCATGTGTCAATGTGCGTGTGCTGTATCTACCCAACATAGACACCAAGTTCGTTTGAGCACCACTTTCTCGGGCAAATCCACCCTCATACTTTTTGAACCACCGTAGTGTTCGGGAAAGGTCCATGCACACCACCACCACTTGTGAGAGCCGACTACTCTCACAAACCATCTCCTCGAAATCCATCAAGAATCACACATGCATCTTTTTTGGGATAGGTGAGCTCGGTCATAGAACCCTCATACCATGATAAGTGAATAAAAACACTCATTTTGAGCACACAGGCTCAGGTACGGCTACCTTCATAAGCTAGGTGAAAAAAAAACACAACCATTTCGGGCAGTGAACCCATGTGTGAACACATATACATGGATACCTTATGAGAATAAAATAAACACATGCCATATTCTTTTATGCATGTGAAAAGGGGTTAATTTTGAAAGGTGGGAATGCACCCTTACAATTAATAAGGGTGGAGTTGAAATTTTAAGCTTTAAAGTTTTCCTCTGCGCAACACTAGCACCTACAATCCTGCACATTGAATCCCAGGGTTTTATCATAGCAATCCCAAGGTGCCTCTTATGATTTGTGGAATCTCCTTCTCATAAGGTTCTTGTAGTCATCATTATGGCTATAATGAGCTCCTTGACTAGTCGCAAAACGCACATGCCCTCCTATTTGCATGCTCCACTCTAAAGGGTGCTTCTCCATTTTGGTTTTTCTCAAAAAACCAAGGTGTAAAATCCAAAAAATGAATGCTCTAGTAGCATCCAAGTCATCTTCCATGAGCAAATTCAGTGAGAGCACATCCATTCCATCATGCTCCACTTGGGCTCCCAGCCCATAATTTACACGAACAACTATGCACCTCACATCCTTGCCAAATTGCAAGGTACCAAGGGATTTACACATCTCAAAATAGCAATCCTTTCTCAAAATTTCATGAGGTAAAACTCACAAAACCAATCTTCATTGTTTAATCTTCTTGTTGGCAGCTTCTTTGGTGTGATGATGACACCATTTGCATCCTCCTTGATGTAAAATTTCCATAATACTTCTCTTGGAAGTTTTATGATCTATCCAAACCAACAACAGTATAATCTCTCTCCAAATGCAATACTAATAACAATGAATGTGCTTAAATTTTTCATAATAAAATGAAAATAATGCTTAATCAAATAACGTCATAAAAAAGAAAACTATACATAGATATGCACTATGATCAAGAACCCCCATGTGCAATACATCTCTAAAAAATTGCATATGTTGTATGAACCATACAATGAGGCTTCTAATATAGATAGCCATTGACACAATCAACTTTACATGTGGCACTCTCTTTTCCACATGAATGGCCACAATTCACACCACACAATATCTAGCACTTTTAGAGTGCTTTCCCACACACGCATGAACGTTTGTACCTTCATAGACGAACGTTCGTTCCTCGCTATTCCTTCATGAGTCCACATCCATTTCCCCCACACTAGTGAACGTGCCACGCCCATACCCACATTAGGCGAATGTCTGTCCCTCTATGAACGAATGACCATTCCTAACTCCAAGAGGGTAAAAATTTCATACCCCTAGAATGTGACCTTGCACCGTCACTCAACAAATTCATGCACCTACGTTCAGGGAAATTGGTGCAAAATAACTCCTTATTCAACAACGATTTTGAACTCTCCTATGTACAATCGCTTGCTAGATCTAACCCTTTGGTTAGCACAACGTGGAGGCAACAATGTCAGTTTTTGATAGCATCAGTAGTGAAAGTGAAGAACACCAGTAGTGAAAGTGAAGAACACCCAAGCACAGGACAAACCACCCCCGACTTTGAGATAGAAGGATTGGCTGCCTAGTGCATGGACATACCAAAAATGCAAGAGCAAGCCCCAGGATCCCCTGCACATTCACAAAGGATTCTTGCCTTGAGATTTTAAAAAACTTTATCATGGGAAACACACAATCATAAGAGTCTCATCCCGCGGACACGAGCATGGATCGTCAATCTAAGAGAACTATCACACCCTCGCTAGACGCGAGACCAAAGATGGAGCAGGGCCCAGATAATCTAATTCAAACCGACCCAATAGTATGGGGAGCCATGCCGACCATCGTGACTATAGATTCATTTTAAGATTGTAGGCCAATGCCAAGCTTAGGATGAGAACCCGCTCACCAAGGCCCAGAGACCTCTTACCAATAGAAAGAGCCCACCCAGAGCTCTTAGGCCAACACACATACAACTACTACCTGCCTCGCGGGGTGTATCTTGGATACCATATGGATCTTTATGAAGAGCACGTTGGCCCACCATTGAGGCACGGTCCATGGGTGGGATACTATCCTCCAGGCCTTGCTTCCCCACCCATCATCTTCACCAGCCCCAGCTATGGACGGCAGGACTAACACCGAAATTGTTGAGGATAGCCATAGACATAGGGAGAGGGTAGCTTTAGGAATTGTACCACCAGCTCCTATGTAGCCACCAGTGCAATGGCCAAGACAAGAAAGGAATAAACTGGCTCACATCTCCAAACTTATCACACTAAGTTTGACGGGTTAGGAGTTACCATCCCTCATCTAGAGATGTTTAACCAGATCTATGAGGCATTTGGCCATGTGGAAGATTAGGTTAAGATGAGTGCCTTCAGCCTCACCCTCGGATGGAAAAGCGATGGAAAAGCAAGACATTGGTTTTTGATCACTAAAAACAAAGGACAAGGCTACCTTTGGTACCTTGAAGACGCTTTCAAAGTAGGATATTCGAGATAGGGAACTCGATGGAGCCCGATTGAACAGTTGCATAATGTGAAGCAGAAAGAGGGAGAATCCATCAGAGACCATATCAACTAGGTGAGGTATCTTCACTCTTGTTGTAATGATAGGGACAAGTTCTTTGACAAAAGACCGATCGGTCGATTCCTAGAGGGACTTAAAGATGTAGCCTTGCATAATTCCCTATATGCTCTAGGACATACCTCCTTTGAGTAGTGTTGCAGAAGCACCATGGATTTCGAAGACAACTTTAAGGGAACTCATTCCCGAGAATTGTATAAGGTCACTTCTGAAACTTCCTTCAAAACCACAAGCAAAAAAATCTAAAGGGAAGGGAACGGAATCCTCTTCAGGACAATAGGTGGAGCAGCTGAGCGGGAACAGCATTTGTTGCATTAATGCAACAAATGGCCCAGTAATGGAGAATAGGCCAAGGCCATGAACAAGTTGGGCAACCTCATCTTTATCCAAAGTAAGAACTAGTGTGGTGCTCGATTTTCCAAGCAAACTACACTAATATGCAATGCCCACATTTGAGACCCATACCAACTCTCTATTATGCTTATTAGTGCCAAAGACGGGGCAATCATGAAACATCAAATTGCTACCACCAAAGAGCCGCTCTCAAACAAGGCCTCTACCCCATAGGCCTTACTATCTAATCTAAGGCAACCCTGTTGGCCTTGCCAGCACACCAGTACGACACAATACACCTCAACCTGTCCATGAAGTGGCCTAGCAAGGAATCCTTAGGGTACTTGAAGTACCCTTGCCACCCTCAATTCTTCCACCACAACCACCATTACCTTGAGTGACCCCCCTGTTCACCAGTTAACCTTGATAAATTTTTTTTGAAGAAGTTGAGGAGGGAGAGGTTATCGACAACACCATCTTCGAACTCTCTAAGCCAAGCAGCCCACTCTAACAAATACTGAGTTATTATGTGATGGAGGGTGAGCACATGTACACCATATACCTAACATCTGCAAAACCATGGGGATGAGACTTTGATAATATGTCTAAATGACAGTCTATGCAATGCTATCACTATGTTAGACCTCATCGAATAGCTAAATGTCTACTCAAGAAAGGGATGGCAAGTACTCCCACCTTATTATGCATAGGTTGTGGGATAGACCATATGTACAAGAATTTCCCATTAAGAATGGGTCTAATGGGGAAGGGAAATGAAGCTAGACCAAGTATCAGCATTAACTTGTTGAGTGTATGGGATGGCTTCATCCACACTGTGCCTCTTGATGTAGTCACACAAATGCAAAGCACGAGGAGAGCTGCAGCTCATGCTACTGTTGAAGCTCTACTTTCCACATCAGGTGGATCTTGTTGCTGCCTACCTTAAGAATCTGAGGGATGACCACCTAAGAATATCAAACACACTGATGTTCATATCCCTATACCATACACTTCGAAAATCCTAAGTATGAATAGGGATAACTAGATTCACAAACCTACACCCATTCCGAGAGATATTGCAAGTCTCTCTTCCTTTGTCTTCACAAATCCAAATTCCTATTGGCACCTTACTTCAAGGTAGCCTGAGTCTATGGAAGGATTTGAAGGATTAGATGGAAAGAAGGCTTAAGGGAGGACTAGGTGGAATCGAGAAGTTTTAATGAGACCAATGAGGAAGGATCCATAGAACTATATGAAAACACCAGCGTTCCTATGGTCTATGTGAACAAGTTAGGGTAGTATTTTGAAGGAGATGAACTCAACATAGCACTACCACTAGGTTTTGATGAACTTCAAGTCACCACCATCCTAGATGGTGGAGCACGAGTGAGCATTATTACTAAACAATGTTGGGAAAAATGGGGAAAACCTCTTATAGATGACATTGCATTGGTATGAAACTAGCTGATGGACATCATGAAACCCATAGGTCTTATGCAGAATTTGAAGATTAAGATTCATGGAACCAATTTTCACCACACCTTTGTGGGGATGAATTTTGGCATGTACCCTATCTCCCACGATCGCATCCTAGGACGGCGGCCCTTCATGAGAGAAACCAAGATGATCCATGGACTGGGAAATAGATCACATCTATATTTGTAAAAAAGGCCAAATGCTAAAGGTGAGCCTACGCACTTGGAAGATCCATCCAATGAGTAGGGTACCCTTGGCGAAAGATTAAATGACTACTGTGCTAGGTCTATAACATTACACTTGTGCCAAACATGCTATAAAACATTGGGCGATGAATGCGATAGTATGGAATTTTCACCTCTCTTAGAGCTGGAAGACTCTAAGAAATGGATGCACATCCTTGCTGCCATGGATATACTTCCAAAGTGCATGGGTACAAGATTTTCCACCACAATAGATGGGCAAGAAATCATGCTGATCGCTGTGTATGCTCGATGCTGTGAACTAGGAACTTGTAAACATCAAAGAAGTAAGGACTTTATGGGGAAAGTCCACCCTTAAGACCCTTAAAACAAGCAACTTGATAGAAAAGGAAGCTTATGTCTTCCCAATAGAATTGGAAGAGCATTGGTTGAGGTATGTGGAGGCTGTTGATACACATTTCAACTTTTGCCATGCTTGGCAAAAGGAGCTCGATGAGTTTGTCATTCCGATTAACACTGTAACCACCAAAAAGGAAGAGTTACTCGACTCCCAATTTGAACCCCAAAATCTTTGTCGCTATTATCTGCACGAAATAAAAAGCTGGTGCAAGCCAAGTGAGAGGCTAAAAAAATAATGGATGAGGAAAGCGCTAAAGCTGAGGAGACCAAACAGATCCCTAACACTTTAAAGCCTACAAGGTAGGAGACCGATTTGTACAATATAAAAAGGCTCAAAGAATCTAGATGCAAAGCTAGGAATGTCTTATGATGGCCTAGCCAAAGTTAAGGAGATCAACTTAGCAGGTCCAGGGGGAAGATTCGAGGCCCATCTACATTTGGGAAGACCTCTCTGCAGAAGAAGAGATGGATCATGTAACATTTTAGCTTCACAAATAAATGATCTTCCTAAGATCATTTCATAAGAATCAATTTGCTTGGAAAAGCCCATCACAATAAGTGTATGCATCACCCAATATTTCAACACCTTAATCTTAAGGTTACCCATTGGTTTGGTAGTAGTACCATCAACCATTTTAACCACAATGTCTGAGACTTCAAGCCGAGTTTTTGCCATTTTTTCCCAGTATTTTTTGGTGATTGTATTGACTCCTACACCACCATCAACAAAAAAATCTCATTACTATGATGCCCTAATGCGTTGGATTCATCACCTTCAAAATGTTGACCCAATCTATTCAATTGAATTTTGACCATTGATTTGGTGTACTCATCCTCTACTTGGGTTCTTGGATCTTCTATGACTTGAGTTGGCAAAATGCCTTAGTAGGGTTGAGGCTTGTGGGTTTTTAGAAATGATGGTAGTCCTATGTTGAGTTCTCCATTTAAAAGAGCTTTTAATGCTCTAAAGAGTTTGGGATCTCCATACAAGCATGTAGTCATCATGGTCTTTGTTTCAGAAGCCATGAACTCCAACAATTTAGGGATGTTCAAGGGAATATTGATCACCTCTCTACCATTTGAGGGTGTTGGTGATACTAGAATTTCTGCCTCTTGAATGGGTTCAGGGTTCTCATACTCAAACATTCTCCTAAAGAGTTGAGAATCCATGCTTGGGATAGGTGAATTCTTGCTGACCTCAAGGATGACACTAGGTATATCCAAGGGTTTGTGGTTTATGAGGCTTTAGGTTATTTGGATGAACATTATCAGAGACGTTTTCTTGTTTTGGTCTTGGTTCTAACTCCTCTTAAGTATGTGTGACCATATCCCTGAGCTCATGAAGGTGTTCCAATAATTCTTTTACAGGGTCAGGGTATGAACCAAGTTTCTCTTTGTTTGGTTTCTTGTGGTGGGCATGCATCCTTTCCTTTTTAGTCTCCTTAGTTTTTGTTTAAGTGTCTCTAGTTTGCTCAGAACCAATGTGTGTGTCCAACTGAATCAGAATCCTCATCAATATCATTCATGTAGACTGGTTCGTCAGGTGTTCCCAAGTTCACTCATTCTATTTTCTCCATTTTTCCCCCTTTTGACAGATTTATTTCCAATTCTCTTACAGGGTCAGGGTATGAACCAAGTTTCTCTTTTTTTGGTTTCTTGGGGGGCCTGCACCCTTTTCTTTTTCATCTCCTTAGTTTTTGTTTAAGTGTCTCTAGTTTGCTCAGAACCAACGTGTGTTCACCAAATCAGAATCCTCATCAATATCATTCATGTAGACTGGTTCATAAGGTGTTTCCAAGTTCACTCATTCTATTTTCTCCATTTTGCCCCCTTTTACAGATTTCTTTCTTCTATGACCCTTCTTCTTTTTGGATCTCGCTACTGAAGTAGCCTAGTTTTCTACTTTCTCTTCCACAACAAGCATGTTTTGAGCCATGAGTCTCATTATTATTGCATTCATAAATGGGGTAGGATTTCTCAAAATTGATCTCTGACTTTGACCACCCATCATGTTAAGAGGTGTGATGGTAGGACCATTCTATTGATTTGTAACCAAAACTTTCATTGGGAAATCTTTGATCCAATGATCTATGCCACAACAATTACAGGTTGCAGGTGGCATGCTGAAAGATGCAACTTGGGTGATTGGTTGGTTTCTCATGGGACACTAAAAGACTGAGTTTGATTTTTTTGCGAGCTTTTTGGGGATAAGATAGTTTTATGCGAGCTTGTAAGAAAAATGATACATTTTGGTGAGCTTTTATATAGTAAGTATTTATGAAAGAGAAATAAATACACACACATACATACATATATACATGCATATTCTCAAACATACCTACCTACCTACCTACCTACCTACCTACCTTCCTACATATATACATACATATATACATACATACATATACACACACACATGTGTACAATACATACATACATACATGCATGCATACTCCCAAACATATACATGCATGCATACATACATACCTACATACCTACCTGCCTACCTTCCTACATATAAACACACATTTTATGTCAAAGAAACTTAAATATAGGCACAAACATACCTATCTATGTACCTTTCTTCCAATACATACAATTTATGACAAGGATACTTTAACTTTTCATGCATACTCAAAGACCAATATTTATTTCAACACAAGTAAAAACAAGTATACCCGGTTCATATTTTCTTACAAAAAGATTGAGTTCACATTTCCTTACAAGAAGATATATGGTTGGTACAACTCCTTTACCATAGCGTCGCAAGCTACCTACAATAAGACTTTAGAGTACGTGACAGTATACTCCATCCCAAAGCAAGACAAAAATATTGGGTTCAAATTTTCTTACAAAAAGATTGACTTCACATTTCCTTACAAGCTTAAGTAGGCACAAACATGAGAGGCTTGATTAAAGCTTAAGTATAGGCACAAACATCCTTGCTTCGAGGACGTGATAGTATATTTCCCCAATCCTCTGGTGATAGTGTCGGTTGATGCATTACCATATCCTCATTCTTATGTAATCCCAAAACTCGCAACAAGAAGTCAAAATAGATATGCTTACATGCAACGTAAGACTTTCCTCTAGATTCTCTTTGCATAGATCAGGACATGTACACCAAGGTTGTACCTTGATGTGTATAAAATAGTCCTCTCCATGCCAAATGAAAAATAGAGTAGGGGGACGGCTGCATTGCACTCTCAATAAGGACTGTCTCTGTCATGGCCTCGGCACTACCAATCCTCTTTTCTGCTTCTTGAAAATCCAATGCCACCCCTTGGTTGATCTCTTTGTATTCTATGTAGCATCATGTGGCCTCTTGTCACTTTCTTTGTTGCCCGCTGCTTGTATGGACGTTTCTCCCACCCCTGACACAAAAGGTTCTTCATGAGAGTAGCATCTAACTTGAACCCTGCCTTTACTAATTTCTCTACCTCTTGGCTGGTTATGTTGGTCCCAACATCCACTTTCCACATATTTGGGTATGATGGCTTGTATATTATGTTTGGATCTACATGCCATGTGTGTGAAACATCTGAAGGACAAAACCACATCATTTGAGCCTTTGGCCCTCCCGGACCAGGATGTCGTCGCTCTGAGTAGAAGCTAGGGGCAACAACTCCAATAGAGCTTCCCTGTATGTATGAGTTGCACTTAAGTTTTCCATAAATACCTCCCAAACATTTGACTTTTGAGTTCAATGGGGTTCGTCTAATGGCCCACATTGTGCGTCCACCAACGGCCTCTTCCTTTACATGCATTTGTCCTCCACTCATTGTGCCATAATGTTGTTTAGGCTCTTCATGTCCTACATCTTTGTTTCCTCCAGTCATTGGACTTTTGGTCCTCCCCTTGAAGCGTGACTTGCTGCACTGTTTGTTCTAGATCTATCTCCAAAACTTACTCTTCTTGTTGTTCCCCGGTTTTGACGATGTCTGCTCTGCATGACATAACCTGGATAATGTGAGCATTGGTCTACTTCCATTGTCCTCACCCTCTTCCGTTGAATAGTCTCCTTATCTCCATGTAGAGGCCTTGATTCCTCATACATAGGAGTATTAGCTACTATTTCATGGACCATGCGAGCCACTTGTGGTGGTGTCGGTCTTGACCTTGTTGCCACCCTGTCCAGCAACTTGCTCAAGCTTGGTCCCTCACCTTTGTGCTTCCCCATTTGATATGCATATTGCTTTGCACTTTGTAGTAAAGCGTTTGCCATATCTGAAATGCACGCATCATACAAGCTAACCTTTTCCTTATATCCTTCACCAGCAAGCCAACTCCCATGTACACTTTCAGATAAGTTTGTTCAAGGGGTTGGTGCTAAATCCACCGAGCTTAAGACCACCTGCACCACACAAGAGGTTTCATACATGAATTCAAAAAATTGACTCCAATGCAAATACATCCATACAACATATCATTTCTCCATAAAATTTCTCACCCTTGACATGAGGTTGCCCCAATGTGCTATTCGTACTTCCCACCAACTCATCCACGTATCCATTTTATTGATAGTTTTCCCTCATGAACATGTCCATTTCTCCACCACTCATGAATCTCTTTACTTTTTAAGAAAGTTGACTCCTTATTGGTGCCAATCTCCATTCTTAACACAAGTCAATATGGTGTTGTCGACTTTCTACCTTCACGCATTGTTTAGCATGCTTCATCAAACTTTGTTTCCAATGGAATAAGCACGTTCGCTCCCTGTCCTCCATAACGTTGTGCGGACCCCCATTGAAAACGTTTGCTAGCGCAGAGACCATCCCACGGCTTTGCCGGGTGCCTGGACTGGTCGGAGCAACGGGGGGCAAGGGGAGAGATGTGCAGGATGGGGGAGAGATGTGCAGGATGGGAGGAGTCCCTCAGAGGGCCAGCGGCAGCGGTGGAGGTGGCGACAATGGTGAGGAGTCAGCTGAGAGCTGAGAGGGCCGGCGGCGGTGATGGTGAGGAGGCGGCGGCCGGCAGCGGTGGAGGTGGAGATGGAGGTGGAGGGCGAGGTATAGATGGAGGTGGAGGTGGAGGTGGTCCAGGCAGGTGTGATCCCCCGGCTCTACCGGGGTGCCTGGACTGGCTGGAGCAACGGGGGGCAAGGGGGGGCTAGCGCAGACCATCCCCTGACTCTGCCGGGTGCCTGGATTGGCCGGAGCAATGGGGGACAAGGGGGGAGATGTGCCGGATGGGAGGAGTCCCTCAGGGGGGCTGAGAGGGGTGGCGGTGATGGTGAGGGGGAGAAGGCGACGGCGGTGGAGGTGGAGATGGAGGCGGAGGGCGAGGTGGAGGTGGAGATGGAGGTGGAGGTGGAGGCGGCCAGGGTCTACCTCTAGGCAGGTGTGATCCCCCCTTGCCCCCTGTTGCTCCGGCAAGTCCAGGCCCCGGCTCTGTCGAGGGCCTGCACATCCCCCCCTTGCCCCCCACCATTGCTCCGGCCAGTCCAGGCCTGTACTACCCCTTTCAGCCCCCTGAGGGACTCCTCCCATCCCCCCATCCCCCTGAGGGGCCCCCACAGCCAACCGCCATGGCCGGCCCGAGAGAGATGTACTGACCTTTCATCTCCTATCTGTCATTTAGCTCAAAGTGTTTGCTACTCATATTCAAGGCAAAAGAGAGAGAGATGGCTCCAAGAAAAGCAGGAAAAAAACAGGCAAAGACTAAGAAAGGTATATGATGTGAATAGCAAAGATTCTACTGAGATTGTGTTTTTATGTTTTTAGATATACTTACTTGGGCTTGGTGTGTGTGTCTTACAGACAATAGGGGATACTCACTTAGATCTGGGCGTGTTTGTTTGACTCTTAGCGAGGAAGCTCAATCACGGACACCTGTGTCTCCTGTTAGAGAGGAAACAAAAGCGCATAATTCTCTTGTTCATGAGGAAGAAGCGCTTGTGTTGGAGATGAAATTGGCTCAATGAGCTCACCTCCTCCAACTCCTCACACGGAGATGCCTGAATCTAGTACTGGTCAAGGGGAGACCCATAGAAGGCTTCTTGGAAAATCTATTGAATTGGGATTGCTTGGTGATGTATTCGCTAAGTTTTTTGTGCAATGCAATTCCTCTACCCCATTGTTCCCTTTATGCAGGCTGATTCCAAATGAAGCCATCCGTACAGTTTCTAGCCAACTTGAGGTGTTTTGTGATTCCTTTGGCTACCATGGCTATGTCAAAGCATCTCCTCCTTTTTTAGTCTCACTTACACGTCCCGAAAGCTCTATGTATTTCGTGGTCACACAAATAGACTTGCAAGAATGGGGACCATACTGGGTGGTACAACATGACAGATTTGAGGATGAAATCAGAGGAACTGAGTGGGAGGATCTCAGTGGTGGTAAGAAGTTTCTTGTTTGGGATGGCAATCATCATGTGAAGGCATGGATGTCTCGAGTGCACGAAGGTATGTTCTTTTGAATGCAATAGAGTGATTTTATGCAACATTAAAAGTAATATATTGTAATATCTTTACTTTGTATCTTTATTTTGTTTTCTCTAGCTTGGTTTCATAGCCCCTCATGCCATGTCTAGGTCAAATGTCAATTTTTGGTGGTGGTTGGACAAGAAGCAAGAAGGAGAATTGCTATTGGCTTTGCAATCTCAAAATGAGTAAGTGATCTCTCTCTACTTAATTACGGACATTGTGAAGTCATTGTGAAGTTCTTGCGACTCTTTACAATAGATTGGTGCGCACTAGTGTTACACCCACATTGTCACATGAGATCTTCATGTTTCAACGATTTGGAATGGTAGACAAATCATCCATATTGGACTACCTTGGTGAAGACGTAAGGAGCTGGGCTTTAATGGAGCTTAGTTTGGAGCAACGAAGTGGAGAGCAATGGTACAATGCTCCAGCTACAATCTTGGCACAGCTTGTGTGGAAGGTAGTGTTTGCATTTCCCATCTTTTAATAAACGGATTATCAATGTTTTTTAATTGTGTGAGTGATAATGAGTCCTTTTCGTTATACGTAGACATCGTTTGAAAATGCGATGAAGCAAGCTATATCATGCATTGATAGACATGCCATGGGGTTGCAAGAATATGAGACAAAATGTGAGAAAGCCAGACGTCTTGTAGAGTAAACATTTCGAGATAGAGCGTACAAGATGCTCATAATTGCAAACCCATCCAATGGTGATGCATTCTTTCAACTCGTATATAACTATGATTGGTCTAAGAAGGGGTTGGTTACTCTGACCAAAGAAAAGCTCTACACAGTCGCCATATCTCGGATTTCATCTCAAAGGTATGTCACATGTCAATAAACCTCCCTTAACATAAACTAACCTTAACATCTAATCTCTTATGGCTTTGGTATGATGCTGAAATAGGAAGACGGAATTGCTTCAAATGCTTGACCGCGGGAGGGCGAAGGACAAGGTAATTTCGAAGATGTTTGGGGATAACAAAAAGACGTTGCTGCATATGAAGAAAGAGTTGTATTGGGAAGAGCTAATAGGGGAGGCGGACTCTATTTTGGAGGGTTTATTGGTATATGATGATGTTATCTACACCCCACCATTTATGCAATGGGTGAAAGAGGAGCGATCGAAACACATACCATGGGTCTTCCATGAGGTGTGGGCAAAGATTGGAAAAGTGAAGGAAGGCCAAAAACAACCTGAGGTGGAGAATGCCGCAAAGAGGGTGTCTAATGGATGAAGAGACGGAAGCAATCAAAGAATGGGCAGATCCAAATTCCTCGGAAACAATGTACTTGAAGGAATGGGTTGAGAGAGGGGTTTCTGATTGGGAATATAAGAGATGTCCTTGGTGGTTGGACTATCCTCTAAATCATGTGCCTCCAAGTGAGGAGCTCCTAGAAAAAGGTACTTTTTTGCTTTCTACTGAATTATATGCATGTAAATGTATATGCATATGTATATGTAAACCTTCCTACCTATACAAATACATACCTATACATACATATAAATAAATATAAACTATCCATATGCATATACATATTAGATACATATACATACATATATATACATATACAAATACATATGTAAACATATATGTACATATACATATGCATACATAAATACATACCTACATACATACACTAAATTATATACTAAATTCCTACATACATACAAAGTTCATGTTACATTTAAGATTTGGCATGTTAGATTTTAAAGAAACATTGTTAAGTTTTGAAGTTTATTTTGGGATTTTTTAGAAAATGCAAAGGAGATGCTGTCCAAATTTTTTACAAATTTGTACATACATACATACATACGTACATACATAGTTCATGTTACATTTAAGGTTTGGCATATCAGATTTTAAAGAAACGTTGTTAAGTTTTGATATATACATACCTACATACATAAACATATAAATAGATACATATACCTACATACATATACATACACATACATATACATATAAATATACATATATATATACATATACATATGTATATACACATGCATATACACATACATGTACATATACATATACATATACATGTATATATACATATACATATACATATACATATACATATGTTATATATATATATATATATACATACATACATACATATATACACATATACATACATATATACACATATACATACATATATATATACATGCATATAATCCTACATACATATACATATACAAAAAGGTTTGGGGATTTCTACCTTTTTACTAAATTATCTTGATCTATTTCTTGAAGAATTTAAGAATTATCAATCTAAGCTTGAAAGAGAGCCCCCAACTCAAGAAGACTCTAGAATACCTTCCCCACAGCCAACAAACTTGACCCAGTCTCCAGTAGTTGGATCCTCGCGCGTGGCCCCCAAAACCATCCACACCACTGTCACGAGTGCCACAATCACACCACTATCACGACTGCCACAATCACACCAAGAGCATACATCTACATCTTCTCAAGTGCAACATGAGAGGCGAACAAAGAGACGTCTTGACATTATGCATGATGTTCAAGAGGGAGACCCCACAAATGAAGATCAAGAGAGAGACCCTCCAGAGCATCTTCAAGAGAGGGAGGTGTTAGGACAACATGACATCATGGACATGAGTAGTAAGAGTACTTTCCATCGCAATTTTATTTTGAGAAGTGTGTGCTTTAGAAATGCATCTCATTTTTTGTCTTGTTTACTTGCAGGTGAGAGATGTTTTTCACACATATTGCTGGTAGACGTCCACACTCTTTCGGAGGGCTCAGATAGGTAAAAAGAATAATTTCACCATATAATTAGTTTTCCAAGTTATACTTACCAAAACCAAACATCATAAATCTTTTATGTAGTGTGGAAGAATTCTTGATGAAGATTCCCAAGGCTGTATCTCATAGAGGTGCTCCCTCAGATACAGTGGCTCGCCTCGTATGGCTGACTTTCCTACACGTTTACAGGTTGTTGATGTAGATACGGATGGGTGTCCCTCATGGAATCAAGTTTCTTCATCATTGATACGTGCCACACTCAGTTTTGTTGGTTTGTTTGTGGCTGATGAGGGTTGGTTTGTGTGTTTAAGTCTAATGGATCAACTTCCTAAAATATATTCCATGGGAAAGAAAGTTGGATTGGTCATGCATCAAACAATGTCTGTTCATGTGGATTCAAGTTATTTATATGAGAATGGAGAACGGGTAAGTCATAATCTCTCAAATATTTTCCTTTATGTAAACATGTTATGTGGTATGAATATCCAAACATAATGTTTTCTCGTTATGGTAGGTGGATACATTGGCGCTTAGTATGTTTTATCGAGTAAATTGCCATGTCCCTATTATTGATCACGAGGCTGGGCAAAATGTTTCAAAGAAGTTATTCAACGCTCAACGAAATTTCATTTTTGCGAAGAATAAGAAGCATCCATTCCAACGCACGATGGTCTTGGAGCGCTACATTCGAGGTGGTGCAGAAAGATCTCCTATGTTCTTTAGGTGAGACAATTTTCATTCTGTTCATTTTCATAGCTACTTTTTCAAAATACTTAGATGCACGTTTATGATTGCATTTCATTGTAGGTGACTAGTGAGACCTTCTCAAGTGAAGGAGATGGTGTCTTGGACGTCTTTGCGAGATGTGGAGGCTTGGGACGTGCATGCCAAGAGTTAAAAAGGCACTATATGGGGATATAGAATGACATGGAGGTAGCCAAAGCATGTCTGGGAGATTTCTCATTAGAGGATAGGTCGGGATGACACGTAGAAGAATGCTATAATTTGTGGATCAAAAGACTTTGTAATCGAGATTGTCATGGTTTGGAACTTTAAAGATCGATATATACATTTTTTATCTTTAAAAGATTGTGTTTTATATTTAAGTAAGTAAGAAAGTATGTATGTATGTATATATGTTAGTGCGTAGGTAGCTCTTGTACGTATGTATGTATATGTATATGTACGAGGTGTATGAATTTAGGTAGATAAAAGTATATATATAATTATATCAATAAGTATGATGTGGATCAAAAGACTTTGTAATCAAGATTTTCATGGTTTGGAACTTTAAAGATTGGTATATACATTTTTTTATCTTTAAAGGATTGTTTTTTATATTTAAGTAAGTAAGAAAGTATGTAGCTCGGCAAAAAAAGCTCGCAAAAAAAAATCCCCCTAAAAGACTCGATGTGGTCCCTAAAAATGATAGCATTGAAGATGCATTCTCTTGATAGTAGAGTTGATGTCTCAACCTCTTCCTATGCGGTAGCTGGTGTATTGGTTTGACTCTGGCTCTTGCATCGACTACATAGTAATATGAATAAAGCTTTATGGAGTCCTCAGTGACATGTGAGGCACATTGTCCAAGTTAATCTCATATTCTAGACACTCAAAAGGTTCCTTGAAACCTACTTGATTCAATGGTGTGATCCTCGGCAGTGGAGGTTGAGGTCCCAAAACTAGTGGAGGTAACGATACATTTTGGGAATTGTAAATCCCTCTTGCAAAAGGTTGTTGTGTTGTTTGCTCAGCATTGGGTTAAGGTGTTGCACAATAGGCATTATGGCTTGTGGTTTTGTGATGGAGCTGGTAAAGCCAACTGTTGAGGTATGAAAGCATTAGCAAGGGTTTGTAAACACGTGCGGCACTGTGAAGCCTCATGAGACCATAACGTCCCACAAAAAGTATAATTTCCACTATAGTGCTCTTAGGACTGAGAGTGTGTTTTTTGAGGGAGCTTTAGAGGTAGCTTTTACTAGCAACTCTTCTCTCTAAAAAATGTGGACGTTCTCTCTCTAGTTCCTCCACCACTACCTCCAACCCAACCCACCACTATCTCCTACAACCTCCACTGCCACCTCTTAGCCTAGCCCACTTCCTCCCCTCTAGCCAAACTTAGCTCCTCCCTTCTCTTTTTCTTTCTCTCTCTCTCCCCCAATCTCCCACCTCTTCCCTCTCTCTCACTCTTCCCCCTCTCACTCTTCTCCCTTTTCCACCCTCCCTCTCTCTCTCTTTCCTTCTGTCTCTCCGTCCTTCTATCTCTCTCCCAACCTCTTGCCTTTCTCTCTTCCTCTCTCTCTCCTTCTCCCACCCTCTCTTGCTCACTCACTGCCTCTCTCTCTTGCTCACTCACTGCCTCTCTCTCTCTCTCTCCCTATGCATCATCTCTCCTCTCCTCTCTATCTCTCCCTCTTCTACATAATCTCTTTGTCCCTCTTTCTCTGTCTCCCTCTCCCTCCCCATGAATAATCTCTCCTCTTCTCTTCCCTTTGTCTTATCCTCTCCCTATGCATAATGTCTCCTCTCCTCTTCCCTTTCTCTTATCCTCTCCATGTGCATAATCTCTCCTTTCCTTTCTCTCTCTCTCCCTTGCACTCTTTCTTCCTCTATCTCTCTCCCACCCTCCCTCTCAATCTCTCTCTCCCAACCTCATCCCTTTCTCTCTCCCTGTCCCTCTACTTCTCCCTCTCCCACCCTCTTCCCTCTCTCCTTCTCCCAACCTCGTCCTTTCTATCTCCCTCTCTCTCCGCTTCTCCTACCCTCTTCCTGTTATCCTTTCTTGCCCTCTCCCTCACTCTTCTTATGCATAAACTCTCCTTCCCTCTCCCTCACCATCAAGAGAGAGAGGAGCAAAGAGAGTGGGAGAGATGGAAAGAGAGTAATGACATAATTATTTGAGAGGGAGAGGGAGTGAGAGAGACAATGACATAACAACATTACATCCTCAGGATCGAGGTTACTGCTACTTGCAATTAGAAATAAAACCAAGTTTATTCACATACAACTTCCAAATACAACTCTTCTATCATAATTGTTATTCACTCTACCATCTTTACTTCTATGGGCGTCGCTTATCCCCTCCGGGGTGAAGGCACAAAGTAAGCGAATGACATTTGTTCCCTTCCTACTTCCTCTAGCAAGAGATGCTCAAACGCATCATCAATAAAACCAATGGCTCACCATACAATAATTAATCCCACCACTTTGGTTTGCACTAGAGAAATATCATCATCACTACCAGGAAGTGGTAAGGATGTGAGGGCTTTCCATGCTTGTGAACCATCTATACGGTCTTTTGGTTGACCTCCACATTGGTGGCCTCCCTAGCGAGATATGTGCAGCAAACAACTTCAATGCTAATTGAATAGGATAATATAGCTAAATTGTGGGCAAGAGATAATTTTACTCCCCAAAAAAAATTTACATCGGGACACATACTATTTCCTCAAAACAACAAATAACCTAAAATTTGACAAGGTGAATTATAGTTGAAAGACCACTTTATTCCAAAAAGGTTGTTATATCATCCTTGCAACAAGTGAAGACTAAAGATAACTATGTACTTGTAAGGGCTACATCCTTAAATACTATTTACAAAAGATAGCATACCATAACTCTACATATGGATTCCTACATCCTTGCAACAAGTGAAGACTAAAGATAACTATGTACTTGTAAGGGCTACATCCTTAAATACTATTTACAAAAGATAGCATACCATAACTCTACATATGGATTCCTACACCTATGTGCTTTTATGGGCTACTCTATTCTTTAACTTCTCTCAAAGGGATTCCTCCTTCTTTTCAGCAATGTGCTCGCGTAACTTTGCCAAGTGCTAATAGCGCTTGCAATCTTCATATTCCAAACATACAAATCTCCAAAATCGATAGGATCATCAGCGAGCATCTTGCTCCAAAGACTACGGGCCTCTATCATGATTCTCAGATGTTCTTTCACATCTCCACCTGACTTCGTGCATAAATCTTTGCAAACCCTATCAAGGGTATCCTTAACAGTATAGTTGGGGCCATTAGAAGAAGACATAATGAGATAAAAAAAGATTAGTGGATGATGGTGAGGGTTGTTAAGGTAGAGAATGATGGTAAGGGAGAGAAATATCATAAGAGGGAGAGAGAGGCAATAAGATTTAGAAGTGAGGATTAGAGTAAGAGCCACGGATCATATTTATAGATACATCGTGCTAAAAGTAAAAAGGGAATGATGGTGAGGGAGAGAAATACAATAAGAATAGATACATCATGCTAAAAGCAAAAAAGGGATTTTTCATGATATGCCCTAAATTTAGAAAAGTAAATGCATGGATAAGTGCTTTGCATAAAAAAAGAAATTGCATGAATACGTAATATATTCAAGAAAATCTATGTAGACATCAAGTGAGAAGATCTTAAAATAATAAATGAACATATTCTAGCCAACATTGATAGAACCATGATACAAAAGACATTTTATTATCGAGCAAAATGGAGAACCTTTTCAAAACTTTAGTACAATGTCATCAACAATATAAAGTCCTTTTCAAATTATTCTCTTGCTGAACATTCTCGTTAGGTCCTCCTTTTTAAGAGTGGGTTGATGTATAAACATATTATGGTTTGCATCTAACCCAAAAATATGCAAATATAAAAAATAAAGGTTCTTGCATGCACAATATGGTCTACCAGCCCCTACCATGATTTGAAAATCGGGACATTTGCATGATGGATTCTTTCCCATAGTCACCCGGTATTTTTCAGTGCGTAGTAGGGATTCCTCAGTCTCAATTACAAACACTTCCATCTCTCCAGCCTTAATGACCAAATACTCAAAGACTGTAGCTGTGTTTGAAATTGCCGAATCTATTCTCTTGGCTACCATATCCAATATGCCACTTCTCTACTTTGTTGACTAATGGGATACATCATTTTCTTCTTGACATAGTCCCTTTAGCAACACAAATCCACCAGCCTCCAATGCTCGAATCTTATCCACAGTAAGGTTTGTACCTCGTATAACTGGCCATACAACTGGGGGTCTAGCAGGTGATTGACAGATGGTATTACATACTTCCAAGTATGATCCATGTTGCTGTTGTGAAACCACATGAACTAACACCTATGCCCCCCTGACCACTCTCTCATACCATAGAAAGATGTAGCTAAAACACCTTGCCCATAGTTCTTCATGCTCTTCTTACTTGCCATCTTGGCCACCTAACCATCCTTGGCAAGTGACCTTCTTGTGCATAGGTGTTCGACATATAGTCCACATTGAGTCGTGTATGTCATTTTCCAAAATTTCATGCACCTCTGATTCAATTGCTAATCCCTTTGCATTGTGACCACCTTATGCAAGTAGAAGGAACAGTGGGTGGAAAGTTTAATCTCCTACCTTGTTTCTTGTGTGGTTGGTTTTCTGTGACATAGTCTGGACGATGTGAGTAGTTATCTTCCTCAAGATTTATAACTGTGTGGGTTTTTGATGCGGGCTAATTGTAATGTTATCACCAATATAGTTTGGTTCTACATACATTGGAGTGCCGCTCACTACATCCCCCACCAATCTGTTGGTGGACTTGACGGACTTGGAGCTTTTTATGTTCACCTTCTCCATCAACTTTGTTATTGTAGGGCCTGCTCTATGATATTTACCTTGCATGAATGCATGATTCTTTGTGGATTTCAAGAGGGAATTAGTGAGCTATGCAACATCAGCATCATATAAAGAGATGGTTCCCTTGAAACCCTCTCCTACTAACCAACTCGCATGTTTTGTTTTTGCTAGATTGGTGGTCGGCATGTGCAATAAAGTGGCATCGTCCACCTCCTATAACAAAAGATTAACTAATGAGAATTGAAGTTGTAAGCTCTAGACACATTCCATAACAAAATATTAGCTTAACAATTCAGATTCCAAATGCAAACTATTTGTTTTCAAATCCAAGAAAGCAATACTTACCCCTACAAGGTGCTTCCTCCAATGGGGATGTCTAGTATGTCACCAACTAAGTCAACAATCCATGGTTGGTAATTTTACATCAGTAACTTTATCATCATCCACCATTGTATTTCAAGAGTGCCTCTTCTTCACTCAATGCACAATGCCACTGACGACATAGTCGCTTGTGCTCTTCTTGAAAATTTCTGACCACGTATTGTACTATATGGATGCTCAAGCTTTGTTCCCAATGAAAAAAACACGAATGCTCATGACCTTATAATATATTCTGTAGTCGATTATTATAGACTGCCCTCATCGCTCTTCAGTTGGCTCCAGCCTCATCAGCCCATGAAGCTAAAAAAATATGGTTTAGAGAAGCCTTTTTGCACCACAACATTGTTAGTAATTTTTCAAAAAAGAACTTGCCACAGTGCCCTCCTCTTTCATTTCGCAAGTCGTGATTTTCATGAGCGCTTGTAAGTTGTGCCATCATATAATAGTTGGAAAACAAGTTCAAAAATTTGAAGCATTTCACAAGACCAAACTGTACCTTAGATCAACAACATTGCCTCTTATGATATGAGAATCTCGAGCCCAAGTCATGTGGTGAGTGACACACCTTGCCCATGCAATTATGAGCTAGTCATGAAACATGTAATAACAGAAATTGAGTCTTGATTTACGGATCCATCAGTCCAGCATAACCCCATCTAGTCCCATGGGCTAGCCAACCACCCAACCACTGAAATGATGGGATCCAATTAGGAATTTGGTTAGGTTTTGTCTCGGGTACCAGGGAAAAGAGTTACCAGGCCCCCTAGCCGGAAGTTCATGCAACATAAAACTAGTCACACCACTTACACACCCAATATGAAATTGCCTTTTTCTCAGCATCAACTAACTTTAAAACAATCCTTTAATGAAACCATTATGTCACTGATGACAATTCTCAAAATCTCTGGTTAAATCCATATTACCAATCATTCATTCATCGGTGTACTTATGGCATCATTGGCAACCAGAATGCTCACCACCTGTTCACTCAGGGGCCTTTTCAATAGTTCCTAGCTCATAGTACCCGACAATATTATCACATATAAAATCAAGATGGAATCCTTATTGAAGATCAGCAAGATCAATCAACAGATCCATATAAGAGAGCCATGGACTCATCCGTTGAGGACCAGCAAGGTCAATCAACCAGATCCATGCCCGGTTTCAGAAAACAACTCTTACTCCTTGTTCTAATATCTTTCACAACGCACGTGTGGGTATCTTCGGCGACCCAGAGCCCGAGCACCGTATCGTCAGCACCCTCTAGGATCCTTCGTAGGTGACCTAGCGCTTCACTCATAGGCCGCTTCCTTGGTCCCTCATCCACCGTACCGGAAGCTCACCATTTAAATCGAACCGAGGTTGGTCAAGACCTTGGTCGACCTTGCTACGCGAGACGTCCCACATTGACTCTCCGTCAGCAGTTGCAACTTTATCAGATTGGTCTCCATGACCTTAATCCACAAGGTGGTCAAAATGCTTCCCCAGCATCATTCTTGACATAAAACAGTCATTTACAAACAAGTCACAAAATACAGTTTCTATATCGAACTCTCGTCTTTCCACATTATCCCTCCTTAGTCCACATTACTTATTCCACATTCCATTCATGTGTGTACTCATTCTGATCCATTCACTCATATCGATGACACATTATTTCACATACACATTCACATTCATTATTCTACATACACATCCATGTTCGTACATCCACATCATACATCCAACACAACAGTATCTTCTATGAATGCTGTAGTAGTACTTCAGCACAACCTATAAGTCACTAGATGTGACCAGAGTACATGTACATACACCAAGACTAGCAATACATGTGTAAACACTGTTTTCACTCCTACAATGCACTGTTGCATTATAATAACTAGATTTAGACTGGAGACAGCTCTCTACCATAACTTCTCAAAACCGCAAAACCCTTTGCAATGACCGAACAGAGACCGAAACATGCTTAAAATGTGCCACAAAACTATAGTACAAAGTACTACACACTTTTCAGGCACCTCCACACCTGTGAAGATAACTCTTTAATTATAGATGTGTAGCTCTCGGAGCTACCCAGGGGGTGTCGTATCTAAACAAGAAGGGTAAGAGATAATGATGCTCTTACCCATGTACTTCTTCCTTGCTTGCTTTGTTCTTTCCTCTTGATTACCTCGTTAGCTGTCACATAAACTGGAGCTTTAATACCATAAAGGGAATACGGGGGAGAGGGAGAGCTTAGTTCCTTGCAAGCAAACACACACACATCCACGAGAGAGCAAGACATAAGAGAGAGATGGATGGCTGAATTTTTTTCTATCTTCTTCTCTTCTCTACAACCATATAACTAAAAAGACAAGAGTACAACCATATAACTAAAAAGACAAGAGTACATACTATAAGGGAAAGTACTCTCCTACAATAATATACAATGGTCGGTCCATAGTGTGAACTCGACTATACGAGCTGTTGCTATAACTATGCCATAACTCTAATACTCCAAAGTGGCTATCACACAACCTGTCATCCACTGGCGGCATATCAACCATAATCTCACCAACAATGCCAGTGGCATAAGTGCAAAAGCTATCACCCAAGTGGGTAATCAATGTCTGCCAACAGCACTAGATCTCGATATCTTAATAAAATCTGCCTTATCAGTATAAACAACCTTAACAAGCTTTAAGTAACACGCACACATCCCTCTCTATCATCTAAAGTAAAATCATTTATGCATGCAGATGCAAGTGAAAATAGAGAAAAAGAGAGAGAAAACAATATACTTGCACTAGAGGAGCAGCCCAATGATCCTTTCCTCTTTTATGTAGAAGAAATCCTTTTAGTACTAGGTCTACACTTTGCTGGTGGGGATTTGTTGCGCTCCATTCTTCCTTTGCCTCTTGTAGCTACACCTACGTTGAGTCATTGTTTGTTTTGACCTCCTTGGTAGGTTTTCTTGGTGGTGTAGCTCGTCCTAGGTCATACTTTTGTGCCTACATTTTATTATAGTAGGAGCCCATTCCTTTCTTCATGGCCCCTTCCTTTCAAAATTCAAATGCAGTTATAATAGACAAACTAGCTACCAAAAGGTTGAAAAGAATAAGCATTGCATGTAATAATTAGTTCAAGTGGAGTTCTCTCATACAAAAGTGACATATCACATATAAAACTCCCAAAATCTATAAAAATGTACCTTGGAGTGTGCTAATAATAGGTCCTACTTTTGTATGCTTATTAACATAAAAAGTGTATCACATTAACGTGCTTATACCCTATGATAAAAGTGAATATTGGTGAATGTAATATAAGGATATCTAGAGTATGTGGTGGCAAGGGGGACACGGTATAGTGAAGCCTAAGTAAACATGATCCACCCTAATGGGTGGTGCTGGTGGGATAGTGAGTCCCATCATATATATGAGTAGGATTCCCCAAGTAATCCACAGTGCTAGAGCCACCCCTAAGTCAAGATCAAGTATGGATTTGTGAGGTGGACCAATGGGACATCTAGTTATATGATGTTGTTGTAGATCAATACCTCATGCATGGTTCCCATGTCCAAGAAACTCTTGCCACCACAGCTAGTGATGTTTCCAGTGTCTTGTAATGACTATTGATGTAGCCCTAACTCCATAGGGTCTATGTCTACAAGCATAATTAGGTGCATGAAAGGCATACATATACACCTACATCTTGGTTATCCATGCATCAAAGTTGCCAACATGAGGATATCTCCAAATTGTGGGGGAAAACTCCACAATATCAACAAATAGTGGAGCATATGGTGACTATCCATCCTATAATTAAATCCGAGGCATAGGTAAATATCTTTGGTGGGAAACATACAACTGTGTAATATATGGGAGCTTGGTTGAGCTAAATGCATCCACGTGAAACGGGGGCTATAAAAATAGGCTTGCCACTCCTCATGAGTCATGTGAAACGGACTGCCTCATCCCGTTAAACCATTATGAGCACTCTCCGTAGAGGAGGGGGTATAAACATGCATGCTACTACTCTTGAGCCACATACCCCCTCCAATACATGGGTGTGGCCCCTATATACTAACTCCCATACATATCCAAATGCCTCAGGTAGCCCTCTCTCAGGACTCTTGTGTGTCTGTGTAAAAGATGATGTCCTTGCCTCTGTAGGTTTCGAAGAACCTCCTAGATTAGACTATAGAGTCCCATTACAATTCCATGTGGTCATGTGAAGTGTATATGTGGTGCCATTGACCTCACATTGCTATGCAAGGTACCAATGGAAATGGCAAGGCCATCTCAGTTTATAGCCTTCCTTGCCTCCATAACTTAGATCATTCCCCAAGATTTTGTTGCTCTACTTGCAAGGGCGTGAATCATCACTTAGATAGGTCTTCATGGAATGAAATGTTGCCCTCTTTGCTAGGAAGGGTGACCATGTTCCCATGTCCTTTAATTTGAAGAGTACCCACCCACAAAACATTCATGAATGGGATTCTAGTAATGCCCATTTGGCAACACAATCTTCTTTCAGAGAGCTTATGCGAGAAGGTCAGTAACTCGAAATGCATGGGAGTGTAATGTGCTGGATGAAAAGATGCAGGGGGGAAGAGAGCTTGAGCTCTTGCAAGCACACACACACACTCACAAAACCCTAATAGAGAACACACAAGGTGAGAGGCTGAAAATCTTCTTCTTCTCTACTCAACACTCAACACACCATATACAAGAATAAGAGTACACACAATATGAAAGGTACTCAACCAAATACATACACGGGTTTTCTATAATGTGAATCCGACTAAATGAGCTGGTGCTATAACTATGCCAGTATCTAGAATGGCTGTCACACAGCCTGTCATCCCACTGGCCGCATATCTCCCATGATCTCACCAACCATGCCAGTGGTGTAAGTGTGGGGCCTATCCTCAGTGGCCACCGTCTCACTAGACGAGCTCGATATCTCAACACTCCCCCTCGAGCTCAACTCCATCTCATGTACACCAAGCGAAGCCCTGAATCTGCGGAGCTTCTCTGTACCCAATGCTTTGGTGAAGATGTCAGCTACCTGATCCTCTGTGCTGACATAAACAAGGTCAAGATCTCCTGCCAAGACCTTCTCTCTGACGAAGTGGTAGTGAACCTCTATGTGCTTCGTACGAGCATGAAAGACTGGGTTCCTGGCCAACTGTATACTGCTAATGTTGTCACAGAAAATGACAACTTGTCTATCCACTGATAGACCCAAATCTGCAAGTAGCTTTCTCAACCAAGCTACCTCACATGCTGCCATAGCAGCTCCTCTGTACTCGGCCTCTGTACTCGATAGAGCAACCGTAGGCTGCTTCTTGCTACTCCAAGTCACAGCAGCACTCCCCAAAGAAAACATGAATCCACTGGTAGATCTTCTATCTGAGATACTACCAGCCCAATCAGCATCTGTGTACCCATGTACACATATCTCTGTCCCAGTCTCATAGAATAGTCCACAATGCAAAGTAGACTTCACGTACCTTAATATGCGTCTCATTGCATCCAAATGCGGTTTTCGTGGAACCTGCATAAACTGACTCACCAACCCAGCAGCATAGCTCAAATCTGGTCTGGTGATCATCATGTAGATCAAACTTCCTACTATGCGTCTGTACATAGTAGGATCCTCCAAGATCTCTCCTGAATCTGCACTCAATTTCCCATTCTGATCCAATGGCACATAAATAGGCTTACAGCCTGTCATACCATACTTGGACAACATGTCCAAGCCATACTGTCTCTGCAGTAATCCAATACCATGTGGTGACCTAATCACCTCAATGCCTAAGAAATATCTGAGCTCCCCCAGATCCTTCATCTCAAACTTCTGTCTTAGCAAGATCTTTACATCAAAGATCTCTGCATCATGGTCCCCCGTAATGATCAAGTCATCTACATAGATGACAACAAGCACAACTCCTCTATCACCATGTCTCACATACAATGAGAAATCTGCATTGGCTACATGAAATCCAATAGTGACAAGATATTCAAAAATCTTGTCAAACCATGCTCTTGGTGCTTGCTTTAAGCCATACAAGGCTTTCTTCAACCTGCAAACATACTCGGGGTGACCCACATCCTCATAACCAGGTGGCTGCAACATATACACCTCTTCTTGCAAATCCCCATGCAAGAATGCATTCTTTACATCCATCTGATGTAAAGACCATTGCTTTGATGCAGCTACTGCTATCACAACTCTCATTGTTGCCATCTTGGCAACTGGGCTGAAAGTTTCCTCATAATCAATCCCATATGTCTACGCATATCCTTTGGCTACCAATCTAGCCTTGTACTTGTTTATGCTTCCATCACTGTTATGTTTAACTTTGTACACCCACTTGCATCCAATGGCTTTCTTGCCTTCAGGCAATTGCACTAAGTCCCAAGTTTCATTTCCATATAGTGCATCCATCTCCTCATCCATAGCTTTCTCCCAACACACATTTCCAACAGCCTCATCAATGCATGTGGGCTCTACAACCTGCACAACCTTTGCCATATATGCATAGTGATGTGCCACATAACCATCATATGTAAATCTCTGCACAGGGTTCTTCACTCTCCCTGATCTTCGTAGCTTTTCATTCATGGCTTCCATAGCCTTCTTTAGACCAGGTGTTCTCATAGCTGGGATCCCAAGCTCCTCATCAAGGCTCATATCTGAGCCACTAGACTCTCCATCAACATGAGAATGCCCTGCAGAAATGTCAGGCATACCAAGGGGCTCAACCACTTTCTCTTTTCCTTTACATGATGTACTAATCACATTTGCAGGACTGGTATTATGACGCAGCCTGCCACTCCATGGTCTATCAATAGACCCACTAGATGAGGACTCTCCTGGTCCACTCAAAGACTGTGATTGCTGACCTGCATTCTGTGCAACCACACTTCCACTCACATCAGCCCCAACAGCTTCTTTTTCAGCAGCATACCAGCTGCTCATCTCATCAAAGACAACATCCCTGCTTACCCTCAACTCACGTGTAGCAGGGTTATAACACCTGTATCCCTTTTGCTCAAGGGAGTATCCAATAAACACACATTTTTCAGCTTTTGGATCCAGCTTAGTTCTCAGCTCATCTGGCACATGCACATATGCAATGCATCCAAAGACTTCAGATGAGACAAATCTGGTTTTCTGCCAGTAAACCTCTCCTCTGGAGTTACATCATGTATGGCTGCAGTTGGAGTCCTGTTCATGATGTATACTGCTGTAGAAACAGCCTCAGCCCAATAGCAATGTGGCATATTCTTCTCTTCCATCAATGCTCGCGTAATCTCAGCAATGTGCCTGTTTTTCCGCTCAGCAACTCCATTTTGCTGCGGAGTGTATCTGCATGTATACTGTCTCCGAATACCATTCTTCTTCAAATATTCAGAGAACTCATTGGAGAAGTACTCTCCCCCTCCATCTGACCTTAGGCACTTTACATATTTCCTTGTTTGCTTTTCAACCAAAACTCTGAAATTTTGAAAGTGAGTGAACACCTCACTCTTCTCCTTCATGAAATATACCCACACTTTCCTTGTGTGGTCATCAATGAAAGTCACATAATACCTGCAGCCTCCCATAGATATGGTCTTCGTAGGACCCCATACATCTGAATGCACAACATCTAGTGCATTTCTGCTCACATATCTGTTACGTGGAAACACATGCTTTGTTTGCTTCCCAAATTGGCATGCTTCACAGATTTTATGCATACCTTCCACTTTAAATTTTGGCAGCCCTGTCACAATTCCTTTTGTCTGCATAGACTTCAATCTCTGCACATTCACATGTCCAATTCTTTTATGCCATATGTCTGTGTCTGCAACAATTCCTGAACCATTTGCAAGCATTGCAGCACTCATCTCAGACATGTCTACATCCAACGTAAACATTCTGCCCACTCTGTTGCCTTTTGCAACCAACCTGCACTTGTCTTTAAAATCTTCAACATAACACCCATCAGGGTTAAACTGAACCTGCAAACCCTGCTCAATCATCTGGCCAACTGAAACTAGATTCTTTGTTATGTTTGGTACATGAAGTACATCTGCAAGGTACTTCACTTTGCCATCCTGCATAGACAATGGCACATCTCCAACATGGGCAATTGGATGAGCAGTGTCATCCCCTGTTTCCACAAAACCTGGTCTTTTCGGGTTTTTCATATCCTTGAACCACTCCCCATGACTCGTCATGTGGTTCGAAGCGCCTGAATCCACATACCATACATTATCTTTTTGTGCTGCATCAACATTTTCAGACATGGCATTCACGACATGCTGCATAACAAACAACCTTTCATTATCCTCATTATTTTTGCTTGAGGATGCATAGTTGTTTTGCTGCACTTTCCCATTTTGCATGTCAGCCCGCTTCTTATAACATTCTGCCTGCACGTGTCCAGGCTTACCACAATAATAGCATTCACGTGCATCATTATATTGCCTCTGCCAATTTCCACGGCCTCTTTGACTCCCCCTGCCTCTGAATTTGCCTCTTCCACCTGCGTGTTGTTGTTCTTGTTGATTTTGGGACTGTTGTTGTTGCTGCTGCTGCTGCTAGCCATAATTCTGATTACCTGTTCGGCCACCTCCTTGACCGCGTCCACGGCCTCCTCTACCTCGTCCTCTTCCTGAACTCGTGTAGAAGGCCTATTGCTCTGAACTGTTTTTGCTTTGTGAAGACTGTTGGTCTTCACCCAAGTTCTTCTCTTCGATAATCAGCATAGACACCAAATCTGTAAAGTTGGGAATGTTTTCCCGAGTCTGAATAGACGTCTTAAACGCCTTGTATTGTGGCTCGAGACCACGTAGACAGACTTCCACCCTTTCATCATCATCTACTGACACACCAATAGATGCAAGGGATTCCACAATACCCTTTATCTTCAACGCATAGTCATTCACAGACATGCTCTTTTTCTCCACAGTATTATGAAGTTCATTCTTCAACTATATCTTACGTGCCTTGGTATTTGTTTCATAAAGCTGTACCAAGGTGTCCCACGCCTCCTTGGGGGACTTGGCATCCTGAATGTGCCCAATCATGGTGTCCTGTATACTAATGGAAAGCCAATACATAACCTTCCTGGCTCCTTGGTTCCAGTCTTTAAACTCTTTCACATCTGCAAGCAGTCGGATTTATATCCGGTATCTCCGGTGCCTCTTCATGCTCACCTTCTATGTAGTCCCAATAGCCTTTTCCCATCAGGAAATTCGTCAACCTGAACCTCCAAGCATGGAAGTTATTCTTATCCAGCTTCTCAGCCACAATCTGTGTTATGCCATCATTAGACATCTTGCCAAACACACTATTTTACCAGAAACTGCACTCTAGTTTTTTTCTGCACAAACTGCTGTATTTTCTGCACAGCGGTACTGTAGTACTCTCAAAAGTCACCAACAATGACTTCAATGTGCGTACATACACCCAATGGCAACTGTAGACCTCTTTGCAGCACCCACAGTGTCTGCACAGTCAATCTGTCTTCCTGCAGTTCTTAAAATAGAGTTCTGCAGAGAATCGATGACTTACCCGCAGTGCTCGAAATCGCCTGCTTTCTGAAAAACGAAGGTCCAGACACGCCCGAAACGCATTTTTGGCCCGAAAATTTGTAGTCCAAAGGACTACATAGTTTCCCTGTAGCTTTACTCCCGCGAAGAAAGCTCCTCAATCAGAGATCGTTTGCCGGTGCCTCCCGTAGAGCTCCCGACAAGGGTGTAGTCACCAACACAATAGGGAAGAGTAGTTGAAGCTCTTACCCTCGTACCGCTTCCTGTGGTTCTCTTGCTTGCAGCTCAGCCCTTAGCACGAACCAGGCTCTGATACCATGAAAAGATGCAGGGGGAAAGAGAGCTTGAGCTCTTGCAAGCACACACACACACTCACATAACCCTAATAGAGAACACACAAGGTGAGAGGCTGAAAATCTTCTTCTTCTCTATTCAACACTCAACACACCATATACAAGAATAAGAGTACACACAATATGAAAGGTACTCAACCAAATACATACACGGGATTTCTATAATGTGAACCCGACTAAATGAGCTGGCGCTATAACTATGCCAGTCTCTAGAATGGCTGTCACACAGCCTGTCATCCCACTGGCCGCATATCTCCCATGATCTCACCAACCATGCCAGTGGTGTAAGTGTGGGGCCTATCCCCCAGACGGGTCATCAGTGGCCACCACCTCACTAGACGAGCTCGATATCTCAACAATGGAGGCCATGGGCTCATGGACATGTTCATATGTGGGGCTTTGGGCCTAGGCTATGGGCATGGGCATAATAAGTGAGTGTGAAATAGGCCAAAGTGTATAAGATAATGGCTCATAGTTGTAAAGCTTCCATGGTGAGCTTCTCCTTTCTTGAGATGCTAGGATGGTAACCTACACCCTTGTTGTCTACTCTAAGTATTGAGGGGGCCTCCATCTTGCAAGGAGTGAAACCTCTTTTCTTCTTCCAAGGCGGTCATCATGACTGTGTTTGTGTTATGAGCCTTTCTTTGTTTCTTAGATACCTCCATCCATTTGGAGGTCTCATCAAGGTTCTTCTTGACCACTTTTATCCATTTGGAGGTGGTGTCGATTTTTTTCTTCATCCCAACATGCTCTGTCGGGATTTTGTTTTTTGGTGGCCTTTAGGTGTAGCTCCTCCGTGATTTCCTTCTTCGTTGCGTGAAGCTTTTGGTGGAGCTTCTCATTCTCCTCTCCTTCAACTCTTGTGCCCATTCCCTCTTGTGGGTTTCCTCATGTGCTATGGCTATGGGGTCCCTTGGTTCATGAAAGGAGTTCTTAATCTCAACGATCTCCTTGTCATATTGTAGCTTCAAGCTTCCTATTTCCTTCTTGTGTGCTTCTTGCATTGTGCTTTGTTTCTCTTGTGATGTTCTTCTTGTAGGGACAAAATATATTTGATGCTTGTAAGGGTATCTTGAGTGAATCCCGCTAAACCTCCAAGTTTCTGAGCACTAAAATGTGTGTCCATGTTGGTGATTTCCTCCACGAACTTCATGAATCCCACTATGCTTCCAAGTTTCTCGGCACTCAAATGTGTGTCTATGTTGGTGTTTGCATTCACCAACTTTGTGAAGTCGTGATTCCATTTCATGGAGCATGTCGCTCGAGAGCTAGTCGCCAGAGTTGAGGGTAGAGTGGACATTTTCCAGTGATGATGACTTGATTATGATGATGGGGGGAGGGAGATGCACGTGCACGCACACACACACACATAGAGAGAGATCCTTGATTGTGATTTTTTTGGGAGTTTTTCTTTGTTGGTAGGTTTGTTTTTTTGTTGTTTTACAGGGAAAAGGGGCAAAGGCAAATAAAGAAAACAAAAGAATAACAAATTAGTTTGTGATTTTGGATTTGAATTTTTTAGATTTTTAAGAGAATAAAAAATTTAAAGGGGGATTAAACTCTAATTTTTGAGTTTTTTTTAAAGGCCAAGATTAGGGTTAAAAGGGGGGAAGATGCAAGTTGCAGTGTACAAGCAACAAGGTAGAAAAAAGTGTAGGGGCAATAGTTGTGGGCACCTAAGCACCATCATGTGCAAAGGGGGGTGCACTTTAATCCATCGTGGTTGGTTACGCATGATGGAGGGCAGAGAGTGTGCTTCAAAGATTATTGTAGGTAGGCAGGATGATGGTAAGCCAAAAAGTGTGCTTCAGTCCATGAGCGATGGCGTTGGGCAAGTGCGGTGCAATCTATAAAGCGATGTCAGGAAAGTGCAATATAGTCCATTGAGTGATGGTGGGCAAGTGTAGTATAGTATGTCGACAAAGAGAGAGAGGGAGAGAGAGACACATATACAGACATAGATAGATAGAGAGAGATAGCTGAGGTTGCCTCATGCCAGGGCGATAAGGTTGGTGCACGTACTATGGCTATGTGCATAGAGAGAGAGAGAGAGAGAGAGAGAGAGAGAGAGAGAGAGAGAGAGAGAGAGAGAGAGAGAGAGAGAGAGAGAGAGCGAGAGAGAGAGAGCACTAAGAGAGAGCAAGGCAGGGATGCGCTACCTCACCACTATCTACCATGAGGTCTTAAAGAGCCTTGTTAGGTGACATCAATGGATGTCATTCATCTAAATCACGATGCCTTTTTCGGGCTGTCAGATGAAGTAAACCTCCCCAATAAACTATAAAGTAAACTAGAAAAATTCCATTTTAGTTTACTTTGTAGTTTACTAAGCGATCATAGTTTTTTTCTTAGATTACTTTGTAGTTTACTAAGCGGGCATAGTTTACTTCCTAGTTTACTCAGCAAATCATAGTTTACATCATGAGGTGAGGGTGAATTTGGGTTTGGGACTTAGAAATATTTAGCGCAAGATGTTATGTGCAAAAGAGGATTTGAACTTGAGACCTTGGGTCATCATTGGAAACATTTTACCACTACACTATACCTTCAAGCAATGAAATCATATGGTTTCAAGCCATTATTTGGCCCTTTTTTTCGGCACTACATAGTTTACTCAGCTAAGTTTACAAGGCCAAGTTTACTTTTGAAGATGGATGGTCAAGATTTATGCTCGCAATCTTCAGTGCACGGTGGCCATGCATGTCACCTGTCAAGGGTCTTTAAGACCCCATGGGGTAGATAGTGTGGTGAGGGGGTGCGCTATGCATTATTAGGAGAGGGAGGGCATTGTGACGTGCATGCATCGCAAAGAGAGAGAGCGTGAGAGGGGTGCATTGTGCACTATGCACTATTATAGGACGACATAGAGGGGGGGGTGCACTGTGCATTATGCACAATGCGCGGTTAGGAGTGTGTGTTTATTTTTACAAAAATGATTTCCACATCAAATGTTGCAAATATTCAATTTTTAGAGAAACGCCCAAGAACAATCACTATTTAAGAAACGCACCTATCACATGTGTTTAAGCCCCTATATTAAAACCTACATTCAAGCCCCTATAGTGGAACCTGTATTCAAGCCTCTATATTAAAATCCTCTTTATACACTTTTGAGACATTTTAGGACTCCCTAATGTATAAAACATCCTTTTAATTAGAGGGCCTAATGTATATATACATTTATCCTCCTATATTTTAGACACCTAACTTGCATATATACTCTAAAGGGAGCCTATAAATATATGCCCTTTGTATACATTGTATACTGTATGATTTAATATCATACATTTTAATAAAGTGATTACTCGGGAGAAATTTAGACTTCTACAAGCACGAAAGTTCACTTGGCCGTTTAATTAGAGAATTGTACAAATACTTTTATGAGTGTCGAGCTGCAACTACCATAGGGAATCTTATTAGACATGTGGTGATTTTTAATTGGCTAAAGGTGGATAAAAAGTACTTGTGGTAAATAGAAGTGACTTATATGGGGGTGAAAGTGGCACTTCTATAGATGTAGAAGTGTGACTTCTACGGGCGTAGAAGTGCAAACAAGTTTAGAGTCTTTCTCAAGAGCAAATTTTCAATTTTTGGATGCAAAATTGATGCCCTATTCTAATGACATATGTTCACCTCGCTCTCACTCCATCCATGTAAACATAAAAAAGACTTCCATATGTCCATCACTTCTACAGATGTAGAAGTGTGACTTCTACGGGCGTAGAAGTGCAAACAAGTTTAGAGTCTTTCTCGAGAGCAAATTTTCAACTTTGGATGCAAAATTGATGCCCTATTCTAATGACATATATTCACCTCGCTCTTACTCCATCCATATAAACATAAAAAAGACTTCCATATGTCCATCACAAAGAGGATAATAGTAACCATTGAGAGAGAGATGAACATAGATCAACATGAGAGAGAGAGAGAGAGAGAGAGAGAGAGAGAGAGAGAGAGAGAGAGAGAGAGAGAGAGAGAGAGTGGATAGGAAGCCAGGTCCTTCACACTCCCACCATCACCTCTGACATCTCCGATCACTCTGACCGTCGGTACCTTTGACATCTCCGATTTCTGTCACCACCTGTGCCATCCAACGGTTTTGATTGCCGTCACCGCCGATGCCCTCCGACGGCTCCGACCGCCGACACTGCTGGTGCCCTTCGACATCTCCGACATGCATGGTCAACTCTGATGCCACCCATGGAGGCAACACCCCTCTCCCTTTGTCAAGGGATGGCGAGATCCTCTTGAGTACCATCTTCCTTTTCCCAACAGAAGATCTTCCCTCTACACTACATGATGAGGGTTGGGACTTCGAGGAGTACACCTGAGGAGGAGGACACCTAAGGAGGAGATAAGGGGAGCACTCTCGGAAGTGGAGGACACTCTCTCTGGTATCACCTTCATTGTAGCACACTCTCTCAAGGACACACTCTCTCTTGTAGGACATTCATTATAGCACATTCTCACAGAGGAGAATGTCTCGTCTATCACATTCACTCTAGCACATTTGACGGAGAGCACATTCTCTGGTGTATGACATTCTCTGTGTTGGAGCACAGTCTCTCTTGTATATTCTTGTCTATAGTTTGGTATACAATGTTGTGCTCTTCTGGTGTTTTGTCTATCTCTTTGCGTGCGAGGTGAGTGAGTGGTCAGTGGTGGGTGTGGTGTGAGTGAGAGGCATGTAGGGATACTACGGTGCTAGGTGGTGGTTGGAGAGCACAGTAGACAGTGTAGAGCATAGGTCTTGCATGTCTAGCCAATGAGGTTAACTCATCCTTTGCAGGTATACTTCCCTGAGAGGATCCACGCTCCCTTTTCCCCAACCCTAGTATTTACGTTGGTAGTCCTCGAGTTCCCTAGCAAGGATCGGTGGAGTCATCAACAGATAAGACAAAATTTAGTGATCATGGTGGGACTCTCCTAGAGGTCAAGGATAGTCTTTAAAAAAATTCCCTTTTTTTTGGGTGATTTTTGTTCGTTGGTGAGAGGAGTGTTGTGTATGCTCCCGAAGACTAGAGCTTCTCGAGGTGATTCACCCCTGCATTCTCCTCTTTGAACTAGTTGTAGTAGGTTTCCTCCTCATTCCCTTACTCTTCCCCCTCAGCATCTTCTTCTTCTAACCCTATGGTAGCTCCAGGGCCAGAGCCATTGGCTACTGTCCTTAACCGCATGCAAGTTAAACTACCAACCTTCAAAGGTACCATCATTGAAGATACGGAAGACCATGTGCGGTGGTTCCTCACTATGTGTGACTTAAGAGGTCTCAACTGAGATGATACACGTTTGGTCTTGTTCCCCGACAGCTTTGGAAGAAAGTGCCGACCGGTGGTACAATCAATTTCCCATCAACCACTTCTTGGATTGGGCCACCCTCATGTTACAATTCTTGGCTACATTTTGGCCCGAGAACTACTTCAACCTCATTACTCAAGAGCTCAATCAACTCTCCATGAAGGCGGGGGAGTCAGTGGCCCAACTTGTCACACAAGAGCTAAAGTTTTGGTCGCTTGGCTACCCCAAGATCCTGGAAACTACATGCTGCAACAGTGGGTGCTTCGAGCACTCCCTACTCAAACGGCAATGAAGATGAGAGAGACCTTTCCACCCCAAGGCACCCTGCAAGACTTCCAAGACAGGGCTACACAACTAGAGAATGCTCACCTCATGGCAGAGCGTATTACCTCTTGGTCCCCACGTATCCCCAACATGTCTTTGGCTCCTCCAACTGTTCCTCTAGCCCCAATGGCAGCTTCTACATGTGCTTCCATGGACAAGCTAGCCAAGCTCAAGAAGGAACTTGAAGATTTCAAAAGGTCACAACAAGAGGACGCGACTGTGGTAGCGCTCAGGATGGAGACCGAGCCGCTCAAGGTCAAAGATCCCAAGACGAGTCCATGGTGCCTGGTATGAAGCTTGCAAGGCCATCTTCTAAATGATTGTCCCACCAAGAAATATTGCTCATTTTTCTCAAAGGTGGGTGTTGCGTGACGAGTAGTAATCAATGCAAGGATGCAACACAAAGATGCAAGCAGGAAAACAAGAGACTTGACATTCTTAATTAGGGCTCTTGTAAAGAGTTCCAAGTTGTAGACGAGTGTGGGAGTGGGCTTAAGAATAATCCCACATGGGAAGTTTTGGGAGTTTTAGGAGTTTTAGTATAAAAAGTGGCTCATTTGAGAGCTTAGACACATTGGGCTAAACTTATGCTTGAGCTCTCTTGAGACTAGCTCTCCCTCTTGTTCATAGAGGTGCAAGCTCTTCTCTCTCCCTATCTACACAATTGTATGAGCAATGCTCTTTTTTTAATTCAATGCAATGAGATGATGTTTGTCTCTCTTCTCATTTCTATTCTTTAGTGTGCATGCTTCCTTGTTGATGCTAGTGGATTCTCTATTAGGCTTTGTGTGGTAGTGGATTCAAGCTTAAGCTTCTCCATAGCTTGTAGCTTATCCATGGGCAAGGCATTGCTTGAGTAGTGATTAAGAATGCATGTTTATTTCAAGTTCCATTAAGCTTCAAGGTTTGTGTGCATGCTAGGGAAGTAAGAGCTTGAGAATGAAGTATGCTTTGAGCTTGTGTATGCATTAGCTTAGCTTTCTTCTTGTATTGGTTGCATGAATGAGTGGGATGATGAGTGAATGAGTAATGGCAAGATTGAGCTTGTGTGTGTTAAGTCTATGTCAAGGTAGTGGTGTTCATAGCATTCTCTCCATTTGCAGATAAGCTTCCGCGCACCGGTACGGGTTGAATCCCTAGCTCCGAAATCCCATTGGATTGAGCTACACACGGATCATACTACTCATGCTACAAGTGAGAGAGTCCTCCGTCTCTCCATTGGCACCGCTGCCGGGGAGAAGACTCAAAATCGGTTGAGAAGCTTGCATTACTACCACTATTTCTTTTTGTTTTTAGGTTTAGGGTTAGCATGAGTGTGGAATCTCGGAGCTAGTGATTAGAAGAGAAAAAAATAGATTAGTACTTACTTGTGCGGTTGAGATCTACTCTCGCTAATATTTTCTCATTCATCTATAGGCTTTCCATGATTGTTTTCATCTTTGTGTTCATGTTTTGTTCATAGATTAGAAACGAAATTTGAATAATACATTAAGCTCATTGCATTATGTGTGAGCTCTATTATGCATTAAACTTGTGCTTAATGCAATATTACATAATGCATAATGCTCTACCCGCAGTTGAGAAGTGGAAGGTGGTGAAGGTGGCCGAAGCCGGCTACTGAGGAAGCGAAAAAGAAGGCTATAGTAGCCAATGTAGGAAGCGGGGTGAGCAGGCGACTACAGTGTTGTCGACGGGAGAAAAAGAAGCCGACGACTGGCCGGCTGCAGCTGTGAAGGGCTGGCCGAGCGAGCGAAGAGCCAAGCAGGTGGTGAGAAGAGGCCTGTGTCGCCGTCAGCAGCACCGGCGAAGCTGAAGTGGTCGCTGAAGGCCGAAAGCAAAAACCGGCTGAAGGGCCGTTGAAGGCGGAAAGTGGGGTGGCCGCAAGTAAGCAAGGCCGACTGAAGGCAAAGAAAGCGTAGGCGGGGCTGCTGGCAGCTGGAGGCCGGCAGAGAAGGTTGTGGCGGCAAGGAGGACGTGAAGGAGGCGCCTGGCTGCAGTGAAGGAAGCCGCCAAGGTGCCCAAGACCAGCCTCCACGCCAGGGTTCACCCAGTCGCCACCAAGGTAGCAGCCGAGGGCCCATACCCTTAGGCAACAAACACCTTAGCGAACTGTTTCAAGATCTTAGCCTCGAAGGTGAAAGAGAAGTGAGTGGGCTGTGAAAGTTAGGTGGCCGCTGCAGTGGCCAACGAAGGGCGTGAAGGAGGTGAAGGGACTGATGCGAAGGCCGCCGACGTCAGAAGGTGAAGTGCCGAGCCTCAGCTGCTGCTGGCGGCGAAGCAGTGGTGGCCGCAAGAAGGTAAGGGGGCAGCGAAGGAGAGGCTGAGCTGGCCGGCTCTGCAGCTAAGGTGGTGAAGCTAAGCTAAGGCGACGAAGGCATCCACATCCACAGCATCTGCAGCAGAGAAATCCGGAGGATAAGGTGCAGAAGATAAGGTAGCCGACAGTGGAGTGGGCGCCTGGCTGTGAAGGGCCGCAAGGAAACGTGTGGTGACGAAAGAAGATAAGCACGGAGCACGGCCGGCGAATCCGCAGAGAAAGCGCCGAAGAAAAAGGTTAGTATTTTTTAAAATTTTTAATTTTTTGTTAATTTCCATGTTCTTTGTATTTTTTATAAATAAAAATAAAAAAAGAAAGATCAAAATTAAAAAAAAAAGAAAAAGAGAAAATCATAAAATAAAAAAATAATTTTTAAAAATAAAAATAAAAAAAATAAAAAAATAAAAAAATAAAGAAAAGAAAAAAATAAAAAAATTATAAATTATGTGTTTTATTTTGAGTCCATATTTCTTGCATATTCTGCATTTTTTTAAACTTTTGTAAATTTTTTTGCATAATTAGTGTAACTTGCATCTTTTTAAATTTTTATAATTTTGTGCATAATTAGTAATTTTGTGTAATTAGTAAAAAATAAAAAATAAAAAAATAGAATAGGTATTTACACACATTCAGGTTAGTTGCATTTAGTGGTTAGGTAGGGTTTAAAAATATATATATATATATATATACATACATAAATATATATATATATTTATATTTAAAAAAACCTTAAAATTTGACCTTATGCACTTGCGATTGGGACGTCATATAGACACTGCCGTAGGGCCTAGGGCACCTTCTAGAGTACCTACGCAAGAAAGTGGGACCCAATCGGTAGGAAATTTGGCAGATATTGCTGAAACCTTTTTCGAATCCCAATCTGATACCCTTTCTAAAACAACTAGCTCATTGTCCATGGACAATCTAGGGCCGTCAAATAGTCATCCCTTAGCCCCAAATAGGACACCCACAAGATCTTTTAATCCATTTGAAGCCGACACCATGGGGTTACCACTCAATGTGAGACTTCAATATGTCTACACGAATGCTCAAGGAGCTGAGATCTTTAGGGATCCACAACAACGGTATCTTGTTAAGATCGTAGACTTTTTCTCAGAGCTTGATAGAGCACCTCTAGTCAATGACCAGGGTAACATGTACATGGGTGGAGATGGTGTTCGTTACGAAGTCACCTATCATCCAGAGAATGTAGACAAATTAGGGGAGCTCTCTAAAAGCGAGTTCTTAGACTTATCAAAGCTTTCCAGAGTAAGGGAGTCTAGAGATGATTGGCTCATTGAGCCGGACATGCTTGGACCATCCAATGCCCAGTCCTCAAAGCCATCCATAGATGATTTACTTTTTGTAGATCTAAATTTGGAAAGGGATAGGAAAGGCAAGAGCAAAATGGATCAGGGGGCTGAGAACCAATGGGAGTTTGTACGACAAATTCCAGTGACAAAGGTCTTACAGGATGACCCACTTCAAGAGGTCTATAAGGACTCTTTAGAAGGATATTATGCCACAACTAGATTGCCAGAGCTAGATCTTCCTCTAGCACTTGTGGTGGTAGTCGAGAAGCTTGCAGAATAGAAGAACCGAATCGTTGATAAATGGGCCAATGAATACCGAACCTTAGATTGGAAGGAGATTCGGGAGCTCACGTGGAAAGGACAACCATTATTCATGGAAGTGTTCTCAACAAATACAGCTAAACCAGGAGAGACAGCCTTTCTTGGAGAAACTGTTGCTCCTCCCCTACGAGAGTTCATTAGAGAGGGACCCTCAACATCAAAGTGGACCACTGCAAGTAGCCCAACTCTAGCACTAAGATATTATCCTACACCAAAAGTGCGACCACAGATCACACCACAACAACGTTTCTCTCACTATGATAATCAGAGGAGGGTAGGGGAGACAACTCGGCCTCCCATAAATGCACCTCCTGAAATGCGAGTAACAAGATCTTTGGAGGGGGTTGGTGAGGCAGGTAATAGGGGACCCACACCAATTTGGGATGCATGTGGACCATCTTACCAAAGAGAGGAACAATTCCCACTGAGAGTGAGAGGCCGTAGGCCCTATGATGAGTATTCAAGACAAGTAAGGCCATCAACTCTTCAGAAACTGGTAAAGAAGTACGAAGGGTCGGGAGATCCATATGACCATGTAGCAGCATTTAGGCAAGCAGTTTGAGCTGAGCAAGTGACTGACAACAAGCATACGCAAATTGAAGGATTTGGGCTCACTCTTGAGGGAAAGGCCCTTGCTTGGGGACTTCAGACAAATCTTCTTTACGAGTTCTGGAAGAGCGATTCATTGCTGCTTTTTCCTTGATGGGGATTCAACATGACACGGTAGCAAACATCTACTCTTTCAAGCAAGGCGAGACTGAGAGTGTTAGAGATTGTGTAAATAGGATGAAGCAGTACATTAATCGTTGCCCAGAAGATGAGAAGCCCACCCAGAGTCGATTAATTTCTCTCTTCTTAAAAGGACTCAAAAATTCAACACTGCATACACATCTCTATGCAAAGAAGCATACAAATTTCAATGAGTGTTGCCATGATGCTATGGATTTCACAGATAACTTCAAATTCCAAGATGGTTTTGGCCCTGAGGTGCAACCTAGGGATCAATGGGGTGATGACCAAAGTTCAGGGTCTAGTGCGCTGGTAAATCCAGACAAGATAGCTAACCTAGTACTAAGGAGATTGGGACAAACCCATTGCCCACCCATGCAGCCACAACAACAGCAGCAGCGAATGAGGAGTGTACTACCTACAGGTCCTCATCTTTGTGAAGCATGTGGCGGTAACCATAAAACCGAAGAATGTAATATCTTTTCTCCTCTAGTCATAAACCAACCCACAAAGAAGTGGTGCCAAGCTTGTGCTTGGAACTTTACCCATACCACACAGGAATGTACTCGCATTGCAAGAATGAGACATGAGCGTGAGCAGCAAAGGGGTGCAGTGGCTCCACAAATGCATCAACAGTATACTAATTTTGAACGTAAGCCACCGATGGCACAAGAGCAAGCACAACCTGTTCTTGGAGCTCAACCTCCTGCTCCTCGGACTGCTCCTGTGAGGGTTGTTGACTACGACAATTCAAATATGTGTAGAGACTTGGTAAACCCAGGCTATGTGGAGGAGGAATATGCATCATATTCATCCAAGGAAAATCTCTTTGAAAGTCCCGCATATCCAAGCCAAGCACTGGAGGCTCAACCAGCGGAACAAAATTCTTTGATGTTGCTAGGCGGCTACCAACCTAGGACTCCAGGCCTCTCAGGTCAATGGCAGCAAAGGAAAGTAGAAGCCAAACTAATGAGCCCCTGTTATGAGTGCGGAGAACCCCATTGGGCTCGTGATTGTCCACATCGCTCAAGGCAAGCAGCTCGATCCAATACAACAGTACCACAGTTTCCACCAATTGAAAGATATTGTCTAGGGTGTTGTGTAGAACACTTCCCAAAGGATTCTTTGCTGAAACCACATGAGGAAGGCACCTCTCAACCAAGGGTCTCACTCAACTTTGTAGGGACAGTTCTATCGCCACCTTCATCAGAGAATGAGGATGTTGTGCCACTTAGAGTCATGACTAGATCACAGACATGAAATGCCGAAATGCAAACTGATGAGACACCTCGAACTAGGGATGCAAAGGCAAATCTAGTGGACAAGACCCTACATTCCAATAGAAAAAGGACCACTAGGAGGAAAAAGAACCGCAACAAGCGAACTAACAGTGCATCCACTAGTTCAAGAAGTCTATAAACAAAACATGAGGGATCAAGCTTTTACATCCCAAGAAGTGCATGAGGAGCATCAACCTCAACCTGGGCCTAGTGCTAAACAAGATGAGGCTAGTACGACCGAGGATAGTTCTGGGGTTCTGTTTTTGTGGATAAGGTGAACGAGACTCTAGATGCCATCATTGATGCTCATAGAAGTCGCACTGCAGCTTTATCTAAGCTACCCAAGAAGCTTCAAGAATACCCAAATCTAGCTATACATCAGCAACTCATTAGGGAAGCTCAATCAATATTTGAGGGACCACCTCCACCTATCCCTCGGGGCCCAACCTCTCTTAAGCCAACATTAGAAACCATACCAAAAGTGTCATCAAGTTGGGAAATGAAAAGTGAGCTCATCTCACAATCTCATAGCGAGAAGTCTGCACCAATTGCCACCCCATTGAAAGAAGGTATTCTGCCACCACCTAGCCTTGCCTTCCCATGCAATGATGAAGTTATTGATGCTAACGAGGACATGGCAAATGAGATGTGGGCAGCAGTTCATGAGAAAGTTAATGAGAATATGTCCTCTATTATTTCACCTCCATTCTCTGAGGTGGATTTTACCAGGAGCACAGAAAACAACTTTAGACGCCCAAGCATCCATGAGGAAGTTCAAACAATTGTTTCTCCTAGAAGTAAGCATACAATGAAAACCTTACCATCATATTTGGGAGAATATGAGAACTGTTCTCATATTTGGGAGAATATGAGAACTGTTCTCATATTTGGGAGAATATGAGAACTGTTCTCAAACCTTGAGGATACCCTCCATGCATAGAAGGTTGACAAAGGAGATGGATATGGGTATCATGCAAGCTATTTTGTCAGCACCAGTGGCTTGTACCTTACCTTTGCTTGATTTGATAAAGCTTCGACCTGAGTTGTGGAATGATATTGCCACATGTTTGTCAGAGCAGGTATTGCTACAAAGGGTCACCATCATTGTACTATACACCCTGAGACAAAGCATGTTATGCCAGTTCCTATCAACAAAGAAGGAAAATTTTGTGAGGACGATCAGGGAAATGCTACCCTCCCATTAGAAGTGCGAAAAGTAGCTTCAACTGCAATACTTGATAGTGGTGCAGGAGTGGGCATTGTGACAAGGTCCATTTGGGAAAAGTGGGGCAAACCAGTTATTAGGAGTACCAGGATGCGGTTGCAGCTAGCAGATGGAAGCTTAGAACATCCCCTTGGACTGCTTGAGAACATATTAGTCACCACATGTGGGATTGAATATGAGCACACCTTTGTAGTAGTGGATTAGTCACCACATGTGGGATTGAATATGAGCACACCTTTGTAGTAGTGGATTTTGGAAAACATCCAAACTATGAAGTGATATTGGGTAGACCATTCATGCGATAATTTCAAATGATTCAAGATTGGGGATACAATTATTTGTACCTCCGACATGATTCTGTCATCACAAGGGTCAACCTAAAGAATCACTCATATCGTGATGTAACAAGGTCTCCACCAATAGATGAGTTTGATTCTGCTTCATCTGAGGGCTCAAAAGTTACATTGTCAGATGGGCGAGAAGATCTGTGGATGTGTGGAGCCTCATGTAGGGATTTCAACACTGAGAGACTTAAGGGTAATCGAAGTGTATCAGATGAGGCATACATTCCACAACCCTTCCCTGAGCACTTAATTGATCCACTAGAATGGAGTCATGTCCTTGCAACATTATCGACATGTGCTTTATCTAAGCCAATTCAATTTTGTGACTCAAATGGATATGACATTATTCCTATACGAATGGTACAACCACGTGACCTTCTAGATGTTTTGTACTATGGGGATGCATCCACAACAGCACTGCATGTAGAGGAAGTCTCAGTGGAGAATTTAACACTCGAATCTGCTAATGATGCTGATAAGGAAGATGGATGGGACTCTGATTTTGACAATGATGTGATAATCCCTGAGGAAGAGTTAGGAAAGGCACGCCTACTCTTGAGAGGAAGGGAGATTCAAGTAGAGATCCCTCGAAGCTGACCTAAACGTAAATGCTGTAAGAGCCATAAGAGAATCCGTAAACAAGATGAGAGGGAACGACGTGAGAGACTACAAAAAGAAAAGGAGGAGTTTAAGAATGAACACTCTCGACCACCACCTCACTTCTCAGGAAAGAATGGATATCTATACTATGTCCAAGCACAAGATAGTATTAAAGACTAAGTAAAACGATCAGATGGATTCCAACCAGGAGAAAAGCTAAAAACTGTTAGCAAAAATCTAAAAAAAACGAAGAAACAAAAACCAAAACTCAAGTCTAAAACCGATTCAAAAGAGAATGTCGGAAGTGCAAAGATAACGGTTGAACAAAAAAATCTGATGCAAGATTGCAACAGAGAGCTCAAAACCACATGGTCTTCAATTAGTGATGACTCAAGTGGACAAGAACAAGGTCTCAATGTTCCCCCCAACTTCACACAGTACACTCTTCAAGATCGGAAGATTGTTCTTCAACAACCCATGCGACAAAAGCCAAGCATGCCGCCAGGGGTTTCATATGATGGTCCAGAAGATGCAAAAAAAATTGATATCGCTAAGCCAGGAGAAGAGCCTCGCTATGTGTGGATTGCCACAGACTTATCCTTAGATAAGGAGAAGTTATTAATTCAAACAATAAAGGAGTATCGCGATGTTTTCGCTTGGAGTTATAAAGACCTCAAAGGAGTTGATCCAAGCATATGTCAGCATACAATTCCATTGTGAGAGGATGCAAAGCCTTCCAAGCAACGTCCTTATACTTACAATGAGAATTTTGCACGAAAGATAAAAGAAGAAATAGACAAGCTCTTAGAGGCAGAATTTATCTATGAGATTGAACACACTGAATGGGTCTCCCCTATTGTAGTGGTGTCGAAGAAAAATGGAAAACTTCGAGTATGTGTAAACCTCAAGAAGGTAAATGCAGCTACTGTACGTGATCATTACCCACTTCCAATCACGGATCATGTTCTGGAACGAGTTACAGGGAAAAAGGCATATAGTTTCTTGGATGGATTCTTCGGTTACAATCAAGTGTCAATTGATCCAAAGGATCAACACAAGATAGCCTTTGCTACTGAAGATGGCATCTTTGCCTATCGTGTTATGCCATTTGGTCTAACAAATGCACCAGCAACCTTTCAGCGGTTAATGAGTCATGTATTCAAGGAGTACCTTAGGCAATTTCTTGAGATCTTCATGGATGATTTATGTGTTCACTCACAAGAGCGTGATGATCATATAGAACACCTCAGACTTGTGTTTCAAAAGTGTCAAGTTTATCGTATATGCTTGAATCCTGACAAGTGCAAATTCATGGTAAGACAAGGGAAAATTTTGGGCCATATTGTTTCTCGCAATGGGATTTCAACAGATATGGATAAAATTGATGTCATTGGCTCATTACCTCAGCCTATCAACCCTAAAGGGGTAGAAATATTCATGGGACATTGTGGCTATTATCGTTGATTCATCTACATGTACGCTATCCTAGCCAGACCATTATATGCTCTTCTTGTAAAGTTTAATTGGACTGATGAGTGTGAGGAATCCTTTGAAAAGTTGAAGCAAGCATTAGTGACTGCACCCATCTTACGGGCACCAGATTGGAACCAAATCTTTCATGTCCATATTGATGCTTCAAACTTTGCAATTGGATGTATTTTGGCTCAATCGGGAGAACATAATAAGGATTTCCCAATCTCATATGCTAGTCGATAGTTGAACAATGCTGAGAAGAATTATACCACAATAGAAAGAGAAGGATTGTCCATGATATATGCAGTGAAAAAGTTTCGCCATTACCTTTTGGCAAACAAATTCATATTTTTTGTGGACCATCAAGCATTGCTATATTTGGTGAATAAGCCTTGTACAACTGGAAGGATTGTGAGGTGGTTTGTCATCCTTCTTGAGTTTGATTTTGAAGTGGTAGTCCGAAAAGGAACAACTCATCTTAGGGCAGATCATTTGTCTCAAATCACCTCTGGCGAAGCTCCTGTGGGTGTGGATGATGATATGTTAGATTCAACACTTTTCCTTGTAGTAGAGACAGCTCCTAAATGGTCTGAATCCATCTTAGAAATTTTGACAAGTGGGCAGATACAACTAGCGGGTCCTAATGTGGACCTATGGCGACCATTCAAGTTAATCTCAGGGAGATTATATCGTCAGGGTAATGATGGAGTGTTGCGGCTTATACCTAACCCTGACCAATATGAGGAGATCTTGGAATGGGCACATGCGGGTATCGGTGGAATCCATGCATTAGCTACTACTTGTGTGCGACGTATATCTCAGGATGGGCAATGGTGGCCTACCATGCATGCGGATGCTGAAAAATTTATTCGTAACTGTGCTTCATGTCGAATTCAACAGCCAATTCATAATGTCACATTATTTCAAATTTCAACTACACCAAGTTGGAGTAAGTATATTGTGGACTATCTTCAGCATGGTCATACTAATCAAAAAATTCCTAAATATCGAAAGCGTGCTATTGAAGTTGAAGCTGCCAACTAGCTGATAGAAAACCAACTCTACAAAAGGGGCAAGGATGGCAACTTGCGCATGTGTGTCTGTGAAGCTAACTACTTGAAAATCTTGACTCATGCACATGCAGGTGTTGGGGGTGGACACTTTTCAGGCAATACCACAGCTAAGTTGATTAGGTGGTCTGGGCTTTGGTGGCCAACCTTACAAATGGATGCCGAAGAATATGTAAAACATTGTGACGATTGTCAAAGAACCAAACCTCCCATCATTCACAAAGGACAATATGCCATTGCGACCTATGTTAAGCACACGTGCTTTTGCAAAATGGGGTATTGATTTTGTCGGTCCCATTAAACCTCCAACTCGTCACAGGCATGCCGAATATATTATAGTCGCAACTGAATGGGTAGAGGCAAAGGCTACAGTTAAAATGCCAGAACCACAGCCAAGTTCTTGTATGAGTACATGTTTACACGCTATGGCTTACCTATTGAAATCGTTAGTGATCAAGGTGTACACTTTGTGAATGAGGTCATAGAGTTTTTGCTTCAAGAATTTATGGTAATTCACAAGCGTTCTGCACCCTATCATCCCCAGACCAATGGACAAGCTGAGAGTACTAACAAGATTCTCTGCACAGCACTCACAAAGATTGTTGAGGGACATAGGACTGATTGGGAGCAAAAGTTGCACTCAGTGCTTTGGGCATATAGGACGGCCTATAAAACATCTATGGGCACAACCCCATTTGAGCTTGCTTTTGGGCTAGATGCAATTCTTCCCATTGAATTTCTTGTACCTACTCTACGAGTTGCTAAATAATTGGACTGGACTGGTCATGAGCTTTCACAACGCATTGATGAATTAGAAAAGCTTGATGAGACCCGCTTATTGGCGGTAATGGGGATGTATGCCGAGAAGAGGAGACAGAAGCAATGGTATGATAGAAATGTAACAACTGGCCGATTCAAAAAAGGGGACCTTGTGCTCTTGTACACACTTAAGAAGCATAAGAGAAAGCTCAAGAAACGTAGCCTAGGACCGTTTGTGATTAATGAGCTTACTCCAAGTGGTGCAGTGCGTTTAGAGACACTAGAAGGTGAGCAAATGCCTAACTTCATTAATGGAAGTCATCTCAAGAAATACAATGAACCATTAACTGAAGCCATGCTTCAACAAATGCATGCTGCACACACACGGAAAGAAGCACATGACCTACTTAAACGTCAGGCTCAAGAAGAGGCTAAAGCTAGAGTTGCAAAAGCCAAGGAGCGTCACAAGGCTTCTATGTTGGCCTTACAGTTGGCTACTGATGAACAATATGTCGATCCTTTCAATATTCAAGTGTGTCTTCATCTTCATGAGACTACCTACTTTGTCTCTGCCTTAATTGACTCTGGTGCAGATTATAGTGTTCTCTCGTTTGACACATGAATAGCCTTGGGACAACCAACACTTGTGCACATTCCTATTGACTTACGAAGCTTCTCACGTGAAGATAACCCTATAGAGGGAAAATGTGTTATTATGATGTCCATTCGATCACCAGATGTCAGTTCCCTTTTATGTGGCAAGTAAGTCCAAGGCAGTGGTAGAGGCTGTTCTCGATCGATCATGGTTAAGTGCTACCAATTGTTCATTAGATTGGAAGAATAGACAATACAAATTGCAAATTGATTCTGATTGCATCTTGGGATTTGCTACTCTACGAGCTTTATCATGTCAAAAGGGTGGTGTTTCTACCTTACACAACCCACTTTCAAAATCTGCTCTTGAAGCTCCAACACAAATGATGTGGATAATCGATGAGTCCTCAAGTGAGGGCCATGGCTGGCATGTTCCAACTACTCTAGTCACTACTCAAAGAAGGCCAAGCAAGAAGGAATTATCAATTTGGCTACTCAAAGATGCATACAAACTTGTACCATCTAGCCTAGTTGCTAAGCCTCCTAAAAAGCACATCTTTTCCAAGCCTAAACCTCATATTGTTACTCATTGGGTCCCAAAGCATGTTCTTAAAACACAAGGCTATTATGAGGGTGCAACAGCACTTTGGCTTCCCAAATGCCATGGTTTACTAGAGGTAAAAGAGTGTATCAATAAGATTCCAAAAGCCACCCTTGGTTTTCCATATCAGTGGGTGCAAAGGAAATCAACACAACCTCTTCAAGATAGAATAGGTGGTTGTGATAGCACCTACAAATCTCCTTGTGTTGACCTTCCCAAAACATGTATTGAATCACCAGTTGTCCCAATTTCTCCTTGTTACACAATTCCACCATCAACTTGTGTACCTAAGACAAATCCAACTTTACATGAGTCTCCTTTGAGCATAGATTCTAGCACTTCAATGCCTAAATCCTCTTATCTTGCTCAAATTCCTCGACAATTGCTAACCTTCCCACCTCTTAAGAAGGACATACCCAAAACCAAAGGTAAGGCATTAACACTACAATTGAAGCTCTTTGGTAGATCAGTGTTTGAATAGTCTCACATTTACTAATGTGGTTCCTTACGCCTTTAGAGGATTGTGTTCTTTTTGAGATGATCTTATCTACAATGTTTTTGATTGGGATTGTAATGATGGATATGAGTGTATAAAGTTTGAAGTTTCTAAATTTCATTATTCTACGACCAGATACCTCCTGATGGATACTTGGCGAGATACATGTCCACCATGTATTGACCCTGATAGTACTCAACCTGAACATCGCGGGGGTTATAGGGCTCCTCCTTTTCAAACTCATTCTAGGTACTTTTATGCTCCCTTAGGTGAAAATTGATGTGGGCATCACTTTGTCACTTTATTCTATCAATAGCATCACCCATTTCCACATTGTCAAGAGTGTGCACGACTCGTATTAGGAGAAGCTTCACACATTTGTTGGCTATGCTGCTGTTACTTTCGACGATATGGCACGGGCTTAATGAAACAAATTGTGGGAATTACACCCCAACGCCATAACCTTCTTATTGTCTTAGCACCTTGGGGCCGATGCCTTGGTTTCCATGGGGTGAACACTGACGTCTAAAAGGTTAAAAAAGACCTTCAAGGACTCTATCGCCTTGATGGATGCTGGTAGGACTCTGGGGTATATTATGGGCCCTCGAGACCGATGCCCTCATCTTCATGGGGTACTCCTTATGTCAAAAAGAAAGAAAAGGGTTTGTCGCCCTTGAGATACTTAGCGGCCTTTAGATTCTCGTGGCGGAGGTCTCTTGGCCATTGCTTGGGTCTCATTGGGATGGATGGAACCTTCCTCGTTATTCAACTTTTACACACACCCAAAAAAAAAAGAAAAAAAGAGGTCCAATCACCTTTGCTCATATTTAGGAGTCGGGTTGCCACGTAGGAATAACTTAAACAATTGTAGAACATTGAGACTGCGGTCATAACCTGCGGTGTACAAGCACACTTGTCTTTGCATAGCACTATTTTCCACCTAGTCTCACTTTGACTAGTCTTTACTCACCTCTTTTAGCACTCTTTAAAACTCTAATCAACCTTTCACTTGTATGCTCACGTGAGATTGTCATTGCTGGTTTTTTTTTCAATAAAAGGCTTTACTTGTATCCATTGTTTTTTGCAGCTTTTGCTTCTACCGTGCTCGAGGACGTGCGCAAAATAGGAAGGGGGGAGTGTTACATGACGAGTAGTGATCAATGCAAGGATGCAATGCAAAGATGCAAGCTAGTCATTCCCCCAACCACCATACCTTCAAAGGCAGGTGACGGGTCTACCCAACCCAAGGTTAGTAATTTAAGTTGGGAGGAAGTGTTGGCAGGAGCAAAGGTGGAAATCACCCTTCCTCAATTATGTGGTTTGAGCGAGGAAATAGGAGAGCAACTGCTAGGCTTGGTCCAGCATTGGATGGATTCGAAGCCAACTAGGGGTGAAGCCACATCTAGTAGCAGTGGGCGACGGCCTAGGCAACAAGCAAGGGTATGCCTCACTACCCCAAGAGTGGCCGATCACCAAAGCCCAAGGTTGACAGTCTCTGTGGGAGGAACTCAAATTGCACGGGCTATTGTGGATGGTGGTTCTGGAGTTAATATCATGCCTGAAGCTACTAGGCAAGTCTTAGGTCTCCGAATTACCGAGCCATCTCCCTTTTCCATCCGAGTGGCGGACTAGCGAGAAGTGATGTGCCCTTGAGAGACTAGTCAGGCAAGTTTTGATCACTTTTGAGGGATTAGTATTTGAAATGAATTTTGTGGTGTTAGACCTCCCACCAACTAGATGGGCCTATAGCTTGCTCATCGGAAGGCTTTGATTAGTTGAGGGCACCTTAGGTGATCCATGATTGGGGCCAAGACAACTTGCATATCCTAACCCGAGGGGATGGTGACCTTGCCCTTGGAAAAAGGCCCCAATGAGAGTGCAAGGGGCACTGCCCTACATGACATGATTCCCATTCGGGTGGAAGGACCTAGTGACAAGGAAGAGCAGGAGGAATGTCAAGGATTACCAAATGGATAAGGCTTGGGATCCATTCGGCTCAGAAGGAGAGGCTGCAGAACCTCTATGGAATTGATTAAATTCCTATGAGGGGTTCCAATGCAATATGGTGGACATAGTGGAGTTGGACCTAGACCCCATTCAAGAGGTGTCCCAAGAAGGAGAGCTCTCATAAGAAGCAGTAGTATGGGATTAGACAGAATCTTTGCTCACTCTGGCCTCCTCCTCTACACCAGAGTCTCAACATGAAGAAATAGAGGTCATAGGTCTAGGGGAACCAGATGGAGTTTTCTTGACAACCTAGAAAGAAGGTCTTCAAGAATGTCTTCAAGAGGATAAGTCTGAGGTGCCTATAACTCCTCCTAAATGCACTTGCAAGGAGCGGTAGGCAGAGCACCTCAAGACTAGGGAGGAAGCCTTGCCAGTAGAAGAGATACCCATTGGCTGGATGAAGGAAGGTATTGGTGACTTCCCTCTAGACATCACCCCAGCCCATGACCCCTTATCTCTCCATCAAGCCGCACTCGGCACCGCTCCTCTTCCACCCACCACTTACCACCACAAGGAGGTGAGAGAGCTGAACCTGGGCACAATAGAGGAGCCATGCCCCATCTTGGTGGCAGCTTGGGTCTAGGAGGACCTTTCCACTCTTCAGAGAATCACCAACTTTTTCAAAGATCACCAAGATGTGTTTGCATGGGGATAGACCTAACCATTTGCACTCACAGAATTCCACTAAAAGAAGGCAGTCGGCCAGTTAGGAAGGGATCCACCGCGTGCATTCAAAATATTCCGGAGTGCTGAAGACAGCTGGAAAAGATGGAAGAGGTAGGTATCATCGTTCCCATTAAGCACTCTGAGTGGTTGTCACCTATAGTGGTGATTCCAAAAAAGAAGCCCAACAATCTGTGTAGACTTCAAAGCCCTCAATCAGTGCACAATCAAAGATGGGTTTCCATTGCCTTTCATAGAGTGGGTTTTTGAAGATGTGGCCAACCAAGGTGGCGGTTTGAGCGGAACACCTGCCTCAACTCACTCTGGTGTTCGTGAAGTGCCAGGTATCGGGGGTTTCCGCCTCTCAAAAAAACAAAGTCCCAAATCTGAGTTATTTTTTCCATTACACGTAAAAAAACAAAAAAAAAAGGTTTCTCTCTCACAGCTCACTATCACCCCGTCTCATCTCTCTCTCTCTCTCTCTCTCTCTCTCTCTCCCTCCCTCTCTCTCTCCCTCTCTCCCTCTCTCTCTCTCTCTCTCTCTCTCTCTTGCACAACTTGGTCTTACTCCCCACCCCCTCTCACCACCGACCAACCCCCCTTCTCACCAGTCCAAAAAAAATCCCCCTCTTAGTATTTTTTCCATTAAAAAAAACAAAAAAGGCCCCCCTCATTATATTTTTTGTTTCTTCTTCCCCCCCCCCGCGAAAAGAAAACAAAACTTGCAAAACTTCTCTCTCTCTCCCCCCCCACCGACCATTCCCCTCTCTTCACTTCCACCGACCACCCCCTCTCTCCCTCTCCCTCTCCCTCACCCCACCAAGCCAACCCCCCTCACTCACCCATCCCTTCGCTTTGCGACCCCACCACCCCCCTCTCTTCCTCATCGTCAACTCCCCCCCCCGGCGCAAACTCACCCATGGCCTTCCCCCCTCTTCCCCATCGTCAGCCCTCTCACCAACCACCCCCTTGCTTGAGCCAACTCACCCTCCCCCTTCCTCTCACTCGCGACCCCCCCACCACTCTCACTCGTGCGCTCCCCCTCCCACCGTCACCCCCCTCTCGTTGACCACCCCTCAGCCCCCCTCTCTCCCAGCTCAACCCCCCCCCTCACCCGACCCAACCTTCACTCCCCCCCGGGTGTGCAGACTCACCCACCGCCTTCCCCCCTCTTCCCCATCGTCAGCCCCCCCTCTCACCAACCACCCCCTTGCTTGAGCCAACTCACCCTCCCCTTCCTCTCTCTCGTGACCCCCCCACCACTCTCACTCGTGCGCTCCCCCTCCCACCGTCACCCCCCTCTCGTCGACCACCCCTCAGCCCCCCTCTCTCCCAGCTCAACCCCCCCCTCACCCGACCCAACCTTCACTCCCCCCCGGGTGTGCAGACTCACCCACCGCCTTCCCCCCTCTTCCCCATCGTCAGCCCCCCCTCTCACCAACCACCCCCTTGCTTGAGCCAACTCACCCTCCCCTTCCTCTCTCTCGTGACCCCCCCACCACTCTCACTCGTGCGCTCCCCCTCCCACCGTCACCCCCCTCTCATTGACCACCCCCCAGCCCCCTTCTCTCCCAACTCAACCCCCCCTCACCCGACCCAACCTTCACTTCCCCCCCCTCACAACACTCACCCGCGCTCCCCCTCCCACCATCACCCCCCTCTCGTCGACCACCCCCCAGCCCCCCCTCTCCCGATTCAACCCCCCCATCTGACCCACCCTTCACTCCCCCCCCTTGCATCATCAGCCTTCTCACCGACCCCCTCTCTCCTCACCCCCCTCGGCCCCCTCTCGCCAACCACCCCCCAGCCCCCTCTCTCCCGACCTAACCCCCCCGGGCGCGCGCCCACAACCCGATCCCCTCCACAAAAAAAAACCAAAATAACAAAAAACAAATCTCTCTCGCACTCACTCGGCTGCACACCCCCCCTTCTCATCGACCACACCCCCCGCCCCCTATCTCTCTCACCCACTCCACACCCCCCTTCTCACCGACCACACCCCCCGCCCCCTTATCTCTCTCACCCACTCCACACCCCCCTTCTCACCGACCCTCCTCCCCCTCTCTTTCTCTCCTGCACACCCCCCCCACTCATCTCTTTCTCACAGCTGCCACCCCCTCTCCTTCACTCTCACCCACTCCACACCCCCCCTTATCCCCATCACCACAAAAAGAAAAAAAGAAAAAAAGAAAAAAAGAAAAAAAAATACGTCTCTCCAACCCCTTTTTTTCATTTTCATTTATTTATTTTCTCTCTTTATTCCACCGACCCCCTCCCCCCCTTTCTTTCTCACCGAATTGCATCCCCCTCTACCTCTCTCACCCTATCCCTCTCTCTCATAGTCCACCCTCCTCCATTGCTCTTACCAACCCCCTTTACTCTCACCCCACCCTTGTAGCCATTCGTCGTCGCCATGGAGGAGCGACTTGTCACCACCACTTCGGCAACCAATCGTAGGGCCCACACCCATGGGTTGACTTCCACCCCCGAGAGTGTCGCTCTTCTCCAACCCACCATCGATCGCCTCCACTTCTTGGATCCCACTAGTGCCCACCTCTCTTGTGGCCTCCATCGGCATCGGCATTGCCATCACACCTCTCTTGTGGCCTCCATCGGCATCGGCATCGCCATCACGCCTTGCACAGCTTCCTTGACAGTTGCCACTGCCACTATCGAGCCATCATCGCCACCACTAGCTGCGGTATCATTCCCTCGCCACCCTCTCGGTCCACCCTTATCTCATTTTTTATTGTCACATGAGCTTGCCCTAGTAGGGTTGGCTCATTTTGATTCCTTAGACTTCACCACTGTGTCCGAGGATTTATGTAGATCCTTCCTGGTGGACCTAGCCACCAGGAAGGATCCCCACCCTCACCACTGCCTACATAGCCAAGATCTTTCAGTTCCACACCACTCCCAAGCCTACAGACGGGATGGGGTATTCTGGGATTCCAGAGGACGAGTGAGCCAACCTCCAGGGGTCAGTCCCTGGGATGATTCCTCGACAGAAATCCCCTCATGACCCAGCATCCCCCATCATCTCCCTAGACGCAAGCACCTTGGTGTCTGCAGACTCGCTTCACCCCCCACATGCTTTCATTTACTATCTCCTCACCTGGCTCGCCCCTCATCCCCAGCCAGGAGTACTTTGCCTCCCCCTGTTTGATGCATTTCTCTCTTTGCACACCACTCGTCCCTTTTATTAGGCTGCACTCATCTCCATTGTCCTCCGCTCCGCCGTCGCTCGTCTCACTTTTACATGTACACCAACCATATGTTTTGCTAGTCCACTGTTCACACACATAGCACACTATTTTCACACTCACTCGGTGGCTCATCCTAAGTTCCATCCCTCGCTGGACCCTGGTTCCCCCTGCACCCAAGCCCGCGTCCTTAGGGAACTGCCAATCCCATCGACTGCAGTCCCTTTTTCACCCTCGTCATCCGACACCCTTCCCATCATTTACGTCCACGCCACCACCACCCTCGTCATCGACACCCTTCCCATCATCGACATCTATGACACCGCCACCCTCATCATCGACAACTTCACCATTGACAACCTCCATGGCACCCTCGCCCTCCCATTCTCCTTCCCTGGATCCCTTCTTCCCTGGGACCGGCATCACACCACATCTGTTTGGTCACCCCCCCTTCTTCACCACTATCCTTGCCACCCTCGTCTCCCTCACCTTCCCAAGCGATCTTGGAATCTCTTCCGGCGGCAGAGGTTCCTCCCACAACAGCCCACCCCTCAGTTTGCCCTACCTTGCCTATTCTTTCGGCACCTACTCCCCGCATCACCACCTCATCTTCCACTTCTCCCCACTTTCCCATTGAGACAGACATGAGTTACTTACTCCAACCTCTTCCACCCTCATCATCCCCTCTGCCACCTTCTCTCTTGATAGCACCACCACCTGTTCTGTCGAGCTTCACCTCCACCATCTTCTCCACCACTTCCCGGGTTGGCCTCTTTCCGAGTCTCCCTCCGATAGTTCCAACCACTCCCTCCGACCTGGCAAGGCTCCCTTGAGAGTACTATCTCATGGCCAACACATAAATGGAAGCCTCTTGTGACGGATCACGACCATGGGTCTCATCCACCAGTCCTAGGTACCTTCACCGATGCCAACCGACACTTGTGTCAGCGGTTGATCTATCTAGTAGAGAGGGCCGCTCAGGAGGATACAGCCCGGGCAGAGGATGCAGAGGAGGCCCTTCAGCGGTTACAGGAGACCATGGCACAACAGAATGACAAGCTTTAGGAGCTTCGTAAGGGGAGCTATTTGAGCTGTATTTATCTCCCATCCTCGATGAGGATGCCATGGCAGCCATTCGGGAGCAGGAGCGCACCCTTTTGGTAGAGACCTAGCACCACCATGAGTTCGAGATGCAGGCGCTCCATCTGGAGCATGAGACAGAGCTTCTTTCTGGAGAGATACACAAATAATAAAATGATTCAACTAGACTCCTGGGCAACTTCATCCAGCAAGCGAGCTGTGGAAAAAATAATTGAACTAAGAGCTCCTGGGCACTTCATCTAGCAAGCCATCACTACCTGTATTACCATTGTCATCCCCCAGGCAAGGCATCCGGCAAGAAGGTTACTCTAACACCAACAAAAGCACAAACCAACTAAACAATAATCATCACTGGTCACTTTGTCTGGGTAAAACTTTCGACACGAAGTGCCGGCATACAAAGATACAAAATAAACCATGGCCATAGCCAGTACATGCCCGTGCAAACAAAAAAAATAAAAATACAAAAGACTGAATCAACCATCATGAGTGGTATGGGACGAGGCATCGGTCCCAAGCCCTACCGAACCGGATGTGGGATGTGGGTGGCCATTATGAGGTATGCCTGGGAGACCGCTTGTTGCCAGATGTTTCGTCGTTCAGAGTAGTCTAGCTTGCTAGAGAACCGCTTGTGTTTTTTCTGTGCCATTCACCAGGATGGTGAATTGAATAGTAGTGGGTGACCTGTGGATAGGAAGCCAGGTCCTCCACACTCCACCAAAAGCTTCCCACCACCCATCACCTCCGACATCTCCAACTGCCGGTGCCCTTCGACATCTCCAAACCGACATCACCATCGGTGCCCTCCGACGGCTCCGACTGCCTCACCACCACCGGTGCCCTCTGACGGCTTCGACCGCCATCACCGCCGGTGCCCTCCGACATCTCCGACGTGCATGGCCAACTCCGATGGCACTCATGGAGGTAACACCCCTCTCCCTTTCCCAAGGGATGGCGAGATCCTCTTGAGCACTATCTTCCTTTTCCCGATGGAAGATCTTCCCTCTACACTACATGATGAGGGTTGGGACTTCAAGGAGGAGATAAGGGGAGCACTCTCTCCGCAGTGGAGGACACTCTCTAGTATCACCTTCATTGTAGCACACTCTCTTGAGGACACACTCTCTCTTGTAGGACATTCATTGTGGGGTTTTCATTATAGCACATTCTCACAGAGGAGACTCTCTCTTGTATCACATTCACTCTAGACATTATCTGTGTTGGAGCACACTCTCTCTTGTATCATTCTTGTCTACAGGTTGGTTTACAGTGTTGTGCTCTTGTGGCGTTTTGTCTCTCTCTCTCTGTGAGCGAGGTGAGTGAGTGGGTAGTGGTGGGTGTGGTGTTAGTGAGAGGCCTATAGGGATACTATGGTGCTAGGTGGTGGTGGAAGAGCATGGTAGAGAGTGTAGAGCATAGGTCTTGCATGTCTAGCCAGTGAGGTCGACTCATCCTTGGTGGGTATACTTCCCTGAGAGGATCCACGCTCCCTTCTCCCCAACCCTAGTGTTTGTGTCGGTAGCCCTCGAGTTCCCTAGCGAGGACTGGCGGAGTCATCTAGAGAGAGAGAGAGAGAGAGAGAGAGAGAGAGAGAGAGAGAGAGGTTGGGTCGAGGGAGAGAGAGAGAGTTAGAGAGAGTAGCAAAAAAAAAAAAAACAGTCCCCATCCCCAAGGTGACAAGCTTTCTACCAAAAAAGCCTCCCAACTTGTGAGATTTGGACAAAAAAATCCTCCGTTAGAGACCAGCTTTCTACAAAAAGAATCCTTGTCCACCTCCCAAGTGACAAGCTGGGGGTGGGGTTTTTTTTTGCTAGTCACTCTCTCTTTATATATATATATATATATGTGTGTGTGTGTGTGTGTGTGTGTGTGTATATGTATGTATGTATGTATGTATATATATATGTATGTATGTATGTATGTATGTATATATGTATGCATGCATACATACATGGTTCTCTCTCTCTCT